>NC_072015.1:34522083-35220083 GCF_027791375.1 Indicator indicator | reverse complement strand
TGATAGCTACTATCAAGCAGAGTCCTTCACAGCACAATTTCAACAGCTCCATGGGTCTGAAAGTGTGTCTGTTTTTCAAGGGAAACCTTCTCCTTGTTGCAAGTGTAGAGAGTGCTTGAGGCTTCTCCAAGACCCACCTCTGGCTTCCGTCTCCTTGCAGAAAAGATGATTTTTACTTGTCTAAGGCTGTGTTTCAACCTGGTTGTATTCAGGCTTTTCTTTATGTCACTGAGAATTCAATTTATGAAAAAAAATAATTTCTAATATGTAATTAAGTGCATGTGTTTATAATATATTCATTTCTGCTATATTATGATCTCAGATGTGTTGTTCTTTGTGAGAAGTGGCCATTGTGTCATGCTGATGCTGAACTTGATGCCCCACAGATTCTTGCACCTATTTTTTTTCCCAGCTGTAACATTATCAGAAAGCAGTGTGATAACTTCATGTCCTCATTTTATCAGCTGCTCTTTTGTTTCTCTCTGTATTTGGTTGTGGGGTGTGCTACTGGAGTGCAGTAGATTTTATCTTTGAATAACAACCAAAGAATTAAAGTTCCAGATACTATGCAGGCTGTACATGAGCTTTCATGGCAGAACATTTTTTGCTTATTAGAAAAGTCAACCTGTATCTTAACTTTGAGTTGGTGCTGGATGAATTTTTTCCCTTCCAAGGTTTATTTCTTGTTTTTTTTTTTTCTAATGCTACTCAAGGTCCACAGTGCAGCAACATCTTTGGCAGCAGATCTGCTAAAATACCATACAGATCATATGGTCCTCAAAGCATTAAAAATCACAGGAGTAGAAGGAAACCTTGAAGCTGTAGCAGAATATACTTGCAAGCTATCAGAGCAGAAAGAACAACTTGTTGAGGTGAGTTCCTGGCTGCTTTAGTTTTGTAAGGCACTTAGAAAATGGATGACTGGATTTGTATTATTTTATTCCTTAGGAAGGCTTTGGTCTGTACTCCTGTGATTTTTATTTTAGTTTAGTTTCCTAGTATACTGTTGGAGTTTGTATTGTTCTTAGCAGGGTCTGAGCCAGGGGTGTCATTGTGGCAATGAGCTGTTACAGAAGGGATATGCAGTTGCACCTAATTATCCTCCTAGATCTCATCTCATTCTGTATGTTCATAAAAAAATAGATTCCTAGATCCAAGTAGAGGTAACAGCCTTTTTATTTCAAGTGACCTGTGTCTAGCACCAGCTGTATCCAAACCCACATTTTAAGTAAGGTTGTAAGGCTAAGTTTCTTAATGCAAGTGAAGTTGACTGTTTAGAAGATCTTGTGTAGTTTTTGTCAGTCAGGATGGCCACAGATAATCTTTTCTCATTTGTGAAAAGCAGTGTGAATGTTGCATGTTTTTGTGTGGTAGTATTCACATGTGGAAAAATAGGACTTCCAAGACTCCTGAGAGATCCTGGTTCTCATGAGCACCTGTGGAGATGTCTCATGTACCTTGGTGCTCTCTTGCCTGACAGTCAAGCAGAAGTAACTGTACCAGCAGGATACATTCAATGATACATCACTTTGGATCATGGTGATGCCAGCAGCTGTGCTTGCATGGCATCTGATACTCATTAATTTAAAAATATTTTGATATCATGGGTTTATAGACTGGTTTGGCTTGGAAGAGACTTTAAAGATCATCTAGTTCCAACTCTCCTATCATTGGCAGGGACACCTTCCACTGGACCAGATTGCTTAAGGCCTCATCTAACCTGGCCTTGAACACTTCCAGGGAGGGGGCATCCACTGCCTCCCTGGGCAGCCTGTTTCAGTGTCTCACTGCCCTTACTGTAAAGATTTTTTTCCCTAATATCTAGGCTAAATATGAGGCTGGAGGATTCATCCCAGAAGTATGAGCACTGAGAAGCAACACCCTTGAACTTCTGAGACTGGCAAATCAATGCTGTGCATTTTTAATTTTGCCTTTAATGTCCCCTTTTTCTGTGACTAATTAGTATTCCAGTGTGTAACAGTGTGAGACACTAATTTTTTTTCTTTTGTATTTCTCAGGTGTAAGCATGAGATTAAAGTGTTGTATGAGGCCTTATAGCATTTCTGATGAATGGTGCAGTTAGTTTCATATGTGCTATGTCTGTCTTGCAAATTCTCCTTTTGATCTGAAAAGTTTCGTGTCCCTTCTCAGACCAAAGTTTACTCTCAATCTTGTAAACAAACAAAACCACAAAAAAGAAAAAAACCCAAACAAAACCCCCCACCCAACAAACAAACAAAAAACAACAAAAACTTCTCACAGACAAGCAAAAAAACACCCACAACAAAAAACACCCCACAAAACCAACAAGGATGATTACATTTTGCTCACTGTGAAAGTAGAAAGTATTTTCTTTCCCAAATTAATGTGGTGCTGATTTGCTCTAAGATAATTCGGTTTCCTGGATGATGAAAGCCTGAATTTTCCACATGGCTGCTAATTGCTGAGTAAACCTTTTTTGGGTGAAGTCATTTATGCTACCATTTTTCCAAGTTCTGGAGATGTCTGCTTACTTTCAGGTTTATTCAGTACCGTATGTGAAATTGTTACTTTATTTTTTAAGATGTGTTTCTCCTGATGATTTTCTATACGTTACAAGTCAGGATTTGGCTCTGGTTTATATGGTAAATGCTCATTGAGAAACACCCAGCTGTGCAGTCACCCATAAGTTTCTGAAAACATTATCAGTAACTTTGTGTTTGTGCATGTTCACCCTTTTTCATTATTAATGGAAGCATAACTTTTTCCTATTCTTTCCTCTTTAAATTTATAAAAAATTTTTAGATGTGCCGCTTACTGAGGCATGTTTCTGGAACTGAGCCCCTCGAGATTACTTGCATACATGCAGAAGATACCTTTCAGGTCACTGGCCCACAGGTATGCTTAGCTTTCATCTGGCCACTTCTGTCGAACATAAATCAACAAAAATTACTTGTATGAATTTTTTGGACACCTAATGTTGAACCGTTGAGGGAGTTATAAGGAGGAGCTGTGCTTTAATATCAGGCAGTAGCTAAAAGAATGCTCAAGGAAAGTTATCAAAGCTGCAAATGTCAGCTGAATACACTGCAAAGTCGTAATACTTGGCAGTTTAATGTAGTGGTTTGCTGTGAAGGCATTTGTGAACTCATGTGCAACACTATGTACTAGGAGTTCCAATAGCAAATACTTTGTTCTCTGTCCAGATAATTTCTGCTGCGGAAACACTGGCATTACATCCATCTAGCAAGATTGCAAAAGAAAATCTTGAGGTGTTCTGTGAGGCCTGGGAGTCTCAACTGAGTGACATGTCTATGTTGTTGAGAGAAATCAATGATGTGTTTGAAGGAAGAAGAGGTAAGAATAATATGTAGACATAGAAAAATGTAGTTTTCAGAACATGTAGGCTGAGAATTTTAAGTGTGATTTAGGAAATACTGTTTCTTAAGAGCACAATAAACAGTCCCACATCCCTTATGGCAATGTGGAATCTAGGTGATGATACAAAAATACTGGTTTTGTATAATTGTCGAATTAAGGTGCTTACTGTATTCCTTTCAAAGAAGAAGGGCAAAATATTTGGCCTGGTTTCTGTAAATTTAGCTAATTTTAACTCTCTGCAGCATGATTGATTAGTTCCAGGAAAATTAAACGGAACTAAGGATGCAAAAGTATTTGACACAGCTCTTTGCCAGTAGTGTCCAAATATAAGGGGTGGGTATAGGGCTTTCATCCTACCTTCTGGTTTGTCTAAGACATACCAGTTCATGAGAATCACAATATAACTTGAATTATGTGATGTGCTTCCTTCGTTTCCTGTATTTCCAGAAAGAATGTTTATGCTCACATATATAGACACGCTATACTGTCAGCTTGCCTTGTGTTCACTTCGTAATGTAGTGAATGTAGTTATTTGATTTTTAAACTGCTGTCCTTTCTCCTGGATGGAATCTCTGATGACTCTGCACAATCTTGGGATATTTTCTTTGGTTGGTAAGTTTATTGGTATTTGTACAACATGTAGAAGAAAACCTTGGAATCTTAAGAACATTCTGTGTTTACTTTTAGTATAGGGTAATTTACCTTTAAAATGGAAGCCATTTTGGTTTTAATTTTTATCTAACATCATTTTCTTTCAGATTATGTCTTTAGTGTAGCCTGTCATACTTCTTGCAGCTGTGTGTTTGTTTCATTCTTTAAGGTATAATTGCATACAGCTAGAATGTAATACATAATAATACTGAATGTCTTGTATTTTTAAGAAAATCACTCAGGTCTAAAAGTTTAGATTTCGTTAAATACAGGGACTTCATTTTTCTGTACCTTAGGTACAGAAAAAACTAAATCCTTATTCAGGTCAGATGACACTTTATCAATAACATAATACTTCATCTTACTCCTAATGTGAGACCTACTTTCATTTTTGGAGTTCTTGTCAGTTCAACTTTCTGTATTTGCTCAGGTTTTTGTGTAAGGAGTTCTTTTCTGCCAGATTTCTTGTGAGGACAGGAAATAACCAACCACAGGACTTAACATTGTTGCTGCTGGTTGCTAGATGAACGTGTGTCTGAGCCTGAAGACTTGTAAAAGAAAAGCATGTTGAAATTCTGACTGAGTTCACAATAACTGTGTGTAGCAGAGGTTATTGAGAATTTGAGAAATAGATGATGGGTATCTTGTTCTTCCACCTTGATCTGGAATGCCATATAAAGATGTGTAGCAATCACAGATCCTGTTTATGGGCCTTTTAGCTTTAAGTGTTTTGGTGTTGTGGTTTTTTTTCTTTTGTTTGGGGAGCCAAGAACCATACTGGCATTCTTTAAACACAGCATTGAATTTTAAATAAGGCAACTTTAAAATATGATATTACTCTAATGTGTTACAATAAATTTGGGATTCACGTGCATGGTTCATCATGTGGTGTCAGCATTTTTTTCATAATGATACAGTGTTCTAGCAGGGATAAATAAGAGCCATTTCATATATTTTTATATATGTGTGCATGTGTGTTTACAGATATAAATCTATATTACTGTATTTAAAAATAATAGGATGAGAATCATGCAGCTACAGCAAAGCATATTCTTGGCTCTCCAAACAAATAGTTCTCATAGTGTTGTGGTAGATTCCCAGCCTCTCCTATACTCAGTAACCTTCTCTCCTCTTGTAGCTGACAGCAGATAACACCTTTTTTTCCAAGTGATACTTTCCAATTTCTTTAAAGCATCATTTCACAAGGCAACCCAGTGTCATTGCTTGAAGGAGAGAGAAGAGAATGAGTAGCCTGAGAATGTTGGAGGCTGTAGTGTGTGTGGGCCTGGGTGCAGTGAAGACTTTCTCCTGCTGTTTGGCATGGCAAGATGCGTCTCTTCTTGTTAGCATCTCTCATTTCCTCAGTCATTCTTTCAGCATGAAGTGTTCTGGTGCCACCACTGGTAAGATAATAAGTGCAGCTTGTACTCTCTTTGTGGCCTTGAGTGCATTAGGTCTTGTGTTTCCAAAACAATCCTTCAGAAATCGTTTCTATTTCCCTTCTCTCATGGCCAGGCTGGTAAGGGAATTCTCTCTGAAGCAGATTTTTTTTTCATGTTAACTGTCAGTTACTTCCTTAGAAATAATTTGGTCTCTTATTGACACTCTTCTACATGTAGAAAAGTTTTCCTCTGTATTATTAGATAATCTTTGCTTCTTTTCTCTGTTAGATTTCAAGAATGCTTCTTGTCACACACACAAAAAAAAATCTCACCCAAATAACCTCACCTTTTTTGCTTCCAGAAAATATCCTAAAGTTACCTTGCTACTTTCAGCACTTTTTCCCTCCTAGACAACATGACTGGTGACCCAATAAATAAATCAAAATATTTGTTGGCTGTGAGATTATAAGAGTGGCATTCACAAAACTTTGCCTCCAAACACAATGAAGTTACACAGTATTTTATAAGATACCATTCTTGTAACTCATACTTGTTTTAATGTTGAGGTTGGTAAAAGTGTCTTTATTTTACAGAGTAAAACGTATCAAGTGCTTTATTTCTAGTAGAATTGTGATTGTGTGTAACAGAAGAAAGAATTACTGCAAGAAGGTATATATATATTTTTTTTCCTCCTCAGTTTAAAAACTTGTATTTTTGTACTACCAATTTAAATGTACGGCTTTGTTAGAAAGTTCAGAATACAGCTTTAGAGGCAAAAAATGAGTGGTGACTAAATGTGCTGGACACATCAAATAAAAAGAAGCATTTTTTCTGATTATATCAGATTCATATCGTTTATTTCTTTATTTTTACGAGCAATTGCATAACTCCTTATCCAGTGTTTCGTTCCTGTGGACAAATCAAGTATTTCTCATACTGAGGTTCAAAACTCATGTGGATAGAGAGCCAGATTTAGCTTGGAAATGAAGCAATATGCTGTTCAATTTTAATGTAATTGCACCAAGTCATGCCCGGATTGAAATGGGCTTGCCTTGAGGAGAGCAATGCACAAACATAGTGGTGGGGAAGGCTGGTGAGCACACTACAACTCGGTAACCCTCAGGTGTATTTTGAAAATGTCAGTGTTATGCACTGAGGTAGAGTTACCTTTCTTTTGCTTAATCCTAAAGCACTCTTTAATCCTGTGGTGCAGAAGCCCATTCTGCAGCACTGATGTTTGAAATGTTGCATGGCTGGTCTGTGCTGAGGAGAGTGCCAGGCTTCTCTGGAGGGTGGTCCTGTCAGCTGGAGATCTGCTTTAGCCTAAGGAGGAATTGGTTTGTTCCCAGAAATACCAGTTTAGGTTAAATACTTAACTTTGTGGCTCTTGCCTCTCAAATCACTTAATGAAAGTATTTCTCATTGGCCCAGTCTGTTGGATGTCAGTCAATTTCTTTTTTTTTTCCCTTTCTAACTTTCTGGTTTCAACATAGTAAAGAAGAATGTCAGAAATCCCCAGATTGCTCCCTTGTAACTTGATCAGAAGTGAGAGAATGAGTTATGAAGATAACTTCCTTTTCTGTCCTCTTTTGTTTAGCTCGCTTGATTTGAGAGGAGTTTAATGACCATGAAGATTTTGGAAGGGCCATAGTGGATGACTTTCAGAATTTAGAGATCTAGAAAGAAGGGTGAAGCAGGGATGCAGCCATCTTACTATCAGATAAGAAGTAAGATGCAAAGCAGGATTTAGAAACTGATATAGAGAAATTTTGGCAGGAAAAACATGACTGGAACTATTGTGAAGCAGAAAATTGAAAGAGGATGAAATAATAAAAAAAACTGAAAAAAAGAAAAAAAGAATTTTTAAAAATTTAAATTAAAAATGGAGAAGCAATGTTAGAGAAAACATACTACGAAAAACAAAGGTAAACTCAAATAAATAAAAGGAAGACCATGTTATAGAGAGAAGTCATTTGCTTTTATAGCTAAGATCTGACTTACAAACTAAGAAAATTAAATACCTGACAAAACCCCTCTGTATATTCTGTTAATGGAATCAAATATTAATTCTATTATTATACTAATGTAATTAAGTATTTTCTGATGAAGCAGGATCATCTCTGGCCTGAGCTGATCTGCGCTTTTGAAAGGTCTGGTATCAGTGGGTCCAATGAGGTGAGGTTTTTTTGTGTGTGTTTTGTAGGGGTTTTGTGGTCTTTTCAAATGTTCCAAGAAATAAATAGTGAGGTCCTTTGTCTTTCTGAATATGGTGAGCAACTAAACCTTGCAAAGCCAAATATTGGCAATTGCTTGAAGATCGAAACTGATTTTTTTTTCTTTCTTTTTTTTTCCCTTATTTCTGTTTACCACCTCTTTCCTTGTGATTTCCATAATCCTCAATTCCTACTTGGTTTGAGTGAGTGGTATGTCCTCTCTATGTGCATTCGTATTCCATTTGTTATGTCAAAGCTTTCTGTGTTGTTTGTTGGTTTTTTTTTTTTTTTTACATGGTACAATATGTTTTACATAGCATCAAGGAAATCTCTTATGCTACAGCAATTTAAACTTTCCAGTTAGTTTTTGTTCTTGGCACATCTTGCATGCTGTCTTACCTGCCCTTTAGCTGATGTCTTTGACACATAGGATATTGTAAATCACTTCTTATTGTTTGTATCAGTCTTTAGTGAGAAATCTTGCTTGGATGCATGTTTGGGAAATGAATAACTCTGCATTCTGAAAAAAAAAAAAAAGATAGGCAGATTGTGCCCTGATAGCTCATTTAATCTTTTGCAAAACTAGGAAGGGGGAGGAAGAAATGCCTTAGAAAGGAAGAAGTAAATTTTTCATACTTCTCAAGAGGTTTGAGGGACACTTGTCAACTTACGGAAACCTGTTTTTTAGGAGTCAATTGCCTAGATATGGAGCTCATAGTCTTTCTATGGTGTCAGGAGATAGAGCATGCTTTGAAAGCATCACAAATACACGAGAACTGTCTGCTGAGGACTAAGCTCTATAGGGGCTGATAACAAGAGAAGGAAATAGTAATCATACGAGGTTTGGTCTTTGTCCTTTGTCTGTTGAGATGCATCATATCTATGCAAACCTGGTACCAGTATCCAATATAGAAGCCCTTTATTTCTTCATGTGAAATCTTGCTCTTAAGTTTTTAATTTGCTTTCTTTCCTCTCCTGAATATATGGTAATAAATATCATTCTTCACAGATAATTAAGTCTTCCAGTAACTGGAGCTCTAATCCCAGGCTGTCAGCCCAGGCACTGTTTGCTCTTGCTGATAAACTTTTCTTACCCACTTTTTAGTAGCACCTAAAAGGGTATGTTTTTTTTTCTCTTCTGTTTTGCTCAGATTTGGAATATCTGAGGCTCCTGGAAGTATGAGAAATAATTCAATAAGTGTGTAATGCTATAGAACTTCTTTCTTTTAAAATGCAGAGCACATGGGATAAGTATAGTACAGTGCAACATGTAGTATTTGCCTTACTTAGTAAAACTTGCCTAGTCCACCCAACCCATGCCAAGAAAGGCCTTATGTGGAACTAACACTTCATGTTCTGTACTTCACAACAAAATGAGTGCATGTATCCATAGCTACTCAGTCCCTGGAGAGGGATTATTCACTTACTTGTGGATTGCATGCAGGGGATTAGAGGTTTTGCTGAGGGAAATTGTTCAGAGGAGCTTTTTTAACTGCCAGCTGGTGAGAGCTAAAATTGAATAGTACAGAGTTCTTGGCTTGTCTCTCTGGAAGTACAAGACAGGGAATCCTCTGCAGTATTCAAAGAGGAGGAATTACAGGTAAGTGATTTGCCTTTCTAGTGGTGCATCTTAAAGAAGGATGAAGGCAGGCATGTGACTGTGTTTATTAAAATCTGCATACAAATATTGGTGTAAATATGTGTGTTCTTCATAGGAGAGAAGCGTGTGTACCTATCGCTGCCCAGACCAGGGGTAAGTTGTTTTGGGGATTGTTGCATTTGCTTTATATCTGCTATTAACTAACTGACTTCTTTCCATGTCGCATCTTGATGAGGACATAGCAATATTTTGGTAACATGCATCCTGAATGGATGGCTGACCACTAGTAAACTATCAAACTTCGTCAGTGTATTAAATCAGTAACAAACATACTGAAAACTGGGGTAACCAGTTATGTAATACACTCTAATTGCTTTGCACATGAGCTTTAATTCCTGGTCATTAATAGGACATTTTCTATCATGTATTTGGCTGTGACACTATATAATGAAAGATGCATTACTACTATTAAACCAGTAGGAATACACTGCAAAATACTGAAAATAACTCTCGGTAACCTGTTGGGGGATATTAACATTATTGCCTGAATTGACTATTTGGAATAAAATGGACATGTTTGTGCTTTTTTGTAGGCTCTTTAAAAATAAAGGATTTTCTTTGATTTTAGATGTTTTTAATGCAGGGAAAAAACTATACTAAATATCTAGGTTTAGTTGTGAGGTAGTTGATAACCCTAGCTGATTATACTAGGTATTGCACTGTTTCTGAGAGCATCTGTGCATTAAGAAACCTCCTAAACCTTGTTAGTATCATGTTAGTAATCAGTTGTTTGATTCACTCAGTACATACTGAATTTTCTCACAGTAGGAAAAAGGGTGAGAATGATCTCAGAAGGTACAGTAACCTCTAGATTCTTTCTTTCTCTCTCCTTGCTTTCTTTCCTTAACCTGTAGTGTTGAGGAATTTAGAAGGTGAAATGATCCCGTGTCTCTACCCCCTGTTGTGCAGTTGCATGACTTCAAACACAACATGCTACTTCTGACCCTTAATAAAAAGATAAAAGATCATATATTATAAATCCAATCTGCAGATTTAAATATAATATGTTAGGCTGGGTGAATTTCATGGTCATGGAACTAAATATTGAGGCAGGAAAATAGATTGGATAAGTAACGTTTAGTAGGGTTTTTGTTCCTCATCGGTTTGACTAAGCTACACAGCTGCTGGACTCAGCTGAAACTGAAGATGTTTGAAGTCAAATTTCCACTTACTGATTCATATGCCTTTTTAAAAAAGCTTTCAATTAAAGCTTTGTTCCTAGGATTTAAACAGTTCTGCTTTGTTGTTTGAAATGCTGCGGCTTTTTTTAATTTTGCAAGATGCATAGATTTGGGGGAGTTACAATTAATATACAGTTTAAAAGTAGACAGGAAATGTAGATTATGTCCATAAGACAACAGAGTTTCTTCACAGAGTCATTTCATTGCCTAATTGATGCAACTAACCTCTCTTCCCAGTGCTGTGACTCTTGGAACAGCCTCTTGTCTCCCTAGTGCCCACGCTGTCCTGCACAGAAGCCACACTGTTCCTACTGATCTAATTGGATTACATCTTGTGTGACATCTATTTAATTGTGACTGTGCTGGTAATGACTGGCATCCTAGACCATGCCATACTCGAGGACAGAGCAGTTGTGATGATCCATGTGTGCACTTAGTGCACAAATATATTTTTCTTCATAGTACCAGGTGTCAAATCATGTTTCAATAGGAGCGTAACTGCTTATTTGATTTTTACCAGTTCTCCTATTCCAATAGTGTGAATTGAATATTAGAATGGAGAAAACTACAAATCTGACAATCATTTCGAGGTTTATTTAGTTATTTGAGGATGACAGAGAAACTTTAACCTGTGCTAGAGTGCTGGTTTTCTTGAATACCCTTCATTCAGCAGCTTAAATATTTTCCATACTTTGTAGCCTGTATTTTGTCTTTACATACAAATCCAGTTTGGCTGTGTGTTCCTTTCTTGTTTTTTTCAACTGTGCCTTAAACCCAGGGCCAGGTTGGATGAGGCCTTGAGCAGCTGAATCTAGCTGAGAGGTGCCCCTGCCCATGGCAGGGAGATTGGAGTAGATGATCCCTAAGGTCCCTTCCAACCTAAGGCATTTCTGATTTCTCAAATTGTATCCCTAATATGCAATGTGGTCAAATTTAAATGATAATTAGGAGTATCAGTTGTTACACTTCTTGCTAAATCTTTCAATCTGAGATCAGCATTTCTAATGCATAGGCAGGATTACAGTGTCTGATCTGGGTAGACATTCATATGAATCAGAGTGTTTAAAAACTTTGGGATGAAAAAAGTGAAATGGCATGAAAGCTAAACTGGATAGCAAATTGAACTTAAGAAGTAGTGGAACTTAGGTAGTAGTAATTAAAAAAAAAATTCTTTCCCCTCAAACTGTTGAAGTGAGAGAGTCTGCACCTGCAGCTTGTTTCCAATGCTGTTCACAATGAATAGTGCTTTTCCCACCCCCACCAAAGGTGTTACTGAGGGTAATTTGCCCAAGCACTTCGGTAACTAATAGCAGCTCTTTTCAGATTCTCAGGCAAGGATCTCATCCTGCACTCCTATCATCCAGCATCCTCTCAGGGCTCACACCTCTCCAAGTTATAATGCCACCTTTGTACTTCCCATTCCTTTGCACTCCATAGCAGTTTCTGAATGTGGGAATGTGGACTGTGACTCCCCTGTCAGCTTCTGCTGTCTGCACAGCGACAGTGCCAGCACACAAAGTTAAAGCCAGGCTCTGCTGCTCTACATGCAGATAGATTTGAAACAGATTGTGTGTTACAGTGTAGCGTGTATGTGTTATGCAGTTGGTGAGCTCTGCTTTACCAGGTAATCCGCTCACATCAGTACCACTAATTACTGCTTAATCTGAGCCAACATTTGGCTTGCTGCCAGACTGGTGTTGCAGATAATTTGTGACCTAAACAAAAAGAAGGAATTTCAGCTACTTCAACAATGTGACACAGAATAATGAGCTACATCATCACACTAATACTTACGTGGGTTGTACCCTAGATCTGCCTGTTACTGGCTAAATCAACTTTCAAGACCTTGTTATATCAATGTCATCTTTGAGGGGGAAAAAAATCAGTGCAGTAGTACTTGATTAAAAATGGTTATTTAATCCTAATTGTTACAAAGGATTTAGAGTAAGGGGAAGAGGATGGTACTGCATGAGGTGGAATCTGAGAACTGTGAAAGAGGTCTTTTCCTTGAAACTTTAGGCACAGATGCTGCTTGCTGTTTGCACATGCCATTTCAGGACGACAGCCAGATCAGAACAGCTTCTACTGAGAAGTTGGTCTGAGCCAGTGAAATTCACCTGTGAAGCCTGCCCCTGAGTATAGAGCCACCTCTTACGATTTGTTAGTAAAATGATTACTAATTCCTTTAACATAAAAATACTGCTTTTTGTTTGAAACAGAAGCATAATGCAAATCTGAAAGCATTGAAGCCAGTCAAACTAGATACTGAGGTAAGAAGCCATCATTTTAGTGAAAAACTTTGTATTTTTTTTTATCCTATATGAAGAATGTATTTTCAAGTGCCAAAAATACGGTTACCACTTACAGGAACAGGCAAAAATTGCAAAGCTTGGATTAGAATTGCATCTGCTCACATCTGATGTGGATTCTGAGACAGAAAAGTGGGAGGATCAGGAGAATGAGATCGTGCAGCATGGACAAGGCATGTCAAGTATGGCCTATTCCATGTATTTATTTACCAGGTAATTACACTGTGTGCAGCATGTTTTGGTGGGAGAACAGCAGTTGTAACTGTATTTATAAAATCAGACAATTTTCAGAATAATTGGGATGCATTCATAAATTATCTTTAATTTCTATTGTTACACTTTATGAATTCTTGTAAATTTCTAAGCTGTTGAATATTATAATAAAATCAGTTTTTTTTTTAAAGTGTTAAACATCTGTTTTGTGGCAGAACAGCTATTTAAAGTAATGCTTGGGTACAGAAAATATTTTAAGAAGCACATTCATGTATACTTTCAAAATTAAGAGAATTAAAGCACAGGTATATAACTGTAGATTAGTATTACTGATCTTTGCCACACTGGAACATGTTCTTCTGAAACTGTCTGTGCAATGTCAGCTTTCTTATTTGAAGGATTTATGGTGTGGTGTTGGTTTTGGTTGTTGGTTTGTTTTTTTTTTTTCTTTTTTAGTAAGAGTTGAGCTTGCTGTTTTTTTACCTACTGGTGCAGTAACACTCAGTATTGCAGACATGAATTTCTGTCCTTGTTCAGTTGATGAGAACTGAACCATTATTGATGTCCTAGTAGTTTGTAGGCACTGAAGTGTTAACATGGTATTTTGAAATGCAGTTTCTGTAGTAAGTTATTGTTGTGCATTGTATCTTCTAAAAGAGTGATACCTTGCAGTTCAGTGGTGTGAATGAGGGTGAGAGGAGAAAATACATTGTGCAAGTAGCAAGCAAAATCATGTGCAGTCTATACATGGTGTATTTTCTGCTTTCACTATTTCCCACAGGGGAGAAGGACTTCTGAAAACTACTCAAGATTTATTTCATCAAGCAGAGGTAATAAATACATTTTTAATGAAACAGGAGCAAGGCACTCCGAGCGAGAAATGATTTGGATCTTAACTCTCTGATTCCTTACACATAAATAAAATGTACTCTAAATTAACTGGCAAACACAGATTTTTAAGAAGTCTAACTCTGGTGTATACTTTCTGAAAGAAAACTTTTCAGTGTCCCAGGGGTAGCTTAGGACAGCATCCATTAAACTGAGACATTCCAGTTAGGCTTAGGAACAGGAAACTGGTATTATGGCAAATATTCATAGAACACCAGGTTGGAAGGGGCCTCAAGGATCATCTAGTCTAACCTTTCAGGGTAAGAATATAGTTTAAATGAGATGGCCCAGCACCCTGTCAAGCTGGGCCTTGAAACTGTCTTAATATAGGGGAATCCACCACCTCCCTTGGGAGTTTATTTATATAGTGCACTTGAGTGCATTAGTAGTAACCATTGTGTCACTTATCTCAGTCCCTGATAGCATCAGGGAGTACTCCTTCCTAGCCTGAGCAGCACTATTTTCATGGGAAAGAAAGATGTAAACCATGTGACTAATACAAACCAAAGACAAGGAGCCAAACGAGGGTACGTGGTGTGGTATTTCCAAGATACATTTCACAGGAGAGTGGTTACCTTTGTCAGGACAATAAATAAACATGGCAGATGTCATCTACCCACCAAACTCTTGTTAGCTGTTACAGTGCAAAAAGTAATTGGAAGATTTCTTTAAACTTTCCTGATCTTGGAGAATGGTTGTTTATAGTGTAGCTTTTAGTTACGGAAGTCACTGCAAACTACTGACTTAATTACAAATGGATACAACTGCCACAAGCATTTCCTGTTACCTTTTTACTTCATAGCGCACTGGTTACTAAAAGACCAAGCTAAAAAAGGTTCATCTTCATTTTTGTTCATTTTGTTACATGTTTTCTCCCCCTTTCAGATTTTTGCTACAGAGGGCACAAAGCTTGCTTCAGCTCTTCATGCCTTTTGTGATCAGGTGATGTATAACCTCTAAATCAGCCATTCAGCTTATGGCACCAGTGTGACTGCTTAAAAGCTGGTTCTGCTGTCTCCTGCATAACTTAATATAGGACTCTTTAACACGAAGTGGTTTTTGTCTTCCTGAAACACATTTCAGGTACGTGATGATGACAAACCTTTGCTGCTCTTGGAGGCTGAAAAGCTGATCTCGATGTGCAGGCAACTCCAGATAACAGCTAAAACTTCTGCTCAGGGTAAAAGTGCTACATTTACAAAGGTAAGGTAAAAATTAGATATATTCCTCAAAGTAAGACCAAACTTGTTTTGAAATGGACTAACTTGGTCATTTTTGGTCTATGTTAAAATACAAAATAGTTGGTAACAGCTGAACTTCTTGGATTCACAAAGGCTCATGAAAACTACTAAGTACAAGGTTCTGTGCTGTTGTCCTAGCTGCTTTTTCTGCTATGCAATATGCTGTTGTTGCTGTTCCTTCTGTGGAAGAGGACTTTCCTTCAACTTGAATTACTATTTTGCATTTAACCTGTTTTGAGAAGCTGATGTGAGACATAGAGGAAGAACAGCAAGAACTGTTCCCCTTGCTGAAAATGTTTTGTTTATTGGGACATCCCTCACTGATAACTGTAATCCAAGGCATTTACTGCACTCTCTTGTCCAAGGAAGGGATTTTCTTCAGTGTGGGTGCTGCCTTTTCTAGTCTTTTTTTCTTTTTTTAAACTCTCTTTTTTTCTTTTTTCCCCACTGCTGGAGAGAG
This sequence comes from Indicator indicator, assembly GCF_027791375.1. Classification (NCBI taxonomy): domain Eukaryota; kingdom Metazoa; phylum Chordata; class Aves; order Piciformes; family Indicatoridae; genus Indicator; species Indicator indicator. The sequence continues at coordinate 35,204,525 of NC_072015.1, read as the reverse complement.
GCTTCAGTGAAGTTTATCCTGACCTGATCCCCTCATTCATGCTGAGAGTTTGATAAAAGGCAAAATACAGTACACTGGCAGCCAGAATACATGGAAGCCTGCCAGTGGATAGCTTGGGTAGTGTTACTCTATAGGCTTATATGAATGTTTTCTTTAGGGAGCATGGGTATTGAAGTTTTGTATAACTGGCCTTGTAACAACAGATATATCATTGATATTAATGTTTAACGAACACTTTCCCTACCCCTAGCTTATCAACTTTAGAGTCTAAGAATCAGTAAAGCAAGTAATTGGGAATTTTTTTTTCCTCCTCATTACTAGAAGTACTGAAACTGTCATTTTGGGTTTGGATTTTGACATTAGCGAAGGACTTAACAGAAATGTTTCCCAAGACAATGACGTTCCTGGACTTCTCTTAAAGTAAATAAATAAAGGTGGAAACATGTTAAAGGCTTCTGCTTTTCTCAGCAGTTAAAAGCAGTGTATTTTTTTTCAAAGAATCTCTGTCAATACCTCCTTCAGCTTACCCACTAAATAGAGGTACTGGAATTCTGTCGTGCAACTGAAATTTTTTTCAGCTGGATAATGCTAGATGGAGTAATACTCTATATAATAATCTTGTAATCCACTACACATATGAATTGTAATTAGGCATACCTCAGTAAGAAAGGACTTCAGTGATCAAAATATTAATGAAGATAATTTATATTTCCACCATTGTAACAATAGTTAGTTGTGTTGTTATTGATGCTTAACATGAATGTATTCCAAACCCCAAAGACTCTGTTATTGGCTTCCCAATAGGTAGAGTCTAGCCTAGACTGCCCAGAGTTAATTTTTATATTATTCATATTTAAGTAAATATACAGCTGCCATAAAAGTTTCAGTGTTGTTACCAAATGATTCTGCAAACCTCAGTGTGAATAGAGAGCAGGCTTGGGGTTTTTTTTCCCCTCTTCAAGTATCCCTGAGCAGCAATATGATCAACATGAGCCAGACCATTTCTGTTCTCCTGGATGTCTGTTTCCAGTGAGCTATGGGAAAGGTGTTCCAATTTTACAGCAGGGACAAAAACTGGCTAGAGCATCCAAGCCTCTTCAAACTGTGAGCACCTCAGGGATACTGTTTGGTTTGTTGTACACTCTCTAGCTAACCTAAATGGGAACTCCAGTCTGTGGGTTTACAATGATGTATCACTACATAGCTATAATATGCTATCAAATTGATGTTTCTTGAGGGCCCAGACTTGTGACCTGTGCTGAGTGTTAGACTTGAGGCATACACTGAAATGCTTAAAGATTTATCTGACTTTTAGTGTAACTCGTATCAAGGTAAGGCTTACATGATACATGGCCTTCTAAATCATGCTGACAGGACACAAAACAAAAGGAAAAACTTTAAAAATTGTGATGAATCATACTTAGATGGCAGAGCTCCTTTCCAAGACACTTATATTACTATTTAATATTAGGTTGCTGTTAGTTCCATCTCCTGGGATGTGTGCAATTCCCTTCTGCTTCCTGGCTCAAGCTGTGGGTTACTAGAGGGATGGTGTTGCTTTATACACACTACCACTACAGTAGGCAAAACATTTTGATTAGAAGGGATTTACACAAGACAAACATAACCAATTCAAGCCTGAAGTAGATATTGTCATTTCATGGATTAAGCTGCCTCATAAAAGTAATGGGTGGTCTTACTCTTAAATTGTATTAGGTTGATGCATGCATTCTGAAAACAAAGAATGTGATGACTCTGTTATGCCAACTTCTTCCACTTTGCTGCAAATTACTGAGGAAGGTAAGTACCTGGTTCCTCTCCAGTTTTTTTTAATGGGGTTTTGGGTTTGGCTGGTAGGTTTGGTGTGGGTTTTGTTTGTTTTTAAGAAATGTCTTTTAAAATGTATTTATTTATTCACAGAATAAATCAGGAAATGGCTGCATTAAACCTGCTCCACCATGGAGAGAAGAGAAAATACGAACTGGTACAAACGCACATAGTCCAGAAAGGAGAGCTGAGACGTTTGGCATCAAGTCTTTAGAGAATCATGTAACAAACATGACTTTCTTAGAGAGCAAGTAATTATAGCACTTAGAAATGCAGGAACTCCCATCTGAAGATAACACTTGGTGATTTTTCAATATTGCTTTCATTTGTGGAAAGTCAAACCAGGTTAATTCGGATTAAAACTGTTGATCCTTGTCACATCTAATAGATGTCCCATTACTTACCAATTACACCACCAACTAGTATAATTGTTATGTAATTTTATAATGTGAATGTCCTTCCTATGCTCACAATTGATAACAGGTTTGTAATTAATGCTTAAAAATGTCTTACTGGATGTTTCAACACAAAAATGCTGCTAATAGACATTTTATATAAAGAACCTTGTGCTGCAGGTGCTATATGTAACACTGCCATTGAAGTTTGTAAGCTCATCTCTGGCCTATTTTCTTCTATCTATTTGATAAATCAGAATCAGGAATATAGTCTGAGGGGCTGTGGCCTAAAACACTGAAATGTTATCTTAGTTGTGAATTATACCTGCAATGAAGTAGTCTGAGGAAAAAACAAATCCCTCTTCCAGTAGCTGCACCACTGAATTTTAATCTTGTTGACATGATTCATATTTCCAGAAGTCTATTTCTAAGTGATTAATAATCTTTACTGAAACTCTTTTTCTTCCACCATCTTTATTTGTAGATGGTTTTATCTTTTTTTATTATTAAAACTTACTGAGCAGAATTGGAATTTCATGTAGAACCACTCAAGTCCTATGCAGATGTTACATTACACCATCTAAAATTTAAGAAAACAGATCCTGATTATGATAAACTTCTGTACACAGGGCATTATTTGACTTCAGGATGCCATGAAAATACAACCTGGTGTGAAATACATATTGTCTAGTTTATCTGTTCTTTGTACATAGCCTTCTGTTGCATTTTTAAGTCCACCTTTCATCAAATTCCATATTGTGTTAGTTTAGCTAAAACAAGTGATTGCTACATCATAGGATTTTCCTGTGTGCTTGCACTGAGCAGAAGCAAAAGCTGCCTGTGAACCATAAATACTCTCCAACAGCTCACTCTGTGCTTATTCTAAAATGTGCAGTGCTAGGATTCAGAGAAAAACAGAAAGCAAATTTTAAGTTACAAACAGTTTGAACTGATTTATTCCTGTATGAAACAAGTATTTCAGTTCCACTTTTAAAAGCAGGCACTAGGCCCCTCAATGCTGTTACAGTGTACAATAAAAGTAGCTTATTCAGACTCAAATACAGATGATAACTATATAACAAATGTCATGAAGAAGAATTAAGACGTTTCAACAAAACTTCCTCATACTCCTTCTGTGTCAGAAGTCCTTGAGTTACACTCTTGCTTTCTTCAAATTTGGGTAGAACCACTGCGATGTATCCCTCAGTTGATGGCTAAGAAGCAAGACTGAAGTTAGCAGTGAAATAAAAGTTAGAAAATACAAAGCAAGAAAGCGTCCTACCTTTTCTTGTAGAAGAGCAGGGTTGCTAAGGATGTTCTCATTCACTTCTATCAGTCGCCCTCGTATACAACTGCAAAAGTGTTTAGGTTCAGTGGAAGTGCTCAGTATGTCCAGGTACAAAGAAAAAGGGAAAATCTCACCTGTAAATGGTGTATTCCTCTCCATCTGATGAAGATATCCTGCACAAAGGGGCAAGTTCTGTTAGAAACTGAGCTCCCTGCATTTGAAAAATAAACAAACATACTTTAATTACACAGGGCTTTTTAAAGCATTACCATCAGCAGCAGAAGTTCGTAAGCATCTGAGAACAAAGTGAAGGAAGCATGAATGTTACAGGTCAGTGTGTTACACCAGCTGTGCTTCCCTGCAGAAAGGAAGATGCCAACATAGTTACATGCACAGATTGAGCAGAAGCTTGTTAAGGGCTTACAAATCTAGTCATAACTAAGTTTCTTGTGGAATAACAGGCTTATGGTATCAGCTGATTAAAATCACGGAAGAGAGGGGAAAAAAAACCAGCACCACTGCTTTTTAGTACAACCAGGTTAAGCCACACATACTTGAAAACCAACCATGAAACACCCTGGAGTAGCCCATCTGCCTTCTCGGCCTCCAAAATCCTCAGCATTTTGGTGGATGCAAAATGCTGACTTTACAGAGATGTTTAAGTCCCTCTGTATGCTATAAAAGCAATTACTAAAACCCAGCTGTTAGCTCTGGTTTGGGCAACACTGGAAACTACTGGTGCTGTAGGAGCACTGTACAACCCTGGCTGGGACGCTTAGAGGAAGGGGCATGAATTCTTCCCCTATCAAAGAGATGGTTTAAAATAAAATGCAAAGGTAATTTGGTAACTTTCTATCCCAGAAAGGCAGTATGAAAGAGAAAAGTGACAACTAATGAAATGAAAAAGCCATACCCTTTTTGATTTCCCAGAGACTTTATTCTGGAGTCTGCTACAGTTGGCACTAATTTGATAATTAATGTTTTTAATTGTTTTTCCACTTTGAAGAAGAGGATGAGCTTCTGCCAAGGTGATGACACAGATTCTGCAAAAAACAAGCATAATTATTATGCTGTAGTTGTGAGAAGCCATTCTTGTATGTGCTTTGCTTCTCTCCTTCTACCAGGTGCTAGCAACATTCAGCATTGTGAAAGCTGTTGATTACCTTCACAGCCTACAATTTGCCAACAGATGAAGCTATTCTGTTTAGGAAGAGTTTAAAATCTAGAGCAAGGACCAGAATTAACAAACAGAACAGTAACCGTAAAGAAAACCGTGGCTCAGAAACAGATCTTTCCCTTAAGCTGCTGCATCCATCTCCTGGCACTGTCACATCTCTGCACCTCCATGCTATGCGTCTCTCCACAAGAGGGAGCTGGATCCTGGCAAATACTTGGGCATGCCCCTGCGGCCCAAAGGCACCAGGAAAGCTGCCTGCTCCTGATCCCCAGCCTCCTTCTAATCTGTTAGAGCTGAGATCTGGCAAAACAAAAACAATTAGCAAGAGTTTTACACTGCTTAGAAATACCAAACTGAGCCATAGCTCCATCCATAATAATAGCAAAATAACTTAATACAGTGTTTGGATAAGTTGCCAAGGGCTCTGAGGGCTCAGGATTCAAACCAGCAAAATAATCTTTACAGATGGTCGAATAAGTGCTTTCTATTTTTACATACTTTCCCCCATATCAACAGGATTTAAATGGTTGTTGATACTGGACAACTAATAACTACATATTTAGAATTTAGCACAAATGCAAGTGTGTCCTTTCTTGCCATTGCTGCCATAACTGTTATCACAGGTACTCAGGGTTCTGCTTCCAGAGAACCAAAAAGTGAACTGCATGAAATGGTGACAGAGAAGCCCCAGCACTGAAGGTCGCAGTCAGTCACCTCCACATCTTCCCTCAACACAATAGCAACTGCCACTGCCAATTTTTATGCGGATAGTAGTTAAGTTCTGTCCTTCCCTTAGGGAATGGAACACCCCTAGAAGTGCTCACACTGCCACTAATCCACCCAGCAGTCTGCACAGGCTTTCCCAGGGTAGAAGCTGGGAAGGGGAAGGTATGTAATTAGAATCCCAACCTGGTACAGGACTGATTTATTCCAAACAACTGGACAGCCAGCTACAGCAAAGCAGAAATTATGTATGACATTCCCTATCTTGCAGCTGATGCACAATTAAAAGCAATGCAGTTTGATACAGAAAAAGCTCATTTGTTCATATGGAGCCAATTAGTTTCCTAGAAACCAAGTTAGACTAATTCTAAATGTCATTATGGAAAAGCCTTTTGAAGTGATGCTTTTCTGCTACTGGAAGATGTAAAGGGCCCTTTCAGTAGGGTAGGATTCAGGGACACGGGGGCAGCCACAACAGGCGCTTAAAGGGCCTTTTTAGAGTGCAATGGAGGGGAAGAGCTCAAGCTCAACTGTTCTTATGGGAGTAGTAACAAAAGGATACGGGAAGGCTCAGATTTGTCATTCTCCCACCCTCTCATCTTCCAGCAAAACCCAGGCTGGTCTGGCACTTTGTACCTGGCCTACTCAAGGTGTTTCAGCAGGAATTGTGCCTGTTGGTTTAACACTAAAACTGCAAGCAAGCCGCAAACACAGCTGCTCCCCCCACAGTGCAACGGAGGGGAGCGGCGGCAGCCTGCAGGGCCCAGCCCTTCGGGACACCACCCGCATGGCTCACGCCTGGAGGCGGGGCGAAAGCCTCCCGCGTCGCGCCGGGAAGCAGCAGCAGCTCCTCAAGAAAGCCTGGGGCCGGAACCCGGCCGTTCTGGCTGCCTACCGGCACCTCTCCTTGGGAGAGGGCGTACCCCAAACCCCGTGAGCCCCCGGGCCCGCTACTTGCCTGTTGGAGTGCTGCAGCACGCAGAAGTCCTCGCACGGCCGCCCCTTCACATCTGTAACAAGGCACAAACACCAGTGACCGCCTGGCCGCCGCTGCCGCCCAGGCCTGCGTGCCCCTGCCACCCGGCGGTACCTGGCTTGTACCAGCGTGTAAAGTACCGCTCCGCGCCGCCCGCCGCCATGCCGCCCGCCCCGCCTCACCTCAGCGCGCCGCGATGACGGACCGACGGCGCCTGCCAGGGCCGGCCCCGCTCCCCTGCGAGGCCTCGCTACCGCCAGCGCGGGAGGCGAGAGCGGTGCCACGGCAAAAGTCTTTCCTCATCCTTCCACCTGTGGAGGTGGGGAGGCGATTCCGGCCCCAAGCCGCCCTTTAATAACTGTGAGACGCAAGTGGCTGTAAACACATCAGTAAAGAAAATGATCAAAAGCCAGCAACTGATTCAGTGGTTTATTTCAGCACACATTCATAGAGGGAGAAGTACAGTGATCATATAGTTTTCTTTAAAATATTTTCTTGGTGCATATATTTCTTGAAAAAAATGTTTTTGTTTCTTGCTTGTGATTAAGAATGTCCCGGGTTTTCCCCAGAGTTTTTAGTTGTACTGGTCTGTAGCACCACTGCCAATTTCAGTTTAGCCTTGACCCTATTTTGTATGAACACACATCTGGCCACAAAGGAGAACAGGAACTGTAACCAGCATTTCAACCCTATGGACCAGGCAGGTGAGAACCTCCCTCTCTTTGGTTTGGCTCCGGCTGCACACAGTAACTACAGCTGACACCCTTCCTGTTCAGGTACAGGTCCAAACCATTAGAAGAACAGGTTACAAAAAAACCCAACTCTCGTTCCAGCATTGCTTGCCTATTCTGTTTAGCCATACCTTGCACAGGCACTAAATAAGGCAGCTGTAACAGCACATAAAATAAAGGCCTGTTACCATGATTACAGAACAGAGGGATACAAAAACCAGAGACACTTCCCTTTATCAGCTGGAATAGCCAGGGACATTATGAATGGCTTCACAAAAATATATGCCTAAAGGGCTGCTGAGAGGCTCTACCGTACCAGTATGCCAAACCATGGGTATTTTCCACAGAGGTACACAACAGACGCAGATTCCACTTCATAAAGCTGTCAGAGGATTGAAAGACAACAAAAATCACAACAAAACAAAACACCCCAAAACAACCAACCAACCACAAACTTTTGTCATCTTGTTGGTACAAACTGACAGCAGGTTTCAGCCTATAGGCTTCTCAATTCCTGTCCCGGACAGCTTTCCATCATGACCATCTCTCCACCAAATATTGAAGAGCACGGAATAGGTGGGATATGCTTGTCTAGCTCCTGGAGCCATTTCTGCTCACATGCTCTTAAAGGCAATTTATTTTTCCTGTTACATTAGCAATGTGTTTTGATATGCAGATATTTTAATGTCAGTTGATTACATCAAAAGCCAGCCAAGAACCCTCTGGAAACATGGACCAAAATTTGTAATTTATCTCCATCATTTAGGCCTTGATCTTAATCTCTTGGGCAACACAAGGTTACATGAATGCTGTCTATGTCATACCCAGCAGATGGACAAAAGAAGGGCAGCTGACTGAACAGCTATTAAGGTTGCAGGCTAACAGAAACCATTAGTAAAAAATCCAAAGTGAACCAAGGTCATCCAGCTCTGAAATCCCTCACAACCAAAGCAACGGAACATGCCCAATTTCTGTAACAGCTCAGGGTGCAGGACAGAAGGCAAAACACCTAGAGGTTAAAGCACACTGAATTTATGGCAGTTTACTGGGCCACTGGTAAACACAGCACCCAAGCCCCATAAAACCCACCATGATGCAGTGAGCCTGCACCTCAGACACTGCATTTCAGCAGAACAGAGCTGTGACAAGAGGCTTGGAGGGTTGAAGTCTTACCCTTTTGATTGTGGTTTTTTTTGGTCTGTTTTTGTTTGTTTGTTTTGGGTTTTTTGGGTTTTGTTTTGCTCAGGGTTTTTTCCCCCCCAGGAACACATCTTGCTCCTGAGGAGCAGTACAGGAGCACAGACTGAGGCACAAAGGCTCCAATGGTGACCAACACCATTATTTTAGCAAAGGCAAGACTCATTTAGACAGGTCAGGCTCAAACCACACTGCTCCAAAGGGTGACATGTTCAACTGCAATAAACAGACATCAAGAAGAGACCTCTAGAAGAAAAGCACCCACATTTTGAGAGACCTGCAATGAGCTAGGACTGCCAAGACAGATTAGCACAGGAAAATTCAGTAGTCAAAACATGAAAAATTCTGTTTTGACAGACTTAGTGTGTTTATGTGTCAGCATGGTGGTCGGCATGGCTGTTTTGAACTTATTTTTCTAAAGCAGGATACAGGGATGTGCACATGCCAGATGAACCAAAGATCGTGGTACTCAGGCACTAGGGGCAGCAAAGGAAAGATGAAGATCAGCAGATGGGTTTTAGGCAGAGTTTAGCTACAACAAAGTCAAGGCATGAACAAAGCACAGGTAAAGGCAGAAGTATCCTAAGAGTTTAGACTGAAAAAACAGAAGTTACTTTCTCTTCAGAGAATCTTCAAGAGCATGGAAGATAATGGAAGCAATAGATACATGTCATATCCATTTTTCACTGTACTCACAAATCCAAACTTGGGAACAATAGAATGACTGATAAAAGAAAAGAGGAAAAAGAGCACAGGATGAGTGACCAAGATGCTATAAAAACATACATAAAAGTAGCAAGGTGCTACTGTATCATGGTGCTACTGTATCATGGCACAAACTCCTCTGTTCAGAGGTCTGCTCCTTCAAAAATCTAGAGGCTTAATCAAAATGCAGTAGCATAGAATAAGACACAAAATGTAAAGTGCTTGCTGAAGGGAGGGAATACCCCTGTATTTTGTCAATGCTCTTGTTAGGGGTGAAAGCCCAGCACCAGAGTAACTTTAGTGATGGGAAAGTTGAAGGGGAGGAATGTGTGTGCCTCCAAAAGAATTCTGTTCTTCTTCCCTAACAGCTGCAGCTGCTCACCAAGCAGAGTCACCCACGTTCATGCATGTGCTGATCTCAGGGTGCATCAGAGATGAAGGCAGTACACCTTTCCCTACACCCTGACTTCAAAAGAGGCAAGGAACAGGATTTATCACTGTGGGCAGAAGATGAAATCTCATTAATTCAAGTAATGACTGAAGGAGGAGAAGCCAATATTCCCCTGGCTGCTGTCTGCTCCTGCAGGCCCTATTTCTTAACTAGTACAAAACCCCCCAAAACTCTAATTCATTCAAAAGATCTTCTTCTGAGGTGACAGTTTTGACTTTCATTGTATGACAGACAGATACATGCCAGACTGTTTTAACATGTCAGACATGGTATTATCAAACACTTCCTCTCTGTTCAAGCTTTTTATTCAGTTGATTTAAAGCAGTGGTAAAGCTGAATCAGAAATTAGTTTTAATTGCTGATTTCTGTGATTGTTGAACCTAGCTAGTCAAGACAGCACAATTCTGTTACTTACGTAAAAGCTGTCCAATACTCACATTCCCTTTTGCAAATCCAAAATTTATTTACTTTGCCATTATCTTCTTCATCTTTCTTCCTTTGGTCACTTTCAGGGTGCTTAAAATATTAACACTGTATGCTCGAACTACATGCTTCCATATACACCTGTGATTAACCTTACCATGCTGCTTCCTTATATATGCTGTCAAAGAAACTTTGCTCTTTTGGATTTCTCAGCTTTAGCTGTTGCAAAGAATACAAGTGTTTTGCAAGCACAGGTTTGTGTGCAATCCCACAGAACTAGAAGCAGTGATCTCTCCCACTCAGCTTATTTTCCAAGTAAATAAACACTTTACTTAAGAAAGTAATAAAAGACTGTTTGCCTCAGTCTGTAGCACTCTTCCCTTTGATATCAAACAGACTTTAATACACCTTTGCCATTTCAAGCAGCATTAGGTTGGGTATAGAAGTACTTTAAAAGTACTTTTGATAGAAACCACATGCATTTGAGCTAGAGCTATGCTTTTACAATCTAATAGCTGTACTTTTCTTGCTGATTTGAGAAATGGGTGAAGAGCAACTCGTATCAGAAAGGATAAAACAAAACATTTGCTGTAAACACTTAAAATAGGATTTCATGGGAATTTGTTTGGAGTGGAAACCAACTGGAATGAAACACAAGACTCCACAAGCTATTGAAAGAACCACCACCACAAAAAAGAATGAGTGGCCTCATCTGCCACTCTATGTAAACATGGTGGATGCACAAAAGATGAGTTTCTATCAATATAAACACGTCTTTTGTTTTGTTTCACACTGTCCACTGTACTCCATATCTATTGATTTTGATTGAGCTAAAATAAAAACCACTGTTGTTTTGTTTCTTTAAAGCAACAAAATCACTGAAGTATAAAAAAAAAGTTACATTACATATAGTAAATAAACTTACCTTAAAAAACACCCCACATCCTAACCCCCTAGAAAATAACGCTTTAATAATTTTGGCACTTTCACCATGTTCTCCAAGTACAACTTTCCACAGTACCAAATGCAATGCTACATCCTAAGTGAAGAAAACAAACAAACAAACATACAGCGTTCATTTCTATCAGGGAAGAAGGGAGAGAGGGACACAACAATAAAGCACATCAGTAAAAATACCTACTCTATCTCAAACGTACCTCTCCATTAAGGAATTTAATAGGAAAAAAACCCTACCAATTATAATTTATAACACCAAGATCTCTTCCTGGCAACCAGGATTAGAGGTTTATGCTGAATACAATCTTGTGTTCAAATACAGAGATGAGCAGCATTATCCCAAAACCCAACAGGATCCCAGCATTCTGTAACAAGAAGTAACCCCAGCGGCTGCATCCATGATCGCTAGCATCATTGTGGAGCATTTCAGGTACCTAAATAAACAAGAAAGTGTTAAAAGCCTTCAAAATAAACAGTTACTTCAAACTCAGTTCTTCAACCATGAGGCAAGAGGTAGCAGAGAATTACTCCTCCAGTCTTTTCCACTGACTGCATTACTACTACTCCTTGACTTGTCACTCAATATGAACAACATCAATGTCTACTTTCCTATTTAGAGACAGAAGGAATCTGTAATGTTCTAATTACTGCTTTCATTATAATTGTGTTGATGTCCTAAACCAACCATTTGTTCAGGATTATTTACCACATCACATCAAGAGTTTTATCCTTCAGAAGCTAGTTAAGCCTTCGTGAACATCCACCAAATACTCTATTTCTGTACAAACACACTTCTGAGGATAGGCTTTAACACAATTCTGCCTTCATCCCAAGAAGCAATAATGATGTAACACAAATACCAAAGCACATTTGGTGGTGCCAATAGCATGCAGCTTGCAGTCTTACTGGTTATCTGCTATCCTAGGCATTCTCAGAAACAATTTTTTTCACTCTGCTTCTGCTGTTAACTGCCTCTGTTTAACACCCAAGAGAAACAATCTCTGTTCCTCTCCATTTATTTAGTAAACTAAATAAAAGCAATCTTGCACCTGAATATTTAAGCGAGCACTTAAACTGCATACTTATCAGCACCTTGGAGCACAAAAAAACAAGTTAATTGAGGGAGAAAAGATAGAAGGATATATAATTAGCATGAATTCTTAAACTATGTATATGAAATTCAAGTAGGTCTTTTTAGAAAACAAAATTAAATCAAAACCACCCCCCTGAAGCCAAACATTAATTAGCGTTAATTCTCAAACTGTTATATAAAATTCAAGCAGATCTAACCACTTACCATATCCACAAGAGCCACATACATGAACAAGCCAGCAGTAAGTGCAAATATCCACATTGAAACATTGTCTGCATAATGACCAATGAGAATCCCAGTGGCCATTCCAAGATAGGCCAGCATAGCTGACAGGGCGTTATAAAGCACAGCTTGTTTGACAGTCATCCCAGCTTTGAGAAGCACAGCAAAATCTCCTGCAACAGGGAAAAACCCAAAGTTTTCATCCTCAGGTAACTATTATAGTATTCACGAGTTCTCCTCTTGCTTACAAGATTATTAAGCTATTTTTATGCTATTATCTGCCTTATTTTTTTCCTTCACAAAATCAGAAGTCACTGGGGGACACAATGAAAAAGCACATATGGAAAACACAGCAGCAAACACTGTAGGTTAGTAACCTTAAAGTCTTAGGATTATTGGAAACAAGCAGCTTTTAGTGTAGTCTGCATTTAAACCAATGCTGCAAAGCACTGCAATACATGATAGGCATAAGCATACAAAAGAAGTTTCTAAAATATGGTATTCCCACTTAATTGCATAAAGCAATGGTAATGATTCCATTTATTATCTTTTAACTGCTCTTTGTACTGTAGCTTATAACCAAACTATACAGAACAAGTTGTTAAGCAGCTGCAAGAGACACCAAGTTTTAAACAAAGTAGATGAAAATATTTAGTCATAAAAGGACAAATAATTCAATTAAGAAATAAAATAGTCATTAGATAAGTTAGAATTATTCTTGAGTAGACAGTCTGACACAGATGGAGTTTCCTGTTCAAATTTCAAGAGATTTGATTCTGTGACACAGTATAATCCTCCAAAATGCACCTGTAAATACCCATACCTGTAATACATTGAAAAATTGGGCTCTTACCTAGCTCATGAGGTAATTCATGGCAAAATACAGCCACAGAAGTGCTTAAACCACTAGATAACCCTTCGGTAAAGGCTGCTCCTATGAAGAGACAAGGAAAAAAAAATTACTGCATATTCAGACATCAAGTACATAAGCAGTGATGCAGAAGCCTGTATCAGATTAAGACATATTAATTGCAGAAGCTTGTATCGGGTTAGGACATAATAGTTCCACTCCAATTTTTTTATGCCTGTGGAAGCACTTAAACTGGGTATCTGTCTATGATTCATAAGTTTCAAAAGCAGAAGCAACGTAGAATCCTCTAATTAGTTAAAGCAAACCGAATTCATTATCTTGTTTCTAAACTAAGCCACATATCATTCAACATGATCCACAAAAATCCTCAAAATAAAAGGCAATAAATGGAAATAATGTCAGAAAAACCACCTTCTTTGTTTGTTTTGTTTTTTTTTTATTTTAAAGATACAGGCATGAAGGCAACTCAAGTGCCTCCAAGTCAGGCACTGGAAAAAGGGTAGCCATTTCAATAGTAAAAGAGGCTATATAGCCATGTGCATCAGCAGTGAAAGACTGAGTTCTAGGCAGCTTGCACAGGAAGTGAAGTATCGTACTTTAGGCGGAGGTAAAAAAAAAAAAAAAAGCCCCTCCCCCAAACCATAAAAATCCCTTAAATTAGTCCAACAGTCCTCAACTTCCTTTCCTCTACTCTTTCTGTTGCTTGCTATTTTTCTTCTTTGACAGCAGCTCATGAGGAACCAGTACACAGCAGCGCTGAAGAGCTGAACCACACAGCACAGGAAGTCCCTGGTTGCCTGGAAAGCCTCGTCAAGGGGTGCAGCAGAACCATGTCCAGCTTCTCTTCAGCTGCTACCAGAAGCACACCAGCCAATAAGGTGCTGCCACTGAGCAAAGAGGTACAAGGCCACATTATAGTAGTTGGCACACAAGTACTGCTCACAAAGGAAGAGCTACAATGGCAACGAGACCCCAGGAGAAAACCCCCTCTTCTCCACTGGGTTCATCACCCTCAGCACCTCAGCAGCTTCTACCCAGATATAACCACTGAAAGTAGACACTGCTTTCCAGGTCTTCAACTGCAAGAGATGACTAATGGTTCTCCCTGCCTGACAACAGCAGCTTTTCTTCTGGGATGCATGCTGTGGCACCTAGTAAAGTAGTGATGCAGTGGGCACCTTTGGATGAGGGATAATGAACAGGGGACTGAGAGTCTTCAGAGGAGGTCTGTGGTGGTTTGAAACTGTCTTTTTTAATTTTTCCTTGCAAAGTTCAGAACAGAGAAAGTGAAAGAATGTAAATAAGTCACTATTGGGTGTAAGAAAGCAAAATAACGATTGTTCTAAACCCTTCCATTGGATAGATAGAAATGTTTAAGAACTATTACCCAAAACAAAGTAGGCATTCGGCACATTCTGCGTTCGGCAGTGGGGGCAGTTGCTGGGCTGTCTGGTTGCTGTTTCTTCTTCTCTTCTGGCTGAAGATAACACACTGACCTTGGCAGTTAAGTTAACAACTTTCTGCTCTAACTAAACTCTGCTTCTCTGTCCAGGGGGGTCTGGGGGGGGGAAGCTCCTGGGAGAGGGAGGCCCCTTTGGGAGGGTCCCCTTGGGGGGGGAAGCAAAGGGAGCTTGGTTGTGTTTTTCTGTTGATTGTATATATTTGTAAGTGTTGTGAATTTTGTATATTTGTACATATTCATTGCATTTCATCTGCTTGTAAATACAGCTTTTCATTTGCTTCCAGACTGGGCTAGCCTGGTTATTGTCAGTGGGGGGGAATTTCAGCTCACACCGACACAAGGTCCTACGGAGGTGTGGTAGTTTTAGGCTGTTTCTCTTCAGACTAAAGAGGAAGGCATGATCAAAGCAGCAATGGAACAGGAAAGCATCAGCTTCCAGATGGGTAAAGTTTAAAAATAGCAAAGCCTTACAACAGGAAGAACCCTCTGCCCCCACTTGCAGCTGCTGATCTGAAGAACATGGTTAGCAGCAATGAGAGGAGAAACGAGCTCTGCCTATCTGAGAATGTTGGTTCAGCACATTAGATGAGGGACAGCAACATAAGAAAGTGACAGGAGATCCCCTCCCATGCAAGGTAAGAGGACATGGGGCCAACCTGCTGACCAGAGCTACTGCCCAGAGAAGCCCATTGCTTGCCCACATACTGCCTTGATGATGCTGTAGAGAAATCACCAAAGCAGTTGTCACTTGGCCTGTCATAGATACAGACTGCCCAAAGAAAACAGAACACAAGTAACATTTTTTTCTTTTTAAACGTACATAAAGGAGTTCCCTGACTGCACAAAGCTCCAGTACACATGAATACTGTCTCTTGGTCAAGATCAGAGTAACATTAAGAATATGGTGACAAAACCAAGAAAAGCTGGTGGATAAAGCTACTTATAAACAACCACACAAGACATCACCATTTACATGAGTTTTCAGCTGTGAAGGTGACAGCACTGGGCAATCAATCCAGGACGTTCCTTAATTGTGTAGGTGATAGTTTCCCCAATACAAATTACAGACAAGCCAGCCAAGAAGAGATGTTCTACTTGACCCACTGCTCACAAACATGGAAGACGCAATGACAAATACAGCCAAAAATGGCATCAGTGAGCATGAGATAACTGAGCTCAGGATACAGGAGGAAGCTGGAAAAGGAAGAAGCAAAATTAGGACTCTAGATTCTAATGAAGCAGACTTTGACTTATTTAAGGAATTACAGTGCAGTATACCCTGGTAATCAGTCAAAGGGGAAAAAGTGTCCAGAAGACGTGGCTGATTTGTAAAGCACTCTTTGAGTGGATAGGTGAACTACCCTCTTTGTGCAGGAACACAAAGAATTCCAACAGAAGACACACCCAGTTAAGCCTAGTGTGTCTTAACTGATTCTGGCAATATTCGGGCAGGGGGGTTGACCCAATGATCTCTTGAGGTCCCTTCAACCTTTGATATACTGCAATACTGTGACAAAGACTAGAAAAGCAAGCACTAGAAAAACAGAAACAAAGATTGGCAATGACAAGGATAAAAGCAATAGAACAAAACAAAAAACAAAGACCAAAGCCCAGCTGGAGCTAAGACTAACAAGAAACTAAGGAGAACAAGAAACAGTACAGGAATACTAGCTGAAAAAACATTCATGAAAAATTTGAGTCTGTTGATGGATGGGTAAGTGAACCAAGCAGTATACATAAAAAGAGGCTGAAGCACCAACACCAATTTTGTCTCAATCTTCACAAAGCACCATTCCAGAAAGGGACAGTAAACAGCAGAGGAGCAACTGATTAGAGATACTTTGAAAAAAAACATGGAAATGCTCAGATGCATCCCATGATGATACTCTCCCAAGGGTGCTGACAGAGTTGATTCATGCAACTGCAAGGCTGCAGTCTATCATCTATGGAAAAAAAAAAAAAAAAGGTGCTATAGAAGGCCCATTATCCTCTAGGAAAAAGATAACATTATTCCCATCTTTAAGAAAGTCAAAGAGTAAGACTCAGGGAACAGTCAGCCCCACTTCAGTTCCTAGAAAGATCACGTTGAATATCCTCTACAAATGTCTGACCCAGCTTGAGGAAATAACTGACTAGAGAGACAGTAACTGCAGTGTATATAACAGAACTTGATTTCAGTAGGATTTCTGACACCACTTCCTACAGCAGTCTCATCTAGGAGCAAATACAGAACTGACAGATGACTGCATATTGGCTGGACTGCTGGGCTAGCAGGTTTTGATGACTGGCTAGTACCAAGTGGAGGTCATCAGGACAAATACTGCAACCCATTTTCTTCAATATCTTCACTAATGACCTAGGTGAAAGAGACTGCATCATCAGCAAATCTGCAGACAATGACAAGCTGTGGTGCAGGGGGAAAAAAGGCTGAATTGACACTTCAAGCACTAGAGCTTCAGACAAGGAAGACCATGGCAAACTTGAAGACTAGGCCAACAGAAATCTTACAAATATCAGAAGTGAGAAGTTCTGCATATGGGGCAGAATAACCTCTGACTGGCTGAAATGGCAGCCTCCCAAAAGGATGTGAGGATTATGGCTGACAAGTTGTATATGAGCCAAGAATGTGCTCTCATTGCAAGCACAGTAAGTCACAAACTGTAGTCTTCATAAGACCAGCAGACTACGTTCTTATGCCCTAAGTACTGGTGAGGTTGTTCCCAGGATTCTCTGCCCACTTTGGGGTGTCCCCAGTTCAAGGTGGATATGAACACTTTCCAACACAGGCTGACAAGATGATCAGACATCTACAACATAGGGCCTAAAAGCTTGAGGAAGCTAGGTACATTTAACCATCCTTTCCACCAGAGTAAGGGATGGTCTAACCTCTGCTTCTAAATACATACAAGCTGGAATCTCCCCATCTATGGAGGTTTACAGGGCTTGGCTGGCCCAATCTAGTGTTGGCTGACCAAAAAGTTGTTTCATGCAGAGTTTGACTAGATCACCTCTAGAGGCCACCCACTTCTGTGACTCTATGATGTCCAGTTCAGAGATGCACGGTGTGCAAAGCAAAAGCTATTTTGACTTAAGCCCTCAGCAAGTTTTTCCACTGCACTCTTTAAACATTCAGTCACAGGAGCCTACACAGTAATTAACAGGTAAGTGTCAGAAGTTGCTGGTACTTGACTAGCAAAAGAGGTTATCGGTGAACGTTATTCATCTTTTCTAGGTATTGGTCTGTTTCCCCCACCTCCAAACACTCCTTTATAGTTTTTAAGTCAGACTTTGAGAGACAGGCAGGGCAGCTACAGTTATCTCAAACTCAGAATTCTTCAGCATTCAGGCTTCAGTTTCCGAAAAGGCTGAATAAGCAGAGCAAGGCAGAAGGTAATTGCCCTCTCCCATGCCTGCATCCTAAATAATCTAAAAGTTCCTCCATATTATATACCTTTTCCCAGTCTTATCACTTTTTAAAGGAAAACTAAAAATACAAGAATTCAGCTTTATCACACATTGTAAATCTAGTTTGAGGACCACACAGGCAAGCCAAACAAAACCTGATTGTTTTGCAAAGTACCTAGGTGGCTTTATGCTGTACAGATAGCAACCAAAGTCCAAGCTTACATAACAGGAATATCTATTTTTATTTTTCACTGCTAAAAAGATGTCTTGAAATATGAACAAATCGAAGACTACATTAATATATCTGTCATTAGCCCTCTGGAGAAATCGATTTAATAGTGTCATGGTATCTTAAAATATATTTTTAAAGATGCTGCTTCTCCAAAAAAAAAAAAAAAAAAAAAAAAAAAAAGAGCTAGAGAAAAAAAGAAATCTATATGCAAGATTAGTGCAAAAATAGCATTCTGCATTTTAATTATTTAGTTGAAGCTACACAGAAAAGTTCAAATCACAGAAGATAATTTTATACAGATTAGTCAGATGCAACTGTTCGATGCTTTAATGATCTTATTCCTACTTAATTAGCATGACAGATTTGAGAAAAAAGAAACTGAGGGAAGTTATGAATAATAAATCACATGAATGAACTTAAGTGAAGGGTTACTCTGGCTAAAGCTATCTTCACAGGAGCACTTACATCTTCATTTATATACAAGTAAAATACTACAGAAGTAGCATTGGCATTTTCACATCATCAAATCAATGTTTTTCCATAATATATTTGAGCACATCAGAGCTGAGGGAAATCCACATTTCCATTAGCCTGAACAAACTACACAGCACGACTCTAAAAGCTATTGTTCTCACTTGTTCAATAAGCCTTTATTAACCTTCCTGATACTCTCCTTTTATAAGTCATAGCTCCTTCTCAAATCTCCCTAATGCTAAGAGGTAATTGATTTTGCATGCCATTTGTATGCAAATCCTCCTCCTTCTACCACATTTTCACTACTGTTCTGCTCAGAAATATCCATTCCATGCTTCAACTCCAGCAAAAATGAGATTAAATCAAAATGTGTCCTTTCACATTATACTTTCAATTGACTGAATCTGATCAACTGCAAATATGGCTGTGAGAAAATAGTTATCATTGGGTTTTCTCCTCAAACAGAAATGAACTTGCTTCTACAGTAAAATTTACAGAAAGAACAATACTACTGAACTGACCCCAGTATGCTATACAAAATGGAAATTAATCCAACACCTGGAAAGATTAGTCTTAAATACTAAAGTCAAGATTATGAAAGACCAGCATAAGAATTGAAGATTACTGATTTGACTTCACTTTCTAGAACTTATTTTAAATTTAAAATATATGTAGTCTAGCTCTCCTTCTAGGAATAATAAGGGAGTTCCCAAACCTGACCTCCCAACCAGAAGTTCAAAATATTCAATCTGTTTTTTGTGATAAAGAAGTATTTTCACTGAAGCATTATCAAAAAGAACTGAACGGCTACAGCATGGACAGGAAAAATTTGGGTGCAAACAAAAAAAGGAACAGAAAGATAAAAGTTCTGTTTACATGTAAGACAATGGTTTATCCTGGCTTATATTAAAAACAAAACCAAACAAAACAGCCCAAACAAATGAACAAAAACCCCAAAACCAAACACACACAAGAAATGGTGACTACTGAGCCTAACTTTAAGAAAATATTGAGGACAATATGAGTAGTGTTTAAGAAATTTTTGGGGTTAAATATCTGTCTAAGAAGAGAAACTAAGTGTGTTTTAAAACCAAGTATAGCAGACTAAGCATATAATGGAATTTAATTATGCTACACTCCTTTATATGATACAAGCCCTCAATCAAAAATATCTACATAAAGGCAACATACAAATTCTTTGGTATCTGCTCTATGAATCATATTTCTGGCAGGTAATAGCTAACTAATGACCTATCAATTACTACCTCATTCACATGCTCCTAAGATACAAAATCAGCACAGACTTTAAGTGCAATTCTGCTCTTCAGTGGATAGCAAGATGTGAGAATCTGGATATTACAGGACTGGTACGCAAAAATGTGAAACTGTAGCAAACAATGCCTTGGACCAAAGTAATTTTACAGCAAAAACAAACACATGCCTACCTCACACAGCATAAAAATCATACATATATGTTGTCTAACCCATTTGGCTAATATGCAGGCTAAAGCAGACTGAAACCAGGGTCCCATTTCATGTAATTTGTTTCATTTGTCGCTTAATACCCAGGTTGTTAATCTGGAGGTTTTTCTTATTCATTCAGAGCTGCTATCAAACAGAAGTTTAGGGTTCAAAGATCCACCACTAGATACTTGTGTTGCTAACGAAAAGCAACAGGAAGAAGATTCTGCTGCCCTTGCACACAAAGCTGCAGTGTCTCACACAATACTTACCAATAGCTAGGCCATCACTAAAATTGTGTAGTCCATCTCCCATAATCACCATCCATGCCAGAGTTGCTATTCCAGCATCCTTCAGTTCTTCACGTGAGTAGCGCTGACTGTGACTATGGGGATGGTGGTTCTGATGATGGTGGTGATGCAGAATATGATGGTAGTCATGGTGATGATGACTAAGATGATCTGTCTGTCCTAGAGTATCATGTAAGTGAGAATGACATTTGTTTCTACAGCCTCTGGACACGTATTCATTGTCAACCTCCTCATGATGAGAATGAGCTATCATGACTTCTTCTTCTTCTTGTACAGTCGGCTGCTGAGAAATGAAGGGTGATGGATCTTGAGAGTCTGTCCCCAGATAGACCTCAGGCCCTGTTACAAAATCCCAGAGTATAATATTACATATTTTAAAAACCACCTAGGAAGCAAAGATACATTGAACAACTTGAATAAGCGATGTAGTGAAGAAACTAGTAAGTCTAAAGTTAAGAATGATGCCAAAGCTCCTTGTACAGGAGGCTGTTTTTCCCAAGAGTTTTACAACTTCATTTTCTCTAAACAGATTTCCAAGATAATTCCCAAAAGTTCAAAATAAGTAAAATCATTTAGCGTCTGTCCCCTACTACTGAAGCAGCCCCTACATTATGGCCACAAACGCCTCCTAAAAGTTAAAAGTTTTCAATCTAAGATCCAGTGTAATTTAAAAAGAGCATAATTCTGAAAAATCCTCTATTTCATATAAATAGAAGAGCTTAAGTTTGAAAACCTGAAAAACACTCAAAAATAAAGTCATTACCACAGACCATGAAATGTAAACATTGGTGGCACACTCAGGTTAGTAATTTTAACTCCTAAAACTTGCTGAATTCTTCCCCTGCAATTAAATTTAAAAATACACTTTTTTTTCTATATTATCAACAATTCTTTCATTAGTTACAAAATTATTCTGAAAATTATTCTCTTTTAGCTAACTAGGATCTAGTAAGGTGTGTTTTCGCTTACGGCATGATTCCAGGAACATGTAGTCATTGGCAATCCACATACTTCCAAGTAACCTCTAAGCTTTTAGATTATTCACCTGATAAATAAACTTAACAAAATTCAGACTTAAGCTGTACAAAGATCTAAGTAATGGACCTAAAACCAAAGAGTCAAAAGAGAAGTGTAGAAGACAGTAGGTACAGCGGTATTTGCAACAGGCAGAGCCAGAAGAGTTTCACAGAATGACTTTGATTTCTGCTGTTAAGTACAGAATTAAGAGGCTTAAGGTTTCAAAACTGAATTCATTGCTTTCAACCTACTATCCTTTTTAGAGGAAAGAAGCAAGCAGAGATAGTCTTCTATATATGAATGTACAGACAATTTTTTTTTAAAGTTTTCAAATAGGCAGTGATCCAACTGTAGGTGTTTTCTAAACAGTGCTGCCACAACATAATAATTGTGGAATATTATTAAGACTTACGATCATCTGCATCTAACTTTTCTTCATTCGCTGAAAACTTCTTACTTTCTCCATCATCTTCATTTTTTTTCTTATGCCAAAAGAAAATGCTGTAGTTAATATTTTACTTTTTTCTCCAAATATGAGCAACATTATATTCACAATATTTATGCAGCCTGCACAGAAAGTGGACAACATGGAAGCCTTACAAAGAGCACAGAGTGGAACACCAGAAATTGAGCTAAATAAACCAAGACAAAGGTCCTCAGGTTCCACAAAACGAAAAAAAATGAACAAAAGAACCCCCCAAAAAACAATACCCCACATTTTTGTGCAAGGAATAAGCAGAAGAGTTCATCTGAGACGCAAAACGCATCAAATACTCAGCAAAAGTTATTCCTTTAACTCTTTTCCACTGTAATGTCAGTATGTTTTCTCTAGTGTACTGAAGGAAAACCAAGCAAAATCTCTAATCAGTGCTCACTAATGTCTGCATAACAACAATGTATGTTCACTGAATCAGTACCGAGGAGGGCATAATCTGACCAAACAGGAAATCTGCTCCCTGTGGTTGAAAGGAGGACACAGATAATACTTGCATGTCCTCTCCTGGCAAATAAATTCAACTAGATATAGGGAAAGCGATCCTGTTGCTTGCAGTTAGTTTAGCTTCAGGATAAACCACACCAAATTCTAAGAGCTGACAAAGCATCTGCTCTGAGACTGCTGCCTTCATGGCCAATTTAACAAAACAAAGATTATCAGTCATTGTGGTAGCCTAAAATCTAGCTATTTTTAAGATAAGTAATTAGTAGTTTACTAACTTTCTTCAAGTAAAGCTTAAGATACTACCAACTTTTACTCTATCTTTTTTACGACTACTACTCTATCTTTATTGTTTATTCCTGGCTACACTACCCTTTAAAGAACTCAATTACCAATAATTGGCAAGTTACCAACATTTATGATCTGCCAAAATGGAGATATTTACCCTCCACATAAAAACCAGCATAGCTATCTGAAAGCTGTCTTGCTCTTCTTTTTATGGGGTGTAAAGGGAAAGAAATCAGGGGCTTGGCAGACCACATTTCCAAATGGAATGCTATCCGAAGTCACTTTCTACAGTGTAGTTGGATGCTTATTTATGTAAGCTCGTACTGCCACCCTTACCAGTTTTGTGCAGGTGCCTCCCTCAAGAGAGGTACAGTAACTATCTACATAAGGCCATCTTATTTCATCCAGTATAACATTTAGGTAACATTCAGATAGTCATATTATTGCCTTGAGATGTCAGAAAGAAGTCGAGAATGAACAGTAACTTCTTAAATGATTTTGTTAAAACAAAGAACACAGTTGGGTATTTACTTACTAACCAACTCGGTAGTGTCACACCTGTACTAAGTCTACTTAAGGAAACAGCTCAGAGCTCTTCCACAACAGGTCTACGTGAAAAGGCTATCTTGTACTTTAAAAGTATCTATGTGTCACTAGTGTTATAATTTCATTTATATTAATCAAGTCAGGAGTCATTATTAATTCCAGATAGATATATCATACTCATGAAATTTTTTTATGGATATTCAGAAATGATCATGGCATACAATATGGCTTCAAAATATTGCTTTCTCTACCTTTTTCTTCTTGTCTTTAAACTGCTTTATCAAAGTGATCAAATGCTCCACAAGAAACATGAAATACAAGCCTCCAAGTGCTGTAAGTCCCTTCCATGTAGAATCTAGGTAAGCACTCTCCTCTGCACTTTGAAAAACAAGATGTTTGAACATAGAGTCTTTGTTTTGTTCAAGTAGAGGTTTTTCATGGTGATGGTGATGGTTTCCATGTGACTAAGGGGAGAAACAAATGGTGAAAGTCATTATATTCAAAAGAACTGCTAACATAAGAGACATAGAAAGTATGCTTCACATTCTTTTCCTGAAGTCTGGAGTCCAGAGTACACAATTTTCATTGAGGAAATGGTCTGGATACAATCTCAAACAATTATGAAGGAATCCGTCAGCAGGAAGAATCACTGCGAAGACCAGGGGTAGGTCTGGTATTTACCCTCTCACTGAAGCTACACACATCCTGCTTAATACAAAATGCACAACAGCCCCCACAAAAATTCTTGATATGGTCAAGGAAACTGCACTTTAAGTAGTAGTCACAGCCAGCACATCTATTATTTCTCCCATCTAAGAAAGCTTATAGGCTTCAAAAACCTTTTTCTCTAAGAAACTTCACAGTAATTTCCTTCTTTAAAAGAAGTCTCACATTTTTCTGCTCCTCACTGGCTACTGTCACATCCTAGAAGTTTTTTGATTCTGAAAATCTTATTCGCATGTTTAGATTTACATAATTTTTGCATTTGCCGTGTGAAGTTAGCTGAAAGGAAAAAGAACCAACTGAATTACAGGCAGGGGTCAGAAATCACCAGAACAGCTATGGTCCTTTTTGTCCATCTTATCTGAAAGCTGGAACAAGTTACATTTTTGAGGGGGAGAGAGGAGAAAGGTAGAGCAGGGCAGAGGGAATGTCTATTTCAAAAGCTTCAAGAAAAGCAGAAGTTTATTAATCATATTCCAATTTCATTACCCACATTATATAATAGTAATATGTAAACCAGAAGTCTATCAGGTAATGTTTTCCCAAGACTTCAGAAACGCTTCATTCTGATCAAAAAAGTTACAGTGGATAAGCAATTAATATAAGTAGCTGATTACAGAAAAGAGTGGTTTAGCTATTCCACATTTAAAGTGTACAATGAGCAATTTCCACTATCTTTGAAGTTCATTAAACTGGAAAAGAAAAGACATTGCAGTAAGTGGCTGAAAACATTTATGCAAAATTCTTGCATGCAAGGAGCAATGAGTGATTTGGCAGCATATATGACTAAAAACAGGAAATAGATTGAGGGATAATAGTGTGAAGGACACTAAAGACTTTGAAATGAATAACACCATTCCAAATGGGAAAGTTTTCTATCAAATGCAACATGACAAGCTTGAGAAATGACTCATCAAATACGTATTAATTAATAAGGATATAAATTGTCACTAAGATATACAGATAAGCGTGAAATTCTCTTTGAGATAATGAACAATAATTACTACTTACATGTGGAAGGAGATGTAAGAAAGCATCTCCACTCAAAGTCCCGACAGCCAAGGCCACAAGAAAACTTAGGAGAAACTTGAAAAATACGCGATTCATCAATGGCACCAATATAACACCCAGTAAGGAAAGAAAACTGATGACTGAGATGGATATAAAGCCACCAATCCAAGCTAGTGGGAAAAGAGAAGCAAAAAGTAACAAGAATAAATAATAGCTGTATGGTATTTTGTCTGCAGAACACTCCTGTTATCAAACACTCCTGATCCATCAATTAATCAGATGTTAACAAATGGTACACCACAAAGATTTCTCTCTAGACATGGTCTAGTGCCAAAAGGAATTTACAAACTCCTTTCAACTTCATTCAAAGCTTCTCAGTTTTATAACCAACACAAATCTGTTTCCAGTAAGTTTTTACTCCATGTTAAAAAACCTACCTATTTGCAGAGAGTAACTTTTTGGAGGAGTTTCAGCTTTTTCACTAGTTGCATGTACTATGCAGTATTTGCCATCAATCTGATTAATAAGAGCTGGACAGAGGTAACTAAATTCGGTAGCACTCAGCAACACCTGAGTGCCCATTCCATGGGACTGCAGCAGTTTTGATGCACTGGAGCACTGTGGAAAGATAAACATTAAAAATTAACCAGAACCATGGTTCTCAAGGATCTCAAGATCACTGCACATCCCATTTTTAGTGAAGGGCAGCAGCACCACATGAAAACAGCTGTATCAACATTAGGTAACAAAGCAATTCAGTAAGAGCTGTACTTCCACCTCCCTTCTGGCCCAGAAAGCTAGTTTGGGAATCCTCATCAATAAGGCATAGGTATCACTCATGCTCAGAACAAGGGGTCAGATGCTTTGCTATGTGAAACCGTAACACTTTTCACTGTTTCAGAGGCAATATATGGAAGTATTATCAAGGTAGTAGTATCAAGGCTAAATGCCTTTTGTAAAAGCAATTATTACAGAAAGTCTTGTACAGAACATGTCCCACATACTCTTTTCTCCAGGAAAGAGCTCCCCACAGTACAAACTACACTCTCAGTGGGCTTAAGTAACAGTAGTACTTCTGCTCCAACCCTGCAGACCACAGTAACTGATGAATTCACCACCTGGGATCATACACTACACAACACTCACTCTGAATCATCCATCACAGCTAAATACCTGAGAGACACTTGTTAAAGCTTCTAATGAAAAATGACCTGACAGTGTTAAGAAATCTATCAACAACGTAACTATAGACTTTATCAGCACTAAGTTTTACTGTTTTAAAGTAAGAAAACATTTTGCAGCACTCTTTTTACAGTTGGTCTCTGCAATCTTAAAGAAGATGGGTACTGCAGTTCTACACTATCTGCCATAGGATTATCTAACCCTTGCGAGGCAGTGTTGGTAAAAATGACAGGTTTGTTTGTTTCTTTCTTTCTGCACATTATTAGGAAAACATGACATATTCTGGCTTTACAGCAAAACAAGTTTAAAAATTTGAAGTGTTTTTAATTTTTGTAATGTTTTAAAATAATATAAATTTATAAAACCTAGTGTATGTTTATACTTAAGCACATATTTCTCTTTAGGAATATTTAATAATCAAATTGCATACATATGTTTCTCTGAGCTTGTGAGCATGACACAGCATTGCTTCAAAATATTAAGTTTCAAGGAAAGTTGTTTGCAGGCATTTTGCTACAAGTGCCCTTAGACCACAAAACTTGTCATCAAACAATAAGCACCCAACAAATAAGCCAAACAGCACTCCTGGTGGATCTGGATTCCCAAGAACACAACAGAATCAGCCTCACCTCTTGGGTATTTTGTTTTTTCAGTTTAGAATTCAGGTAGCTTCCTCTTTCCGATTCCTTTGGTGATACATGAGATTCATTTGCTTTGCTGTTCATCAGCCAGCTTGCGTTGCTGCCACCTGTGACATTCACGGCATTAGAGCTAGTCAGGCCTAAACGAGCAACCAGCTTGACACCTCCAGGTTGTGCATTGTGTAATTCAGAGTGGCTGTCGGTGGGAGCAGTGATGATAGATGCCATTATTTCATTAACAGTGTTCTTGCTGCGTACAAAGTTCTGCTGATCTCCTACATTCTCTACTTTATGAGGTTCCTTTGAATGACTGTTCCTGTGGTGTTTGTTAGCATCAGACTCGTGGTTTGGACAAACAGTTTTCTCAGAGTTTTTACTCGGTGAAACATGGTTATGATGGTGATGATCATGGTGATGATGGTCATGATCATGATCATGGTCATGATCATGAGCTATTTTAATCCTTTTCATTTTATCGATACCTATGTTTTGGAGCAGTTTTCTAAAGCCTTCAATTGACAGAGAATTGTTTTCTCCATAACGATGAAAAAGTTCTTGAAGGTGAAACTTCTGTATTAATCCTGCCAAGTCAGTATTAATGCCACCTGCCTTTTCTGGAAAAGTTCTCTCCGCTGCATGTACAACAGTAACTGTATTCACTTCATGATGGTAACTTTCATGCAGTAGCAGGGAAAATGACACAAGGACAGTGACCAGTATTGTACTCCCCATTGCAGCTTCTTTTTACCAGTAAAAAAATCTATAAAGATAAGAAAGTTTTAACAGCTTGCACAAAACCAATCACACCTTCTTCTGTAATAGATGTTCATAATTTGCTTAAACAAACTAAATTCACAACAAACCCAAAGAAGATATGCTCAAATTATCAATAAGAGCAGCAAGAGAAGAGTAATTTAAATGGTTACGCATCTAGCATTCTCCCAGATGCATGGCCTCAGGCAGTAGGAGATGATGATGCATACTACAGTGAGGTCACTGGCCATAAACACCCCCAGGTGTAAGCTTACCCTTGTTTAGCTTGGCCTCTGTCCATTTTCTAATGCAAGCTAGCAATCCAGCATACTCAAGAGTGCTCCAATTGAGCTTTAGGTTAGGATTTTCTTGTCCTTGAAACAAGCCTTATGATCTCTCTATTAGCAGTGAATAAGTGGTATCAATCACAAGTTACTGATTAAAATAAAAAAAATCTTAACCTCCCCTCACAGGATTTCTCAGAGCTCTTGGCAAGTCGGCAGAGCTTGTTTTCATCACACCACGCAAATTTTTTATGCTGTCACATTCTGTCTGCGTTTTAAAACTGTCATACAGCTCCTTTCACCAGGCACTGCTGTGGACCAGATGTTCACAAGTGTCAACGTTCACGAGTTGGAATCTTTGAGGTCCCTCCCAACCCAAACTACACTGCGATTCTGTAATAACTCTAGTAAAGCTACGAACTAACTGGTATTTAGGCTGCATACAGGACCTCGTTAGAGGAATACATCAGCCCTTTTTCAGGCAGGGACAGAAATAGCGTAATGCAGAGAAACTCACAGTTTTCAAAGAAGCTATAAACAACCTTAAAAACCCAGCATCACCGCCAGGACCCGTGGCAGGGCCAAGTGCTCACGCTCTCCGTTAAAAACGGCACCGGCTGGAGACGGCGTCCCCAGTGATTCGCACTCCGCAGAGGGCCGAGCCTGCGGTCAGGCCTGGCCCGCGATCCTCACCGAGAGTACGAGCGGGAGAGAAGAAACGGCCCCAGCACTTTCCGGGCCGCATTATGACCGCTAACCCTCCTGCCAGCGCACGCCGGGGGCGGAGACGAGCGCGACACTGGACTGATGCAGCGGCCGGCCCAGCTCGGCCCGGCCCGGCCCAGCCCAGCCCCGCCTCACGGGGCGGCAGTTCAGCGGCAGTTCCCATGCCGGCTCGCAGCTGCTGCCTCCCGCTCGACCATAAGGCGCCTTGGCCCGCCCGGCAGCCTGCGAACCGCCCCTGGAAGAGTAAGAAAAGAAGAAGGAGGTTACCTTACCAGCTGCCGGGTCGGGTCCCGCTGCGCCGGACCCTTCCCATGCCACGGCCCGCGCGCGCGCCAACCGCCCCCTGCCCCCTCCCCTTCCTCTTCCGGGTACAGCGGCTGGCACGCGTCTCTGCGGCGGCCAACCGGGATGCGTGGCGAGTGTCACGCGGGGCTGGCGGAGCGCGTGGCGGCGACGGCGGAGCGCGGGAGGCTTCGGCCCTGTGTGAAGCCGTCGCAGGCGAAGGTGTCGGGAGGGAAGAACCTGCTGCACACTTAGCTTCCATCTACTGCCGCCCAGGAAGAGCTGTGGCAGCTGGGGAGGGCAAAGGAACTGTGAGTCAGTGGCAGTGGGGAGGTGGCCCGGGAGAAAGACTGCCAAGGTTGTCCTTAGTTCCAGAAATGCTGAGATTTGGATTTAAAGTTGCAGAATGGTTTGGAGTGGAAGAGACCTTTGACAGTCACCCACCTCAACCCTCCTGGGGTGAGGAGGGATGTCTTCAGCTAGATCACGTAGCCTAGAGCCCTGTCCAATCTGACCTTGATTTTTTCCAGCAATAGGGCATCTGTCAGTGTTTCACTGTTTCAACCTGTGCCAGTGTTTCACTGCATTCATTGTAAAAAGGCCCTTCCCTACATCTAGTCTAAATTTCCCCTCTTCTAGTTTAAAAACATTATTCCTTGGCCTATCCCAGCAGGCCCTACTGTAAAGATTATCCCCATCTTTTTTTTTTTAGGCCTTCTTTAAGCATGGAAAGACTGCAACAAGGTCTCCCCAAAACACTTCTCTTTTTCTGGGCTGGATGACTCCAACTCTCAGCCTTTCTTCATAAGAGAGGTGTTCCAGACCTCTGATAATTTCTGTGGCCTGTTTAGTGTTGTTCAGAAGATGGTGGTTTACTGGCAGGTGTGAAATTCTCCCAAGAGTTAAAATCAACAGAAAATGAGAATCAGAGCAATTCTCTCTGAAAACACAATTAATTCTGGGCTTTCAGCCATGGTGTAGGTGAACTGGGTGTGGTAGCCTCCCTTAGTCTTGGAAAATGTTCTGTACAAGTCCCAGTCCCGAGAAGAGTATGTGTGTGTGCTGGTTTAAGGCCAGACGGATCCTCTCTTGCCCCGAGAGGGACAAAAGAATGACACTCACACAAATGGGTTGAAGAGTGATGGAATGTTTAAATGGAAAAGCAGTTGGTGAAACTACAAAACACTACAAGCGTAGTGGCAAAGATATCCCAGAGTGTACAGAGTCCCTTACAAAACACCCAAAGACCTCCCAACTCTTTCCTTCTCCCCACCTGAGAGTATATCCAAAACCCCCAGGGCTCTTTCTTCCCCCCCTACTGCTAGGCTAGTTTCAGGCTGGCCAGGTCTGAGACTGCCACCCCTGGGATTTCTCCTCCTGGCATTAGGCCTAGACAGGCCTAAGAGGCCTTGAGATACTCCCCCACTGTTACCTGATAGGGAAGCATCTCCCACGGGAGCAGAGAAGGAAGAAAGAGGAAGAGAATGACTTTACAGCTGGATTTATAGGGCACAGGATTTATAGGTAGAAATATGCCATTTCTCATGTCCACCTTATTGGGTTGGACACTCGGGACACTGGAGGTGTAACTTATGTGGCAGTAAGAGGAGGCGCCCAGGTTAAACTACCACGGTGTGTGAGCAAGCAAGGACTGGAAGTGTACTGGGACTTCTTGTACAGAACGTTTTTCAAGGCTGTGGGAGACAAACAAGGGGTAAACAGGTAAAAGGCAAGTGGTGTTTTTTCATGGCATTGACTAGGGTACTGTGGTGAGCACTGCTCAGTCAAGCCTGTCATGTTTAATGATGTGTCAGAAGAGAACTGTACTTGGCACAAGTGGACAAAGAGACAATAAGAAAGGACTGAGATCACCTTGGAGAAAAGGCTTGAAACTTGCTGAAAACATGCTGCTTTCTTCTGAGCAGGCGTACTGTATTTTTTGACTGTTGCTTTGCTATGCCACTTTTCTTAAGTGGCCATGACTGGTGTGTGTCCCAGGCATAGGCTCTCTTTCTTCCACTGCTTCCTGAGTTCTACTTTCTACTATCACATTGATTAATATTGCTGTTAGAGTGAGTGTCGTTCTGCTTACCCATCCCAAGTAACTTTGGAATTTGGTTTCTTGTGTTACATATTGCCAAGGTTTTTAGCTTGCTGAGTGAGAAAGCAACACTGAATACTGCCCTAGGATCTGCCTTTACTGGTAGCTCCTAAGTGTTATGCCAGTGAATTAAACTTAATATCCAAACCATTCTCGCCTATCTTTCTCCTGCTCTCTGCTGCTCTGGACAGTACCACTCTGCTTGCCAGTCAGGACGTGACAGATCTGTCTTCTTTATGCCTAATACCTCCATCTCTGACTGCATTAAACCTCTTTGTGAGTTCAGATAACTGAAGGGCAAAAGGGAAGTATGTTTTGTGAGCAACTCCAGAAACAGAGAGTAATGGATTTGTTCCAGGCAGTAGATTTTTGAACTGTTGGAACAATTCTGTGTCCCTCAGCCATACCTTTTTATTTTTTGTTGTTGTTGGGTTTTTTTTCATTCTACTGGAGGAGGAGAAGAAGGAGTCTATAAAATGCAGAAGTGGTTGTTGGTTTGTTTTTGTTTGTTTGTTTGTTTTCTTTAATGCTAATTCATTCTAAATGAATACTGTTTACCAGATGTCTTTGTAATATTTCAGTAACACAACATTTATGCCTAAAATGCTTATGTGAGGCATCTGATTGTTGTAAATGATTTTTTTAAAAAATCTTTTCAAATTGCACTGGCTAAATGATGGAGCTGGTTTTCTTAGCCTCTTGAATGCATCTACCATCTCCAGCTGGTTGATTGTGTCAGATCTGCAGTTTCCTCTCACATTTTGCCAAAGTCATTTACAGATCAAATTATCAGAGCCTAGGTGACATAGAACTGGTCTTCAGTGCAAAAGAACTATTTTAAAATTATTTTTATTTATTTAATTTTATTTTGATTGCTCAACACACATAAGCTAGGCAAAAAGAACCCTCACTGGTAAAAATAATCTACCTGAAAAAACTTACTTGCAGTAAAACCTTGTGGTTGGGTTTGTTTTATGATACCTGAATTGATCTTAAGGTAAAATCTCATGGTAAAATTAAAACACTTTAAACATTTTTGTTCTTTCTGCTATGCAATGACTTAGTCTGAATACATGTCCAGCCACGAGCTGTGGAGTAGCTGTGATCACGTAAAACAAAGGTCTTGGCATCCCTTGTGAATGGTTTAATGAATGTATAAAAATCTCTCAACCTGTGGACAAATGGGAAGCATTATTTAGAGAGTCAGCAGAGAGCAAACTGGAAAGCAATTTGATTGCTGTCTTAATTTGTCCTGAGACTGCGTCTTAACTACAGCATGTAGCTTCAGGCTTCTATTTCAGAGAAGGTATATTGGGAATTGAAAAGATCATCCTCTATGGGATTTTTTGTTGTTTATTTTTTCCTCTGGCCACAGCCCAGAGAGTGGTGGTGAATGGTGCCACTTCCAGTTGGCAGTCAGTCACTAGTGATGTCCCCCAGGGATCAGTGTTGGGCCCAATCCTGTTCAATATCTTTACTGATGATCTGGACGAGGGGATTGAGTCCACCATTAGTAAGTTTGCAGGTGACACCAAGGTGAGAGCAAGTGTCAATCTGTTAGAGGGTAGAAGGGCTCTGCAGAGGCACCTTGACAGGCTGGACAGATGGGCAGAGTCCAACAGGATGACATTTAAGAAGTCCAAGTGCTGGGTGCTGCACTTTGGCCACAACAACCCCATGCAGAGCTATACAGGCTGGGCTCAGAGTGGCTGGAGAGCGGCCATGCAGAGAGGGATCTGGAGGTACTGGTTGACAGCCGGCTGAATATAAGCCAGCAGTGTGCCCAGGTGGCCAAGAAGGCCAATGGCATCCTGGCCTGCATCAGGTATAGTGTGGCCAGCAGAAGCAGGGAAGTCATTGTGCCCCTGTATGCAGC
Organism: Indicator indicator; assembly: GCF_027791375.1. NCBI lineage: Eukaryota > Metazoa > Chordata > Aves > Piciformes > Indicatoridae > Indicator > Indicator indicator. The sequence goes on along the minus strand of NC_072015.1, from coordinate 35,171,777 downwards.
TCTGGTTAGGCCACACCTTGAGTACTGTGTCCAGTTCTGGGCCCCTCAGTTTAGGAAAGATGTTGAGATGCTTGAACACGTCCAGAGAAGGGCAATGAGGCTGGTGAGGGGTCTGGAGCACAAGCCCTATGAGGAGAGGCTGAGGGAACTGGGGTTGTTCAGCCTGGAGAAGAGGAGGCTCAGGGGAGACCTTATTGCTCTCTACAACTACCTGAAAGGAGGTTGTAGCCAGAAGGGGATTGGTCTCTTCTCTCAATGGCAAAATGAGATGACAGTGTCAAGCTGCTCCAGGGGAGGTTTAGGCTGGATGTTAGGAAGAAATTCTTCACAGAGAGTCATTTGTTGTTGGAATGGGCTGCCTGGAGAGGTGGTCGAGTCACCATCCCTGGAAGTGTTTAAAAAAAGACTGGATGAGACGCTTAGTGCCATGGTTTAGTTGGTTAGATGGTGCTGGGTGATAGGTTGGACTTGATGATCTCGAAGGTCTTTTCCAACCTAGTTAATTCTGTCACTCTGTGTGTATGTGTGCTGTGTCCATTACTACCAATTGAGAAAACATGATCCGTTTTGATACTGGTTGGACCCAAAAAGCAGCAGCCTGGCCTCTGCTGGGAAACAAGATTCAGTAACCTCTGTTGTTTGAGTGGCTCAGAAAAGCTGAGGTTTCAGGAAAGTAAAAAGTATACACAGCAGCAATGTATACTAGAAAAAAATATGGAGGGAAAAAAAAAAGATAAACACTCCAGAGAGACAATACAATATACACAATACAATAATACACAATAATTTTATACATTTATTTTAAGTGCTATTGACTGGAAGATGCTGAAAGAAGACAATAAGAGCATTTATTCATGCGTGGTGTGCTTTTAAGTATCGTAAAGGTATTACATATCTTCACAAGGGAGTCTACAACAATTATAAGGTATCCCAGGATGGAGATTCTGTTCCTTTGTACCATAGGAATATGATAGTTAAAGTGTCTGGGTGCAGTTTATTACCTGGATTTTAGAGCTTTTATCTACTTCTTAAAGTTGCCAGAGAGATTCTATATCATAAAGCCTGCACGTTTTTCATGCGTCTAAAACACATGGGTAGCAATTCTTTCCTCAACTAATTTTTTCTTAATTAGAAAAAGTTATATTTGAAAAACACAGAAGCAATAGCTTCCTGGTTTGCCTGTTCCTTTTTTCCTGACTTGATTGTGTAAGTAGAAACCTGAATCTCAAATGCTGTGGCTCAGTCAGTAAAGGTCTGCAAATCTTATTGGGATAGTATCGGACTATTTGACACTCATTGTTTTCACTTCTTCACCTGACCCAATAACATAACATTTACTTGCAATGAGGAAATTCTGTGGCTCTTTTATTTGGGCTGAACACACTACTGGATTTATGGCGGGCCACCTTTTCCTTTGACACAGTTTACTCCTTTTTTTGCACTCTGCTTTGCTTTGTCGTAACAGAAAAATGATGCCACTTTAGTTTGTGTATTTTGAAAATGGATTGTCATAATAGAAGTTATAGCTTCTTAATGCACTGTTGGGCTACATTTTTAGTGTTCATGTTACTTTGCAAAGTTAGGAGTGTTAAAAGCTGGATTCACAAAGCATGTATGGACACAGCAGTATTTGCTGTATTTTAGTCTCTCTGTTGGATACAGAAGATAACTGGTAGGCATGCATTCAGGGTGCTGCCTTTCTAATCTCAGGTTTGAAATAGGCATTTTCAAACCCAAATGCCTTTGAAATCACTGAACCCAAAGGATACTCAGCATCTCAGAAGCTACTTATTTACATTCCTCAGTCTGGATGTACATTTTTAAAAGTCATCTTTAATGAACAACCTAAGCTTAAATTCTATTCTGTAAAGCTTTTGTGGATAATTAAGATAACGTTTGAAGCAAACCTGTTTTAACACAAGGGCTAGGTCACAGATGCAGATGTTTACTGTATAGTCTGTACATTAAAATTACTGCAGTTAGTCTCTCTGATGGTTTCTGGAATGAAATAGAAGCACATGTGTTAGCTAGGTCTTGGGACAGGCCACAGATGCTTGTTTATGTTCTGCAGAATAGATGGTGTCCAAAATGCACAAGATCAATTCTTAAACTGTGTGTAGCACTTCTAGCGTTCTAGATATGCTAAACCTCTGCAACTACTTAGCATGTACAGGTTTTCTGGATGTCTAGCAGCCTAGCTCTAATGTTCAGCAGTTCCTGTAACTTTTCTACTAGGAAGAAAGAGATGTGGGTAGGAGAGCTGTTGTTGGCCTCAAGAATTGCCTGTTTTGATAAACTGGTACTGTGATGTCTTCACTTTTGTTAAATTATTGCTGTTTTCAAGTGCACCTATGTCAAAGCTATGATACAAAAATAGCCTGATACAGCGTATGACAGATGCCACAATAATGTTTAGGATTCTTGTCATGGAGGTTTCTTCTGTCCAGTATGTATTTGATTTGGATGGTATAATATCTCTTGTAAAATAGAACAGTAGTAGATAATTTGAAAATGTGGCACTGCAATTTTATTTCCTATCAAACTAATTTCCTTCAAACCTGTATGTTGTAGAAGCAACATCCATCAGATCTTGTCAGCAGCACAATGAGGCACCTACTGTATATTGTCAATAGAATACCAATTAGCCTTTAATTTTACCGCACATCCAATCAAAAGAGCTATTGCTTTCGCATGATGGCAGAAGGTCATTAAAACAAATTGTCTTGCTGCCAGACAATGACAACAAAGCCACAGCTCAGTAAGAAGTGTATCTGTTTCTGGGCACTGACAGCACACTAAATGCTGTGCTGCACTTGCTTTTTCATTCTGACTTGTTTCCGGTGATCTGTTGGCCCAGAGCTATAGCTGAAACATGCTCTCCTGGTTTAACCTTTTAAGATACAATGTTATTTACCTCAGTCATACAAGTACACAGGTAATTTTAGTGTCGTAGCTGTCAGATTTGGTAGCTCCTTGTGGTAGTTTGAGCTCTGAGTTTAGGAGCTCAAATGATAATAGATATAAATTCCTCCCACTGCCCCTCTCCCTTTTCTCTCGGCAGGGTGGAGAGGGAGAAGAAAGGAAAAAAAAAAGGGGGTAGGGGAAAGGAAAAAAAAAATCGTGAAAGAAATAGTCTGAAGTCAGTTTGGAAGTAGGAGGAGCAAATTTTTTTTCTTTTTTCACAAAAAGGAAAGGAAAAAATATATATATAGCAGTAACAGGGGGGTTCACAGAGGTGAGGGATGAGGGTAAGTGGGAAAAAATATACAAAACCAAGCCTGGATGGCCTTGTGTTCCCCTGGATGTCAGTGAATTCAGTTGAGAGAGAGAAAGGGCCCCAGCCGCGTGGTCCGGTGCAGGAGACAGTGACAGCAACAGCAGCAGGAAGTCCTCTCGAGCAGACGAGGCAGGAAAAAAGGGAAGAGCAGCAAGATATCTGCCCTTTTTATAGGCTTGCTGGACAGGAAGGGGAAGTGGAATAGACCACCTCTGAGTCAGGGGACCACCTTCTCCCAGCAGGGGAGGGGCCAAGCCCTCCCCAGATTAAATTTCTCTTGTCCACCTGGGGCTGGGTTCTTCTCAGCCCCATCCAGGATGGGTGTGCCCCAGCACACTCCTCCTTTGCATTTAGCTGGTGTTTGCAGTTTTAGTCCTGAACAGTCCCTTCCAGAGCAAACAATAGCCTGTCCATTAGTGCCTTGAATGGTGGCGATTCTTCGAACATGTGAAAATGAGCGCTGGTGGATTACATAAGATATTATGGTTTGTCTGGGTTCAGTCATCTGGATTCTCTTCAGTCTTTCACTTTATATTCTGCTGTGAGCCATGACTAGTTCAGTTCCCTTTAGGACATCAGAAAATTTGCAGATTCTAACTTCCTCATATTTCTTATCCTACTTGGTTTTGAAATTTCTTCTTGTAAGACAGTTGCCTGTTTTCCTTTCTTCACCTTGAGAGCAAACTACTTTGCAAAATTCCAAAGTAATCCACTTACTACTTTATAATTGGAAGGTGCTGTTCACAGCTGAGTTGATCACACAAAGTAACATTAATGCTTTTGCATTAAAAAACCAACAAAACTCTACATACTGTTAGCAGATACTAATCCCCTACCATTTCTGCTTTCAAGATGTCTGTAGAAAAGCAAAATAGAGAAACAAAACTGAAAACAGAGCATGAGTGACAGACAAATCCTACTCTCTATATAAGAATTTCATTTTAAGCCTTTGCCTTTTTTTTTCTGTGCTGAGTTGGTTTTGCTCAACAATTCTATCAACACTGAGAGCTCCTGCAGAGATGCCACACTGGTAGCACCAATCAGGAAAAAAAGATTTTTATGCTTACTGCAGAATAGTCTAGGTAGGTGCCCAGTGAAGTGATTTCCCTCCCCACCCCCCCCCCCCTCCCCTCCCCCAGTATGCTTTCTAATTAACTTCTTGTTAGAAGTCAAAATTTACACTTACAACAGATGGTCTCATGAGAGGTTCTCAGCCTGTCTGTGAATCAAGTTGCAAGTAAGCATCCAGAAAATGAGCTTTGTGTAATCACTGATGAGATGACCACATCCCCTCTCCCTCCTCTGCAGCTGAGGGGAGTTTACTTTCTTCAAAGTGTCACCAGAATGTTTTTAACAGGGAGTTAAAAAATGATGTAGTTGTTACACAAGTCATATATATTCTGTGAGCCTCTTGGTAATAAGCAGATCTCTTCATAAGTGGTGTCCTGAGAAAGCATGGTGCCTCCAGTCTGCTTAATTCACCAAATGCAGAGATCAGAGGTTTGAGATAGTGGCCTATGGCTATAAGAAAAACATTGCCTATACCATCTGCTCCAACCAACCCCAGGAGGGTGTCCTGACTTGGTGGAGGAGTGGGAACATTTGCTAATGTAGTACAGCACATCTCGAGTAAATCTGATTTTCACTGAGGTGTATTCTAAAAGCTTTACTTGAATCCATTAACTAAATGCCTAAGAATTAACTTTGATTCTATTGAAAGTTGGGAAAAAGATGGAGCAAAACTGAGCCCTAAGTCCTGTCCTCCAGGGAGGATGTTTTAGCTAACAATGCAATTGTGGGAAAATTTTCGTTATCTTGCATCTTGCACCATCTTTGCTCTGTTTCCTAAGCGGTTACAGCTTAAATCACGAAGAGGGGAATGAAGACATGTATGAAGTTTCATGAAGTGTATTTGGCATGGATGACTTAAGACCTACTGGTGGTGAACTTAGTGACTCTAAACTGAATTTTATTTTCTGATATTTATTTTAAAGCCCTAAAGTGCTGCTTATTTAATCATGTCTTCAGAAATTACTATCAGTCTTCATGTCTTTAAAATACCTTTCTAGCTCTTGGCAGTTCCAGGGAAAAGAAGGAAAAAAGAAAATTTCATACACATGCTCTTTAGTATTTCGGAAATGAGTGAGGAAAAGAGGACAAGGATCACTAATCATAAGTATTAAAAAACAGTGGTCCAAATGCTGAAAGCAAGCCTGAGTGACTTAAAGTCTTTACTTTTTTAAAGATTATAATAATAATAAAAGTTACCTTCTGGTGTCAGAGACTCAACTGTCTTTGCTTCCAGGGTTTTTTTCAGCCACAAGCCCAGAAAGTCAAAACAGACTTTCTCAAATAACTCAAAAACCTGAACACCAGATATTTCTGGACCACATTTCACACTTTATCATGTATTTCTGGACTCGTGATAAAACCTCCACTATTGCTAGCATTGCAGTCATCAGCCAGAGAAGGTTTCTGTACAAAGACATAAAACGCAGGAAGATCTAATACTGCAGTTAGAGCAATGGTTACTGTATTTGCTGCAAATGTTTCCCTTATTACTTTGTCCTGTGACCTGCATATGCCAGTCTTCTAACTACTTTCTGCTCCTTATACAAAGGCCTTTCCTCATCTGAGTCTTTTAAATAAATTTTTACATACCTGAAAACAAAAAAAATATACCTTGCGCATGCAGCTGCTGGTTTTCTCTTCTGGAGGTGAGAAGGAAAGACAAAGCTTTACATGCTTATGAACAAGCAGCATATTCCCATTGCACATGCAGAGGGTCTCCTTGTGTGCAAGCTGATCAGGATTGAGTGGGAGGGCCTGAAACTAGAATCCTTGAGGGACAGGGAAAGCAATAGGATCATGGTAGGTAAGCCAAGGGTTGGTACAGCATCACCTGAAGGTGGCAATGCTGGTGAGAAAATTTACACTGCTCTTCAGAGCACAGAGAGCTCAAGAACGTACCCAAAATGCTTGTACATTAACACAGACAATGTGAGAAACAAACAGGATCAGCTGGAAGTGTTGGTCAGCTCCCAGACCTACAATATCACTGGTATGATTTAGATTTGGTGGAATGAGTCCCATGATTGGAATGCTGGGGTGGAGGGCTGTGGGCTGTTCAGGAGGGAGAGGCAGGCAGGCATGGTCGCACTAGATGTAAGGGAAGAGGTTTGATTGTACACCCCTTACAGTTAGTGATGATGTGGTTGAGAACCTCTGGGTGAGGATTAGGGGGATGGACAATAAAGGAGACATTGTAGTGGGTCTCTACTACTGCTGGCTGTGTCGGTGTGAGCTGAAATTCCCCCCCCACCGACAATAACCAGGCTAGCCCAGTCTGGAAGCAAATGAAAAGCTGTATTTACAAGCAGAGTCTAAAATCTACAGTGAAATGCAATGAATATGTACAAATATACAAAATTCACAACATTCACAAATATATACAATCAACAGAAAAAGCACAATCGATCTCCCTTTGCTTCCCCCCAAGGGGACCCTCCCAAAGGGGGCCTCCCTCTCCCAGGAGCTTCCCCCCAGACCCCCCTGGACAGAGAAGCAGAGTTAGTTAAGCAGAAAGTTGTTAACTTAGCTGCCAAGGTCAGTGTGTTATCTTCAGCCAGAAGAGAAGAAGAAACAGCAGCCAGACAGCCCAGCAACTGCCCCCACTGCCGAACGCAGAATGTGCCGAATGCCTACTTTGTTTTGGGTAATAGTTCTTAAACATTTCTATCTATCCAATGGAAGTGTTTAGAACAATCGTTATTTTGCTTTCTTACACCCAATAGTGACTTATTTACATTCTTTCACTTTCTCTGTTCTGAATTTTGCAAGGAAAAATTAAAAAGACAGTTTCAAACCATCACACTGGCCCAACCAGGATGTAAGCACTGATGAGTTTTCTATAGACAACTAAGACTTACAAATCGGTAGCCTTTGTCCTTATGGGACTTTTCAACTTTCTAAACATCAACAGAGAATATCATACTGCTGTGATGAGCACATCTTGGAAATTCTTGAAGTTTGTAGGAGATAACTTCTTGTTCTAGGTACACACTGAGACAATTAGGAAAGATGCCTGCCTGGGATTCCTCTTTGTGAATAGAAAAGAACTCATGGGGGACGTAGTGGCAAGTAGCTGTTTTGGACACAGTGATCATGAAATGGTTGAGTTTAAAATTTGCAATCTAATGGGAATAAAAGGACAGTAGAGGTGCTACCCTGGACTTCAAGAGAGTAAACTTTAGGCTATTGATAAAGTTGTTTAGAAGAGTACCCTGGGAATCTGCTTTTGAGGGCTTAGCAGTCCATGGGTGCTGGTCAGTTTTAAAGAGGCACATTTATAGAAACACAGCACCAGCCAATTCCACTGAATCACGAGTCAAGCAGGCATGGGAGAAGACCAGCTTGCCTGAACAGGGAATTCCTCATGGAGATGAAGAGGAAAAATAAATTGTATGATCTCTGTAAGCAAAATCAAGCTTTACAAGAAGAGTACAGAGCTATGGATCATATATGCACGAGGAAGACATGAAAGGTCAGAACTCAGAGTTGAACCTGGACAGTGTCATGTAAGATAAGGGTTTTAGAAGTATGCTACAAGCAAGAGGAGGTCTAAAGAAAACATTGGACTGATGCTTGCTGAAGATGGTCATCTGACCAACAGGGATGAAGAAAAAGTATGGGCATGCAATGGGTCTTTTGCCTTAGTCTTGAATAATGCTGATACACCTAGGGCTGCTCTGGTCCCCTGAATCAGAGAACAATGACTTTTCATTTGTGGTTAGGGACCAGCTATATCGGTTGAATTTTAACAAGTCTGTGGGACCTCATGGGGTTCATCCCAGGGTAGTGAAGAACCCAGCAGATGTTATGGCAGGACCCTTCTCAATCACCTACCAAAGATCTTGGGAGTCTGGGGAGGTTCTTGCTCACTGGAAGATGGCCAGTGTTATTCCAATTTACAAACAGGGCATGAGGGAAGACCGAGGAAACTTCAGACATGTTAGTCTAACCTCAGCTCCTGGAGAGGATTATACTGGCTAGAATCCAAAGGCATTTCAAGAATAATGCAATCATCAGGCAACATGGGTTCACAAAAGGAAAGTCCTGGTTAGCTAATATGATATCCTTCTATGGTAAGGTCACCTGCCTAGTGGATGAATGAAATGTGATAGCATTTTTCTGGGTTTTAGTAAGGCTTTTGTTACCGTCCCTCACAGCATCCTGGACAAGGTGTCCAGCTGTGGGATGAGCAGGTTCATGGTGCACTGGGTGAAGAACTGGCTGAAGGTCAGAGCTCAGAGGGCTATAGTGAATGACTAGTCACCAGCAGTGTTTCTCAGGATTCAATTCTAGGGCCAGCACTGTTCAATATACGTATCAGTGATCTGGTTGGAGAAGTTGAATGTGCCATTAGCAAGTTTGCTGACAATACCAAACTGGGAGGTACTGTTGACTCTTTCAAGAGACAATACACCTTGCAGAGGGATCTAGATAGACTGGAGCATTAGGCTATGATAAATGGGATGAAATTTGACAAGCCCAAATCCAGATTGTGAATCTAGGATGGAGTAAAGCCAGGCACAAGTATAAACTGGGAGAGAGGTGGCTGGAGGCTAGCTCTGCAGAAAGGGATCTGGGGTGCTGGTTGGCCTCAGCTCAGTATAACTCAGCAGTGTGTCCTGGTAGCCAAGAGGGCAAGCCACATCCTGGGGTGCACAGTACAACCAGCTAGTCAGAAGAGATGTGATTATCCCGCTGTATTCATCACTGGTGTGGCCTCACCTTGAATGCTATGTGCATCAAGTGCAGTACAACCAGCTAGTCAGAAGAGATGTGATTATCCCACTGTGTTCGTCACTGCTGTGGCCTCACCTTGGATGCTGTGTGCAGTTCCCACCATTTGAGAACAATGTGAAGCACCTTGAATGCATCCAGAAGAGGGCAACAAAGCTAGTGGAGGCATGTCCTCCAAGGAGTGGCTAAGGACTTTGGTGTATCTGGTTTTTAGAAAAGGAGGCTGGGGGTCAACCTCATTGCTGTCTACAGCTTCCTGAGGACTGGAAGCTGAGAGGGGTGCTGAGGTCTTCTCCCTGGTGTTCCTGTCAGTGTTTAAGAGGTGCTTGGACAATGTATAGAACAACATACTTTAACTTTTGTTTAACTCTGGACAGGTCAAGCAGTTGGACTAGATGATTACCGTAGATCCCTTCCAACTGAAAATATTCAACTCTACTCTACTTTACTCCTTTTCTTTCTTTGGGCAGGAGACAAGGGAAGGATAAAGGAGAGGTCCAACAATGTAAGATGTAATACTAAAAAAAGCCTGCATTAGTAATCATAGAATGCTAGGGGTTGGAAGTGACCTCTGGAGATCATCAAGTCCAAGCCCCCTGCCAAAGCAGGATCACCTAGGGCAGGTCATACAGGAATGACTTGTACTTCAAAACCAGGTAGGTTTTGAAAGTCTGTCTCTAGAGAAAGAGACTCCAAAACCTCTCTGGGCAGCCTGTTCTGGTGCTCCATCACCCTCACAGTTGAGGTGGAACTTTCTGTGTTCCAGTCTGTCTGTTGCCCCTCATATCACAGAGCAACACTGAAAAGAGTCTGGCTTCTTCTTTACTCCCACCCTCTCAGCCTTTCCTCATAAGAGAGATATTCCAGCCCCTTATCCATCCTCATAGCTGTCCATTGGACATTTTGTAGTATTTCCTTGTCCATCTTAACTGAAGGCAGCAGGTACAAACCAGCTCTCTTCATTCTGAATAAACAGCACATGAGTCTGCGGTAGTCCAAAAGCTGGAGACCACCTTAGCAAGCCACCAAAATGTAGCTTGTTTCTTCAGTCTTTAGAAAGAAAGCACTAGTTCAGGTTTGGTGTCAGATACTAACACAGTCACACATGTGTCGACAAACCCAGGTTGCATTTGTCCACAAGGTTATATAAAGATTGAAAAAAAACCAAACTAAAAAAGAAACTTCTTTATGGACAATCCATTTCATGTACTACGAAGTATGCTCAGAGATTTGCCAGTGGAAGCAATTTGAGCAACTGGATATGTAAGCAGACATATATACACATATAAAATGTGTTGCTGACAGGATTAGGGTCATTTGGTTGTAGATGTAAAGATATGAGTTAAGTGGGTGGTATCCTCTTGACTATAGATAAGATCTTCCTATCAACTATGTGGGTTACAAGAGAAGGGGTTAACCATGGAATCTTTATTACTAGAAGTTTGTTCCAGCAGCAAAGTAATGGAAGTTCCAGTATTTTATTTTTGTGCTTTATGGCAACAGAAATTCTTGTGCCTTGTGTGAAGATTCAATTTGGGGGGTAGAGAAGGGTGCTGGTAATAATGTCAGAGAATTGTGCTTGCTAAGTAGCTGTAGAGATGGATCAGACCATTTACTTAGTGTAAATTAAATAAGAGGATGTACTGAAATTACCCTAACTACTGAAGTCTTGACAGTATTTTTGGGCCTTACAGAGCTTCATTGTGCAGGCTTTTGATCAAACCTTTTGTAAACAGGTGTACATTTTCTTAATTTTTTTCTCTGTGGTAGCCTCTCATTTACCTGAGGTCTTTGTTTGCCTGCTCACATAATGTTGTGGACATTAGTTTTTTTCATACTTGCTTACAGAATAGTAACAACTAAATGGTATTTTAGAATATAGCATTATTTATGAAATACCTTAGTTTTCTGAATATCATTGTAAATAACATTGTAGATCATTAAGTAACTCATGTTTTAAGATGTTAATTTTCACTTTTCTGTGATTATAATTTTGTGCCTGAATGCATACTCTACTAAGCCCATGTAAGATGTTGTTCATTAGAAGCTAAGGCACAGTGTTGGGACAGATTCTCAATAATTATTGTTCTATATATACGTACTATTCATTCTAATTATGGGCAGCTGAGAATGCAGCTGCAAAATCATCCTATCATTCAGCATACTGTTAGAATTCATTACTGGCAAGGTCTTCTAATTTTTAGAATACAGTGTTTGAAGCTCTCTGTATTTCTTGTGTCTCTCCACAGATGTTTTGAACGTTATTTTCACAAACTAAATTTTACAGGCTCTGGACAAAATATTTTTATATTTAGGATCTTTTTATGGAAAAAAATAATAATAATTTTTGAATTAAGTAAATGCTTTATAAAAACATGTATACAAACACATTAACAAGGGAAAAGCTTATAATTAGGGATTGACAAGCAGAGACTTTAAGCATGTCTACCATTTTCCTTGAAAATAGATAAATAGCAAGCAAATGCAGAAGAGCAGCTTTTAAAATGTAAAAGGATAAAGGATTCTTCAGACCTGAATGTGTGTTTCTGTAAAAAGGAAGGGGGAACAAAAAGGACACATATTACCTACTGAAGTAAGAAAAGAAGCAGCTGCCAATCTTGAATATTTTGGATTCTTGCAGAACCCTTAGTAGCTTTCCATTGTTAACATCTGAAATTCCATTCTCTTTTTCCTACAACAAATCTTCTAAAAGTAGTTTATCTCTGATGACTTTAACCACATTTGCAATAGTTATTTTGATGGGAAGTTCTTTCTCTGCAACCACAGAAAAAACAAAACAAAACAAAACAAAACAAAAACCCCCAAACAGCTAACAACTCTTTCTCTTAAAAATATAATTTCCTTTGCTACTGTTACAACTATGTAATTTATTATGTCCTTATGTAGATGGTTTCTACACTTCATACTTTAAAAGGGATGAAGCAGCATTCTTTTCAACTGTTTCTTGCTCCCAAGACAGTTTTGCTGTCACATGGTTTGTGTTGATCCAGATCATCTGCAGTTCTCAATTCAGTTGTCCTTTTCTCTCTGTACATTTTTATATAAACTGCAGGGTTTGTGTCTTATAAATGGCACTGTTTACTGCTTTCTTTGAAGCCTATCTTTTCTTCCCAAAGCTCTTTTTGTCAAGCCTAAAATCCACTCATTTAAATGGGCTTTTTTTTTTTTTTTACTTTTCCCTAAATTTTCTGTAGTTAAAAATATGATTAGAAGCTACAGCAAAAAAAAAAAAAATCTTCATTAATAAAGATCAGGCCAAAATGTATAATTCACAGGATCAGTTACACGGTGGTTGTTGGCTACACCTAAAGTACTGCATTCAGTTCTGCCCCCACAACTTAAGAAAGACTTGAAATTACAAGAGAGAATCTAAAGGAGGGCCATTAGGATGCTCAAAGGGATCGAGAACTTTTCCTGTGAGTCAAGACTGACTGAGTTAGTGTCTTCCAGGAGAGAAGAGTTCAGAGGGATCTCATCAGAGTATTCCAGTACTTAAAGGGTGGCTGCAAAGAGATTTTCTTTTTTTTTTTTTTTTTCCCCCAGAAAGATGATTTGTAGAAAAATTCTTGCCTTAGTCTAGAAGTGCATCAGAAGCTTGTGAACCTTTGGTACCTTGTCAAACTAAATGTAAGCACTGCATTTCCAATCTTCAATATAGATAGATTTTCAGAACTGTATACTCAAAATTTACAAGCATATTTTTATTTGAAAAGTGATTGCTTGACATAATTATTTCATTGCTATATAGGCATTGTGATAGAAGGCATAGAAGCCTCTAACTCAGTTTGTCTAGTGCTTTCCATAATAAAGAAAAATGGTTATAACTTTAACAGCTCCAATTCCATCATGATTAGCTACACATTTTGGAAGCTTGGCAGGAAGGAATCTTTGGTTTAGAGAGGTGCCTTTTACTGCCATTATAAAAATTTCTGTAGCATTGGCAGAATTACAAACTGTCACAAATCATAATTTTTTCCTTGTACTGTATATTGTACAGATCAGGGTTTTACAATTCCTGCCAAAACGCTTGATATCTGATAGTGCTGTGTGTATATCAAGAAGGTATCCTGCATCTTCATTCCATATAGAATTCAAAGTCGGAATGGAACGTGGATGAAAATAATCTTCTCTTTAAAAGGTCCATGGGGTATTAATACTATACCTTACTTTTGGTCTTCTTTGTAATCTCTGTCCACTTTACCTATTAATAAAAATGTCTCTTGCTTCACAAAGACTATGCATACACTTGAGTGAGAAGATATCTAGGAAGGGTACACAGCCACCTGTGAAGTTATACAAGGAAAGCACTACTTAAAGATTCTTTGCTGTTTAGCCTACTGAAACAAGACTTGCCAGCTATAAATAGTCCTTTAAAGAGAAAAAAAAAAAAAAGAAAAAAAGAAGAGGAAATCTGGCATGGCTTAGAGGCAGATCTGAACTGTGCCAGTCAGTGCATGCATAACAGCAAACAGTTTTGATCTGGTAGCATTACAAAATTTTGGTCAATAAACTTTCAATAGCAATAAATTTAATACAGTGGATTTCCTGGATGATAGGATCTGCTTTTCATTGTGAAAGTATTGAGTAACTGTAGAGCTGTTGTGGCAGGAGAGGCTTATGGTACATACTGATGCACTTAACATACAGGATCACTGTATGTTAATGAGGCTGTCTGGCAGGAAATAGGCAGGAGAGTTCGGCAGGTTAACTGTGCAGGTTAACTGATGTGAACAGAACAGCCCAGGCTTGTAACAAGGGTTCAAATCACTTGTAGCAGATCTTACTGCCTGTTTCCATCAGTACCCCAGCCAGTTCACTAGGTAGGGTGCAGGATTCTTCACAGAAGCACTTCTGTATCTATCAAATCCACTGGAGATTCATTGTGCTGCTTTACATAACAAGACACGATGCATGCAGTTTTCCTTTCTATATTTGTATGTTAAATCAGTGATTCCTGGAAAAGTTAAGAAGAAAATCTTGGTATTTGAACTGTGACAGCAAGGCAATCAAATGTCTAGCTGCTAGTTGACAGTCCAGTAGTTGTGAAATAACACAACATAGAATCAAACACTATATAGTTCTGGGAGATAGGAGTATCAAACAGATGCCTAAGATTATTTAAAACATAAGATGAATTTGTGTGGTAATTTGAATCCCAGAAGCAGCAAGTACATTAAAGAACAGCAAATGATCACAAAAAGTTATGTAAGCAGATAAAAGTTTTTGCCACAATTCATATTGGTAATGATATATACTGAGTGTGTGGACCGTTGTTCATATCTAAATCAACAGACTATTCTCAAACCAAAGTAATTTTAAACTAGACTAAACCCTCACTTAAGCAGATTTGTTGTACTAGAAAAGATGCACAAGTTTAGAAGCTAATGAATGAACTATAACCAGTTTGCTGTTGACTGTTATAAAAATCCCTAACACATGGCCAGAAACCCACCAGTTTGGAAATCCTTTCTTGCTTCTACCAATGAAGTTTGTTATTTATAAAGGCACTTCTTGTAGCTTGTGTTCTATGTCGGTGCATTATTGCCTAATACATTTAACATATTTTTCTTTCTGGAATGTCCCATTAGAGGTCACCAAATAATTTTCAATTTTATTTAATCAAACCTTATAATTCTCATTTTAAAGTGTGTACTCAGGCCTACAGAACTGATTATGGATAAATTGCTAGTTACATTTAGACACAGAGGGAATGAGAGAAGTGCAGTAAGTTATTTTGCAAAACAGCACAGACACTTAATTTACAGGTTTTAATGGAAGCAACTAATGTTACACACTGAGGTGTATTTCAAACTCCAGATATGCCCTTTTCTACCTCTTTAGTGTTAAAGTTTCAAAAATATTGATGTACTGAAGTGAAATGTTTACTGACATCTCCTTGCCATAATTATGTGGGAAATCTTAGTAGGTCTCCAGACAGCTTGTAGTGAGATGATGCTTCCATAGATCCACAGATTGCATTGGTTTGGAAGGGACCCTCTAAGGTCGTCTTGTCCAACCACCCTGCAGTAAGCAGGGACACCTCCAGGGACACTAGATCAGGCTGCCCAGGGCCAGTCTGACCTTGAATGTTTCCAGGGATGGGGCCTCAATCACATCCCTGGGCAACCTGTTCCAGTATTTTACCATTCTCATTGTAAAGAATTTCTTCCTTATGTCTAACCTAAATCTGCCCTGCTCCAGTTTAAAACCATTGCCCCTTGTCCTATCACTACGTGGTCTTCTAACCAGTCCTTCTCCAGCCTTCTTGTAGGATGCCTTCAGATATTGAAATGTGGTTAAAAGGTCTTCCCAGGCTCAACAAGTACTCCAGACAGAACAGAAACTTGCCAGAAACTCAGTGCTAACTGCTTCTTCTCATAGACAAGCAAGTTGTATTCTTGTTCATTCTGAACTTTATGATCTTCCCTGTGACTACTTACAACAGATGCTGGCAACAATTATACTTAAAAATAAAGTCTGAATTTCCTTGGACCTTTTTAGAGGTTTGTTCTTCACCCACTTTGTCTTCTCAAAAAAGTTATGATATTATTGTAAAATAAATAAGTTTCTTTTCCAGAGTTGTAACTGAAATAGCCATCTGTTTCTCTTTACCAGTAGTAAAGCACAGTCTTTGTAGCAGTTTATAACTAAGACATAGGCTGACAAAAATACAGACTCCTAATTGAATTGTGGTGTTTGTCCTCACTCTTTTTGATTTATGGGCTTTGCAGGCTGCATGTATTTATGTTGTTAGAACATTTTTAAAATATAGAAATTATTTCACAATGGAAAATGAGGAAATGACATTATCCTGTTGCATCTACAGACATAATTTTCTCCACATTAGTCAAGGTTTAATTACAGTGGTGAAATTTTTTCTTCCTACACTTAAGATAATGTACATATTAATAGAGCTTGTTGTTTGGAAATGTCTCTTGATATTCAACATTTATCATAATGTGACTAATTTTAACTCACTAATTTCAAAATACAGTTGACTTTTTCCTGTTTTTTTTTTTTTTATTGCTTCAACTTCCAGAGCCTGAAGTACTAAAGACTGTATTTTTGCCTTTATTGTGAAAGTTAAGCAGGAGTTTGACCATCTATGTTTAGCTTTGACTGAGGCTAAAAAAGAAAGAGACCAAGAGAGCCCTTAAGATCATTGAAGTCTGAACTTCCCAGAGAACTGAAAGAGATATGTAATTTCTCTCTAAAACAAGGACTAGTTGCTTCAGTGAGCTGTTTTCAAAAGCGAGTTTCTGAAGGGAGAAGTATAAATTATTCTTTCTTTTGACGTTCTCAAAAGGTTAAATTGGAAAGGAAACTGTGACTGTGTCTTGAAGGTTTGGATGGGAAGGCAAGGGCTGAAACAGGAAAGTTGCTTTTAGAAAATATAAGTTTTAAGTTTTGTAGTGTTTTCAGTAAAAAAAAAAAAAGCTAAAAATTCGTAAGAACTTTGCTGTGGCTAACCCTGTATTGTGAAGGTGAAAAACTGAAGTAATTGTATGGCTTTTGTTAAGTGACAGTGGAGGCAGGACGTAACTATACAGCACATGCACATGAAGAAGTTAAGACAAAAGTTAAGAGCACCTCGTTTCAGTGTTACATGGGCAAAATTAGTACAAGTGGAAGAGAGTCAGAGGAGAATGACAATAACCTACACTCTTTACGGTCCTCAGTGCTTATGGATGTTTACATACTCAGCTCTAGTTTAACACCAGGTGCTCCCTGGTTTCATAGGAAATAAATCGAAATATAAATCCAAAGCCTTAGTGCTCTTGTGAACATGGTTCTATACTTTCCTCTATATTCAAATATCCGTAAAATCAATATTGTGTGCCTTGGGTTTGTCTAATTTCAATAAGGTACAATGATTACAAGTCCCTGTTGCAGAATGGCAAGGACCTAGTGAAGGAATTTCTCAAAGATTAGACTGGAAGTGATACCTCCAAATAACCTTACTTAACAAACTGGAATGTAATTTGGGGAGAACAGAGATAAATGTAGAAGTAAGAGGTTTTAAGCAGTGAAGACAAAGCAAGTGATAAATGGGCTATTATAATAGAAATACCATGAAGCTGTGTTCAGAAAAGTCCCATAACAACCACTGTTAATTTAGTAATTCTTTCTTGCAGCTCAGTAGTGTATGAGTCACTTTCTATGTTTCTCACTTGAATCCAGCATTGTCACTTACAATTTGTCCAAGCACATATTTATGTGATCATTTTCAGGGGAGGGGATGAATTTTGCTCAACAAAATTGTTCACAGAAGCCAGAAAGGCTACCTGAATGTGTGAGCCATTCACAAATGAACAGAAATCTCATTACATTTTTTTTTGCTGTTTAATTAAAAATCAAGTCCTCTTGATTATTTTCATTGCTATTTCTGCTTTTGTTTGTAAACATTATAGTTTTGTTATGCTTGATGCTTTTCACGTTTTACACTTTGAATTTCAGGTGATATATGTCCAATATTCAAAACAAGGAAAATAAGTTGCATTTATGGCTCTAGAATGTCTTTTATTCTTTGCCACCACCAGATAAAATGCTTCTGTATTTACTATGATTGCAATGTCATCTGTAAGTGTTAAATATACTCAGCTGAAACTTTAGTTATCTTTTTATTTTGCCTTTTCTCCACATCAATATATAAATCAACAGTGTTAGGTTTACAAAGTCAAGATTTTATTTTAGTGCTGCCATGATTTCTAAGAAGTTGATTCATTTGGTAAACTACCTCCTTTGCATACATGCTGTATAGTTTTTAATGCAATCAAACCTCAGATCAGTTGCTCTATGTTTCAGCTGCATTGGATTCACTGAAGCTCTATCTATCTGTCCTAATTATTTAGAGACCCCTTGTGGATAGTTACGACCTTGATTATTATAGACACAGGCAGAATTACAAGGATAGAAAACTAATGTGCAATATGTAAGATAAAACCAGGAAACAGAACACAGAGATTCAAAACGGGAAAGGTTGATTGTATGCCTGGAAATTTCATCCTTAACTTTTCCTTCAGTATAGTTTTGAATACAACCAGTAAAGGTTTATCTACTGTTTATTGATGGGAGGTATTGTACTACCTCGGAGCTCATAAATTCCATCCACATTTCAGTTTTCATCTTACTACTCATAACACCTTGTGTTGCAGGTGTTAAGTTAGGAACATTCGAAGCTGACAACATTGAATTGGCTTAAGAAATTTTAAACAAAAATTCACCACCAAACCACAAGTTGTTCTAAACCGCTGTAGCCACAGGGCCACCTGGATGTGTTCTGCAGCATTTCCAAAGCCATTCCTCGCAGCAGGAGAATTGCAAATTATCTTCTGGGGCCTCCCCCAGGGTCTCAAAGAAGTTATAGGGAGAAAGGTCAATTCTCCTGAGGGTCTACCCTAGGAATCCATAAGCTAGCACTACTCAAAAGTACTCTCTGAAAACAGATATCACACAGACTACTCTGAATGAGCTTTGTCCAGCAATGCTTGAAAACACATCAGTCTGTTACCAGTTAGTTAACTGCCCATACCCACATACCATAGTCTGTGTGTCAGAGCTGTGAATTTACCAGGGGTCAGCAAGTTTAACTGTTCTGTTTAAAAACAGCTAAAATGATTTCTATACCCAGAAATGTGGGATGGAGTTTGTAAGAACTTCCCACCTTACAATGAGACTGAGAGTCCAAGACACAGAAAATCATAGCTGCCTACATGTCATTTGGAGTCTTCTCCCCTCTCCTATGGCGAATACTTACCATCTAATCCATAGTCAGTTTTACTCAAGTGCTCAATAAGCAGGGCATCATCACAGTTTACTCAGATCTCTTACATCAGCTTCCAGCATTGTTAATCACAGAAGCTCCTCAGAAATGGAATCAGAATTTGGAGGGAATCCTGACTGCATGAAAACACATGTCCCTATTTTTGAATCCCTGTCAGAGGCTACTGTTCCATCCAGTATAAATTTGATACTTGTTGCCATTGCTCTTCGAGTGTGTCTAGTAAAATTGAGGGAATGTTTATCTGTATGAATGTCTCTGCAGTGGTGCTCTTCCCTTTGCACGCACAGAAAGTGGAGCTCTTTCAGCTTCTTTCATAGGACTTGCTTTTGAGAACCACTTATTTGCATCAGTCTCCTCAAAAAACTGCATCAGAATCTTCTTGTTTCAGTAATCAAAGGCAGAGTGTGTTCCACCATTCAGCTGGTTTCCTCTTAATATTAGCTGATCTCAGAGACTCTGAGGTAAGCTTTCTTCACAGTGCTTGTCTGAAAGAGTTCCAGTATTTATTTCTTTACTTCTCTACTTCTACAAAGTTCAAAAACTACTAAGTGTTTGAACTTTTCACTTAGAATGTACATATGCTCATATTCATATTGTACATTTAAATGAAATTTAAATTTTCATTAGAGTAGTATTTGTGACTGATCAATATGTTGCCAGCTTTTGCCTCTGAGGAGATACTAAAACTTCCCCTCTTAGGAGATAAAATGGATTTTCTTGTGGCCTGCTTATAGCCTCCTGTGCAACATAGAATCATGGAATTGTCAGGGTTGGAAGGGACCTCAAGGATCATCTAGTTCCAACCCCCCTGCCATGGGCAGCGGCACCTCACACTACATCAGGTTGCTCACAGCCACATCCAGCCTGGCCTTAAAAGCTTCCAGGGATGAGGCTTCTACCACCTCCTTGGGTAACTTGTTCCAGTGTCTCACCACCCTCATGGTGAAGAACTTCCTAACATTCAATCTGAATATACCCATTTCTATATTTATTCCATTCTTCCTAGTCCTATCACTACCTGACACCCTAAAAAGTTCCTCCCCAGCTTTCTTGTAGGCCCCCTTCAGATGCTGAAAGGCCACAATAAGGTCTCCTCAGAGCCTTCTCTTCTCCAGACTGAACAGCCCAGACTTTCTCAGTCTGTCTCCATAGGAGAGGTGCTCCAGCCCTCTGATCATCCTCATGACCCTTCTCTGGACATGTTCCAGCACATCCAGATCCTTCTTGTAACAGGGGTTCCAGAACTGGACACAGTACTCCAGGTGGGGTCTCACCAGAGTGGAGTAGAGAGGGAGAATCACCTCCCTCAACCTGCTGGCTATGCTTCACTTGTTGCAGCCCAGGATGTGATTGGCTTTCTGGGCTGCAAATGCACACTGGTGGCTCATGTTGAGCTTCTCATCCATCAGCACCCCCAAGTCCTTTTCTTCAGGGCTGCTCTCAGTCCAGTCACTGCCCTCTGTGGATGAGGTCAAAACAAATCTAAGGATCTGTTGTTTCTTACCTTTTGCACTATTTTTGGAATTCAGATCTTTGCATCAAAAAATGTCATGATTTTGGGGTTGATGTTTTTATCTTTTTGGTCTGTACTGGTGGATTTCTAGCCCACAGGCTAATTAGAATCATGATCTATTGTCATGGATTGAGTTGAACCTGCTCCTGTTATTCATAGCATTCTGGAGTCGTGCGAGCTTCAAAAATGAAAGTGTTAACTGAAGCAATGCATTATGGGGCTTGAAGTTCAGATTGTAACATGGGAGGCTTCCTGCTCTGCTTGCTGCTTCTGGGTTCTGGGTTCTTGAGTGTTGGGTATTTTTCTGCTGGGATGGTGGCAGGACAAGGAGAGATGGGGGAGTAGTTTTCTGGCTTGGGCTTTTGCCTTGCTTGCTGCTGCTTGCTGCTGCTTGCTGCTGCTTGCTGCTGCTTTGTGCCATGCTTTTTCTACAAATAGGCTAAGGTAATTTTGCATTTTGTACCATGTTTATCTGATTTTGATCAGTAAACTCTATTCTTATCTCACTTTTTTGTGTGTCTCAACCCCAAGTTTTTGTGTGTTACTTTTCCCTCACTTCTGTATTGGGAAAATAGAAATAGGTAACCTGCTGGTTCAGTTTGACCTGTTTTGTTCTGATTTAAACCATTGCACCTATACAGAAATTGGTCTACTGTAACTGTCAGATACAATGAAACAGCTCCTTGAGATATAAATCACATTATTCATGTCAAGGAGGTACTAACACCAAAAGCCACTTCTCTGACTTCTCTCCCTTCAAGAGAATGCTCTGCATGTGGCTGTCTAAACCTAAACACAAAGAAGCTAAGGGGAAGAGTCTTTTGTGTTGCAGCCAAAGGAGAAGAATCAGCTTGTTCTCTTGAGAAGTGTTAATATGAATGCTTTCACACCTTCCTTTCTGGGCAGGAAATGAAGGTCAGTGTCAAAATCTTTCCAGAGAGTAGGGTACTACCCATTTTCATTTTGAGAAATTTGATCGTTGAGATTAATGCAACATTTCTTTAATGTCAGTAAAAGTCCAGTTTCTCTAGCACTGTTAGCCAAAATCACACGGAAATTCCATACATCTCTTTCCATTTAAATGTCTCTAAAATTTCATAGAACATGTTTAATTTACAAGCGTAACATTTTGGTTTAGAATAGTTCAATTTTGAGTTCGTTTCTCAAAACAACACACAAGGAATTTAAGAAGGGAAACTATTCATACTAATGGGATTAGTTTCCTAAGAGCAAGAGAAAAAAACTTTAAGAGCTTTCAGAAATTACCTTCTGTCTTCATAATGTTAATTAAAGTTGCATTATAGATTATTAATTAAAAGGGAAAACAGCACTAACATCACCAATTCGTTTTTAAATAATATTAATTTGAAGAAAATACTTGCACTTCAATTTTCTTTAGCTAAACATTTCTAGCAAGACTCTCCCAGGTCAGAGAGGAGGTCTGTAGGAAGGATCATCTTCACATCCCGTGATCAGTGTAGGAGCCACAAAGTCACACTCATGAAGACTATTTTAAGAGCAGTTGTTAAAAATGTGTGATGTCTGACATTATTTTCACAACAGTTTCATTGATTAAAAGCTTGGTTGAATTTTTTTGGGATTATTTACATGTTTGAGGGTTAAAGTATAAACTCTCTTGAGTACTGCATGCTGCTTTTTGTTTGCACCACACCAGTCTGTAGTAGAGGGGGAGAATCACTTCCCTTGACCTGCTGGCTACACTTTCCTTGATGCAGCCCAGGATTTGATTGGCTTTCTGGGCTGCAAGTGCAGACTGACGGCTCAGATTGAGCTGCTCATCCCCCAGTACCTCCAAGTCCTTTTCTTCAGGGCTGCTTTCAAGCCAGTCACTGCCCAACACAGAATGTATCTTTCTGAAGGATACAATTTGCACTATGAATTGCTTAAAAATAGTAGGTCCTAAAAAAATAAACTGAAAAGTCTCCTAGTTTTTTATTTTTGCATCTGAAAATCATGGGTAATTTTTCAGAAGAAACATATGTCTTGATAGCCCAGCAAACTGAAACAAAATGGGACTTCTGCAAATATACTAGATTGAAGGTCTATGCTGAGGAATAAGGTTCTCAATAGGGAAAACAATTTGCCTAGGAAGCAAACCCATAGATTTAGTGTAGTATGGTCTGCATGTAATCTGTACCCTAGTCACTTCTCTAAGATTACAGACCTGAAATGTATATTCATAAAGTTTCAGACAGTGCGTAGTACAGTGAAATGATAAAGGTACTTGATTCCTCTGAGTAATGTAAATTTTAAATTGTATTGAGATAACTGTGTGAAAGAACCATTTGATTGAAAATCCAAATATTAAAAAAATAAGAAAAATCTGAAGTTCATACTTTTCAGTCTCAATGTACTGGTTTAACCCTGCAGAGCAAGAACAGTATGTAGCTTCCTGAGTCCTAGTCTACCATGACCTATAAGGAAAAGTCAAGAGATCTTATGGCAATGACTGGTAAACACTTCAAAGGAATAGGTGTGCTTTGTGACAGTGAACATGCAGGGACCAACAATAGGTATGCCATTTGTCTGCCTGACCAACCTGATCTCCTTTTATGACCAGGAGACCTGCGTGGTGGATATGGAGAAGGCTGTGGATGTAGTCTACCTGGACTTCAGCAAGGCCTTGGACACCATCCCCTATAGCAAACTCCTGGCCAAGCTGTCAGCCCATGGCCTGGACAGGTGCACTCTGTGCTGGGTTGGGAGCTGGCTGGATGGCAGGGCCCGGAGAGTGGTGGTGAATGGTGCCACTGCCAGCTGGCAGCCTGTCACTAGTGGTGTCCCCCAGGGATCAGTGTTTGGCCCAGTCCTGTTCAATATCTTTATTGATGATCTGGATGAGAAGATAGAGTCCACCATTAGTAAGTTTGCAGGTGACACCAAGCTGGGAGCAGGTGTCAATCTGTTAGAGGGTAGAAGGGCTCTGCAGAGGCACCTTGACAGGCTGGACAGATGGGCAGAGTCCAACATGATGACATTTAAGAAGTCCAAGTGCTGGGTGCTGCACTTTGGCCACAACAACCCCATGCAGCACTATAGGCTGGGGTTAGAGTGGCTGGAGAGCAGCCAGACAGAGAGGGACTTGGGGGTACTGGTGGACAGTAGGCTGAACATGAGCCAGCAGTGTGCCCAGGTGCCCAAGAAGGCCAATGGCATCCTGGCCTGCATCAGAAATAGCGTGGCCAGCAGGAACAGGAAAGTCATTCTTACCCTATACTGTGGTTAGACCATACCTTGAGTACTATGTCCAGTTCTGGGCTCCTCAATTTAAGAAGGGCATTGAGATACTTGAATGTGTCCAGAGAAGGGCAGCGAGGCTGGTGAGAGGTCTCGAGCACAAACCCTATGAGGAGAGGCTGAGAGGGCTGGGGTTGTTTAGCCTGGAGAAGAGGAGGCTCAGGGGAGACCTTTTTGCTGTCTACAACTACCTGAAGGGAGGTTGTAGCCAGGAGGGGGTTGGTCTCTTCTCCCAGGCAATCAGCACCAGAACAAGAGGACACAGTCTCAAGCTGTGCCAGGGGAAGTTTAGGCTGGAGGTGAGGAGAAAGTTCTTCACAGAGAGAGTGGTTGGCCATTGGAATGTGCTGCCCAGGGAGGTGGTGGAATCACCATCCCTGGAGGTGTTCAAAAAAAGACTGGATGTGGCACTTGGAGCCATGATTTAGTTGTCAGGTGTTAGGTAATAGGTTAGACTTGATCTCTGAGGTCTTTTCCATCCTGGTTGATTCTGTGATTCTGTGTTTTAACTGTATGGTGATTTCAGTGTATTGCTCTCTCGTGCTTCTGAATTGGAATGGCATGATGACATTGGCTGAATGGTGCAAATAACTCTGTTAAAGAATTAAACCATCTCTGTGTGAAATATCTAAAAGAATTTGTCAGGAGACTGTTGGTCTCTGACACTGAGAGGTCTGGAAATAGTTCAAATGAGGCAATTTCTGTATTATTTATAAATGTAATGTAGCATTCTGATAGCAGATTCCTCCAGTGTAATACTTTTCTGAAGTATGGGGGTTTTAGGTTGTTTTATTTTTCGTTTTGGTTTGGTTTTTCCATTGCAATGTGGAATACTTTGTTCTAGAACAATACATTTTTCATGAATTGAAAAAGTAGTAATGGGTCATATAAACTAATTCAATAGATTGGATTCAGCCATAAACACAATATAGGTAATTCCACACCAAGGAAATTAAAGCCTTTTGTGAAATACTTGAGAATGATGCAAAATGTTATTAAGCTAGTCCTGTTTATTAGCAGGCAAAATTATTGTTCTTTCACATATGAAATGTGTGGCCAAATTAAATAGAAACTAAATGGTACCTTGAGGTTATTGTCCAGATACATTCTAAAATGACATGTCTGAGATCTTTGAATTTATCTGAGCTAAGGAAGTTATGAAATGAAAATAGAGATTGTCTCTCCAACGAGTTAGTCCTTTGTACTTTCTTCGTTGCTCTTTTTTTTAGTGTATATCACCTTAGACTACTCATTTGACCAGATATTGAAAATATCTTTTTTTAAAAAAGGATTTATGCCAAATAAACACTCTTTCCTTACCACTTTTTTCTGCATGAATATACCAATGAATATTTTTGGTGTTAAAACTTACTTTTCAACATTTGCTGTAGTATAGTTTATCAGTGACAAGTTTTCTTTAAATTCTCCTGTTTATTTTTCCAAGGTCTATTTAATATAATCCCTGAACTACAAATGGATGTTCTTAAAAGAGCTGGGTAAAATTTGGACTTGGCCTGTATTAGTGATTGCTGAACCAAGTAGGATAAATTGAAGCATAAATTCACAAATCACAGACAAATCAGCACTTTTCCTGAGAGTTTTAATGTGTTGGCCATGTTTGTCCATGAGAAAACTAGTGATTTAGGGTAGGGTTGGGCATTCAGTACAGAGCATTGGAACAGGATCCCCAGGGAGACTGGGGAGTCTCCTTCTCTGAGGACTTTCAAGACCCATCTGGATGCATCCTGTGTGACCTGTGCTAGATTCTATGGTCCTGCTCTGGCAGGGGGTTTCGATTCGATGATCTTCGGAGGTCCCTTCCAGCCCCTAACATCCTGTGATCCTGTGTGATATCTTGAAAAACAGCTGATGGATTTTTTTCTTGTTACATAAAACACCTTCTCAGCACATGTCATTAGGAAGATTTTTGGAAAGTTGCTTCCGAATATTCCACGTGGTCAGGTTAAAGGGATTATTTCAAAGAAATCTCAGAATATATCAAATGGATCTTTGTTCCCTCACTTGTTTTGTAGAACATGCATTGAACTAAACCTGGAGTGCTGCCCATATAAATAATACACATACATATATTTATGTTGTATTTGTATAAATATACTCCCATTTAGAACCAACCAGCAGTTAAATAATCCAAAATATTGAAGTGAACAAGCCCATTATATTTCTGAGAAATGACTTTTTAGATGAGAAAAGCTCATAAATCTCAAGCAGAAATATTCACTATCTCTTTGCATGAGAACTTTTATTTTCTCTAGTTACGAGGCTAATAAACCTGTCAGTTAAGACAGATGACTGATGACCATGGATAAGCAGAAAATTTCCCCAGCATACTTGGACACTTGACCAGGGATCTTTTGCAACAGATTTCTATCATCTCTGTCTCTACGGAGGAACTATACTGCAGAACATGATGTTTCCACCTCTGGGTGAAGTGGTTTGACGTCTTCCATGAGTTTTTCTCAGGCTTCATCTCCTTATTTTCTCTCCTGGAGTAATTTTTAAAATAGCATTCTTAGGGCAGCAGTCCGTTTTTTTTTTTTTTTTCCTGGCTAAAGGTTGACATTGCTAAAAAATTAAACATGCTATATTGACCTTCAAATTAATTATTCTTTATCCATTAATATTGGTTAAACACAATTATCCCTGTGGAAGTTAATATGCTGCCTGTTAGCATCTGCCAGAGGGCTACTATTATAATGGGTATGAGTTTGGCTTGAATACATGGCACCATTATTGCTGAGAAAAAACCAGTTACTTACAAGTTCCATGTTCTTTGCTTCTAAGCAGGAAAAATAGTGTTGCTGAAGAACAGCTGATTTTACCCCATCCGTTCTACCAATTATCTGAAGAAAGGATTGGCAGATGCAGGAGGAAAGAGAAGAAAGTCGTCACTGAAAAGAGTTTTGCATTTCAGTTGAGCAAAAATTGAATAATCTCAACGTTTTGTAACACAGCAGAAGAAATGTAGTTATCTAATTGTGCCCTCCAAACACAGCTCTGTAAAAACACTGTGAACTGAAGAACAACGTGAATGAAATAATTTTACAGAGATGAGTCTACTGTTCTCTAATATTTTCTACTGTTTTCTAATATTTTCTGCAACATAATGCTCCTAAGGAAATTTGAGGGAGTATAGTTTTAAGTTATAGGGTGCCCTGAAAGTTAAATAAGCCAATGTATTTTTGAAAGTATCTGAATTATATAGCTATTGTTTCTGTTTATTAGAGCTACACATCCAAAATTAAATCATCATGTATCAGAAAAAGAAAGTAAGAGAAGTAAAGTAGAGCATAACATTTCTACGGTGAAAGAAAACTGACTTTGCTGCTGACTCTGACCATGTACTGACCAGAAAGAAATTTCTGAAGATACATGTTCTATATGAAAAAGTCCAGAGGAATTCATTAAAAGATTAATGAAGATGAAACTTTAATTATGTTTTTGAAGAAGAGATTATTGATCACTTTTACAAATATAATTATTTATCTGCAGCAGATTCCTTGCCTGAGTATCATCAAGGAACACTGAGTAGAAGCCTGTGACCAGTACCTGAACTGTGTCTTCACCGAGTGAGAGTTTAGACTTAACAAGCTCCTTTCCTCATCCTGTTTAACAGGCAAGCAAAAGGAACAGTTCCTAATTTTGCCTTGTTCTAGCATCCTCACAGGGTCAGGAGATGGTTGCATTGTGTGGGTAGTGATCATATGTTTTCCTTTACCAGAAGCTGGAACATAGATACATTTGAGGCTCTGGAAGGGTTGTTTTCTACACCTGCCCACTCTAGCCCTCTCTTTAAGAATGCCAGACACTGGGGCTGAGCAGGAGAAGTTCCATGCAGGAGTGGACACACCGTGGTGTCAGCTGCAACATGTTCAAAGGAGAACAAATGATGTTAAAAGTTTAAGCAAAAGAGGAAGTCATCCAACATAATATGCAACACAACATCCTCTGTCTTTCCTACCCACTTTCTCCTGCATTGCTATGCACAGTCTTCTCTCTCTGAAAAACAGCTGTACTGGCAGTATAAAGGGGCAGTCTCCTGGGGGTTTTTTCTCTTCTGAGAACAGCAGCATAGGAAAGAGAATTTTGGGTCTTCCTAGTTAAGGTAGTGGAAGAAAAGCATCTTCTGCACATCCTCTAGTGATGCTGGTGAGCATGCTAAGTATGGTGATTTTAGAGTACATATCTACCTTTTTTATGGTAATCTGTGATCTACCTTGCTGTGGTAGGGGTATATAGCAGTGCTCTGCCATAACTGTAAGAGTACCATACATGTTGTCATGCCTTATAGTGATTAAGTATTCAAAAATCCTGTTAGTGTTATAGGATAAGCAGTAGCCATGATTCTACCTAAGAAAAATGTATGTAAAGCATGACTTGCTATACTGCTACAGCATAACTGCAGCCTGAATCCTTGGTTCAGATTTGATTATTTTTCTTGACAAGCTTGACAGCAGTGATGAAAATTAAAAGAGTGTATGTGGGAGAGGAGAGAAATCTGTATATAATAAGAAGTTTAAAAAAGGGATATTGTGCAAGTTCTATATATTGAATACTGTAAAGTAAGCAGACTTTGTGAATGTTAAGAAAAGCATTCACACGAAATGTGAAAGCATAATATTTAAAACTGACAAAAGATACACTGCATCCAACACAGATACTTTTTACAGATACGTTTCTTGGAGTCAGAAAGTCTTTGAAAGGGAATCGCATAATGTTACCATTTTGACATAGGAATATTATGGAAGTGAGAAAAAGCAGGGCAAACCTGCAGTCTTTGCTATGTATGTATTTTGGTTGAACAAAAAAGCACAGTAAAGTATCCATTACTAATGCACCATGTTTATGATACTTAATGCATCAACATCACAAAGCATAATACCATTACTGCCTGCCATAATTGAGCTCTATATCCAAGGTCTGATCCAAAGTTCACTTAAATATCAATAAAAAGACCTTCCATGCTTGGGATCATTTAGCAGAGAGAATGGCTTATGCCACTCCTGACCCTAATGGCTTATCTAATTAACCCTTTGTTTCAAACATCTCAGTTGCAGCAGCCCAGTGACAACTAAAATGACATATGCTATGGAAATGCCAGTCTGGGTTTACTCAGATCTTGACACAACCCTGTGTTATTGCTGAGAGTGAAAAGCAGCTCTTTGCTACTATGGAAGTACCTATGAACAAACTGACACAATCTCTGAGCACATTCAAATGAATTCTTCCTCACACCCTCACATATCTTTGTAAGGACATACATAAACCTTGAGATGAAGACAGCACTTGAGGCCCTATTGGACTAATACCCAACTGGAAAACACACTTGGGGGCCCAGGCTCAAGCACTGGGCAGTATGCAAAGTGTGAGATCGAAGTTCAAGCTTCTAATGGTTTCTTGTTGCTAGCATTTTTGGAGTATGAATGGACTGCAGAGGAAGTGAGGCATCTATTCAACCCAAATCCCTTACCCCTTGTGGTGGATTGAAAATTCCCACCCAACATAAAATTCCAGACCAGCTCAGCTGGAAAGCAAATGAAGTTGTATTTACAAGCAAAACTACAATCTAAAATATGAAATGCGATGAGTATGTACTAAATACACAATATTTACATATATATACAATTTATAAACAACACAAGAACCCCCCTGGACAAAACCAGGGGGCTACTAATAGCTTCTCCCTCCCTGCTGCCTTCCCTCCCCCCGTACACGGGACAAGAGAAGAAAGGAGAAAAGCAAAGAGAGCTGTTTGTTAATACTTAGCCACAGCAAAGCAATGCAGCCAAGATCAACAAAACTAGCAGAAGGAAGAGCTACTACCTGCTAGAGCAAAGGAAGCAAAAAAGAGAGAAAGTTAGTTTACCAAACTATGTTAGTTATCTGACCAATGGGATTATTTAGACCTTATCATTATTTTCCTTTTTACATCCAATGGTAGTTTATTTACATTCCACTACTTTCTGCTGAAGATCTGTGGAAAATTTTCAAGGTACAGCCTAAAACTACCACACCCTCACAGCACCATCATGAGGCCAGTTAGACAGACGAGTGTGCTTTATAAGATGACTAACATACTGAGCAAACCATGGAAAGACACCAATTCATCCTCGTCTTATCCAAATTCTTTCACACAAATAGAAAGCCCATCAAAACTAAGGGGGAAAAGCATTTCATAGATACATGCTAAATACTCAAGATGAATCACAAGAAGGACTTTACTTAATAGAAATAACTGCTGCCCCATCTACACTAATGCATGAAATAATACCAGCACTGGCATTGAGTGCTGACCTGTTTGTTAAATACTCTTTGTACGTTTTCTGCCAAGCAGCTTCTTACTAGATAATGCCTGGACACTGAGGGATAGAAGACGAGGGAACAGTCCTCGTAAGGTGGTGCTGGGGAGGGGGAGAAAGCGTTGCCTAGAGACAAGGTATGCTGTATGATTTGACCTCATGTAGCCAATGAATGTTTTAAGCCATACAGCCTGTAAGTGTATTAAATTTATCAAAGAAAAATCTGGAAGAATGTGTTAGCTGCTGATAATCTTCAAGAAATTAACTTTATGCTGCAGTTGTCAATGTAACAGGCTGTGTAGTGATTAATGGTATAGTTAGAGAAAACACATTGTACTTTCTTGCTTGCCTGCTTCAGATTTATTCTACTGCTGTGCTATGTACATATGTCTCAGAGAAATGAGAATTGTGTAAAACTACTGACAATGCTGTCAGAGGGTTCTCTGCACCACACAGGCAGACCCCTTTTGCACTGCCTCTAGAAAAGGTTATTACATTTACTGGAATGAAAAGCAAGGTGCAGCACTTTTAAATGTTCATAGAGGAAGTTCTTTGGCTAGGCTTTTAAGGACAAAAGGATGCTTTAAAAGGGCTGTAAGGAAGTCTTGAAAACATGTGGAAATACGTATGCTGTTTAACCGGCATCTTTTGAGAGATTAAATTCAATCATGCCCCAAATGAGACATTTGATGTGGGATCACAGACCAAAGTCGACGTCACTACATAAGACTGTGGGTTTGCATATAGCTTAAGGATTATTTTAATAAGTAAATAAGGGATTATTTTTCTGTAAGTTTTTTTGAAATTTGCCATCACTAGAAGAACAAAGCAGTGAAAGAGTGGCTACATTTATTCCTTGAAACTTTTTGAAAGTTGTTTTAGCAGTTTCATTACTCTAGCTGCCCTGTTTTATTTTTAATCATTTAGTATGGAGACAAAATATTCTTTATATTCATAAAAAATTCTAATGTCTGTAAACACTAGCAGGGATCTCATTTCTTAAGCTGTGAGTTCAGCATGCTGTGAGTTTTAATAAAGCCATTAAAACTGGCTACTCAGCTCTCTCAAGTGTATGGTTATTGGGGTTTTTTTCTCTTAAAATGTTAATAGCGACATTTTTATTGTGAAGCTTCTCCTTCTTTAGAGTGCTACTATTATTCTCTATAAATCTGAAATATTTGGTGCTGTTTTTCGTACAACAGCAGTTACGGAGGCTAGAAGGCACATGGCATGCAAAAGGACCAATTTTATGTGGAAAACTCAGGACGTGGTACCTAACCTAATCATGCAGCAATGTGAGGCTAACAGTTTAAGGACATCCACCCACTGAACATCACTTGCTGATGTTTGGTAGGTAACTAACATACCTAACTTTTGGCTAGGAAAAATTGGTACAATCCTCGCTCCCACATAATGTATTTTCTTTCTTTGAAGAAATATATGGGTATCTCGGATAAGGATGCTCAAAAGCCTGCACTCTAATTGGGAGTCACTTCATTTGGCTTAGTAGGAAACACAGAAGCTTCCCAAGTAGCACCATCCTTAAGATTTAGCCACATAGTGTGGGACTGCTTGGATTTGGGGTTTCATTCACCTGAAACATTTTAACCTTAATTTGAAGTGCCTGAGCTCTTTGTATAATGAACAACAAAAAAAGTGTAGAACAGCCTTTTATTTCAGAAGGCTGTAAAAGGAGGATGTTGCTCGTTTGTTTTTATTCAAAAGCTGGGACAACATTATGAATTTTACAGTGTGCACAAGAGAGCTGGAACACCAGAGTCCAGTGTCTTGCTCTGGCTGACAGTGTGTAACTCATATTTCCTGCAAAGGGAATGATCTTCTTAGCCCAGCAGGTATGTGATTGTTCTATGCAAAGTTACACAGTGAGAAAGACAAACAAAAGGGAAGGAGGAGGTCCTACCCCAGAGCAGTTTGCAGCAAGGTAGCACAACTATACTGCGTGGAAGAGCACTTAGAGGACTCTGATACCCAGAGTGGTATTCCAAATATTGGGACAGGTCCGCATGGTTCTACTTTTGTTCAGAGATGTAAGATTTGTTTTCTAAAAGCAATGTAGAGAACACTAGACTGATTTTGAGTTACTTTTATGTCTGACTGTTTAGTCCTCTACGTAGGTGTCTGACAACTCCGTCTGCTCTAGTACGAGCTCTGAAGTTCTTGTATCCTTTCCACTGCCCCTGGCTGACACAAGCTGTACCAGTCCTTACCACTCTGCTGTCCATCCTCCAGACCCTATTTTCCAGCTGCATGCTACCACTTCACCATTTCCAAGCCCTGACGGCCCTTTATTATTCTTTGCCACATACTCCTACCTTAATCTCATACTCCATTTCATGCATCCTCATGGCCAAAGCTCTGGTTTATCTTTCCCACCTTCCTCCCATATGCCAGCAAACCTGTCTTAATCTCAAGCCTCCTGCCCCATAGCCTCATACAGAAGGGCTGATGTCAGGATAGGACCCTGTTGCTACACAGGGTTTTTCTGGTATTTGAGGGAATCATCAGTTACTATACTTGGGAGGGGAAATTACAGATCCAGGAATGACTTGCTGAAAGGCAAAAAATCATCATGCATCAACTGCTCCATGACAGCAAGCCTGGTTCACATTATTTCCTTAGGGTAAACAGAGGATGGTTTGCCTCTTTGTAAAAGTGAATAGAATCTACTCTGAGGTGGGAATGTGCCTCTAAACAGCTACCATGATACATTTTCTCCATCTGTGCAAACAACTTTCTTTATTGTCAAGCCAAATTATCATGTACTACATGACTGATAAACTGGTAATAGCAGGTACCACACCTAATCTTAGCACCACACTTCCTCTCTTCTGCCCACTACCAAGGATGGGGTCAACAGGAGAAACTAGAACAATTTGCAGAAACTGAAACAATTTTCTGGTCCAACAATCAGAAGAGTGATGTGGATTACCACTAAGGAGTGACACGGAAAAGAAATTACTTGACAGCATGTGAAATAGTTTTCAGGATTGATCCAAATTGCCAGTGTAGCTGTATGCTTAAGTGTAATTCTGGTCCTAATTATCAGCTGAGCCCTCAGAAACTGGGTTTTTGATTTAAGCAGCTGAAATGGCAATGAGGAACAACTAGTGGACCTATGCAATCAAATTTCTTGTATTTAAATTCCGAATTTTGTGGTAACTGAGAAGAAAAAATATAATAAAAAAATCTGGAAATGTTGATGACAGTCCTCTTCCCAATTAAATCCATCAGAGAAAAACTAATTCTCATATTATATGCTTTCACCAACTATTGTTATTGATCAAGAATAGAAATATGATGGTTTTTTCATACTCTTTTCTAGTTCTTGCCCACTTAGCAGGATTTCCTTCAAGAAGTGTGTGAAAGGGACACTATTATTGTGGAGCAGTTGGCTATAGTCAAATTTTAACCTCAGACATGAGTGATCATTTCACACATTTTTTGTTGATTTTGGATTACAATCTCATTTGTTAATATGACTAGTCTCTCAGTCTGTAAACAGTACCTGAAAAATGTGCAAAACTTACATGTGACTAGGAGTATTTAATTATCTTCCTGAATACAGAATATGATGGTGTTGTCTCAGCTCACAAGTACAATATATGTCTATATTTTCTGAATAAATACTTGCTTTAGACACCACGAGGAAGATCGTCTGTGCAATGTCATATGTGTCAGTCCACTGTCTACCTCCACTGAAAGGAGAGACAGTTGACATTCCATGTATAAGGTGGGAAAAAAAGGCATACCGATCTAAGCAGAATTATACACAACTTCCAGTTCTGAAATATGAAGGTGGAAAGAAATTTCTGTCTCATATGACCTAGAACCCTCAGAAGCCTGTATAACTTTCTTAAAGGATATGCACAAACTGACTGCAGATTTATTATAATTTTGTAAGCCGCAGAAGCCAGGGGAAAAAAAAAAAACCACAGATGGTTTTGCTTTCTTTGATCCAAAATGGTAAAACTGATGATGACTCATGCATAAGCACTGTGATTTTTCAAAGTCAGCATTGTGGATTCAGAAGTATCCAACCGATATAAAAGTTATATTTCCAACATAGCTGCAACACTGTCAAGCATAACATAAGCAAATAAATGCAAACACATTTCTTGTGTACAGTAACTAAAATCTGAGTCTGAATCTTCTGAGGCATTGG
This sequence comes from Indicator indicator, assembly GCF_027791375.1. Lineage (NCBI taxonomy): Eukaryota > Metazoa > Chordata > Aves > Piciformes > Indicatoridae > Indicator > Indicator indicator. The sequence goes on along the minus strand of NC_072015.1, from coordinate 35,137,619 downwards.
AACAAGGGCAGCAATTACAAAATATATGCTGCTTAATTGGTGGTGGTGAAATGCTGAAATTCCAGGTGTAGTTCACAAAAAAAGAGAGAACCAGAGGCTTCCCAGATAATCTGTTAAGGAGTAGTGGTCAGCTTGGTGTGCAGCTGGGTCCTCGAGGGGTCTGCTCTTTGCTGGTTTGCAGCTGGATCCTCGAGGGGTCTGCTGCTTGCTGGCTTGCTTCCTCACACTGCTGAGGATTTATGGAGCAACCTCTGCCCCAGCTCTGCCCAGCTGCCAGTCAAGTCATACAGTCCTGGCACAGGGATTGCTCTTGAATTTTTCACAAAGTCGCAAGCAGCTTGTCAGCCACTACTGAGCCCTTCTGTCATGGAAAAATAGAAGTACCCTACCTAAAGTTCAGTTCAGCTGGAAACTGACTGATCCCACCATAGGCTTTTGCAAACTATTCCCTCTAGGTTTTCTAAGATTTTTCAGAATTATTTATTATAACAAACACTAAACCTTTCAACTGAACTTCAGCTGGTAAAATACGTTATGTGCTCTGCAGCTGTCAGAGGTTGGATTATACGGAGTCATTGTATTTCCAGTCATAGGCTCAAGGCAACATCAACCTCGTAAGAACTCAAAGGTCGTCAGGTTTTGTGATAGCTTATCATTTAGCCCTTAGCCTCCCCAAAATTCTCTGATTGTCCCCTTCTAGTCAGACAGGGGGGCTGTCAGTTGTAACTGACATTGGCAGGTTGCCACATGCCCAGCCAGCCAGCCACTCTCTTGCCCTGCCTCCTCAACAGGATGGGTAAAAAACTAGGGTGAAATTACTGGGTGTTAGGATAAGGACAGGGAGATCACTTTCCAGTTACCATCACAGGCAGAACAGACAACTCGGGGAACACTAATTTAATTTGTTGCCAATTAAAATGTATTTGGATGGGTCAGTCCATAATAGTGCCTCTCTGCTGCTCTTTCCTTCTCATCCGGTTCCCTGCTCCAGAGTGAAGTCCTTCCTGTGGGAAGGATACACCTGCTCCAGAGTTGGCCCTCCATGGGCTGCAGTTCCTTTAGGAACCATCCACCTGTTCCAGCAGGGGAGGTCCGTCAAGGGCTGTAGGGTGGGTACCTGCTTCAGCGTGGTCCTCTCCATGGACTGCAGGAAGCACTTTCTTCCCCCATAGTCTTCTCCAGCTCACGCATATGAAGCCACCTCTGCCCCCTCCTTTAGCTTTCACTTCAGGCCTCTGAGGGCTGTTTCTTTCACATTTTTCCTCACCCTTCACTGCCAGGCAGCATTTTGTCCTTTCTTACACATGCTTTCCCCAAGTTGCCACCACTTTGGCTGCTGGGCTTAGCCATGCCCTGGGTGTACCTGCTGGAACTGGCTGTGTCTGGCAAAGGACAGCCTCAGAGAGGACCCCAAACCCTCCCCCCATTGCCAACCCCTGGGCACCTGCACCCCATACACATTTTGGATTTCTTTCCAGTTCTCTGATCTTGCTGTTTTTTTTAACTTGCACATTATATCATAAGTATCCTATGATTAATAAGTACAATTCAAAATTACCTGAAGTCAGTAAACAAATTTCAAGAAAAGTATTCAAGATTAAGTTAACTTAATATAAGTATTAAATAACATATGTAGCTCCTGTATAAGAGCTTAATAACATTCAAATCTGCTCAGAAAAGTAAAACCTCAAGAGCTTTTTTAAAAGCTTATAGCAGAGAAATGTTCATGTTTCTGTCACAGCCTGGCACACATCTGAGAAGAGAGTTAATATGTGGAGAAAAAGATGGATCATCCTGCCCACCTGCAGGATTTTGTCATTCCATAGGTATTTTGTCAAATCTAAGATCAGATCTTTTTATCTGTGGGGTAATGTACTCCCTGAAATATTAGCCATAGATTAAAAACTGGTTCAGATATGATACTAATGTCATGAAGGGAGAGCTGCTAAACTACAGTGGAAATTGCAGGTATCACTCTGCTAAAATTCTGAAAGGGCAAAACACCCCAAAAGTGGTAAAAACAAGAGATCAATTTCTACTTGAAATGTTTTCATGCTGTTTTTCAAGCACTCGAATAAAAGGCCATGCTTCTCTCCCAAAGTGCCAAGATAAGATAAATAATAAATAAACTTCAACATTTGAGCCAAACAACTGAAAAAGTTGAAGGGCAGAGAGAGGGGAAGTTAAAGAAAGAGTCCTATGGTGCAAGGTGCTACTATACAGGCAAATGGAAGAATTACAGGTGTGTGATTATACAAAACTTGGGAGGAGAGGCTGACACACCAGAAGGCTGTGCAGCCATTCAGTGAGAGCTGGACAGGCTGGAGTGTTTGGCAGAGGGGAACCTCAGGAAGTTCAGCAAGGGCAGGCATAGAGCCCTGTGTCTGGGGAGGAATAACCCCATGTAGCGGTACAGGTTAGAGGTTGACTTGCTGCAAAGCAGCTTTGTGGAGAAGAACCTTAGAGTCATGTAGAATCACAGAATCAGCCAGGTTGGCAGAGACCTCCAAGATCATCAAGTCCATCTGATCACCCAACCCTCCCTAATCAACTAGACCATGGCACGAAGTGCCTCATCCAGTCTTTTCTTAAACACCTCCAGGGACATTGACCTTACTACCTCCCCGGGCAGCCCATTCCAATGGGCAATCTTTCTGTGAAGAACTTCTTTCTAAGATTGTCATGGCAGACAAGTTCACCGTGAGCTAATGGTGTACTCTTGCAGTCAAGAAGACCATTGGTATCCTGTGGTGCATTAAGAAGAGTGTGGCCAGCAAGTCAAGAGAGGTTCTCCTTCCCCTATACTCTGCCCTAGTGAGGTCACAACAAGTACTGGGCCCAGTTCTGGGCTCTAGTTCATGAGAGACAGAGAACTACTGGAGAGAATCCAACAAAGGGCCACAAAGATGATTAGGTGACTGAAGCATCACTTTTACAAAGAGAGGCTGAGAGACCTGGAGCTCTTCAGCTTGGTGAAGACTGAGAGGGGATTTCATCAGTTCTTATAAATATCTGCTGGATGGGTATGAAGAGGATGAGGCCTTAATCCTAGTGATAGGACAAGGGGGAATAGGCACAAACTAGAACACAAGAAATTCCACCTAGACATAAGGAAAAACATCCTTACTATGAGAGTTATGGGGCACTAGAACAGGCTGCCCACAGTGATGTGAAGTCTCCTTCTCTAGAGACTTTCAGAGCTTACCTGGATGCATTCCTGTGCAACCTGTTCTGGGTGAATTTGTTTTAGCGAAGGGCTTGGACTAGATGATCTTCGGAGTTCCCTTCTGACACTTACCATTCTGTGATTGGTAGAAGATGTGTGGTGGGTTTTCTGTCATCCAAGCCCTATATGAGCAGATCTTTCAAGAATATATCTGCTTTTATTTTTTGCAGTCTGACTAATTATGAGTCCATCACATAGGCGTTTTCATAATTAGCAACATTATCCAGTCATTAGTGAGGTGTTGCACTGAGCTGTGAAACCTTTGACTTCAAGTAAAAGGGCACTTCTACTTCAGATACACTTCTCATAATGACTGATAAATGCTAGTTCTCTAGACAGCCTTCATTTCTGAAAGGACTGTGTGATCTTGGGACCAGAGTTCAGGGCTGTTGAGAGATGTTGGAACAGGTAGTTTAAAATCAAAGGATGATTGGCCACAGCTGCAATTCTACATTATAAGATGATCAGCAAGGGTGCAGGAGTTAACAGTGTTTCTTAAACACATATCAGTACACCATCTCTTTACTACTATTGCCTTAGGAACAGAGAGCAAAGCTCAGAGGTTATGCCATTTGCTTTCTGTGTGTTCATATATTGTGTTACTAAGAAATAGTAAGAAAAGCCAATGTTCAAACTGTTATCATTGAAGATGATTTGTTTGTAAACATCTGTAGGTTAGCCTTCATTTCTCCACACCTTCCTAGCACTTCAGCTGAGGAACAACAGCAACACACCAGAGCCACAGCTCTTCACCCAGAATTGGCTTTTCATCGTCTTCCTCCTGGAAACACACCACTGTAGAGCAGAACATAGCAAACCTCCTTGGGGAGAAACAACACCTTTCAGATGCAGGAAACACAGCCATTTGCTCTCTTGTGAGTGTATCTAACTTGTTATGTGAGTTTGGATCACTAGTGCAGTCCTGGAGTGCATTTCCCAGTCCTCCTTATTGATCATTGGATTCAGATTATGGAGGGGTCCCTGAACACATGACTAATTCCTTTTGTATTAAACTAAACTGGAGAGTGCAGTCCAGGTGCCAACAGGTGCACACCTTAAGGGACCAACTTTAACCTGGCTGAAGGAAGACATCCTTCAATGTGTACTGCAAGGATGAAAGGTCTTCAGAACCAACTGCTTTACAGATCTGCTCTCACTGCCTGCAATACCTGCTGGTGTGAACACAGCCTTTGTGGTTATCTTCCTTGACCTCAGCAATCCATCCCAAACCTAAGTTTTTAATCTCTCCAGCTACAGATGTGGCTTTGAAAAATTGTGGACACTGACACATACTCTCTGAAGTGAGCTGGGACCTTGTGCACATTCAGTTCAGGGCACATCTGCCACTGACCAAGGAATATACTGGTGATGTGAAAGGACAGAATTTTGGCTAGTGATCAGCATCTCTTCACCCTCCTTGAAATGCTGGAACAGCATAGGAGTGGGGTTTCGTACTTTAAGAGGTTTTGCCAGTTTTTCACGTAGGATACAACAAACAAACCTGGAAAATTCCAGGCCCTGGAAGTTGGCAAGTTGCTCTTTTCTGGTTTTTTAAATCAAGGCCAGCCCTGGTGCCAAACAGTAAATCATAGAGAAAATGCAATTCCTTAAATGTTGTCACGAAACATTTTATAATGGAAAAATGCTGGCTATCTTGAATGAAGGTCCCACCACTTCTTGCCTTACCATGCAGAGTTTCAAATAATACAAAAGAGCTTGCTGATTCATTTCAAAGCAAAATATTGCTGTACTGAAAGCATAATTGGAACATTACTACCAAAGTTAGGAGCAATTGAAAGATGGTGGGAAGATGCTGCAACAGAAGTTGCATTTGTCTGGTCATTAGAACAGTCTTTATCATAGATGTTATTTTAAATGGATGACAAATGAAGCAGATTTTTCTGCTTTTCTAAGCACTGGATTTTTCAGAAGAATTCCACAAGCCATCAACATTTAGACATCAAAAGAGGCACCAGGCTTTCCACAGGTAAGATCTGGAAAATGCTGGATGCTGGGATCTTTGCACACCCACTAGGTTTCAGGGTGTTTGGAAGTAAAATATTGCCAAATATATCCTAGTCTGAGGACTCACACCGAGTTCCAGTTGTCAGTCCTAAATTTCTTTGTACCTACTGATGATGTGGATAGGGTTTATCTTGATTTCAGTAAAGCACTTTACACCGTCTCCCACAGCATCCTAGTAGTAAACTGAGGCAGTGTGGTCTGGATGATCAGGTAGTGAGGTGGATTAAGAACTGGTTGAAGGAGAGAAGTAAGAGACTTGTGGTCAATGGAACAGAGTCTAGTTGGAGGCCTGTACCTAGCAGAGTCCCTCAGGGGTCAGTACTGGGACCAGTGCTGTTCAATACATTCATCAATGACCTGGATGAGGGCACAGAGGGCACTGTCAGCAGGTTTGCTGATGACACCAAGCTGGGTGGAGTGGCTGACACACCAAAGGGTTGCGCTGCTGTTCAGCGAGACTTGGACAGGCTGAGAGCTGGGCAGGGAGAAATTTAATGAACCTCAACAAGGACAAGTGTAGAGTCTTGCACCTGGGGAAGAATAATTCCAGGTATCAGTACAGTTTGGGGACTGACCTGCTGGAGGGCAGTGAAGGGGAAAAGGACTTGGGGGTCCTAGTGGATGGGAGGTTGACCATGAGCCAGCAATGTGCTCTTGTGGCCAAGACGGCCATCCTGGGGTATATTAGAAGGGTTGTGGTCAGTAGGTCAAGAGGTGTTCTCGTGCCCCTTTACTCTGCCCTGGTGAGGCTGCATCTGGAACATTGTGTCCAGTTCTGGGCCCCTCAGTTCAAGAAGGACCTCAGGGAACTGCTTCAAAGGGTCCAGCACAGAGCCACAAACATTATTAAGGGACTGGAACATCTTCCTTAAGGGGAGAGACTGAGGGAGCTGGGGCTCTTTAGCTTGGAGAAGAGGAGAGTGAGGGGTGACCTCACTAATGTTTATAAATATGTGCAGGGTGAGTGCCAAGAGGATGGAGTCAGGCTCTTGGTGATGCCCAATGACAGGACAAGGGGCAATGGGTGGAAGCTGAGCCATAGGAAGTTCCATGGAAACAGGAGGAAATTTCTTTTCACTGTGGGTGTGACATAACACTGGAACAGGCTGCCCAGGGAGGTTGTGGAGTCTCCCTCTCTGGAGATACTCAAGACCTGCCTGGATGTGTTTCTGTGTGATCTGGTATAGGTGATCCTGCTCTGGCAGGGGGGTTGGACTGGATGATCTTTCAAAGTCCCTTTCAGCCCCCAACATTCTGTGATACTCTTCTAAGATCAGCTTTTCTGAAGTAGTTTGTGTGTCAGTGTGCATCACAGCTGCATGTACAAATAGTAGTTAGTAGATCCTGGTCTGCACCTGGCCAGGGCATTGACAGGGGCAGCACAGTGTCTCCAAACACAGCAGGGCTTTTTCTAGACAAGGCTGGCCTTTTGCATCTTGCAAGTCAATGAATTTATAAATATGTCTTAGAGCCTACATATAACAAGAACCTATTTTTTGTATCTTCATATTAGATTTCTCTTAATTTCATATTAAATTTCCTTGTCTAATTGTATTTTTGTAATATTAAAGAGATTATCTATTTCCTAACAAAGCTCTTGCTCTATCTCATTAGTGGGATAGATCAAATTGATAATAAAACATTTCAAATAGCAACATTATGCTGTTGTAGCGCTGGATTATTTTATTCCTCTCCTCTTGTGGAAAAATGCCCTTTCAACATCAGGAATTTATGTTCATTTGTCTATCCATAAAAATAAGAACTTTTGGAACCAAAAATAAAAATGAGTTTATTAAAAATTTATCTCACTTCTAATCCTTTCTTGTTAACACATCTTGCACAACGTTCCTCCAAGATATTGTAAATTAACAGAAGAATGTTTCTGTTTCTCTCACAGCAGTCTTTAGAACAATGGAAGTAAATCAGCTGTTTTGTTCTCCTCTTAGATGTCCAAGTACATCTGATAGAATTAGATGGGATTGTTAGCTATGTATCATGGGCATTTGTAAGCTTCTTTTCAACTCAGCATCTAAATACTTAAGGGAAACATGTTTTTTCAAATGGGTAGTTGTATTATCTTTTTTTTTTTTTTTTAATAAAGCTAAATCCACATAAGGGTTGGTTGGGAGAGATTCTGGAAATTGAAACCTTTTAATCTTAAAATAGTGTAGAAAAAAAAAAGCCTGCTACCAAGATGGTGATATTTTAGAAGAGTGCTTCTTGCCTACAGGAGTCAGTCAGGAAGTAACGAACATGTACAGCGATAGTTTTCTAATCAAATACATCCTCAAGTGCACTTGTGCTGTTCATCATCACTATGACTACAATGTTCTTCACAGTTCACCGTGTTTCATTTCAATTGTAAACTAAAATAAATCAGGAATGTGACAAATCCGTTTCTCTCCTAATTTGTCAGAACTGGTGGCTCCGGTAAGCACCAGCTGAAGTGCTTCTTTCTGTGCCAGCCTTACCGTGGCCAGCATCTCAGACAAGTTGGGAGGCCTGTCAAACTACCTGTTGAGGAGCTTTCAGACTCTTCCCAACTCCAAAACTGAAAGCCTGTGTGACTGTTTTTTTCTTTCCTGGTCTACCATCTGCCTTGCAGAGAGGGCTTTCAGAAAGGCAGTGAAGGATGTGGCTTTGACAGCAATGTGTACTGAAGGTTCCCAGAAGGCAAACAGAAGTTGGATTTTAAACCTGCCTCGTGTTGCATACTGAAAGGAGAAAGACCCCAAATCCATTTTATAGACATACTCATTGATTTGTCTTTTTTAGTTCTCTTGGTAGCAAGCCTGTCCTCTTCACATTTGTGAGTGGGTGAGCCTGCATGACCTCAGCATATGGGTCTTGTCCTGGAAGAGGAAGTGGAGATCTGGATTAAAAAAGACATCCCGGTGGGTTGGGAGCCTCATGTGTGCTGAGGCTGTGACAGAGTGCATATGCACTCTGCAGGCCAGATTCAAAGCACCTTGTTTCTTAAAGTGAGAACAGCTTAAACATTTTCTCCTTAGTTTACACTGATCGTATTTGGCTCTGAGCTCATCCTAGCAGCAGTTATGCCGGAGGAACTGTGATATTGTACAGCACAAGGACACTTTAACAGCCCTTCCACCATTTGTTCACGGACATAGATTCTTGCTAAAAGTGGGTATAGTGTGAAAAGATGGTATGTACAGAAAGTTATTATAAGCAATAGCATCCTTATCCACAGTGGTGCGATCCAGGTACGTATCTGGGTGTACTGGAACCAAGACATCTAATCTATCTATCTGGAAAACATACTTGCCTGCATATAAGGATTTAGAAATGTATGTGGAGAATATAGATGTTGCACATTTCAAGCACCTCAAGTGACAGAGATAAAAACCAGTGGTATATCCTCTTGTTCAGTTTAAAACATCATGCCAAATAAACAGAAACATTTCTGGAGCCTTTAAAGCCAATTAGATGCTACCATCATTGCTACCTATTTACAGAATCACAGAATGTTAGGGGTTGGAAGGGTCCTCTTGGTTCATCTAGTCCAGCTCCCCTGACAGAACAGGATCACCTAGAGTAGGTCACATAGGAACATGTCCAGGTGTGTTTTGAATGTCTCCAGAGGAGACTCCACAACCTCTCTGGGCAGCCTGTTCCCAACCTATACTGGTGCATGGGGCTGTTCTTTTCCAGATGCAAGACTCTATGCTTGCCCTTCTTGTATTTTATTAAATTTCTCCCCAGACAACTCTCCAGCCTGTCTAGGTCTCACTAAGTGGCAGCACAGCCTTCAGGCATGTCAGCCACTCCTCCCAGTTTTGTGCCATCAGCAAACTTGCTGACAGTGCACTCCATTGCCTTAAACATTCACTTAAATATTCTTTTAGAAATTAGTTATCTTGGTGATACTGGTCACTAAACAATACAAGATTAAAAAGATGTCCCAATAAAATTAAACTCAAGTAATAAAAGCGAAGTACATTTCATCTCCCCTCAGCCTTCATGTGGAAATTCATTGTGTGCAGATTGAAATTCAGAACACGGTTCAGAACGTGTTCTCTCTTTCCTTCAGTAGCAATCCTATTGTCAAGCTCCACATGGCATTCAGAGTCATGTCGTGCTATTCCAGAAGGAATATAAATATCCAGTGCGGTGCCAACAATAAGTCCACTACAGATTATGATACTAGGCATAGAGAGTGGTAAAATATGTCTTTTTGGAGCAATCTGCAGGTTTTGTGGCTCTGATGCAATTCCATTTCTCCCATTATAAAAGCAAGGAGTGTAGCAAGTTCAGGGTCTTGTGAAGTAAAACTCTTTTCATCATCTCAAGCACAAATAGCATGCATGACCTGATGGAGAACAAAGGAATTAATGATATTCTGAAAGTTAACTATGACTCATGTTGGTATCTACAACATTATGTCTTTCAGGGAGGGAGGAAAAATTCCAATGTAAATAACATTTCATTGCATCTCTCGGGGCTGCAGAGCAGTCAAATAATTTCTCTCTATGTAAGATTTAGTGGATCTCTCTTAATAGTTTTAGCCAGTGCTTTCGTATTGATTGATGTGTTTCGGCCAATTTAGCTTGCTCCCTACTTACATGCAATTAGTGCCACTTCCCGACACAAAACATATCCCAGGGCAGGGAGAAGGACCTGTTTGAACCTTACAAGCTTAGAAGCATCCTGTGATAGAGGTAACAGTTGCGTATTTAAAAACTGTGTGTAATTGAAACTATACTCCAATACTTACTGAATCAACAGAGCCTCCAGTTATTTAGGCAGTTTGGTGATGAGGTTTCATTTTATGGCAGAGTCATCTGTCCCCAAGTCAGGTGGCAGAGCAGCCAGCCCAGAGAAGTTCTATAACCTGCTGATGGCCAGGGAAGCTTAGAGAGCAGCACCTGGCCAGTACAACCCAGCAGAGCTGTTGTGGGAGTGTCCTGCAGAAGCAGCTCAGTCTTTAAACAGAAAGTACTTTTAACCTGTCAGAAGCAGGTGGTCTTTGAGCAAATTAATGATCATCACAATATATCTATCTAGGGGAAGAGGCATAATGTTTCTTGAGGGGAAGCTAGGACAGGAGACACTGATGTGCACAAACAAATCATGTGTTTAGAGTAAGACGAGAGATCTGCTCTATCTGCCAAAAAGTTATATTCATCTCCTATCTTTCCAAGCAGAAATCTCACTGTTGATATAAAGGGACAACTTATTAAATCACCCTATCAAGAAGACTGAAGGCAAATTCAGCCCCTTGTTACACTTGATGGGAAATGCTTAGCACATCTAGCTTTTTAAAAAAAATAAAAGCCATTGTGAAATCATCCTAATTCACTACACAGCCACCACTGTGCATCAGTCAAAGGTGCCATATTTCCAGGTGCACCCTCATCTAGATGCACCAGCTGTCACTTGTCACATGGTGTGACAGCTCACCCGGTAAGTCTTGTTCTTATCTCGAAACCTTCCAGCAGACAGACAGAAACACGAGGAGCAAGATACTGGATGCTCTGGACAATACAAATCCCTACTATTCTCAAAAGTAATCATATTAGACAAGTTCCTATGGAAACATATTCATTTGGCATTATTATCCACAAAAGGAGATTTCACAAGGTTCTAGAAATCCAATAAACGTCCCATTTATAAGTAATGGCTTGCAAAAACATAGAGATGTGCTCCGCTGGCAAAACCATGTCTAAGCATGTGGAAAAAAGTTGCTTTCCAAGCCGCACAGAGAGAAAGAAAAGCATTGGGGGCTAACACATGAAGGGAACCTCCTAGTACCAAAATTTGTTTTCCATTTGCTCTCTTTTGAGGAGAGAGTCTAAATGGAGCTTGCAATTCTGGGCTAGCTCTTTCCTGTCACCAGTTACAGCCATGTCTAAGCATGTGGAAAAAAGTTGCTTTACAAGCCGCACAGAGAGAAAGAAAAGCATTGGGGGCTAACACATGAAGGGAACCTCCTAGCACCAAAATTTGTTTTCCATTTGCTCTCTTTTGAGCAGAGAGTCTAAATGGGGCTTGCAATTCTGGGCTAGCTCTTTCCTGTCACCAGTTACAGCCATGTCTAAGCAGGTGGAAAAAAGCTGCTTTACAAGCTGCACAGAGAGAAAGAAAAGCATTGGGGGCTAACACATGAAGGGAACCTCCTAGCACCAAATTTCTTTTTCCATTTGGTGTATTTTGAGGAGAGAGTCTAAATGGAGCTTGCAATTCTTGGCTAGCTCTTTCCTGGTGGCAGTTGTTAATGGAGACACACTGGGCTTCCACGAGATTTGGAATTTGTTTTTGAAATCTTTTGGAGGAATAAGATATGAATATATTATCATATAGAATGTCATTATTCTAGACCCTAATCTCTCATTAACCTGAATAAACATTAGGTTAAAGTTGGCACCTTGCCTAGTTCTAATCTTGTATGCCACTATCACTTTGCATGTTAAAAAAAATACAGTTTCTGTTTCTCCTTCTTGACAGTTGATTTTTTCTAAGTATATAGTTACATATTAATATAATGATAATGTAGTTGCTTGTTTGCTTATAAACTTTATATACAATGTGGATCGAGAATAATGTGATCTGTCTCTTTTGTGTCAATACTATGATAAGGAAAGGAAGTTTGGTCAGTTTAGTAATGCTACAAGCATGAGAAGCACAGCTATTGAAAACAACACATGTAGCTATGCTTGAGAAGTCCAGCTCTGTACTGATAGAAATCAATGTATAGCATCATTGAAATGGTGAATAAACTTTGAAAAGTTTGGCAGAATTAGGGCATGAGAACAGCAGAAGGCTTGAGAAAATTAAGCTGGGGAATGCAATGCAATATAGCAATAAAGAAAAGCTTATGGAGTTCTGAATTACACACTGTCACAGTACAGGGAAGCGATAGTCCCTTTCTGTGTGTCTTTACTGGGCTGACAAGCTGTGTGCTGCATCCACTTGTGTGGTTCAGTAGCAAAAATTAAAGCGAAATAAAACTGAAATTACAGAGCCCCTTGACAAAAATGTTTGAGAATATTTTACCATACAGTGTATTACCAAAACCAGTCATTGGGGACAATTAAATGCAGCATAAAACATGTAATTCTTTAATCTGATTTTACATTTTGATTAAGAATTGCAGATAACGACTTGAAGGGTATTCTCAAAGCAAGGGGCATAATTGGCAAGCGCCCTAGTACTCATTAACTGAAGATTACACCTAAAGCAAACTGAATACCCATCTGATTCAGAATACAGACAGATGTTAGGGCCACGCAGCTCAAGTTCAGTGAAATATACCATATTTTTGCCTTTGAGGATTTCAAAACCTAAAAGCAGGACTGAAAAATCAGCATCATTTTATTGATACAGTGGAAGAACTGCAGAACTAAATAAGGTACCTTGCTGGTACACCTAGGCATACATGGATTACTATGCTGTGAATTCACTGCAGTCTAAATGTGATTGACTAGGATCCTGTTAACAAAGAATTGGAATAGTCTGATCAATAAGCAACAAAAGCATTTATAACCATCTGGAAATCACTTTTTTTTTTTTTTTTTTACTTATCAGCAGTTAGAGTTTGGCGATATTTGAGTAAAAGAAAGATGTCAACAAATTAGAAAAAAAACAGAAAAGGGTAACAAACTGATTCATGTGATTATAGTATTGATTAATGAGGAAAGAGTAAAAGATCTAAATATGTGAAGGTGTTAAAGGACAGCTCATGTTTTGTTGTATCAACCAAGAAAGGAGAAAAAAAGTTTGGAATGAATGAGTGAGAACAAATTATATAGATAAACATATTTGTACAAGCCCTGAGAATGTTTTGCAGCTTCCACTACTGTTCTGCCACCACTCTGAATAAAAGTCAACAGAAGGTGCTAGTGTTGGGAAGAACTATAATGCACTGGAGAAGCTTGTGTTTGAAACTGAGTTTTGAAAGTGAGGATTTTGCAATGGCTACTAAATCCTTTATGTTCTGTGGCTGTCAGTGGAAAAAAAAAGATCTCTCTTGGTGCCTGCTTTTTTCCAGTAGCAAAATGGGCTCAATAATATTTCTTGATTTATGGGAATATTGTGACAGGAAATTCAGTGAGAATAAATGTGTCTTTAGCTTGGTTCTTTAAAATCATCTTACTGCCCAGATTGGGCTTTCCATTGTGCCTTTCAGCTGAATAAAATTACTCTGATAAAGGGAGGGCAAAAGAACTGCATGACAAGAAACAGATCTTGCATCATGGTGAATGGAAAAGCTAAAAGCAGAAAATTAGGGAAGACAAAAGATGCAGGTAAACATCTAAAAAATTAGAGTGGGAAACAGAGGAATGAACTACACAAGTGATGTATAAGATACAAAACATAGTGGCACAGCAAAACAAGAAAAAGAAGTCTCAGCTTCCCAAGAATAACTAGCCTGAATGTGTTGCTACCTCAAAAATTGGTGAGGCATTTGGGGTAGCTTTATGTGCTGGAAAAGGACACTGCTGCACAGTAAAGCAGGGTGCTGGAGAGCCAGTAAAATGGTCACTGCCCCACTGCCTGTGTTGCTTAGCCCAGAGCCATGATCACTGGTAGGGAGAGGGCACAAGCCATCAGCCTTCTTTTTCCTGCTGCCTAGGAGCAGCAGCATCAAAACCGACTTTCCTGAGCTCTTGCCCTCACTCTGTCCTCAATACTGTACCAGCAAATTCAGTTTGGCCCAAACTGTCTTTTTGCTATCTTTGAGAGGTGTTAAATACTTGAATCACTTGATCAAGCTTCTGAACCAAAAGTTAGACATACGAAACTTTAACAGAGGGCAAGTATTGATCTGAGACGGGTGCCACATATTTAGTCCTAGACGGCAAGGAGCAAGAGAGTACTGTGCTAAACACTCTCTGTTCAGCAAAGACCCTTCCAGACAAGCAAACTTCTCCAGAACTATGTTTGCATGGCAGGTGGGTAGGTGTGGCAAGATAAACCTGTGCAGGGTCTGTTGGATAGGCTCCCATGTCCTACGCAGTGACCTCATTCTAAATCCTGTGCCACACATCTAATTGCTGAAGCACTCAACAATAATACAGAAGAAATTCTGTGTTGCTGAAAAAGAATTTCAATGCCAGGTAATAAAATACAAAATTTAATAGCTAATAAGCTACATATGAAACTAAATGACACAGGCAGTATCATCTGGACCTTTCTTGACTTTGGTTTTGCACTCATTTTGTATTGTTGGATTATGAGAGTACCATAGGACTGTATACTGAAGATCCTTATTTATATTATCCATGTTGGAAACGCTGAAGGAGGCAGTTTTAGGTAGGTGTTGGTTCAGATTTTGGGTACAGAAGATGACTAGGAAAGACTGGGGACAGATGAATGAATTCAACTATTTGATAAACTGAGTGTCTTTTGATAAAGTAACAAAGGTGAAATAGTTTATATGAAAGAACTTCTGTGTCCTGAGTCTTTTGCTGAGGCTGACTTTAGATTTGGTGAAATAACAACATCTTTGGTTCAGAACCAGAGGCAACTGACACAAAGTGAAACACAGGGGGTTCCTCCTGAACATCAGGAAACACTTTCTTATTGTGAAAGTGACCAAGCATTGGCAAAGGTTGCCCAGGGAGGCTGTGGAATCTGCACCCTTGGAGACATTCAAAAGCTGTCTGGACATGGTCATGGGCGACCTGATCTAGGTGGCCATGCTCGTGCAGCTTCCTCAACCTTTCTGTGATTCTTTGATTCTGTGAACACTGTTCCAGCTTGTACTCTGAGTAGTTTTTATGTCTTCTTCACAACTGCAGGAGTTGGAAATGTTTATTGCTGTTGTTGTTAAGAATGAAAGTAGAGATTAGTAAGTACAAGATACCTGGGAAAGGCAGGATTTTATTGCCTGAATCACAGGGGTGGAGAGGACTCCAAACAACACTTTAATGGTTTAACTAAATTATCAATCTCTGTTCTCCATTTTGTTCTCTAAGATGAAATAAAACATTATTTTGACAATCAAGTGCATCTGTATTGTATCCAGATCTCTGGCAAATTAAATCACTCTCACGGGTCTGGCAGTTTCTTTCTGCTCTTGTGTATTCCCTGCTTCCCTTTGGTTGTGCATCTTCCTTCCTACAACTATTGGGGGAAAAGAAGGGAGGAAAGAAATTGTGTGTTTGTGCCAGTAGTGGACTGAAAAATTGCTGATGATGGTCAAGAGCTCACCAAGGATGACATTATGTTACAATCTGTAGAGCTTCCTACCTCACAGGAGAAGGGTTGGAGGTGAGCAGAAGCAAAATTTCTGTATAATTGCAACTAAGTCACATTTACTTGCCAAAGATGGAAGGCACCAAATGTGACAGAGTTTAGCATGATCTCAAAGATACACCAAATCTGTCTTTTCATAGGTGTGGCATTCCCTGCAATTGCCTGTAACAATTTGTGTTGCCTGTAACAATTTGTGTTGCAGAAGCAGCTTGTTCAAATTCTTGAGTTCTTTTGCGTCTTCAGCTGGCAGAAAAATGTTTAGGATTTTTTTAATATGCATATCAGAGAACAGAATAAGAATGAATACCCAGCTGGTATAGTGTGAATTTGGCAATCAAGCATGACTTTATCACTGACTAAAGACTAGCTAGAGATACATCCAGACAGCACAATTCAGATGTGGCTTTTCTAGCTAAAAAATGGCATGTCATCCATCCCAGGAGTCAAAGAATAACCAAAAAAACCCAAACAAGCAAACCCCAAATCAAACCCTGTGAGATTTTTCTTACAGTCTATCCGAACTTGTTAAAAGCTTTTGTATGGATTGCCTAGTTAAGGTGATAGACATGGAGAACTGAAATCAAGCTGCAAATTCAGTTGGGAACTCGCCACAGCTGATGGCCCACCATCCTGGAATGGGAATGTTTAAACTAGCATAAGTACTGTTATTGTTTAAGTCTTAAAGTTATTTCTAGGACCAATAGTTTGTATTTGCATACATTTTCATTAATGTGAAGGTGGGATTGCTCTGGATACAAAGAACTGGGCAGGACTGTTGGTTGTTACAGTCTGAAGGGGGAAAGGAAATTCAGAATATCCTACAGAGAGGATAATGTAATCCTGAGGACTGGAATAACAGAAATGAGATGAAATTAAATAATGGAAAATATAAGGTCATGCACTTAGACATTTATAAAAAGCATTTTTATTATAGGCTGTAAATGACAGAGAAAAAGTCACTCACAGCATGACCTTGAACCATCAGTGAGATTTTGTCATATAAAAAGCAAATTTGCTGTATGAGAAAAGGCTGTTTTGAAAGAAACCAGGATTACCTCCATGCAAAGACTGTCAATACTTCATGAAAAAATGTTACACAATGCACACCAGCTATGCTGAAAAAATGATGAATTAAAACTGTATCTAGTACAGTAAATTCTGTGTTACAGAGGCTCTGTGTTACAGGAGAAGACTAAAAAAACTTGCTGATAGGCTACAGAAGTTGAGAGGCTGTGACTACTGCCTATAAATATATTGCAGATTTAAATCCAAGAGAAGGAGACATACCAGATGGAAACACTCTGTGGCACAAGAATAAGAGGGTATGAACTGGTCTTGAATTTATTCAAGCTAGGCATTAGAAGGAGCCTTCTAACACAGAGATGAGGGCAGTTCAGGTCTAATTCACCAGTAAGAAGGTCTTACTTAGTGTAAGATGGATCTAGTTGTGTTTATGGAAAGGGTTATATATAGTATCTGCTTCTACAACAGCAAAGTACTTCCGTCAAAACACAAGACCTCTACCAGCCCCATGGCCTAAAGACCCAAAAAGTAGTGTTTAGCAGACCAGATCACACCACACAGATCTAGCAAGCTTTAAACATCCTGGTCAATTTACTTCAGCAGCCCAGCTGCAGCAGAACAGGTTCCATGAATGGTAATAAACCTAACCTTACTGAGGAGCAGATCTGTTCTGACATCTAGCATCACTGCTAGCAAAGGGAGTGAGTAATTACAGAAGAACGTTTACTTGGCAGAGGCAGTCAGTGTTGGAACCTATATGTCAAAAGGAAATTGCTACAGGACTTCTCTCTTCATTGCTGTATTAAACCAGCCAACAATCTGACTTTATGGGTCTGACCACTGTGCCTACCCAAAGCTTACTGCTGGATTTATGGCCTTATTCTTTCCCAACTGCCCCAGTTAATGAACTACTTAGAACAAGCCAGGTCTCTTCACACAAGCTCTATAGCTTACAGCAAGCCACAGCAGAAAGACCAAGGATGTAGGCATTCTATCTTCTGAGAAATAAATGGTTTGTCCAGTAGATTAAAAAAACTTATGGGAAATATAAGTGACGACTAAGACAGGAAAAATTCTCGTTGAATGTGAAACACTGTGCTGTTTTCCCTTTGTAAAAATGGCAACAGCGCAGTTAATTTACACAGAGCTTTCAGCCAGACTGCAACACGCTGAGGGTCTGCATGCAAGATACGTGCCTGGCACCCTGTACCCATGCAGTGCGTCTGACCCTCTGAAGTGTCACCAAGTAAAGGACTGGAAAACCCCTAGGTAGTGAAGCACTGGGTTATGAAAGTCACTACCTTCAACCTTTATTTACTTGGATCGGTACAAATGCTCCCGCCACACACGCTGGGCTTCTGTTCAGAAAAAATTAAACACACCCGTTACAACTAATCAGTAGCAGAGATGGTCTCTTTGCTTTCTTCCCCACGTCGACTCACGCCGGCTTACTCGTGAATAACGAGCCATCTCGTGGGATGACACACAACGTGCCCCGTGGCTCTCCTTCCTCATCGCCCCTTGGGACCCGCTCTGTTTCACTCACCCATCATTACTGTCCCCGCACGCCTTTCGGCGGTACCCACCGCCGGCCCTACCCAGCCACCCGACGCGCCAGAGTCCCTCCACCCTCTCCTCTCGGGGGCGGCCTCGCCGTGCGCTGCCACTGCCGCTCGCCCTGCCCGCCGAACGCGGAGAAACCCCTCACCTCCCCTTCGGTCCCGGGGGAGGGGGCTGCCATCACGTGTGATTCCTCCCCTTTCTTTCCCTCCTCCTCTCCCTCCGCGGCGGCGGCGGCGGCGGCGGCGGCAGAAGCAGCAGCAGTAGCAGTCGCTTCGGCTCCGCTCCCTTTGTTGCAGGCGGAGCGGCGGCGCTGCCGGGCGCCGCGCACAAAGGAGCGCGGCCGGGGCGAGGCAGCCCCGCCGGCGGCCAGGAGCGGAGGCGGCCGCCGCACCTCCGGGCTACGGGGTGCCGCGCTGCACAGTCGGAGCCAGCCCTGTCCGCGACCGGGCAACGGCGGAGGCGGCAGCGGCAGTCGGCTGGTGCGCGCGGCCCGCCGCGGCGGGGATGCTGAAGGTGTGCTTCAGCGCGGCGGAGAAAGGACGGTCCCGCCCGGGCGGCGCCGCGGGCTCCGGTTGATGCTGCGGGCCTGACGTCGCCGCCATCCCGCTGCCGCCGGCGCTGCTCCTCGGCCGCCCCTCGCCATGCTGGGAGAGAGCCCATCCGCCGCCCGGCCGCTGCTGCGAGCGGGACCACCCCTGGCGCTGTGCTACACCTCAGCCCTCCTGGTGCTCGCCCTCTCCGCGCTGCCCGCCGGCCGCGCTTCCCACCCCCTGCCCGGTTCGGAGTGCCAGGGCGGCGGCAAGGGGAAAGGCATCAACTGCTCAGGTAAAGCCCCGCTGGCTCCCGCGGCCCCCTCCGCGGGCAGCCCACGCGTGCACGTGGAGGGCCGAGCGCGGCGCCCCCTTCGCTCCCGCCCCGGCCCGGCCTCGGCCCGGCGCGGCCCCGCGGGCGGCGGAAAACAAAGGAGCAGCGTCCGCCCCGGCCTCCGGTGCGGCGGGGAGAACCCCTTTTGCGGGGACAGGGGTGGGTAGGCGTGGGGAGCCCCCGGAGAAGGGACCTCTTCTCCAGCGGTGCCCGGCCGAAAGGAAGGAGTTTGCCCGTGTCTCTTGGTTTTTGTTGTTCCCCTCCGCCTCCGCCCCCCGCAGTGCCGGCAGGTGCTCGCCGGCCGCCCCGTTCCCCCCGCCGCTTCCTCCCCGTCCTGTCTCAGGCGAAGAGCCGGGAGGCCGCCGGGAGCGCGGGCTCTGACGGCGCTCACACGGGGTATTGCTCGGTCCCACTCTGTTCGTGGGTGCAGCCCGTGGCTAGGGCAGCCCCCCGTCCGGACATCTGCGGGCTGCTGGGTAGAGTCATTTTGGATGACAGGTAGACAACAAAACACTCCGTGTGCGCGAGATAAGCTTTCTAGGGATTCCCCCAGTGTTGTTTGAATGACAGGAGGGTGTTGTATTGTGCCTTCCCATCCTGTGCTGAAGTACACTCGGGTCTAGTACAGTGCCCATGTAGATGCATCGGTTCGGGATGACAGCAGTGAGTTTTCGTCTGTCTTGAGGTATACATACAATATAAAGTTTATGCTTCGTTAGAAATACTTGGTTTTGTTCTAAAACTAATATTTAGAGAAGGCAGTTTTTGTTTTTCTCCAAACATTGGCTGCGTATGCCTCCTGCTGCTTTCTAGAACGGTAGGTTTATTTCATTGTAAGGATCGCCGCCGAGAGCTGCACAAAGTGCCTTCTCCAAGGTGATGAACATTTTTCGCCCTGTGCACAGAGCATATCCTCCACCCTCCCCCCCTCCCTCCCGCATCCTCCCGAGCTCCCATTGTCTTCAGCGGGATTCAGAAGGCAGTGGACTCGTTGGAAGAAAGTCTCGGTACCTTCCAGGATAGGGACCCCAAACTGTGTACCTGCTTTCAAGAAAGGCCTGAACGGAATAGTGATCTCCCTCCCAATTACATTTTATGATTTGGATAATGCTGCTGGAGTTGGCTATCAAATTTGCAGACCAGCAAACTGAGGCAAAATAATTTTGCAACATAATAAATGTAACTGCTGTTCACTCCCAAAATGCTCATTTGTTCTTTATTTTACCCAGTTTAGACATATACTGTATGAGTGTGTGATGCTACAGTGCTACTGTTTTACTGCTGCTGGACTTTTTCATTCTATCTGTGTGAATATCATGGTTATTTTAAAAGAGAGGTTAACAGGTTAATGTGTCACTGGCGTTAGTGGCTTACCCATCAGAGACATGTGGGTCATTAGACCGCAGCATGTGCATAAATCAGTGAGATTAAATATGGTAGGCTGATGAAATATAGGAGGAAGTTTCCAAGATAATGTGGAACACACAAATGATACCATTATTTAGAAACCATCAAGGAAAGAGGGTTTCTCCAATCTGGAATTAGAAGGCCATATGCTATATTGAAAACATGCAGAATGATTTGGTTCTACTAAAAATAGGGAGAAGCAGATATACATATGTGCTATATATGTATGTATGGCAGGCACTGTTTCCAGTGTAACTACAGACATGTGGAAGGAAAATGTCATTTAAAAATGAAGAAGTTAGATTCTGTTATGTTTTGACTGTCTCATGTAAAACTACAGTGTTTCAGTTGTCAGCATTAATTTTGAAGGAACTAATACCAACATATAATATCTGGGACAGATTTTCTTCTTGCTTACCTCTGCATAGCTTCATTAACTTTTACTGGATAAGCTCTACTGCCCGCAGAAGATGTTTGCTATGTTTACACATAGGGCCAGGCATTGGCTTTAGCACCTTTCTCAGTGGACTGCTACCATTCACATTGCTATTTATACTGAAAGTTAAACTTGGGAACACTATTACTACTTTTTTCTTCAGTCATTTGGACTCTCTGAATTACTTTCCCTACTTGGTGAAGCAAATTTCTTTTCTCCCCTGTTATTGTCATTTTAGTGTTTGCATCAGGTTGACTTGCTGCCCTGGAACAGTTTCTTACACTTTTTCATAGAATCGTGGAATCATCTATTTGGAAAAGACCTTTAAAATCATCAAGTCCAATAGGTCTTGGGATGGTTCCTTGATCTTATACCATTTTATCATCACGGGGTTATGTAGCTACATTTGTTTATTGCTAAATTTTTAGGAAATTATGAACTCCTCTCCTTTATTCCTCCACAATATACTGCTTAAGAAAGAGTGTGCTGTAGCAAAAGAACATTCAAAGGTGGAGGACACAAACAAGCAACAGGAAAGTTAAGAGAGCTTTTTCAGCCTTGATTCTATGCTTTTGGCACATAAATAGAGGTTTGGTCTTTTGTTAAATTCTGATATAATTGCTTCATCCCCAGCCAAGAGGAGAACACACAATCAAGCTATTAGAGCAGGAAACAGATAATTAAGACATATCTGGAGTTAACTGACAATGTGGACTTTTATGTCTTTGTTCTTCTGCCAATCCATTCTTTCCTAAGTTAGCAAAGTGAAATAGCCCCATTTGACCCAGAATGAGGTAAAACCAATTTTTTTTCTTTCTGGAAAAGATAATTTTAGGTTGGTGTTTTAGAGAGCTATTATATTATTTCCAGCACTACCTGTAGGCACCTTCTGTAACATTTCTGATACTCATGGACTGCTCATGAGTAGTGTGGTGTGATGCTTGCTTCGGTGCTCAGGCTATAAAATAGTTGTGTCCTTAATAAAGGTTGTGAACTACAGGGGGTTATTAAGCATCCCAAGTGCAAAGGTAAGTACAAAATTGTAGTTTGTTCATGAACTCCTAATCTGCTGCTACTCTCTGGAGACACACACTGTGCAGGGGCATCTTGAGTTTCAGTTTAAGTCCAGTTGAGTCTCTGGTGTAAGATTAGGGACATGTTTTAGTATTGACCCTTCAGTGCTGGGTTGAAGTTTGAACGGATGATCTTTGAGGTCCCTTCCAACTGGATGTTTTCTGTGATATGTTCTGGTCACATGTGAGGCAGCTGCAGAGGTTGCAATTTGATTGTAACTGACCAAACGCTGAAGATCTTGATGAGAGGTGCACAGATGTAACAGGAGATACTGCCCTGTGCATTGCTTTGGGTTTGTATGCCTGAAAATTCAGTTAACAGGGATACATTTCTATTGGTAGGACTTTCAGCTTACTGTCCCTTCATGTACTGAAATATGCTTGTTTGGGACGATATTGCACACCTCCTATAACTCTCATAGGCCATGCACTGCCCCTGGTTTCTTAAATGCTCTATGAGTGAAGTGAGTAAAGAGGATTGAATGAGATCAAGGAAAAATTGAGGACACCTTCTCTTTCATGGAATTCCTCTTCTGAGGGGTGTGAATGCTTTCCTTTTGTGCAGTCATAGCATGTTTGATATAGGTTGTAGATAAAAGTAGATGGAAATTACTGATTAGAGAGAGGAAGAGGATAGAGAGACAAAAGAAAGTATCCTGTGATTGGCTGAGTCTGTGTCAGGCTGTTTATTGAGCATGAAAGTACAAGCTGTCAAAAAGCTTGTAAATTTTTAGAACAGCAGAGAAAGCTGTAGTGGAGCCATCCTTCACCATATATACATTATCTTAATGTTCAGTGTTCTTTAGAGAAATGATTTCTGCCCTTGAATAACTCATGGATTAAATTAGACAAACAGAGAATTGGAAACAGTAGAAAAAGGAGATGAAGCAAAGAACATGGTAAGCCAATGGGAGTACAGCAAACGTGAGCAAAATTCACGTTTTGATATTTTTAAATGTGTTAGCGCAAGAAGGGAGGGGTAGACAACATCAGCAGGATAAAAGCATCTGAAGGTTGAACAAGAGGGGATCCTGAAGAAGGATGGAAGTAGAAAGCACACAAGCAGAAGAGGGTAAGAAAGCAGTATGAGAAAAAATACACAGCTGAGAATGGAGTCAGGTCACAGAGTATGGACAAGGGTGGCAAGAACTGGCCACATCGTAGGATTTTGTTTTCAAAGCATGCCTTTATCCCATGTGTGAACAGAGTTTTAGAAGAAGAGTTGGGAAGGGCACAGAAAGTGAGCAAGACAAGCAAGAGGAGATCCAGCTTAAATGCAGACAAGGCAGAAATGTTCAGGAGCATCATCATAAATCTGTGTAGTATAATGACAGAAAATAAAATGTGTATTAATTATTAATTGCTGCACACCCACAGAGGGAGCAGTGCATTTAAAGTATGGCTGCTGTCACTATTATTGGAAGTGAGTGCAGTGCCACAGGAAAATAATAACTCTTTTTGTCTCATCTTCACTTCAGCTTTCTACTGTCAATGAATGTGATCTCATTCAGAATCTGCAAGTCTTTTTTCTTTGACATTCCCTGATGAAGTTGTTGTCACCCTTCATCCCTGATGTGCGATGGAGGCTGTTCTGTTAGGGACTTTGTTTCCATTAGTTAGATGCCTTCGAGTCTGTCCTCCAGATCCTGTAGCAGTGATGCCTTCAGCTTACTATTGTTGGATACCAGTGCTAGCAGAAGAGTCATAGCATGCATGTTTCAGGAAAAAAATAATCTGCTCAAATCTTGCTGTGTAGCAGTTTGATATGGTGCATGTAACATACTCATGGCTGCTGTAATCCAGAACTAGACATTAAGAACCTCTCTTCTGCATCTTGTGTGTGAGTCACCAGTGGTGCGCTCTTGCTTGACAGCTTGTGAAAAATGATGGGAAGGGCAAAATCTGAGGTCACAGAGGCTAAACCGAAGCAGGGGAGTACATGGAATCCTTTGCCTCTGCAGGACACTGTCTCGGCATGAACATTGCCCTTGCCTTTGCTAACTCTGCTTCCTTCTGAAAGTGACAGTTGCAGAATGAGACACTGAGAATCTAAGAAGAGCTAAAAACCTAGATGAATAAGAGTATGGTGTGGTTAGAAACACAACATTGGGGGCACAAGTTCTCAGTGCCTCAGGAAACACTTCCTTAGGGAGATGACTATTCAATCATTTTTGCAGGAACTTCTTTCTCAGGAGCATCTAAGATATGTCAGCACTGAGAAGGCGGCACACTCTCAAAAATGCTCTCTGTATTTATTGGCAAATTAGAGCTTTAGGGTTCAAACCAGGATGAACTATCACTGCTTTAAGCATGTTATCTATTATGTGTGAGCTGTAGTAACTGAAACTTTGTAAGGCTACTCACATCTGATACATCTACACTTGAGTTGAAGACTTGGTTTATAGACAAAATTAGTATGTACACTTTTTGTCACTCTAGGTTTGTGTGTTGTTTGAAGCTTGAGTGCAGACTGTTGTGATGGGGAAGAGCTGAACACAAACACATAGCCCTACTGACCATGCTTGTGCCCAATCCACATGGCAGATATGAACATGGATTTGTGAGAATATAAACCTCAGGCACTGCTGGTCTGTCGAGCTTGACCTTGGTTTCTGCCTAGGCTCAGTAGGGAGTCTCTGAACCAGAATGAGATGTGGCCTCAAGACTGGCTTTGATCCATGCTTATCAGCTGGAACAGATGTACCCTTTGTGGGTTTTGTGAAGATTAAGGGAGTGAGGGTTTTTTTGGTATATTGTTCTAAGTTGCACAAAACCAAAATAATTTGGGTTTAAGAGATGCAACCACATTGGCAAGAATGTAAAAGCAGAGATACAGGTTCAGGCAAATCAGCCTAAGAATTACACATATTTTTTTATTTGCATGGATAAACTTGACCTGAAACCATGGATGAGACTAGAATAATTGATTATTTTATGTAAGATGCTATGACTTATGCTCCTGTAAATTAATTATAACAGTCAAGTCAAATAAACTGTGATACGTGTTTCTGCCAATTGAACTTCTGAAGTAAATAATCTAAACTCGGTCAAGTTACATATCACTTCAAGATTCAGGTTACATATCACTTCAAGAAACTATCATAAGGCACAAATAGTTTTAACACTAAGTAAAAAGTAAAAACAATTATTAAAAAGATAAATTAAAACTCAGACAATAGCATGCACATATTTGTTTTCCTTTAGTGTTAATTACTTAGACATGAAATGTCCTTGCATTACAGATTCTTATGCTGATCAAAAAGCTGAAAGGTAATTAAAGTAGAACTGAAAGTGTCAGAATAGCAGAAAATCATCTTGTACCAGGTGTCACACCATCATTGTCACTAGTGAGAACCAGTAGCATGATGGAGCATTCAAGGCCTGACTACGCGGACTGGATTGAATCCAATTTCTTTATAATTTTTTGAAAAGGTGAAAAAAGGAGCACTCTGTTGTGAAAAAATACTGCCAGGGAAACAAGACCTCTCTGATAATTCCTGTTGAAGGGAAAACAAGAAGTCTGGACCTTTTCTTGCTGTTGATGTAAGGATAAGTATTTTGTACTTAGAGCCTGCTGGTTTTCTTCTAGAGCTGACAGTAGACTGGATAAAGGGGAAAGTTAATATTTACTTGGACTTGAAAAAAAAGAAGCTGTGGTCAAGGTCTTTGAGTAGAGAAGTGTGAAGGCAGAGAATCCCACAGGTATTGACAGGAGGCTCAATTTCCTTTTTTCTATAAAGAGATTATCACGTTCCACCATTGATCTGTCAGATGAAAGTGCTTGTAACTTTCCCAGCCTGTGGTCAGACTTTGGCAAGTGTCCACAAAGCAGGTAATGGCAGAAGTTCCTAGAATAACAGTAGCTGTAACATTTGGGGAAGAAAAACTGCTGAGCAACAGGGGTATTGGAAAAGGATCTATTCGTCTGACTCTAGAGTCTTGCTTATCCTCTTGAGCAGTCCCTATAGATGCTGTAGAACAGAAGAGGAGGTAGAGAACATTTTGGCATTTTTTAAGTTGAAAGAATGTCTTTTTCTAGGCATCCTGTAGTATTCAATAGAGCTGAAAACCAAGGAAGTTCTTTATAAATTCTTCTTTAAGAAGTCATTCTTCCTAAGAAAGTTATAATTAAATAATATGCTGTATACAAAATAATCCTCTCTCCTATAGCTTATTCTTGCATCATTGTGAAAGTCTCTCCACAACTACCTGAAAAGTGGTTGTAATGAGGTGGTGGTTGGTCTCTTCTCCCTCGTGTCAAGTGGTAGAATGAGAGGAAATGGCCTCAGACTGAGCCAGGGAAGGTTTGGACTGGATATTAGGAAAAACTTCTTCATTGAAAGAGGAGTCAACCATTGGAATAGGCTGCCCAGGGAGGTGGTGGAGTGAGTGTCCCTGGAGGTGTTAAAAAAATGTGTAGACGTGGCACTTCAGGACATAGTTTAATGGCCATGGTGGTTGGACTTGCTGATCTTCGAGGTCTTTTCCAACCGAAACGATTCTATGATTCTAACAATTTAGAAATATAGGATAAACCAGAAAGAGTATAAGACAGTGGAATTGAATTTTGTGGAACTCCTAAGTATGTAGAAAAGAGCTTGTCTGACTAAATCAATTCATAGTAAATTTTATTTTATGAAGCTTTTTTTTTTTTTTTTGGCAAAATGGTCTGCCTTGTGTTGTATTTTTCTTCCAGAAAAGGATAAAGATATAAAGACAAAATCTTCTTAGGAGTAAAATCAGCAATCAAATTTGCGATCTGATAAAATTAAAGATTCCCAGAGAGCCTTAAGTCTGTCCCTTTGTCTCGATGAACAGCTACAGTGTATCTTCAGTTCTGATTTAGTTCACAGATGGTTACAAGGGGATCTGAGAGCAGAATTATTTCACCTTGTGTTATTAGGTTTATATCTAGCGGTGCCATTGGTTTTTTGAATAGTTGGTATTGATGAGTCACATGTTCTTATTGCAAAAAAGAACAAACAAACAACAATATCAGGAAATTCTTTTTTCTCTTAGAGATTCTTACCAGGGAACCTTTGTCTTCTTTGGAGTGAGGAGCAAGATGGCAGTGAAGGTCTTTGCTAGAGGAGTACCTAGCACACTTCTGTTCTTGCTGACCCAGTTACATCCCCAGACCTGGCTGAGTGGGAGCTGGGAGACAGACCAGTCTTTGCTTGCATTTGCATGTTTATTGCTGATGTGATTTTCTCTGGCTTAGACAGCAATTTAATGTTACACAGATAGCAATACTCAATTTTTTAAAGTTACTCTAAAACTACCTCATTGGTCATAGTACAGTTTGCGAGGAGGCATCATTGGACTAGCAAATAGGGATTTATTTTAGGATAATTTAAATTCTTATTATAGTAGACAATTTATGAGGACCGAAAAGACAAGAGCTTTCTGATAATAGATTATGTGTTATAGCAGCAGTGTTTAAAGGATCTGGTTCAAAATAAAATTAAATCCTTGTAATACCTCTCTTTTGACTTAGTATTATAAAAATAAATTTAGTGGCAATTACAGTCTCGAAACACCCACATTATAAAACCATGTTCAAGCTGGCAGGATCCTCATCCAAGCTTCAAAAATAGTGCTAATTAAGACCAGCAGGAAAATGTGTGAAAATGAAAGAGAAGAAGAATAGAACCATCAGTAATTTTTCTGAAGGGACCTGGCTTCTCTGAGTTTTCTGCCAGCTCCTCCCATGGCCCATTACTCCCAGGCTGAGACCTCCCTATGCTCCTGCCTATCTTAAATAGGTGCTAAACAATCTGTGCTCTCATAAGATACACAGAGCATCCCATGGAGCACAGCTGAAGAAGAGGACAGGTACGATGTTCTTGACAAAGGAGCAAAAGTGTGTTCAGGACATAAAATGGCTCTTCTCAAGTCTGGTCTGGAGGCCAAAGCCTCCTGAAAATCTCTCTGCCCATTCACAAAGCCTCTGCAGGCAGCCTCATTCCAGCTGCCTGACTTGCTGGCAGGTGACAGCCGGGTTCCTTAAGAAAAGGCCTGGGGGCATCTCCTCTGCCTTGCACCAGTCTCACTGGATCGATGTGGAAGCAGATGGGGTGAATGATGGGGCCAAGCCAGAGAGCTGGATCTGTGCAAACTCCCATCAGTCTGCCCTAGATTACCAACAGTCTGTTCAAGGTGTACGTGAAATGCTCAGTTTTAGGAGATCTAATTGCTTCACCCCAGATCCAGCCCTGATTATTTCCCAGAATGACACATTTCCAGTCAGCTTCAGGAGTATGACACATTTCAGTGTTCACCTACTGCTGATCAAAAAATCCTGCTTCGAGTAGCATTTTACCGGTCTTGGTCACTAGCTCATGTGAGCGCTGCATGTGATGATGGACAAAGAAATGCACAACCCCCAATGACATCACATTTACTTGTGTGCGACTGTGGAAAACCTATAAACACACATATTTCAGCAGCTGGTGAGAAACTGCTCTGTTGATTAAACCTGAAGCAGGGAGAGCAGTTTGTACCTTGCAAGAGTTTTCCTTCCTCTCCTATTCAGAGGCTGTTTCACGCGCGGTTCCATACGTGACTATAAAGGACGGGGGGTTAGGTAATAATCTTCACAAGCTGCTAAATTTCCTTAAACCAAACAAGGATCTGGACAAAAGCAGGATAGAAGCCTGAGATACAGGCTAGGCACTGGTGTCAGTGCATATGCAGAAAAATGCCCCTAATAGTCTATTCAAATGTGTATTCAAAATGAGTGAATGCTTTTGAAAATGTAAGGTAAGCCTCAAGGGTGTCCATAAAACACATGACCAAGATAGAAAGTCTTTAGCTGGCTGACTGAGACAGTTCAGTGTTTTCAACAGTTATTTCCATTGAAACTTTGATAGAAATTTGTGGCTAGGTAGCAGTTTGTTGTTCTAAGTCTCAGGGAAGCATTGATCTAATTAAATGTTTACATTTTGCTAATTAGTATTGACTCTAATTGTGTGCTGCCTTTATCTGATCCCTCTGGGAGAGGCAGAGGTCAGTTTGTTGTGCAGTATGGGTTCTCCAGGGCAGAGAGGGGCAGCAGAAAATCCTTAAAAAGGCTAAATAAAGGGACCACTCCCACAAGCAGTACCTCCATGTGTACTGGTGTGCAGATGATCTGTTACTTCCCTAAGGCACCGTGTCCATCCAGCAGCTTTTCCTTCATCATCCACCTCTCAGAAAAGTTTACCTAGACAATTCTGTGAAGCAGAGTTCCTTTTCCCTGATTTGATTAGAAGTATAATTTTATGAAAAGTGAAAATAAAGTGGACAGGTTTCTGTTGAGGTTATAGAATTGTTATTTTTCTTTTTGTTAATAAAAAATGTGTTGGGAAGGCAATTTATTTCATGGTATTTCTTCTCTTTTTAGCTTCTCTTTTATTTTGTGTGTGCGGATGTTTACACCTTTGCAAAAATAGTTGTATGTGTTTGAAATGTGCAAAATGTGTTCTGAGCTGTAAGAAATACCCTCTTTCACAAGAGAAACAAGTGGCTATGCTACGGATGAAACAAAAATTCTGGCTAGAAAACACAAAGAACAGCTGCCTAATTTTGATTTTTTTATGAAGTATTAAGAGGCTTATCACTATCTCGATGCTCTTTGTTAAAACCTCTGTTTGTAATACAGAGGAGTTGTCCAGGTGAGAGAACACAACCTCCACATTTACAAGTGGTATTTGTGCTGCTTGCTGAGCAAACAAAGAGGATCACTGGAACCGGACTCCAAATTTGAGTGTTTTGGGTGATTTATCTACCAGATGGTAAATGCAGCCCAATGTAAAAAATTAGTCTGGGAGCAGGGAATCAATCATCCAGCACACTGATCAGCAAAGGGATTTGGGTGTTATAGCAGAAAAATTAATGAGCTGGCAATCCACTGCAGAGCAGCATTAAAACGAAAAGATACTACACTGTAATAAAGGAGTCCTCACTCAGAAGACAAAGGAGATGAACATTCTGCTTCATTAGACACTTGATAAACCTACTTGAAAGCAGTGTATTAAATACCAATCCCCCAATATTATTCAAACGTAGTGATTAAAAAGTTCAGTATCAAAATCTGCAGATCAGAGTTAATTTTGAAAGTGAAGTTTTTCACTGCTTTCGCATTTGTGAAATACATAGGCATAGGTATTACTTATTAGTGTTCTGTATTATAGCAATAGATATTTCTACACTATTTAAAGTCACAGTACAGTGCATTCAGGATTGCCTAACTAAATATTATAAAACACCAGTACCAGCTTTATGCCACAATGATGGCTTTCTGTAAAAATACTGAGGATGTGTCTCTGGCCTCTTTCAGTTACTCGAGCTACAAGAGATCAGAATAGCTTCACTACCCAATTCTCTTCATGCTGTTTCTATTTTTTGTAGGAAGGCATTGAGTCTCCATGTAGAAAAGACTAAGAAAAGGTGTCTCCTGTGCTCAATTTCCACTTTGAAAGTTGTTATTTTTATGCTAAGGGTTGGGTGCAGATTAGGTTCTTTGGGAAATGATGTTATGTACAGACTGCTTCTGCAGGGAGGAGGGTCAGAAACAGGGTCTGACTATGGTGGTGTGGGGCCACTTGACACAGGTGAAAAATCTAGCAGTCCCCTCTCAAGCCTGAGGCATCAGAGTTTCTTCTGTGACCACAGGTAGCTGAAAGAAGTAGATGAGGAAAGATCTTTTTTTCTATTTTGGAAAGTTACCTGAAACTACATTTGTGTGTAGTTTTATAATTTGGTTTGGTTTATGGTTTTTTGTT
The DNA here is from genome assembly GCF_027791375.1 of Indicator indicator. Classification (NCBI taxonomy): domain Eukaryota; kingdom Metazoa; phylum Chordata; class Aves; order Piciformes; family Indicatoridae; genus Indicator; species Indicator indicator. The sequence continues at coordinate 35,107,019 of NC_072015.1, read as the reverse complement.
TTAAATGACTCCCAGAGAAAGATTTTTACAAACACAGGGGAAAGGAGCTGATGCTATGACTGCCTAAGCAGTGGAGTGAAGGAGCTTTTCCAGTAGTGCTAACCTAGCTGCTTAAAATCAACAAGAGCTCCTAGATCATTGTCTCTGTAAAAAACAGATTTCTCTGTGTACAGAGTAAGCAGTAAGAACCTGCAAATATTAGTCTCACATAGCTCTACAGATTAGGGATGTAGAAACAATGATTTCCATAGACTTTCAGGATCTGCAGCCAAGCCTGTACCAAAGTGATGGACTCAACTGCCTGTCTCTGAGCCACAAAGGCGTGTTTGCTTTCAAATTATGCAGAGCCTCTAAAAGTAGTTTCTGATGCTGTTCTGGATTATACTTACACAGCTGCAGAGCTAATCAAGTTCAGCCTGTGTGTAAATAGGAATTGTACCTCGGTCAGTGTTTGTTTATTTCAGGGCAGAAACTGGCCTTTTTCTTCCTTTCAATTGTATGGGTGTGAGACAAAGGGCAGAATGTAGTCATGTGCCTGTTCACAGGTAGGGTATTTTTTTTTACTCCTGCTATATTTATTTGAAAAATTTTGCTGGCTATATTTTGCCTGCCATTTCGGATGTGCACACCATTTGTAAAGAAGGCTGACCAAAGCTGTGGCCTGAGGTGTACCATTCAAACAGAAAACGTGGATCAAATTGAGATTGGTGGTGACGCAGGGTCCATCAGTGCCACAGCAGCAAGAGGTTTCAAAGCAAGAATGATAACATGGCTGTAATCTTGGTCTTGTGCCCCTCCTTCACCCTGGCCCCCTGACCTGACTCTCTGTACCTGGAGGGAGGAACAAGCTCTTCTCCTTGCTCCATTGGCCAGCTGATAGAGGACACCTGGCAAAGTGATGATGTTCTTCACACTGTCTCAGCGAGGGTGAAATGAGAGCCAGCAAGTCAAAGTTCCTTAATTTTCCACTGTATATCAGGTAATAGCAGCTAATTTATGGCAATTAGGAAGTCTCCCCCAAGAGCTGTAAGCTGACACCAGGCGTATTTTGGCAGTCTCCACTAGCTGTGCTCCTCAGCCCAGGAAGTGTAGGGAAGACAACTCATGAGCCGGCTAATCCGCCCTTACATTTGCCAAGGGAATCCCCAGCAGGGAACCGTGAATAATTTCCACCTGCTTCATACTGCATGAGTGGCACGACAGGGACAGAGGGAGATGGCTGAATATATTGAAGGAGAGGTTGCCTCCTGTCTGTCCTTTAAATAAGGCTTGTTTCTTAGTCCAAAATGCTGGACATCAAAAGTCTAGCAGCTTTGTCCATCTCGCTGATATGGTGTGCTGCAGAGATGCCTTCGGCTCCAAGTGGGTTTGAGTTCATCAGTTCTCTGCAAAACTAGTCGCTCTACCAGCCCTGCTGCAGCCATCACTATGAAAGACCATGAGGCAGGAGAGCATGTCATGCTGTATAGATGCTGCACTGTACCCCCACTATAAACTCTCAGCTCCTGAAAATCCTTTCAAGGCTGGCAAAGGAGGTTAGCAGGAGCTTTGGGAAGTGTAGTTCTCTGTGTTTCAGTAAGGATGAACAAGCAGGCAGAGAAGAATTATTAGCTATAGATTTAGGTGACAAGAATGCATGTGGGAGAAAAATGTACTTCAGTAAGCTTAGCAACTCCTCAGTAATGATTTGTGTTTTAGAAGCATAATATAGTTGTTAAAGTTTGAAAGGAGCAGAGCTGGTGGCTCAGGTCCTTCCTTGTTTTTCTAACTTACTGGAATTACCAGAATTCATTAAGAAACCTGAACGATCAACTGGGGACTTCTTGGTTTGTTTTCTCCCTGTGGTTTTCATGCAGCTGGTTATTTTGTAACTTTTCCAAGGGTTTTCTGACTGTTTAATTATGGTTTTCAAAACTAGTCCTAAATAGCATATAGTGTATGGGTGTTTGGAGGAGAGAGTTTGTGCAAGCCTAATTACGCTCCAGCACCGTTCATGCTGCTTATGTTTCAGGGATATTACCCAAGAGTTAATTTATTTCCTTTCTCTATATTCAGAATAGGAATCTAATGCTATTTTTACAAAGGTATATTTATCATAAGAATGCACTATAATGATTTTTTTTTTAAATTATAAGTCTCTAAAGATTTTAATGAGACTGAACTGCAAACTGAGGTTTGCAGTTATTATTAACTGCATATTAACTTGGAAAGTACCATATTTAACTGTTATGTTTTGATCTCTTACAATGGAAAATCCTCCCTTTTTGGAATTAGCTTCTCTCTGGTATTCTAAAAATAAAAAGATACTTTGTCTTCCTTTTGAAATGAGTGACTACATAAGATATTTTTGTAAATTCTAGATTTTGATGTAGACTGGCAAGATCTGTGGGGACCCAGAGGTATTATTACCTCTAATTAAGTTTTAAGTGTATCCTATTGTTTCTGTCTTGAAAAGGTGCTTAGCTTTAGGCACATTCAGTGCTGGCACTAAAATCTTTCAGACCACAAATACTGCAATAGGCTTTTGTTTAGTTGGTTGGTTTGTTTTGTTTCATTTTGTTTTGTTGGATAACTCACCTTTTTAAGTTAATGTTTCATTTCTTATGCCTAGTTGAGTTCTGTAACTTACTTAGAAATAGGTATTTCTTTCCGTGCTTTTAAATATAAAGCTAATATTCCCTTACAAGAGCTTGTCATACATGCTGACTGTCTGTCATCCACGTGGGTGGAAGAGATATCCCATGGCATCGAGCCTCCTTGGTCACTGTTTCTGTTCTCCTCAGAATCTCACATTTTCTGTTTGACTGCACTATACACTATTTGCTTACTGGTCTTACTAATGGATTTTAAAACTGTTTGAAAAGTTTAATACACAGATTATAAAAAAAAAAATTAGAATGGTGAGAATAGACATTATGAACATTATTGTAAATATTATTACAATATTCTTGCTCTTATAACTTCAGTGTTCAGAACTCTCCCACCTCAGGAAGATAACCAGTAACTTCTTTTGGATGCATTTTCAAAGATCTCTAAAACTTACACGTGGACAAGACTAGCCTGAAAACTGCTTAACACTTTTATTTTGGTGGGCATTTAATTAGACTTTACATTTGGGTGAGAACATGAATGTTAGGAAAATAGTGGATTAGATATTTTAGATAGAACTTGATATATTCAATGAACAGCTTCCACTGCTGTGAATTATTTCATCCCACTTGAATTGCTTTGAGAAAAAAGCATCCAGACAGTGAGAAATGCCCAATTAGTGAATATGTCTGGAAAATCTGATTTGAGCAACTTGTCTAGCATGGCACAAGGACATAAAAATTACATTTGCTGGAATAAGATTAGTTCAGGAATCTTCTTGTTTCTGAGTACTTGATTTGCCCTTGCTTAACATAAGTTCCTATGAAATAAAAAAAAAAAAGAACAACCTTTCTCACTGACAGCTAGGGAAAATACAGACATTTCATAGGATGGACTGATTTTTAAGTGGCTGTGAGGAAGGTTAAAACCATTATATCCTGTCAGAAACCTCTCACTTGAATTAATGGTATAGAAGGTTACGCCGAAAGTAGTTTTCCTCTGTCAAGCAGCTACCTGAAAATAGACATAGAATTTTTCTATGATACTTACTGGAAGATAGAGACCTAGCAACCCTGGGCTCTCTGTCCAGGCCCTGTATCTCATGTTTTCCAGTGGCTGTTGTTTCCCCACCCTTGTCTCTCTCTGGTTCCTATTCTCTGGCTTTCCTCATGATCTTCTTTCCACCTATGCTGCACCTGCCATCTTTCTTCACAGTCAGTTCTGAGCTTTGTACTCACACTGTTTTCTGCCATTGGGCAAGGAGACATCTGAGACCATACAAATATGACGTGTATGACAAAGATACAAGTTTGCTAGCCCAAATTTTTGGTGCTGAAGCCATGGCTCACCTGGGACACTACATGAAGCCTGTGAGCAATTTTGCTGGTAGTGCTCTTCTAGTGGCTTAAAATTTCATGTGGATATATTTTCACACAACAGAATATCATGATCTGAGCTGGGAAATCATATGTCCATCAGTGCACTTTGTATAGCAGCTTCTGCATGCAAATGTGGAAAATCTCAAACACTTTAATGGTATAAGTCGCAATTTTGTTATTTTAAAAAAACAATACAGTACACTGTGTGTGCCCAAGCTTAATTCTTGAAAGCTGTAGAGCTGGAAATTTTCTATGGAAACAATTAGTCTGTATGCTACAAACAACATAAAACATGGTAAATATTATGCAACATTAACTATGAGTATAGTTCCCAGCTTTATATATTGCAACTTTGAAGTTAACAAGTTACATTGAAGTCAGAGAATTACACATTTCATGGAGAGCTGTTTGGAAGTTAAAAAATGCCAACATTTTGCACTATCAAACTCACATTTTCAAATAAGTCAAATATCCTCATTCTCATGGGGATGTTTTTGAGATTCCTTACAACATAGCATGCAGAAAGTGCTTTTTCATCCAGGCTTGGTAAGCCTATTTCTTGTAACGGAGAGGTAAATAGTAGGAATGTAACAAATATTTATGCCATTTATCTCATAGAAAAATCAGATTAATCGTATCATTAGATAACACTGGAGAACACTTTTACAAAGCAGGAAGGAAAAGTTACAGGGTCTGGTTTTAGGGAGGAGACTGGGTTATGGTTTTGCTCTTTATATGCAACACAAATCCCAATTTAAAGTATGGTTTTATGAGCCAGGCTGTTGAGAACTGGCTTGCTTCCCTTTCCTGCTCCAGGCTGTGTATACCACCGCAGACCTCGTCCTGCCTCAGCCTTCAATGCATCCCGCCCTCAACTGCGTCACCTCACTAAAAAGTGGCAGAACACTAATGTGGCAAAAAGTGGATATTTTCTTTTCTTAGTGTTACTATTGCCTTACTGACTGTTATGACAGGTACCAGATGTGACAGGGCTAAGAGGAAGAGATCAGGGAGAGAAAAAGAGGAGATGTGAGGCCTCGTCCCCATTGGCACCAGCAAGCTGCCTACGAAATTGTACCTTTTCTGCCCCTGGAGAAGGCCCCACAGCAGGAGCTCTTGTCAGCACCTTGCTGCCTGGCTGATGGAGCAAGGTAAACTACAGAGGCTAACCAAATAGGGAGATGAAGCTTTTAGGAAAAAAATTGTATCTCTTTGCTTGGCTCATGAGGCCACATAAGTATTTTACATATGGGATGACTTTTGGGCAAGTTTTTGGTATGTGTCTGAAAACATGCATCACACGGGCGTGCTGGAACGTGTCCAGAGGCAGGCCATGAGGATGATCAGAGGGCTGGAGCACCTCTCCTGTGAGGACAGGCTGACAGAGTTGGGGTTGTTCAGTTTGGAGAAGAGAAGGCTCTGAGGAGACCTTATTGCAGCATTCCAGTATCTGAAGGGGGCCTACAAGAAGGCTGGTGAGGGACTTTTTGGAGTGTCAGGTAATGATATGACTAGGGGGAATGGATCCAAGCTAGAGGAGGGGAGATTTAGATTAAACATTAGGAAGAAGTTCTTCACCATGAGGGTGGTGAAACACTGGAACAGGTTACCCAGGGAGGTGGTAGAAGCCCCATCCCTGGAGGTTTTTAAGGTCAGGCTGGATGGAGCTCTGAGCAACCTGATGTAGTGTGAGGTGTCCCTGCCCATGGCGCTAGATGATCCTTGAGGTCCCTTCAAACCCTGACAATTCTGTGATATTCAGACTTGCACATCTCCCTGGCTTGGGCGGACTTGCTATGGGCATAAACACATCTTATGCCATACATTTCAGTCTCAACACCGAAATGATGAATTTTGGTGTTTCTCTTTCTTCATAGTGGGCAGAAATCTTGTGGAGTAAAGACCTGATCTTTCTGGAAATGGAGACTAGTGTGTGGAGATGTGCAATCAGATTGCCAGGGAAGGTTCCTGCAAATTTCCAGTATAACTGAAGTTTGTCAGGCAGAAAAGGCTTGTTCCCTTTTTCAGAACCTTACATAGCCCGTGTAGAAGTGCTGTGTTCGGTCCATTTTCTTGTTTAATTTGTCTTGTTCTTCATGTTACACTTCACTAAATATATTTACTTTTATTTCTACCATTCCACATGGCAGAATTTATCTGCAAGAAAGGAATTTTAACTCCAAGAAAGGGTTTATAGGCAGAAGTGAAGCGGCAAAACATGAGGCAGGATCTAATGCAAGATGTTAAGCACTGTCTTTCCTGAAAGCAAGGAGCAATTAAACTTCCTATTCCACTGAAGAACTTGAAGCCTGTAGAGAAATATGGTAGCATAATGAAAAGCTCTTAATGAGCTTCTGCAGTTATTGCAAGTTAAAGCCAGTTGCATGTTTGGCTAACAAAATACCGAGAATACATTATCATTAAATGTTGGTGGTAATGTGGTCACAACAATAGCAATATACATAAGCCTCACAGAGCTATTAAATTTACTGTATCTTCTATGAGGAGCAGGAAACAAGCAAAGAAAACAAGACACAGCTGTAGAGGGGAAAAAAAAAAAAACAAAAACCCCACAGGATTAAACCACAAAAGCATGGCAGCTAACAAAAAAGAGCAATCAAGTTCATCCTGAATGGCAAAAAGAAAACAACCCAAACAAAACAAAGTATAAACCTTCAATCTCAGAGGAATCCTCTGTTTCAGAGTTAGCATCTCTGAAACATACTTGGTGGGAGATTTTAATCACCTAATCAAAGAAGTAATAGAAACATTAATGATTTCTAACCTGCTGAAACTCAGTGTCTCCTGGGGTTTGCTTCATCATCTGAACTTACAAGATCTGCATCTGCCAGCTTGGCTCAGGAGCACAAAACCTGAGGTGAAACAGGCTATTTCTGAAAGACCTGTGTGAACCCTTCCCACTTTAGCAAGACAGTTGATTTGAAATGGTGTGTAAAATATACAGCTTTTCCTCCCCCTTGTATTTATGGAAGCAGCCTTCCCAGGCACTGGGTAGTAGGGAAACTGAGGACACAGCTGTAGTGTCCTTCCATTCATGCCCCTCCCTGGAACCTGACACTACCCGCAAGCTTTGCAATGGTGTCTCTGCCCAGGCCAGGGATGAAGATATTCAGGTCTACCAATGGCATGTCAAGCCGTTGATCACTGCCTTTTGAGCCTGGCAGTCCAGCCAATTTGCAGCCAATGTGTTGTGCCACCTGTATTTCCTTAGCTTAAAAAGTGGGCTGCTGTGGGAGACAGTGTCAGTCGCTTCAGACTCTTCCATTGTGAAAGACAGTGGGCAGAGTCAGGCATGATTTGCCCTTGGAAAAATCCATGATGGCTCACTCTGCGAGTCTTCTGTCTGTCTTTGGAGATGGATTACAAAAGGACATTCTCCAGGGACTTTCTAGGGCTGAGGTGTAGGACATTCTTCAGGGACTTTCTAGGGGCTGAGGTAAGGTTGATCCACTGATTGTACCCTTTGTCCCCTTCCTTTTTTGTCCTTCCATGAAGATGGAAATAATGTTGGCCTTTCTTTGTCATCAGAGACTTTCTGCTATGACTTTTCACAGGTGAATTGATAACACCTTCACAACCAAATCAGTCAACTCTGTCAGATTCTTGGGTGAACCCTGGCCTGATGGATCTGAACATACCTGGTTTCTCTAAGAAGTCTATGCCCTATTGCTAAATTGCTGTTGGCTGGCCCTGTGTTTGAATGGGGATGATTATTTTTGGGGACTTGGGAGCAGACTTTGTCTACAAAGGCTTGTAAGAAAGGACACTTAAGTGCTTCAGCTTCTTCTTTGATGCCTGTTGCTTGTCTCTTCCTCATCCATCAACAGACTCACATTTTTCTTGACTTTCCTCTTACAAACATATTGGTAGAATTGTTCCTTTTTAACCTTAATGCCCCTTGCTAGCTCCAGCTGGGCTTTTACCTTCCTGTTTTTGTGCCACAGTGCCCAGGCAATGCTTTTATTCTCCTCTTGTCTTGCCCGTCCTTATTTACACTTGTTTGCTCCCTTTTTGTATTTTCAGTTCATTAAGACTCGTCTCAGCCAAGTGGACATGCTGCCAGAAAGGTGAACTCAGGGCAGGGAATAGTCAGAGCCATATAAAGGTGTACTTCTGAAAAACACAGTGGGTGAATGACTTTTCTGAAGGAGATAGATTCAGCCCAGTGAGGGCAAGGACTTTCAAATAAGTTGTAGTGGTGTCCTTATTTGTCTAGGAAGGGGATGTTGATTGTAAGGAGATCAGAGTGGGTGAAAGGCCAGACTCTTCATCCTGCTTTTCAGGAACCGTTTTGTTTCACGCTAAACTTTATATTACTGCAGTTGCATTGCTACCAAGACAGTCATGCACAATTCACTGTGTGGAGTCAAAAGTGGATGGTGTGGCAAGAAAGTAGTGAAAGCAGAGAGCTTGCTGAGGAAATGGAAAAGTTGTGTCTGTCACTGTAGGAAGACTCTGGTGAAGGTTACTGCACAAGGAGAGTTAGAGAGGGTAATTGGCTGGATGTCAGCAAAGGTGTGGCATGATGGCAGGTGAGGAAAGTTATTCCTCAGAGAAGAGGAATTTGAAGATTAAAAGATCAGAAGGAAGAATTCATTATTAAGCCTGGGTCAAGTGGCTGAGACAAGATAAAACAAGCAAGAAGGGAAAGGTCTTCGGTCAGAAGTGAATAAAGATTAAAATTAATTGAGTTCGAGGTAAAATTTAAAGAAACAGGAAGAGGCGAATGTAAGAACTGAAGGAATAGTAAAAATGGGATTTGGATACATCAGCTTGGGAAGCAAAACTAAAACTGTTGCTAGCCTAAAAAAAAAGATTAGAAAGTACAGGATGAGAAGAGGAACCCATTGTGGTTTAACTGCAGACAGCCACCTAAGCACTACACAGCTGCTTGCTTGCTCGTCCCCCCTCTGAGTGAGACAGGAAGGAGAATACGAAAAAAAAGAAAAAGAAACTCAGGTGGAGGTAAGAGTTTCAAATTAAATAAAATATAATAACAATAAGAATAAAATATTATTAATAATAGCAATAAAGGGAATGAAAAAGAATATAACAAAAGAGCAATAAAACCCAAGAAAAGGCAAGTGATGCACACTGCAATTGCTTACTACCCATTGACCAAAGCCCAATCAACAATCCAAGTCCACCCCCCTGGCCAGTAACCCCCAGTGTATGTACTGGGCATGATGTTCTATGGTATGGAATATTCCTTTGATTAATTTGGGTCAGTCATCCTGGCCATGCTCCTTGACAGCTTGTTGTGAACCTGCTCACTGGAAGACCATGGGAACCTGAAAAATCCTTAACTTAGAATAAGGTTCCTTAGCAACAACAATCATTGTGTTATCAACACTAAATCCAAAACATAGCACTGTACCAGTTACTAGCTAGAAAATGAAGTCTATACCAGCCAAAACCAGGACAGGACTCATCCTAGCCACTGGAGAACAAAACTGGAATGTTGTAAGAGAAAAGAAAGGGTGGCTGTGGGGCACATGCCAGTGAGAAGGGTATGTTGGTGAGAGTATGACAGGAGAGGTTATGGGTAGCAACCCATGGGCAGTAAGTTTTGGAAAAGTAACTGAAGAAAGTGTTGAAAGAGGGAGAAGAGAGTAAGGAATGGTATTGCATCTAGCTGTGGAACTGGCTGAGAGAAAAAGTAAATTAAGAGGAAAGAGAAGTCACAGAATCACAGCATGTTAGGGGTTGGAAGGCACCTCCAGAGATCATCCAGTCCAAGCCCCCTGCCAAAACAGGATCACCTAGGGTAGTCCACACAGGAATGCATCCAAGTGGGTTTTGAAGGTCTCCAGAGAAGGAGATTCCGCAGCCTCTCTGGGCAGCCTGTTCCAGTGCTCCCTCACTCTCACAAGAGAAGTTTCTTCTCATGTTGAGGTGGAACTTCCATGTTCTAGCTTGCACCCATTGTTCCTTGTCCTATCACTGGCCACCAGCGAAAAGAAACCATCACCATCTTGACACCCACACCTCAGGTACCTTCCTAGTATGCTCAGGACTGAAGAGCCCCAGTTCTCTTGGTCTTTCTTCCTAGGAGAGAGTTCCAAGTCCCATAATCATCCTTGTAGTTCTCTGTTGAATTTCTCCAGTAGATCTGTGCCTCTTGAACTGGGGACCCCAGAACTGGACACAACGCTCCAGATGTGGTCTCACCAGGGCAGAGTAGAGGGGAAGGAGAACCTCCCTAGGCTTGCTGGATACGCTTTTCTTAGTGCACCCCAGAATGTCCTTGACCCTCTTGGCCACAAGGGCACGTTGCTGTCCCATGGATAACTTGCTGTCCACTAGGAATCCAAGGTCTTTCTCCATGGAGCTGCTTTACAGACCCCTAGTCTGTACTGGTGTTATTCCTCCCCAGATGCAGGAACTTGTCAGTGTTTTAAAGATTCCAGAATAAAGCCTCCTATGTCAGGAACAGCAGAGGGGAAATCAGTTAATCAAAGATCTAATTTCTCTCTTCTTTTTTTTCCTGTCTTTCTTAAAAGAAAACCCCAGAAGAAGAAACCTTCCCCCTGATAGTGTATCCTTATCTAAAACCTTTTATCAGTTATTATGGTTTCCAGTTAGAAATACATATATGTTCTCTGTTTAACAAACCATGAGGAAAAATGACAGATTAAAACCCTAACCCTGAAAATAAGCACGTGCTTAATTCTTCAGTCATATACTTATGTTCTTAACTGTTCTGTTAGATCAGAGCTGGAGTACTCAACTACTTTAAATATTGAAAATGAAGATGTTTTCAAAAGGATTTAATACCATTTTAGACTTAACCGATTTGGATATTAGATCAAGAATGCTTAAAAAAAACTCCTCTCACCCTGAAGGACACACAAATTTTTAGTTTACTGTGATATCTTTATACAGCAGTAAATTCCATATATTTATCATTCATGAGATATCAAAGCTGAAGTTACTTAATGCTTATTGGTACCTTTGAAATCTTATTAATTTCAGGAAAATATATGTTCAAATCCCAAATTAAATTAAGACATATGTGATGCTGGATCTAATCTGCAGGGACTGGATCAAGACTATAAATTAAAATAGACTGTTCCTGGCTTGGAATCAAATATGGAACATGCACAAGCTGGTGTTTTTCTTTATAATTCATACTTAATTCATTCAAAACAATTGATTAGTAATTTTTAATTGAGATTTTTCATTGGAACGTTTAGTTATGCTGTCTGGCTAAAAAAAAAAATTAAACTATATCGTCAGGGTTTTCTGAGCATATTTTGGTTTTATTCCTAGAGTTCCATATTAAAATGAATAAGGTTGATATGTCTAAAGTTTGTAAACTATTTTGCAGGCCATTCTATTTAAAAATAGAATTAATTTTTGCATTCTTTTCTTATATGTTACAAACTTCTGATGAAGAAAGTTAGACTGATGACAAAGAAACTGCCCTTTTTTTCTCCTGGTTAATAGTGTTTATAATTGGGGAATCATCTAGTCTTATATTTTTATCCCTTAGTCTCTGTGGAGAAATGCACAAATGATGATGTAGTTTTATATCTGTGACTTGGAAAAATAAGTCTTATTTCTCTCTTGTTTTACATAATTATTATCTAACATAAATGTTATGTTATTACACTGTTAGAACTTAATGTTGACATACTGATCTTCCTTGACTTATCTTGGCAATAGCAAGAGATTCTGTGATGAAATTTAATATCCTGATTTAGGTTCTCAAATCATTACATTTAGCTATAGGTATTTTGTTTGCATATTTAAAATTATATTATGATTTAAATGTGGGAGTTGTTGCTGAAAGACAGACAATTCAGGAACAATTATAATTTAATATGTGCTGCAAAATTTTCCAGAAAATGAATGTTGCTTTCTGTTCGGATCTTAAATTAAGGGGCTTAAAATTAAATGCCATTTTGATTTGGTGACAGTAAAAACAAGGCACTTCGTTGCATGTTCAAGAGATGACTGGATGAGGCACTTGGTGCCATGGTCTAGTTGATTGGATAAGGCTGGGTGATAGGCTGGACTGGATGATCTTGGAGGTCTCTGCCAACCTGGTTGATTCTATGATTCTATGATAATACAGATATAAGAGAATCACTGGTTGGAAAAAAATGATGATAGTAAATGTTTCTATATGGAACTCACACCCTTTTGTGAATGCTAATTTTTACAGAAGTATTTGAAGAACATATTAAATACAGGAGGCACAGTTACTGATTCTTCATTCCCAAGTGAAATATAGTGTCCTTGTGTGCTGCCTCAGAAGCAACACAGAGCAGTGACTGATTAATCAGAAAGGCTTCCAGCTGAATATTCCTCCCTGGAATGTATCAGCCAGCCTTAAAATGGACCTTTTAATTCTAGAGGAACTTTGCTGACTTCCAGAATCAGAGAGGAAGACAGTGTTGTAAGTGTGTGGTTTTCTTTCTGTAGTATGAGTCCTTCCAGGACATACCCTGTTCTCATAATTCATGCTTTGCACTGCAGGGAAGACAAAGCAAATGCTCTGTTGGTGTGCTTATCTTCTACATATACTGATTTTTGTCCTAAGGTTGTCCCTGAAACAGCATGATTGAAGTTGTCTGACATGCGGGACAGTGTTTGAGTTTGACTAAGCTTTTTGACGGATGAATACCATCGCAGTGGACTAGTGCTAGACACAGCACAATGTGTGCCACATATCTGTATAATTTTTGTAAGGTTGGATGGAACACATGGCCTCGTGCCTGTAAAGGCACATTGCCCATGTAATCTGCTCCTGTAGCAACATGCTAGGGTAGCAATAGTATTACTGCTATACTAATGCTAACAGAGTTATTCCTGCACAAATAGTAAACAAGCAGAATTATTCTGGTAGAAACAGTATGTATTCTGGATCAGGAATATTTCTGGCAATATCTTTGTAAGAAATAGCCTTACAGCCCTTGGGAAATGGTTCATTGCTGAATTCAGCAACTATCCCATCGGTCCCATGCATGAGGAACACACCATCATCCCCAGTTTTTCACAGTGGACACAACTTAGAGTTCAGAAACTTCCTCTGTAGTCCATTGATCTTTCCTGATCTTTCTTGATTTTGTGGATTATTTTTTTTCCCGTCTTGCTTTTCCCATTTCCCTTTGAGATTCTTTTTATAGACAGCCTTCTCTTTCCCCCTTCTCCTTAGCCTTGTGATATTTATTTCATAGTAGACTTAACAGACAAAGGAGATAAAGCCCTTCCACCTCATTTTGTTCTCGTAATGCGTTGCTGTGACATGCCCACAGCCATGGCATTTGAGTACCTGCCTACTGTACATTAAACACAGCAACAACATCTGTAATGTAGGATCCTTCCCTTTTCTCTCTCCATCCCCTGGTGAAAATTTGATGCTGATTATATCGCTATACTTAATGAGTTTATTTGTGAAGCAGAAGTTGAGGAGTAGGAAAATGTCAATAGGAAAAAAAATGGAGAATCAGATTTGCCAAGACTGATATGCTGTAAAACTATCTGATGCAGGGTGAGGCTTTTGTCAACTGGAGATGGAGGTCTCCCCACAGACACTGGAGAGTGTGGTTTCAGGATCTAAGGAACATCATAAACCTCATCATGGGATATGCAAGCAACAGTGCATTTCCTTGTGTTTTTGTGTTCAGGCATGCTTTGTGTTTGACTGAGTGCCATCTTCTTCCTTCATTAAAACTCTCATCTTCCAAGAACTCTTCATGATTTGTGTTCACTCCTGGTATTCTACAATTTTTTAAATGCTTATCTCATCTTGCACAGAGGTTGATATCCACAGGATAAAGACTTTTTTATGTCCCCGAACTACATCAGAAACATTCCTTGTGCTCTATGTTTAACTGAAAGTGACCCAGCAATCAGGAGTGTGCAAGAACTCCAAGCAAGATTTTGTTTCCCACTGCTAGGAACTCTTATTGTGTCCTTGTCTGGGAAGCATCCTTTGTCCAGGATAAGTGAAAAAGCCAAGTTTGGTTGGATCCATCACTTATATCCTGTGTTGCCTTCAGCTATTTTGGATACCACTTCTAGTTGTACTACTTAAGCTGCTGCCTGCAGTTATTTGAATCATCTTTACTGACATTGCCTTATTCCCCTCTGAAGTATGTGAAGTCTGTGCAGGTACTTAGAGAAGTCACTGGATGTGACTGTATGGGGAGGATGTTAGGAGAGGTGGGCTTTTCAGAGCTGTTTGTCCATCAAGGCCATATCTGGCTTCCTTGGATGTGTTTGGTATGCAGAAAAATAAGTGTTATGTCTCTTCTTTCTGCTCCAGACCATAGAGAGGTCCAGACAAATTTGACTTGCTCTTTAGATCCATTTTGGACACCCTTGTTTGAGTATCTGTGTCTTGGAGACTCAGACTCTCAATTAGGGAAAGGTAGTGCTTCCCTGTGAGCTCAGAACTGTTTGTTACAAATATAATTACAGGCTCTGTCTGTAGGAGACCAGATTTCCTTAACACCACATTCAAAAAGGATTTTAGCAATAAGTTTGCCAGGTTTTCCCTCTATTTCTAACACATACTAAGGAGCTCCTCTACTTAGACTCTGAGTTCTTTGCCAGTGCTTTAAAATTACAAAATCAAAGTTTACGTTGGTCTAAATCTTAATATTGCAGAGTACATGCCAGTGCCTCTGTATCATCAAAGGGACAGAGGGACAGACATGTATGCCCTGAAGGCTCTTCTCTTTGACTACACTGCTGCTCTATCCAAAACTACGGGCTTGCCCACAAACCAGAAAAATCACTCATCTTTCATTTTGTAGTATCTTTTTTAGGGGGTAATGGGAGTACCAGAGGGGCTAGATTTCAGAGGCAGTTTTGGATTAAAATATGATAGCATACTTGAAAACAAAAATGTTCAACACTTGAGTACTCAGGTCTGCAGTGGAAAATGTAGATGTTATTGTCTACATTTCTCACAAAGTACTAAACTTGCTTTCTGATACATATTTTTATAGTATGGATGGGGGGTGGGAAAGACACTGTGGATTTAATTCTGTTGTGGTAAGTATCCAAAGAAGTCTTGTCTAAAAAATATTGTTTGTTTAGCAAGAAATGCAAATGCTTTAGAAAAAAAATTTGTAATTAAAAAAATAGACAAAAGGCTCTTTGATTGAAAGACTTACTAGGTGAATTTATAAATATGTGAGGTAAGAAGCCATTTTTTTCTGACTCTTCCTTGTAATGTTACTATTTCATGATGTAATAAGTGGCTAGTCTACTAGGGGAAAATGTATTTTTACAGAAATTACATTGCACAGCAATCCTGTGAGCTTGTATTTATTGGATAATTATCATATAGTTCCAGTTGATATACATCTTTGTGTCTGCTCTATGAGTATTAGATTAATTCAGTTGTTGACAGACTATGTAGAAGGATATGCACTGAATGATGCAATGCAAGTTGTGTTAAATGTGTGATTATAAAAATAAAAGTATTGGAAAAAGCATAGGAAGCATTTTTAGGGCTCTTTTTTCAAATTACCTTGTAAAATTAATTGTGGAAAAAAGAGTTGGTGGGATTTTTTTGTCTTTGTAACACTGCTTAATATTATTTTGTATTGTCTTTAAAGACAAATTCAAAGGGACTGTGAAAGATTTTATGTATTTCTTTCACCTTAGTCTCTCACTAAGGATAATATTCTAAAGCTGGGATTTTGCAGGCAGCCTTTTAAATGCTGTCACTGAAAATATACAGTGAAATGGAAACACAGCATTGTTGCAGAATTGCAAAATTCTCCTGCAAATAAGAGCATTTGAATATTGAACAGCTTTTATATAATGTAATTCAGACTAATGCAGATTTGCAAACATAAGGCTTGGTTATACTCATTGGAAGCACATGGGTGGGTGTATTGCCTTTTTTAGGCCAAGAGAAATTGCATTTTTAAATCATCACAAAATGTAAAATGGGAGAGGAAATCATCTGAAATCTAATTTTAAGACCAGAAGGGACTGCTATTGAGCATGTAGCTTAACTTCTGCATGTGCATGCTCTTGATGTTCGTTCTGTGCCTCACATATAAAGTCCATAATTTCTGGCTGAGCTAAAATGTGAATTTTAGGAAGACATCTCAAGCTTAGTTTTTAAAGACTTGAAAAGACAGAGCACCTGCCAGATCTCCAGGTATGTTGCTGCAGTTGTTAGTCTTCCTCAGTATGAAATCTGCTCCATGTTATGGCTTTGAATTTGTTCAAGCTTCTGCTTCCAGCAGCCAAACCTTGTTCTTTTGTTTCCTAAATTAAAGTGCTCTTACTGTCAGGAGCCATTTTGCTACTGACGTATTTGTATACAACATCATTAGCTCAGCTCATGAGCTTCAAGCTGAGAGAGAGCCTTTAGAGCTCAGAGCCAGAAATTATATAGTCCATTTCCAAATCACTGGTGACTGAGATGTGAGTAGTCTTCAATGTCTGTAGATGCCTTGTGGGTATTGTCTCAAGCCCAGTTGTTAAAGATTTGGCTCTGGGGGATGTGATGGCAAACTGTCTCTAGGCAGCTGTGTTTAGTGTGTATGTGAAGCTTTGTTCTAATACAAGCAGCCAAGAAATGTGTGTGGGAGCTTTGTCCTTGAAATTTTGAAATTCTGTAGAGTTCCTCTGCTACTAGTCCTAAGTGTGGGATGATAGCATTTAATAGACTGTCAAAGCCTGCAAGCCTTTGCAAGCCTGCAAGTCATGCTTTGCTGCTCAGGCTTGGAAGCCCCAGCAGCACCTTCTGGGGGGCAGAGCTGAGATTTGGAAAGCTGGATCTGGCTGACGAGGCGAGGCAAGTGTTGGTGGCCTGTGGCCAGGCAGGAGCTACCAGAGGGGAAACCAACACTAATGCATGGTCAGGGCACTGGGCTGAGTGCTGGAAGCAGGGTGCTCTGGGTGTCCTCCACTTTGGCAAATTCAGACAATGATGGGAAGGAGATGCATGTGATTTGGGGAACTGTGTGGCCACGCATGTACCTGGAAGGTGTAATTTATGTGGCTGAAGAGTCCATACTGGGCAGAGCTTTGATGTCTCTTCCCTTTGAAAATTAAGGACATTTTCCTCATTTACAGGTGACTGTGTCAGAGAAAAGCTGCCCTTTGCAGAAAAAAAGGGAACTCAACACAAAAGAGGTTGTTGGTGAGGTGCAAATAATAATTTTTGTTTGCACGTTTATTATGAATGCGACAAAATCATGAACTTCAGATAAGTATGCCTGAGGACAGTGTATATGTATATATATATGTACCTGGGATTTTCCAAGGGCCAGTTTCACAAAGCTGGTAATGCTATTTAAGCTCTGAGGAAAACCTATTTTTATCAAGTATGAATATAGTATTAAAGTTTAAATTCCAAGTATATTTTGCCAAGTGCTCAAGTATACTTAGATGTCCACAGCCTAGCGTAAGTGGGAAAGAAGCAAAGTTAACAAGGAGATAAACATTTCCACATGCACATCAAGAGGTCCATTTATATTTTTTTTTAAATTTATTTGTATGTAGGTGTGTATTTTTACAATCATAGAGCCACAGAATATTTATGTTGCAAGCCACCTTCAGAGGTTGTTAGTCCTCTTTGTATGTGTATATATATATATGTATATGTGCTCTAGTTGAGGATGCCCCTGCTTACTGCAGAGGGGTTGGACTAGATGACCTTCAGAGGTCCTGTCCATCCTGGACCATTCTATGATTCTCTGGTTCTGTAAGTACACACATACATGCTTATGAAATGAAAAATGAGGCTGTTGATACAAATCCAATGTTAGGAAGAGTAGTGGGTTTAAAAGGGAAGAGAGAACACACAAATGAGAAAAAAACAATGCCCAGCTTAGGTAAGAACAACATAAAATGTTTTCAAGGCACAATAGGATGAAAGAAAACCTCTAACAAAGATATTTTTTCATTACTACATGGAAAGAGTAGAAGATCAGCAGTAGTCATACAGAAAAGTGCTCAGCTGAGGGAAACATTCAGTAAATATTGTCCTCTGAATGAAAAAGAAAAAGCCAAATGATAGGTGTTTATCAAGAAACAATGAAAAGGAGAAACAATAGTTGGGAAGAATTCTAAACTGTACCTGATGATACTTTTCAGATAGACAACCAAGTTATCTTACTCACTATTGCTGATCTGGAGTTCCTGAAAATGAGTATGTTTCTAGGACTATTTCACCAATATTTTAAAATGCTGGATGGGATTCTCCTCTAGGGAATGCTTGCTAACTGCAGCAGGATGGTTTTCCCAGCAGTGTGCAGGCTGGAGCGGTGGTTGACTGGGGACACATCTGTGGCCAGTGCTGTCCAGGAGTGCAGCTTGACAGGTTGCACATCTAGAAGATACTCAGGTATTTTGATGTATGAGACAACGTGTAGACCAAACAGCTCAACAGTCACTTAAACAAGGTGTTTACTTTACAGAATTTATGTTTATTACTCATCCCAAATCTCTTAGTAGGTTCTAACAGGGTTTCCCTTTTGGGAGGAAGTGGGAACAGGGGTGTCAGTTCCTATTAGCTACAGGTTTCAAACTCATTTTGGTGACCTCTAAATCCACTTCTGAGACAGTTTTACGATGACAAAGCTCCTTCTTCTATTGACATAAACAATGTCCTTTTTTTCTCTTTTCTTTCTTTCTTTCCTTCTTTCTTTCTTTCTTTCTTTCTTTCTTTCTTTCTTTCTTTCTTTCTTTCTTTCTTTCTTTCTTTCTTTATTTCTTTCTTTCTTTCTTTCTTTCTTTTCTTTCTTTCTTTCTTTCTTTCTTTCTTTCTTTCTTTCTTTCTTTCTTCTTTCTTTCTTCTTTCTTTCTTTCTTTCTTTCTCTTTCTCTTTCTTTCTTTCTTTCTTTCTTTCTCTCTTTCTTTCTCTCTTTTTTTCTTTCTTTCTTTCTTTCTCTTTCTTTCTCTCTTTCTCTCTCTTTCTTTCTTTTTTCTTTCTTTCTTTCTTTCTTTTTCTTTCTCTGTTTCTCTCTTTCTTTTTCTTTCTTTCTCTCTTTCTTTCTCTCTTTCTTTCTCTTTCTTTCTCTCTTTCTTTTTCCCTCTTTCTTTCTTTTTTCTTTCTTTTTTCTTTCTTTCTTTCTTTCTCTCTTTCTTTCTTTCTCTTTCTTTCTCTCTTTCTTTTTCCCTCTTTCTTTCTTTTTTCTTTCTTTTTCTTTCTTTCTTTCTTTCTTTCTTTCTTTCTTTCTTTCTTTCTTTCTTTCTTTCTTTCTTTCTTTCTTTCTTTCTTCTTTCTTTCTTTCTTTCTTTCACTTTCTTTCTCTCTTTCTTTCTTTCTTTCTCTTTCTTCTTTCTCTTTTCTTTTTCTTTCTTTCTTTCTCTCTTTTTCTCTTCTTCTTTCTTTCTTTCTTTCTTCTTTCTTCTTTCTTTCTTTCTTCTTTCTTTCTTTCTTTCTTTCTTCTTTCTTTCTTTCTTTCTTTCTTTCTTTCTTTCTTTCTTTCTTTCTTTCTTTCTTTCTTCTTTCTTTCTTTCTTTCTTTCTTTCTTTCTTTCTTTCTTTCTTTCTTTCTTTCTTTCTTTCTTTCTTTCTTTCTTTCTTTCTTTTCTTTCTTTCTTTCTTTCTTTCTTCCTTTCTCTCTTTCTTTCTTTCTTGCGTTCTTTCTTGCCTTCTTTCTTTCTTTCTTTCCTTCTTTCCATTCCTGTGACTTGGCATTGTGGTATCAAAAGCCCTTTAGGAGTTCAAGCAAGCTACCAGGCAAAACAAATCACCCTGCAGGTCATCCTATTACCACCATCATTCACCCTGTGAACTTTATTTGGATATAGACTACTTTTTCTCTCAGACCATTGATAAGGCATCATGCTGAGAATAAGAATCTGAGCATCTTATTGAAAATGCCCTCACAGAAATCACAATCCCTGGTTTTATAATTACTGTTGATTTATGAGTCGATAAGTGTCACAAATATCTGTATGAGGTTTTAAAAATAATTCTAAATAAATAAAATCCTTTGCAAAAGACTGTTTACCAACAGAGTTGCCCTTCACAAAGAAACAGTATCAAGTTTGCTGTCTGTCATAAAATTATTGACTCACAATAATAAAAATAAATTTAGAATCAAAGATGGCAGCTTACTCATTTCATTGCCCATCTGCTGTGGTGTGATGTTATCCTGGATCAACATCAGCCTAACTCAAGTTGTTAGAGGTGTGTGATGTGGTATTATTTGTATAAGGAGCTGTCTTTCTTATGTAGCTGCTCCTGATTGGGTTGTCCTGCCCTTAATTTTCATTCTGCCAGGCTGAAATAAGATCGCTTGTCAGGGTTCTTGTAGCCTCAGCAAACTGAGCCAATCCTCCATGCTGAGGAAGGACCTGATAAGGGGCAGCTGTGAATTTTCCCAGAATTAGAATGGGGTTTGTGAAACAACAGCAAAACTTGCTCAGCTGGCTGAAAGTAAATGGGTCCAGCTTTTCACATCAGTCACACTCCAGTCAGCATCTTTATTTAAGGAGCTAGTAAGCAATGCACAATGTTCAAGTTGCAGTGGGGACACAAAGCGTTGACATCAAGCTGGTTCCAGTAGACAAAAATCAGCATTTCCTGCAGAGTTACTCTAGCATGATGGGAAAGTATCATCAGATACATCAGTATCATCAGCAGATAGCATCAGTTTAGATGAGATGAAAGGGCTGATGGCAGACTGGTGAAGAAGTCTGCATAGCAAGACTCATCATGAAATAACATCACTAACTAGATACATCTAGAAGATGTGGTACAGCATGATTACCTCTTCAGGCAGCAAGGAGAGACAGAAAAATCATCCAGCCTTTCCTTGCAACCGAGGTGAATAAATCTCCCAGCAAGATAGTATATCCCCTCAATTTTATGAGAAATGGTTTTCACTTGCTTCCAAAAAAGGTCAACAACCCATTTGAATTTCTTTGTGACCCAAGAAGAAGAGAGACTTGGTGGTTGGGTGCTATATGGATCTTACAGCTTAACTTTTACATTTACATTTGAATAAGCCTTGCATTCCTAGCTAGTTAGCAAACACCACCTTGACTCTTTGAAAGAACAGCCCTCAGTATTGGCTGGAAAATAAAGAGGAAACCACAGACTAAACCAGCCGGAGAGAACCTCACCAAGTCTCTGTGCTGTAAGCACAACACAGGCACTTCTCCTCAGATGTTACACCCCACTCAGTTGCCTTTTGTATCACATACAAAGACAACAATAGCTCTGTGATTCTGACAAGGTTCGCAATAATAAGATTTTGAAGCTCTCAGCTCTTAGAAGTAAGAGATCTGACAAGATGGTCAGTAATGGCCAAGAGAAACTTTAGGAACATAGAAATCCAAAAACAAATACAGGGAACTTTAACTTGTATCTGCAAACAACATTTCATTGGTTCATATGGAGAGCATGCCTCAAAGCTTTTATAAGCTTAAGATTGGCAATAATGGATAATGCTGCTATTTTTCTTTGTTGTCATCTTTCCTGGTGAAACCGACTTTCCTCACCAGTCTCCTTGTAGCAGGAAACATGTACTCTTATTTCTGGTAACTGGAGAATGTCCATAATTGGAGAAATGGATTTTCCCACCAACCCCGGCCCTGGTAGATGTCAGTGATATTAAGTAACTCAAAGTCTGGAACTGTTACACTTAAGATAGGAGGGAAGAAGAGCTGGTTAAGCCTACTGCTTGGGAGAAGATTTTAGTGTAAAGAGAGTAAGTCAGTTTAATTAGGACTTATTGTTGTTTTGTTTGTTTGTTGTTTTTTGTTTTGATAGCTACTCACCTGCATAAGTCCT
Organism: Indicator indicator; assembly: GCF_027791375.1. NCBI lineage: Eukaryota > Metazoa > Chordata > Aves > Piciformes > Indicatoridae > Indicator > Indicator indicator. The sequence goes on along the minus strand of NC_072015.1, from coordinate 35,085,300 downwards.
TTATCCTTAATTTTTTTGGTTTTAGGCCACATCTGAGTTGGGCATAATGTGACAGGATGTTTGTGCTCCTAACTTGCAAATCTGAAGAACCAGTGTGTTGTCCCTTTGAGTGAAGACTGGCTTTTGCTTCTTTACCTTTCTTCCTTTAGCTTTGATGGTAAATAAATTAACTCCTTGGGGTCTTTTTAGAGCAGTCTGAGACTTGTGATGCTAGAAAGAGTCTCTGAAAGGAATGAAAGAGTCTCTGAAAGGCTGTGAAATGAGTGTTCTCCATGATACAAGTGTCTTCCTCTAAGTGGTAATTATGATTATCTTGAAAAAATAAAAAATAGAGAAGCCAGATGAAATGATGAACCAGATCAGCTCTCCCCTCAGTTCCACATAACAAAAAAGTAACTATTAGCCTCTTTCAAGCCCCACTCTCCCCAGCCTTCTGTATCAATTTACCTTAGTATACCATACAACACAGAGAAATTAGTCTTAAGTGAATATTTAGATATTATACAAGAATAAATCTGCCAGGAAAATTAGTGAATTATAAATGGGTCGCCTGTACACAAGTTATAATTTAGGGGGATTGTGTGTAAGTGGAATAATAAAAAAGAAAGGTGTTGTGCTTGAATTAGCATTTTAATTTCCACTTTAAAAATCGAATGCTATTGTTCAAAGGCTTTTGTTCTCTCTTGGCTTTAAAAAAAAATGTTCAGTTGTGTGAGATAGGAGGTTCTTTTCTTTAAAGCTAACAGTTACTTTTAGGGTGCTTCTAATAAATATATTTAAAGCCATCAGTTCAATAATCAGACTATTCTGGGGAATTTTAATGACCGGAAAAGCTGTGTGAGAGCTGCCCAGGCACCTGGTAGTATGAGAAGAGTCATCTGTGAGTCAGAGGAGGGAAGAACCTGCCAGAATCGGTTCAGTTCCCAGCACTGCTGCTACCTTACTATGTGGCTCCCTGTGGCTTGATCAAAACTAGAATAATCCATCAAGATTTCTAATCGATACTTCATAGCCAGTGCTGCTGCTGCAATTACTAATGTAGAAAATTCAGAGAGGTATGTTCCAGGTTGCAGATGGCTGCTCCTGGTCATTGTTAGTCAAGTCGAAGACAAGACATGATGGGTTGCAGCATGCCTGAAAATCCTAGTCTGCCCAGGCCATCTGCTATTCATGCTAATTACCTATAAATAGACTTAATAATGCAGCTGACATCTTGAGAGGGGAACATATACTTTTAAGGGAACAAAGTTGTCAAATAGGAGGCACAGCTCTTCCCGTACAGGGATTTGGTAAAGAATGGTGAGTGCTTGCAGTGGTGGGTTTCAATAGATGCCACAGTTCTTCGAGTGCAGGCAAGCTGATTGCCAGGATATTAGGAATCCAGCTCAGTGACATGTATGAGAGGGTGAAATGCAACCATGAAGTCCTTGATCTACATCTTCTCTTTTATCTGCAGCTCAGAATGCTAGCATGTTATTTTTTTTTCACTTAGTCATTATATTTGTAGCATTGAATACTTGTATGCTAATTCTTGAGGTGGTGGTGTGGCTCAAAAAATTTAGAAACTCTAAGAAAAAGGCTAAAAGGGATTGCCAAAGAAATTTGATAATCAGTTAAGAAATCAGCTTTCACTAAACAAGAAATGAGTATATATAAAACCATTCTGTGAATTTGTAACCTGAAGTTCCCAGGTTTTACCAGCCAGTATTTAAAGACAAAGCTGTGAAAGTTAAGTCTCAACCTTAAAAGAGCACTGAAATTCAAAAACAGTGTGAAGTAAAATGCAGATTTTAATGTCTTCATTATCTTGTCATATCTTCCTAAAGCTTCTTCTAACATATTTCTTTCTAAGGCCATAGTTTAACCACAGCTCAATCAAGTTACAAGTGTTTGAAATCTTGCCCATGTGCCAGCTGAGCTTAGTAGTCTCCTCCTAATCATGCTGCTGTGTACCCACCTACGCTGACCCTCAGCCGGAAGACCACCTCCTAACCAGATCACTCAATCTCTTTATAAATAAAGTAACTAGGAGGTTGTGTGCAGAATCCAAATCTTACCATGATATTGGGAAGTTTTATCAATCCATCTCCTTTGTAGAAAAAGGGTGCCAGATGTGTAGATACTAAATTTCAGGAGAAGTGATATGTGTTTTACTGAATATAACAGAAATGCCAGAAAAACGGAAAGCATTGAAAATAATAATATTAAAACAAGTTACTTTTGTTCACACCAATGCAAACACACCTGGAAGTGCTGTGATACTTTCCTCTGTTAAGGGGGGCTGTATCTATTTACTTAGCTGTAAACTTACATAAATGTTTGGTGTTTAAAAAAAATGCAGCTACATATTAAACTGTGAGGAAAAAAAACCTAAGGATGTGAAATGTAGGCATTCATTTTTGCTTGGGAGGGTAAAAAAAAAACAACATATAAAACCTCAGCCTGTAACATGTTTTAATGCTTTTGCTATTAAGGATCCTGCCCTTTGACACAGGATCATGAAATACTGTACAAACAACACATTTACACCCTCCCCTTTCGTCCCCTGGGACAGGGAGGCAGTCACTCTCTGACCTCCCACCAACCCAGTTCCCTCTGTCTGACCACCACTACCTTTCATTGGTAACTCCTCATCCCCTTCCCACCCACCCATCTTCACCTGGCCTTTCTGTGACCTCCTGCCTGTCTGTGACAACTCACACAGTGCTATCCTTCCCCTCACTGCTCTCATTAATTCTCTTCTCATCTCTTTTCTGCCCAGTCTGTCTTTAACCCTGGGCTACCATTTCCTCAGCACTGTGTTCAAAGCATCCAGCTCTGCCTTGTGCCTGGCATGTATGTCAGCCACATACCCCTGCAGAAGAAATCTCAGGACCACCCAGAAACCCGTTGCTGAAAATATTTTCTTGCTTTTTCTGCTTTCTTCTCTCACAACTTTTCTAGGCTCATATGTCTGCATGTCTTTCTTCAGAGTAGGCACCTATTCCTTTTGTTCTCAAAAAACCCTTCTCCCTCCCCACAGATAGTCCTGCTTAGTGCCCTTTTGGTCTCTGATAGCCTGATGACTGTCTCACCTTTCCCCTCTTATTTTGTGCAAACATATATTTTTTCTGCATTCTCTGTGAATTACTCTCACCGAGGTTTCTAATGATGGAGAAAAAAACCTGAACTAAGCTTCGGACCTGCCATCAGTTACTTCACTGTGGTAGGCTAGATTCACTGTAACACATGCCTTTGCTTAAAAAAAAATATGTATTTCCAGTTTTCAAAGTATGGCTTTTTAAAAAAAAATATTCTTCCAATCCTCCCAAATTTCCTTTTCTGCTGATTCTGTTCATTGAGTATCTTTTGGTCAATTGTTTGTCTGTCTCCTTGCATCCAGCTGTATGTGAGCATTTTGATAAAGTCTGGATCAGACTCTCAGTTGTACAGGATGCTTCCTCTTCACTCATTTTGCTTTTTTTTTCCTCACCAAATGTCCTTCCTCTTGTCTGAATTTTATTTGTCATATAGTGTCTTTCCTCTCCTGCTCTACAGTACTTTCTGCTGGTGCTCTTCCTTGAAATGGCAGCAGCAGACAGCACACCTGTGTATGGGTGAACAGGGAAGGCTTGTGAAAGGGCTTCTTGTAGCATTTCCTGGGAGCCTTTGTGGGCAGGCCATGATAACCAGATATCCAGATCTATTCAAGCTTGGTGTGAATGTGGGCTTCTCTTTGTAACTACTATTTCTTAAGCAGCCTCCTCAAATCTAATTTCAGGAAGCACAACAAAACTCCTTTTCTCTCTTCTGCTAGTGTTACATCTGCAACTCTGAATCACTGCCACTCCCTCTGTGGGCTACACATTTAGGATCTGTTTAAATCCTGGTAATGAGTCCTGAGAAACCTTTACCCTGGCTGGCCTTTTGTCACTATTGCAACAAAAACTCCCAAGATGTATGTGTTGCCTCCTGCTTTGGTTATTGTAATCTCTGCTGACACCTCCACCTCCTACTTCAAGCCCAATGAAAGGCAGCTGTCAAAATCCCCTTTCTTGCCTGTCCTGATGACCTTATTACCTCCCTCTCTGAGTCCTTATTCTGACACCTTTGGCTGCCTCTAGTTCAAATTTCTTGCTCTTTTGTCTTCAGACCTCCCATAACTCTTTCCCTAGCCGAGTTCCTTTTCTTTTTACCCTACTCCCATCTCTTTCTGCTCAGATACTGCTGTCACTCACACAAAATCTGGTCAAATCTTGGCTTTCAGATGTGGCATCATGCTTGCTGTCCAAGGAAGAGTATTCTCTGAGTTGGCTGGGCAGCTGAGTCTTGAAACTTCTAATATTACATTATCGCGTCCCTTTATCAAATGCACATCTAATCCTTTTGTTTAGTTTTGATCTGTATTGAATGACCTGATTTAGAAGACTTCAATGACAGATTCCACAGGACTCTTGTTGAAAACTGATTGTATTTTACAGTAGTAATGGCATTTGTCTGCAACAAGATGACATTCAGTATTAGCTATTGATGAGCTCCTGTTTTTCTTGATTTATAGGTATTTTTTATAAATGATTTTATGCTAAACCAATACTATTGCTCCATGGATGCTGTCCAGTTTTGTAGAGCCAAAACCTCTGCTTAGTCAGAAAGAGCTTCTTGATGAAATTCTCATTAAGACTGGCATAAGTGAGGCTTTCTACTTAATGTTTTCTACACACTTTTAAAAATTATTATTATTTTTATTTATTGGAAGTAATGTTTCTAAGAATCTACCGATTTCCTAATTGCCTGTAGCTTGCAGAAATATATTATTCTATCAATGACTTGGGATTTTTAAGACAGCAATCATGTGCTCAGCCACTTTATGGCAATCTTTTGTATTGTTTCCCTCTTGTCATAATTTTGCACTGGTATTTCCCCCTTCCCCCTCCCATTCACAGGCACAGTATATTTATAAGAGCCCTTTTGTTCTCTGTAATCAGTTTAGCTAGCATTAAATCATTCTTCGTTTCTGCTGCCCTTATCTTTTCTCTGCAAGGCTTACCTGACTGTACTTCTCGTTCATTTTTCTCTTCTTGTCCACTTCCCTTTGCACTCAGATCTGTGATCAGAAACCATATTGGTTACCTCCCATCCCTCTTTTCTGATACTGTTGTCTCCTGCTCCTAAACTCAGATTTGCATTCAGAATTTTCCAGCCTTCTTCCCTGCTCCTGGATTTTAGTGCTCCTTGCCTCATGGTGACTTACAATGTACTTACTATTTGAAAACTGATTTTCATCTGCAAAGTCCTTTGTAAAAATGCATTGATGAATAGTAAAGCATTCTCTGAAGGTGTTCTCTTATCAAATCCTGAGTGCTCTGTGGTCCTGCTCCCTGCTCTGAAGAGGTGAAGAGCTCATGAATGTTGCCCTCAGTGCTTTCTTTTATCAGGCAGATGTGTCCTGAATCCTCAGGGAAGAACTAGGTCTCACCTAAGTTTGGGGTGAGCAGGTGAACAGAGAACCTTGGTCTCTTTCCGAAGAAGGTGTACCCTAAAAGCTCTGTTTTGAAGTTGCTTCTGGAGCCAGAAATAAGTGCAAATAACAAATGAGATGGAGATAAATGTTCAAATAATTTACCTGCTTCTGTAGTTTCTGATTGAGCTTTGAAATAAACGTCTTATGTGTTGATTATTTGCTTTTTACTGATCTTGTCAAGAATGCCTTTTGGGGAAGATGAGGATATGAATGGGCACAAATAGATCCTCTCCAGTATGAATTCCTGCCATTCAGATGGGGTGAATTGCTTTTCAGAATTATGTGGTTTCTCCAGTCAGTCACTACAGCTGGGAGCAGGCAAGAATACCAGTAAAAAGGCAGATTCTCTGGGAGTAAGTTAGCAATACTTAACCTGGGGTTATCTTCCCTACTCTCTACCCTTCAGGGGCACTGGGAAGCAGAAGGGTCTTCTCCTGTGTCTCCTGTGCCACTGTTATTTTGGACATTTATAAGAGAAAGTCTTAAAATACAAAAAAATTGCCAGTTACTTTGGAGAAACTCAGTAGAGTTACTTGCTGCTCTTTGCTCTCACTAGAGCCTGCAGAGATTTGGGGTTGGTTTCTTTACAGGATCACAGGATATTAAGGGTTGAAGGGACCTCTGGAGATTATTGATTCCAATCCCTCACTATAGATTTGGTATTTCTGGATGGCATAAGTGTCAGCTGGAAAATGGTTTACTAGCTAACAGCTTTCTGCCAAAGGGCTGCTGTTCTGAAGAAACCTTTCCTCTCCCCTGAAAGGGTAGGCAGCTAAGACAGGTCTCTGAAGACTAAGGTTTCATCCAGCGCTTGGAAAGAGAGAGAGAAGCTCTCAGCTGGGAAATGACCCTCTGAAATTTCCCATCTGAACTCAGAAATGGGCTTCTGGTCTAAAGTGAACCCTAAGTTGTCTCCATTGCTTGTGCTTTGATTTACATGGATAGTTTTGGTGAACATGCACTGGATTCATTTCAAAGAAAACTAAACTGAAATGTGCAGTTAAGGTTTGCACCTACCATGCTTCAAATCCTAATGGGCATTCAGTACCTGGGGCCAGCCCGGAGCTAGTTTGAAACAATGCCTCCAGGAAATATGGTGGTACAGCAAATCCTCAAGATCAAATGTATTTTTAATGCAGATCTTCCTTGTGTGCCATTCTGGAAGACTGAAGCATGGGACATTCTATCTAATAAAAAGGAACTGGATACTAGCCATGATTTCTAGCATTTTGAACTTGTGAAAGTGTATTTTGCTTCCAGTGTGCTTCACCATCTGTCTTTGTCATGTCTTGTGCTTTGTGTTTTTGGAACAACAGGTTTAATGAGGAAAGTTACAGAAAGGTTTGACAGCCCAGGCTCAGACATAGTGCCATATGTAGGTATAACAACATTGTTTAGTGGTATTGGGCCAATTCCTAGGCTGCAGGTTTGTGATGTAGTGTGGTGGCTTGAAATCACCCCTCAATGAATTTGGAGAAACTACCCCCAAAATAAAATTGCCAGACCAGCTCAGTTTGGGATGGAAACAAATGAAGCTGTATTTACAAGCAAACTACAATCTAGAAATATGAAATGCAATGAATATGCACAAAAATACAATATATGTACTATACATATATATACAATTTATAAACAACAGAGAAACTCCTCAGAACCCCCCTGGAGGGATCAAGGGGACCTGTTCACCTCCTCCCCAACTCCCTCCCTCCTCCCCATTATCTCACATAGTAGTTAAAACAGAGATACCCCTGGAAGAGAGAGAGTTACAAGCAGAAGTGACAGAAGAGAAAAAGAGCAAGAACTGTTTATGCCTCTGCTCTATATTCCCATTAGCAATCCAATGAATCATATAGACCTTATCATCATAGTTTTTTACATCCAATGATAATTTATTTTCAGTCTTTGCAATCAGGGACTAGGCTAAAGTTCCCCTTTCAAACCATAACATGTTGTCACATTTCAATTGAGGGTAGCAGGTACTTTCTCTGCAGTTTCTGCTCTGGAATAGATGTTTCTGCTCCTGCCAGGAGAGATAGCATATTTTGTGAAGCCAGTGCTCTTTGAGACATGGGATGACTATCATATCCTCTTGTGAAATGATAACAAGTTCATTTTTCATCATGAAGCATTTCCACTGTTCCTGGGAGCAATTGTTTTTACTGGCTTTCACTGTCAGTATGAGAGCTCTAACATATTTCAGGACCTCTTGAGTGGCTTTTCCACAATCCACTGCTGAAGCCTGCCTACCATTAGATAGTGAAAAATATGACAAGTGCTTTGCACACAGGATGCATGCCTGCTTTGGTGGCAGTTGTAACAACACTCTTGCTTGCTACTTAGCAGCAATTTAGGTATCTTAGTACCACAGCAGCTGCCTACCGTTTTACCACGTGTGCTGTCGTCTCATGATGCCTACCTGCATTTAAGGTGCTGCAGCAACATGGTGAAATACTCCTGATGCCTTATCTTTCAGGCCCACACAGATCTCCCTATAACATCTAAAATGGTACTAGAAGCCAGTGATTAGGCAGCTAGACCTCTAGTCTAGCATACTGTCATGGGAGCTGGTGATGAAAAGCACCTCCAGAATCACTCAGCTGCACCAGGGAAAGGGAGATATTGCAGGATAACATGGGAATATATGAGATGAACATCAAGGTGACTGCATTACAGGAGAAGAGGAAAAAGTGGGGCTTTTCCTATGATTCTATTCCATATTGGATGAAACATTTGGCAAAGATGTTGCATGAATCACCAGGGAGATGTTGTTTGTCCTTGAATGTCCCAGGCATTACACAGTTTGGTCTCTTTGTAGCTCTTGACATTCATTGCAAGTAGATCATGCACAGCTTAAAGCAGCACGATTTCCCATGTATGTAGTGTTGGTCTATACAGCATATCAAGATTTTAGGTGGATTGAAGTTTATGGCATCAGAATAAGCTGTGGTGTTTCTTTGCTAAAAGAGCAGATGGTGCTTTCTCAAAGGAAACAGAGCGGTAACTTCACCTGCTAGCAGAGACTTGCTACCTTTTCCTCTCCATCTTGTAGCTCTGTTCAGATTGACAGGGAGGTCAGAGCTTAGGCTGGAATTAAAAAGTTTTCTTGCTGAGAATGTGATAGAGGGAAGGAATGTTAAAGGTGGCAGCAGATGGAGGATATAACTGTTGGCTATGTCATGCCAGTATCCTTGTATACTCTGCAGGTTTATTCCTGGGAGGTGTGTTGGTGATGCCAGAGTGCCTAAGAATGACTGCACTGGTTCAAGCAGGTCTAGTGAAGATTTTAAATTCATGTGCTCTTCTCCAGTAGGTACAAATCAAATTCCTTTTTTTTTCAATCACAGTGGAAGTCATAAAAAAGGATGATTTGCAGAGAGAACTGATTTTGATCATCTCTGTTATGTTATGCATCTTTTTTAGCTTAATTTTGAAAGTGAAAGAAAGTTACCTTAGTTTTAGTGGAATGCCACTGGATTTGGATTATGTTTGCTAAAAATGATGTGACGATCTAGATTTTCACTGGACAATTCCACAGGTTTTTAATGCTAATTTTTGCAAAGCGAGATCCCATATACTGTCTAAAGAGAGAGAAAGAGAGAAATAAAGACTTCTCTAATAAACACTTCTCTGTCTCATTGATTTTGATCATGTTTTTCAAATTTGCCTTTCTCAGACCCCAAGAGTACATAATTAACATCCCTGTATTTCTGCACAGCCAAAAATTAGTCATATTTCAGGGAACAGACCAACTTAAGGCATGCAATTCACATTCAGCATCAGAAGTGACATTTTAAGTATCAGCCTAATGTCTCAAGGTGCTTCTTTCACTTCATTTCTCTCCATGAGTACCTGTGAAAGCCATCTCAGTCCTCTACAAAGTCATTTTATTGTGGCTCCCAGTTCATCAGCTACTGGGAATATGTAGTCTAGCTAATACTCCTTTGCTTTACAAGCGAGAGGGAGATCATGCCAACTAATAAGGGCATGATATCAGAGAGTAAGAAGGCAAATGAAAAAGTAATAAGAGAAAAAAATATTTCTAGCCTTTACAGAAAAATCTCATTCAAATGTGATAGAGAAAGAAATTAATAGGAAATAAACAAAATGGACCTTCAAAGAAAGGAATTGTGTTGATATGTGTCTTGGTTTTCACAAGTGTTATTAATGTTTTAAATTAAATTGGATCTTGCAAAATATGCAAGATTTACAGTTGTCTTACGAACAGCATGATCAAATAATGAGAATTCTTTCTCCACTTTATACTCTCAGTAGAGCTCAGCAATAATATATTTTCTCAATTTAAAAGCTTTCTTATGTCTTATCTCAAAGATCATCTGTGGTCAACTGGAAAAAAAAATCAAAGAAGCCTTAAAATAAGGATGGAGTGAAATGCATTAACTTAAATTTTCTTGAGAGCACTGCTTGCAGTTGCTATTTCTCATGGTAATGGTAATATATTCTTGAAAGAAAATTTTACTGCTACGGTGATATTAGTAATATCTTCTGACACCATATCAAGATAGCTAAAGACCACTAGGAATTTCACCAAGAACGTAAAATATGCAATTGGACTGTGAAAAGGAAGAAAACAAGTCAGGGGGTTGGAGCACCTCTTTTGTGAAGCCAGGATGAGAGAGCTGGGATTGTTCAGCCTAGAGAAGAGGAGGCTCCAGGGCAGCCTTCCAGTACCAGAAAGGGGCTTATGAGAGGATGGAGAGAGAGTGTTTACAAAGGCCTGTAATGATAGGATGAGGGACAACGGCTTCAAACTAGAGAGGAGCAGATTTAGATTGGATGTTAGGAACAAGTTCTTTACTATGAGGGTAGTGGAACAGGTTGCCTAGGTTGGTGGTTGGGGCCCCATCCCTGGAGATGCTCAGTGGGACTCAACAGGGCTCTGGGCAAACTGATCTAGTTGAGGATGCCCCTGCTGACTGCAGAGGACTAGATGACCTTTGGAGGTCCTTTCCAACCCAGACCATTGTATGATTCTATGATTCTATGATGTGGACCCGTCGGGGCATGGAGGCTGAAGCATTTGGATAGCTCCCTGTTACAACATCTGATACACAGTCACAATTCAAATGTGCACTGCTGACAGAAATGGGCAGCTGGCAGAGTATGTCTCTATGCCTCTAATATTTTAAATTTAGAATGTCTATGGCTCCATCCGTATTCATGGACATAATGATGAGTTCTTCAGAGTCCCTGATTGTTTAATATAATCTGTTTACTACGAAACATCTGATAGCTATTATAGAAAATGTTGGATAATTTATGTTCTGTTTTTTCATCACAAGAAAAAAAAATACCCAAACAACGTTTTATATTAAGAAACATTTCAATAGCTTATAGAAAAATGGACAAAATGCATGAATGTCTGATGCACAGCCCTGAGCACTGGGAACCTGAGCTGAATAAATTTCTAGTTGCATTTGCTAATGCCTGATAATTGACATGATAATAGAAGATTACCAATAAGGGTATTATTTGTATTCTAACCCAATTTTCTGTGATTTTCACACAGCAAAGACTATTCTGAAAATTACATCCTTTTGGTATTGAGATTAGTTTTATAAACAAATTGAGATTTGGGAATGGCACTCCAAATCAGCACTAAGGTAATGTTCTGGGCGAGCTGGATAAAGTGGATACTGGAAAACCTTTTGCACTTTCAATCCAGTTATAGTAATTTACCCAAGAGAAGAAGGAAGCAGCTATTTCACTTTCCTGTAATTATTAATGGGTAAATTTTGTATTTTAAAATACAAAGACTTGTTTCATGGTCTTGTGAATATGGCAAAAATGTTTGCTTGCATTTAGAATCAAACTGTAAGATCTAAGAATGCTTTTCTAATTAAGACATATAATATCTAAAAGTCTAATACTTGAACAATAGGATCTTATAAAAAAAAAGACATTACTGCCTATGAGCCTTTTTTATTTACAGATCAACATGACCATTCCTGATGAATTTCACTGGGGTCATATGGGCACAGAATTGTTTCAATTTAACCCTTCCATTTATATTTTCAGAGGAACAGAACACTAAAAGCAACCTGCAATATTAGTGCTTTGTATATTTTTGAAAGAAAATAAATTGTTATTCGAAGGCGGTTCTTTCAGATGAGTCAGTTAAGTGTGAATGGAAATGGAAAGCTACAATTGAAAAGCATTTTGTGTATTATACTTTTTGAGAAAGAAAAGAGCATGTGCCTTTGACAAGACAATTTGTATGGAGACACATTTTCTGTGGCTTCAGCTATTGTACTCCAGGAACTACAGAGGCAGCCGGTGTTGTCTTTGTCAGTTCAGGAGCTTCCAGTCTCTCTGAATGTGGTAAAACACTATCAGCAGCACTCACAAATATTTCATAAGCTAAGAAAGATTGGATGAAGTTCAAGTGAAAGAAATGTCTTCTTTTCAAGAACTATTGATATCACATGCTATTTATGTTCATGGGAGTGGTTTATTATTAGTAATACCAGTACTTTTAAAAAATCCTTTGTTCAAGAGTCTTACTGCTTTAGCCAGTATGTTTCTGAGCATGCAGTAACTTTTCTATAAGTTACTTGCTTTATAAACAGAGTGAGGAATTCCACCCTGTTTTCACAGAAGCTTTGTAAACATCTTCATCCTGAAGAGTCAAGAGAAGAGAGGTTTTCCCTTAGCTTGTAGTCCCTTAGCACTTTCTGAAGCTTTTTGGGTTGCTACAGTTTTCTTCCACTGTCATTACTGAAATACTACACTTAGAAACCTGCTTTGTTGTTTAACAGTGTATTCAGTTCCCTTTGTCTGGATTTAAACACAACACCTATTTTCTCCCTTCTCAGCACAGCTTATTTTGCATAATTAAGCAAAGCAAAATGCTGTTTTAGAGAAGTCTTGATACCACAGACACAATAAAGGTAACTTAAGTTTTGTCCTTTGAGTGCTGGGGTTTTAATCTTTTATGTTTTATTGACAGTGTTTTGGCTGGCCTGCTTCTGTTCCTCCTGGAAATTCCTCAGAGCATGTTTTATAAAACTCTACTGATGGAAGAACTGGCAAAGCTCTCTCTCCATTCAATGAAGCCAGCATAATATTCTCTACCATTTCAAGTTTCTCTTGTACCAAGTGATTAGAACATTTTGAAATTTTTGAATCTCATACCACCATCTTACTGTCAGCCCTTTCTTTGTCAGAACGTCTTCACTCCTTTTACTGTGATCTTCCTTCAGGCCTCTCTCCTTGTCCTTCTTCCTTCATGGGAAGCACAGGGGTATCTTCACCCCTGCCACTTCTTTGTCTCAGCCTCAGAAGTGCTTTGTCCTTCAGCCTATAACTCGTGTATGGGTTTGAATAAACGATTTACTGTATGTTGAAACAGACCCTTAAGGTGAAGCATTCCTGAGCAGCCTGCCTTCTGTACAAGCCTACAAACAACCATGCTGAATAATTGCTGCTTCTGCTTCTGGTAGCAATGACTGTCTGTTTGTGTCTGTAGTTAGCTAACAGTTTCTCATCCTTAAAGCTGAAATAAAACTGAATTAATTACAGAGGACCAAGGTACATTATGGCTTTATTCCTAGCGACACTGGTCAAGCAAAGCTAAATACTGATAATGCTGAGATTGAGCAATGTTTAAAAGAGTTAGATCCTAATGTCTTTGGAAAGAGGCATGGGAATTATAAAGCCTATTTTTAACATCTGGACATGTCAGAGTTGGCTAGAAGCTACTTTATTTGAACATCCACTCTGCAATTACTGTGACAAAGCACTCACTATTAGCACAGGGTCTGACTCCAAGACTAGGATTAGGTTTTAATTCTAAGCCAGGAACTTCTGAAGAATATAATAATTTTCTCTGAAGGATGTAATTCTTTCCTTGTAAATCTTTAGAGAAGCATGTTGTTCTTTGGCCAAGTATCTCTGTTATTATTAGTCCTGAACAAATGCTGCCATTTACACTGAATTGTATGCTAACTTTCCATCTTCAGGAGCATACATTGCACACACACACACCCCCCTTGTGACGGAGAGATAAATTTCACTGGCAGACTATAACCAGAATATAATCATATATTCAGTGGGGAGAAAATACTAAAGGAAACGCTATCATTTTACTGGATAACAGATTTCAGCATTAATGAATTTGAACTTATTACATTTGCAATGGAAGACTGCTCTACATCAGACACAGTGAATGTTGAATTATTTAGATAGGGTCAAATTACAAAGCATTGTAGTTCTTCCTTTTAAATGAGCATACTTCTTCAGCTTTTCAAGTAATGTGAAATCCACTTTGAGCTTTTAATAATGATGACCTTCTTTAAAATCCTGAGCTTTTGAAAAGGTCTGGGTCATTCACTCTCCCTCCCTGCCCCAAGTATTACCTGTTTGGTAAGAGTTCTTCTCAGATTAAATATATTCTTCTTCTTCACTTTTTCCTCACTGTTTTAGCTGTGATGCAATAGGCAAAGAAATGAGTGCAGATGCTTCCTCAGAGTTGGGATCCTGGAGTTTCACAGAAAGCCTCTCTGTGAAGGCTTGCTTTTGTTTCCACATTTGGCCAGGTGAAATTAAAAGTAGAATTCAAGGCCAAGCATCTTAGAGCCTTTAAAATGGTGCTATTGATTTGTACTTTATGTGTAACAATACACATGAAGCAGGCACAGCACTCATCCTGTCTGAGATGGACCAGAGCACCATTAGGTGATTTTTCTTGCACCTGAGCATTCATAATACTCTCAGTGGTATCCACCCATGTATTTTTGTTAAGAAAATTCAGCATCCATGCCAAATTGTTAAATATGGAAATAATTGTTACTTTTTTGTCAAATGTATTCCAACTGTAAGTGGATACTTCTTCCACTCAATAACCTACCTTTTGAACTCAGGTTTACTTCAAGGATAGGATTTTAAAACATGGTCATCATTCTGTTTTTACTTGATGTCAGTGGGAGTAAATAGGCCAGGGAAAGCTCTTGATAATCCCACTGCAACACAAAGACAAATTGATATTAATGTTTTGGCCCAAGAGAGTAATTATAAAGAAAGGAATTTATTGTTGGGCACTTAAAATGTTCCATAGCACTTCCTAATAGAAAGTGTGATAAATGATATACTGTTCAAGGAATGCAAGTAGCTACAGTGGGGTCCTTTTAATGCACCAGTGTTACAGAATACAGGTAGTAGTGCTGGATGATAACGGTGTGAACATTGCCATAAAACAAAAACAGCAAACAAACACCCAAAGAAAGCAAGATTAAGAATGAGAGAAAAATCTAGTAAAACACTGCAAGAAATTGAGCCAGAGGGAGCTTTTCTCCAACAGTTTGCTCAGTCAAAACTGCAAAGTATTCTTTATTCCAGTGCTTGCCATTTAATCTCACTATTTCTATGCTGGCTTTACAGCAGAGGTCCTGTCTTTTCACAGAATCACAGAACGTTAGGGGTTGGAAGGGACCTCGAGAGAGCACCTAGTCCAGTGCCCCTGCCAGAGCAGGATCACCTATACCCAGATCACACAGGAACTCATCTAGGTGGGTTTTGAATCTCCAGAGAGGGAGACTCCACAACCCTCCTGGGCAGCCTGTTCCAGTGTTCTGTCACCCTCACAGTGAAAAAACTTTTCCTTGTGTTTACATGGAACTTCCTGTGCCGTTCCACCCATTGCCCCTTCCGTTTTGCTGTCGCTTTGGAAAATCCAGACAACACTTCTGGAGGATTCTGGTCCTTCAGAAAGGACTCTTCCTCAGCACCAGGGTAGATGGGGGGCACTTTCAGGGCCAGACATTGTGAACAATGTTGACAATGTTGAACTGTGTCCCATTCACCACAAGCTGTCTGTGTGAGGTGGGGACCATTTTCCTCTTTTCTGAGAATCTTTGTCCTAATGTGACTAGGTAGTTATGTCTCAGCCTTTCCTGAATATCTGTTTGGGTTTGTTTGGCCAGGTCCCATCTGCTTCATCCTTAATGTGTTGTACATCCTTTCCCCATTCTCCTGCTTCACCTGTCCCCGCACTGCTTCAGCAGCCTGCAGTATTTTCTTCTGTGAGGCCCAGTGAACTACCAACCTCTGGCTCTCTTTGCTTTCTCTCTGTATTGTGTCACAGATTGCTCAGCATCCTGTGGTTCAGATAGCAGTATGTCTTCTAGTGGTAGCAAGGAAAGTTAACTACTGCCATGCACACAGAGGGAAGGCACTATTGCAAAAGGAGGTATAAACATAAAGGAAGCTATTTTTGACCTGAAAAACTCTTATGGCATTTATATTCATAGAACATAGAATGGAGGGGTTGGAAGGGGCCTCTGGAGATAATCCTCCCCTGCCAAAGCAGGATCACCTAGGGCAGGCCACACAAAAATGTGTCCAGGCAGGTTTTGAAAATGTCTAGAGAAGGAGACTTCACAACCTCTCTGGGCAGCCTGTTCCAGTGCTTCATCACTCTCACAGTAGAGAAATTTTTCCTAGAGAAATTTTTTTGAGGTGGAACTTCCTGTGTTCTACTCTGTGTCTGTTGCCTATAATCCCATCACAGGGAACCACTGAAAAGAGACTGGTCCCTTCTTCTTGACACCCACCCTTCAGATATTTATAAACATTAACAAGATCTCCACTCAGTTTTCTTAAGACTAAACATCCCCAGGTATCTCAGCATTTTTTCATAAGACAGGAGTTCCAGTCCTTTGACTATCCTCATTGCCCTCCATTGTCCATTAGACTCTGTCTAGTATTTCCCCATCCCTCCTGAGCTGGGGAGCCCAGAGCTGGACACAACACTCCAGATGTGGACTCACTAGGGCAGAGTAGAGAGGGAGGAGAATGTCCCTTGACCAGCAGGACACACTCTTCTTAATTGGCCTTCTTGGCCAGCAAAGCCATGTTGCTGTCCTGTGGGTGACTTATTTATTTATTTCCAGCAGTTCAGCCCCTAATCTGTACTGGTGCCTGGTATTATTTCTCCCCAGATGCAGGACTCTACAGTTACCCTTGTTGAACCTCATTATGTCCCCTTTGCCCAACTCTCCAGTCTGTCCAGATCCATTGAATGGCAGCACAGCCTTCTGGTGTACCAGCCAATCTTGCCAGCTTCCTATCATCAGCAAACAAAAATCTTCCAGTATTTTACAGTTGTGGTTGAGGAGACATTATTTATTGTATTCCCCTTGTCTTTAGAATACTTATTAATACTAAGAAAATCTCATAGAATCACCTGACCTACTGTAGAATATTCTTTGACTCTTCTGTCTTACAATTTAAAATCATGCTACAGATGCAATAGTAACTGAAGTTGAAAAGTGATGCTGGGAAAGTATCTTCATTGATTATGTAAAGTGGTTTAGTTTCAATCATTTGTAATGTAATGATGATGACATTTATTGATGGATATGGGTATTTATATGTGGAAGTTTTTCTTTGTGGTACCTCAAATACTGAATGTCAGGGCAAGCATTTGCAACCTTAAGGACTCTAAACTTAAGACCTCTTGTCTGAATTCCAGGAAAACATGATTTGGATCACATTTACCACTTAGAGTTAGTTGTTAACATTGTGTGTGATAGCTGCCTGCTTCTCCATCACTCCTCCTCATCAGCTTAATTCCACATAAAATCCTTCGCTTATTCAGCTTAGAACATAATATATGGCCCACAGGTGTCACAGGTGGCATGGAGTTATGTCCCTGACACTGAAGGTGGTGAACACTGAGGGAGCCCGGAAGGCTAGAGGGAAGTTCAGCTGAATTACTTCACCTCCATGTTGGAAGGGGAGGCAAGCCTTATTTACTATTGCCTGTGTCATTATGATGCTGGAAGAATACTTTTATTATTCTCTGTTTATCTGTGGGTAAAGGGAAGACTTCACTTTATCATTCTTGTTATTTGGACTACATTTTAGAGAGAAGAAATACAGAGGAAGTTGAGTTGCCTAGCTAAATGCATAGCTGTTTCCTTAAATACACTGTCATCTACTCCTAAAGAATGTCCCTTCTTGGAACGGACTAAAGTAAAATTATTTTGAAAGCTATTCAGCTTTCTGCATCATAAAACTGGTTATTTTGCCTTCTAATGCAAAAGTTGCCACACTTTTGAACACAGAGGAGCAACATGTCTGAGTTTGATTGTGAAGTATTGCAAAACAGGTTGAGAAAATCTGTCCGAAGCTCAGGGCATCTGCAGGTCTGACTCAGGTAAGCTGTAGCTGCCGTAAAGGAAGAGGCTGCACCTTCAGCTGTGCAGGAATTCTTCTCATTGCCTCCCTATAGAAGAGACATGATGGATGCTGTGTGAGCTTCAGGAGGTCATTCTGACATGTCACAGTAAGCATAGCATGGGAAAGTTTGTCTGCTTTTTGCCCTATCAGTGTGAGGCAGCATACTAGAAAAAGACTGCAAGCATCTGCCCTGTTGCTATAGCATGTAGCAAGGTTCTTGGCTTGAGCTGGGAAACCAGTGAAGGTGAAAAACCAGGGAGAGTTGTGTCGGGGCTCCTGGTGGGGAAAGTGTAGGAAAAGAGTATACCATCAGCCTGGCATGGGTGTTGATCAGATGGGTCTGACTGAAATGGTCAATTGCTTAAGCGAAATGCTTGTAGATCCAAGCTGCTGAACTGGTGACTTGCACAGTAAAAGAAACAGTGTGGTGATACCTTGATTTTTTTTTTTCTCCTTCAGAATCAAATTAACTACTTGAGTTCCTCTTGGGAGGCAGCCAAAATGCTGCCAAAATTATGCCTGGTGGAGGTCATGAAGCAATTACATGAATTACATATCTATAAATTACTCTTTCCTCTTTAATTTCCATGCTAAGAAAATGTTTTTCTCAGAGTTGTGCTCAGTGGTGGAGATGGACATGGCTGGGAGGTAGGAGTGCATTTAGTAGAAGAACAGAAATAGGAGTTTGGGGTTGTCTCTTTATCTCAGGAGGAAGCTGAAAAAGCCTGTTTAGAGAGTATTAGACTCTCAGTGGACAGAAACACAAGTTGTGTAGGATAATTTAGAAGATTATGCCTTTAAATTTAGTTTGCAAGACAACGCTCTTAAGACTTTGCAATAGTTTTCTGAAACGATTTTCCTCTTTCTCATTCAAGGATGCCGGATAATAATGTTATTATCTACATGGTGATTTTCACCCAAATGTCTGTAATTGCTTTACAGCTGTAAATATCAGGGGGCTGTGTACAGCAGCTGCAGGAAAACATGCTCAGGTTTCTATATTTTGTTACATATTTTGGAATATCTTCGAAAAGGAAAGTATCTGTGTTTGGACTCCATTTTTGCTACAGAAGAACAAGATTTGATGTATTTCATCTTCCTTTTGTAATCTGTGAACTTTTTTCCATTCCACTGTGTCCTTTTTGTGGTAATGGACCAGACAGCACACATTATTAAAAAGGCAGAGTACACTCTAGATTATATGGTGACATAATAGTGTTCTCTGGTTTATTCTTTGTTCCTTTTCTAATAATTCACAAAATTCAATTTGCTTTTTTTTTTTATCACTGTTAAGTATGGACTTGACATTTTAGTAAAACTGACTATTATAATGCCAACATTTTGTTCTTAAATGGTAATAATCTCCAGACCTATGACTAATATATATGTCTGTGGAAAGTTGACTTTTTTTTTCCATAGGGGTTATTTCACATTTATCTGCATTGAATTGCATCAGCCATTTTATCTAATCTCATAAGATTTCTGCAACATTTCCATTAGCCACCTTTTTTAACACCCTGAGTAACCTGATGCTACCAGAAAATCTTTTCACTTTACTGTTTATGCCCTTTTCTGATCATTTATGAATAGACTGAAGAACAGTGCTGAGCACAGCCCCTTTTTGGGACTCCACTGGGGATATCCCTCTGATCTCAAGAGTATCTGTGCCCTAATGTTTCCTTTCAGTTAGCCAACACTTTCTCCAAGTGACCAGTACTTTGGTACATTCTCTTATTCAGAGTTTTTCATGAAGGCTTTTATCAGATGCACATTTAGGCATCTGAGGATCTCTCTTGTCCACTTGCTTCTTTATTCCATCAAAGGACTCCAGCAAGTTTCTGAAGTATGGGTTCCGTTTTGCAAAGACTCTTACATGGCATACCATGTTTATTTTGTGGTTTTCTTTCTCCCCCCCTTTTTTTAATTTTAATGCCATAGTTTTGTTCTTATGACTGCTTTTCTGCTAATGTGCCTGTGAATGCCCTACAGGAACCCTTCAGAAATTAGGAAAATGAAAATTTGCCAGTCACTGTGTGCCAAGCTTTTGCATATGAGAAAGGAACCTGAATCTCTCCCCATCTTCACAGTAAACGCAGAAGGAAAGAAGCTCTTTAGTCAATGGTGCATATTTGCCCTTTTTAAAAGCTCTTTCTTTGGCCATGGACAGTCAGCCATTTTATTTGTGGACAGCACCTTCCACATGGCTGTGGTCCCTTCATGCTACTTCAATTGTAGCTATAATAAATAATATTTTTTTAAAAAATTAATGCTATAGTTTGTGGTTTTCCCATTGTTTCTGTCATGTACACTATCCTGAGGAATCCTTGTCTAATGGTTTTTGGATCTAAAATAATCCAGAATGTAGCAACCAGGCCATTCATGTCTATTTTCTCTTTCCATGACTTGTAGAAGCCCCAAAGGATTTTTGAGGGGTTAAATCCTCTGACTCTGCAGCCAAACTACAGGACAGAAGAACTTATGACAGCTTTGTCATCTGTGAACCCCTGGTTATCCAGGCTGTGGGGCTGGGTAGGGAGTACTGAGAGGTTCTTTTGCTCACATTTCCTTCCTAAGCAATTGAGACATGTCTGTGGCACTCACTCTAATGCAGAAGCTGGAAGTGTATATTTTTAGATCCTACTGTCATACCAGAAATACACACTATTTATTTTTTGTCACAGAAAGTATTAATAGTTAGAAAGCTATCGTAAAAGATACTAATAGAATATATTAATAAAGTAATTAAAACATAAATAATAAAATTTAAAAGTTGTAGTACTAGGTAAACATCAAAGAATCTCCTTCAAATGCCATTACAGAAAATCAGGGCACAAGACCTGGACCCTTAAGAGAAATCTCAAGTATCAGATACAGGAAGCATAAATGCCATAATGCTGAGGAAGGGGTGTAAGAAATACAAAATCCAGGACTTCTTAAAGAGAGAAAATACTCCCACAGTGACTGAAGCAATGTTTTGATATATGTGTTTTGTACTATATTGTACAGGTCTCTGCTTTCAGAGGCCATTAAGAGTTTGATCTCAAATAAAGATACAGAGAAGAGGAAGAGAAATGTTACATTTATTTTTAATAACTTATTTAAAGAATTGTTCAAACCATATATAATAGGTGATAAAAAGGGCTCAAGAGGCAGACTGTCACCGTCTTGCTGCTCAGATAAAGTAACTTGTGCAGGACTTGGGCAAGAAAAGTTGTTTTCATTTCTCTAATGTATAAAAATCTTATCAGTGCCAGCATAGTAGAAAGTATAAGACACTATTTGCAGTTATTATTTCCAAAGACATATCTAAAGATCCATCACTGTTAATAAATCTAAGGTCAGAGGAAGCAGACTTTTCTTGCATAACTGTTTTTTCATATAATCGCTTTTTTGCTTCAAGTTTGCTACCATCTTTATTCTTTATCTTTGTTTATAATGAGAACTGGTCCTCTAGCTGATTTTAAACTGTAGGGCAGTTATTGTAAGGGCCATAAACCTAGAATTCATTTCTTTATGGCTTCTTATTTCTTCCCTTTAAAATTGCTATATTTACTTTTTACACATTCTGAATGTGGATGGTGCTTTTTTGCAATACTCACCTTAATCCAGTTTCTTCTCCAAAGAGTAGGCTGCCCATGTGTTCCAAGCTAAATGTAAGTTCCAGGTCGAAAGCTGACCCTTCTTTCTTAGGCTTGCCATCTCCTTTTCTAATTCTCATGGTAACTAAGAAGAGAAAGGTAAGAGGTGGGCAAGGAACGAGTAAAGTTGAGATTGCTCGCAGATAAAATGGAAAACATACCCATCATGGCAGATCCTAAATTGTTGATGACTTCTACACTATGCTTCTCAAATGTGAACTTTTCAGCCCATTTTCTTAATATCTTACACTTTAAATTTAGCATTGAATTATGGATCTTTTCAGTCATCTTAATTTTGCAAGATCATGATGAAAATATGACTTTGTCAAAGATTTTTTTTTTTATATATAGAAAATAGGGAAGGTGTGCATAGCCTTACAGTAGAGTTGGAAAGAGAGAGAGGAGGATGAGTGAACTCTGAAGCTGATTACTAAATCTTCCAGCTGTACTATTGTAAAGGTCCTTTCCAACCACCAAAGGATGTTCAGTTGAGCAATGCAGGAGATTAATATTCTGCAGTGAGAAGGAACAAATGAATGGGATATGGAAAGAAAACACATTTCTTTGGATCTCTCTAGGGTTTCACACTTTCTGAGATAGTTGGAAGTGGTAAAGTTCAGTCCCATGTTCCCTTTCCCCTGCATGTTGAGGAAGTGATCCCAGGGCAGCTTCAGTTCATGTGCTCAGCATAGGAGCTGCTTATTGTTCTCAGTACAAAACAGGAGCTTGGGCATGTACAGCCTTGGAGATCTGCAGTGGGGTTCTGCATAAGCGTATCAGTGAGCATCATACAATGACATTTCACACAAAGTGTTTGGGTTTTATTTTCCTGTGTTGGTTAATGGCTATTTCGAACATCTGCATGAACTTAGAGGAAAGGCATGAACTTCTCAATGCACAAAAATCCTGTAAAATTGCATGGTACCAACAAAACACATTATAAAAGACTCATGCTGTTCTAAACAGCAAGTGCTCCTAGCCCACTCTTTCCCCTTCTAAAAGCACCCAACTGTGAGCTCTTTTAATGGAAGTCTAAAGTCTAAGGTTAAAATATAGATGTTAAACTTACGTTTTGAAATAAAATTTAAAAAGATTACATAGCCACTAAGCAATGCTGAAAATTCTTATTATGTGGGGCAGTGCAGAGTAACTACTGAACCCCTCCCAAGAGTTTTTCTTCTTATTTATTGTTAATGCCAGCTATCCTTTTTCTGACTGTTTGCACTGCTCATCATTGTCTATTCTTTTTTATATTTTGATCTAACTGAATTACTATTTACTTTGCTTTTGAAACTTGTGTTCATCTGTTTTAAAGTCCAGTGGACATCTTCAGTATCACAGATTCATAAGATGATTTGGAAGGGACCTTAAAGATCATCTAGTTGCAACCATTGCTAATATTTTTGAAGCCCTGCAGTGGTACAATATCAGATTTGTGTGTTTGATATCTTAAAGTTTCAGGCAGCCTCACGTAGACAGAATGTTTTTCCACAGTCACCAAATCACCAGGAGACTAGCCCTGAATCAGTTTTTGTAGGAAACATGACCACGGTCACAAAAATGTAACAGTAGAAAGTTGATTAAGTAACTGCATAATTACCCAGCAGTATCAGGTATGAGCTGTTTATAAAAGCCATGTACTAAAAATAAGACTTGGCCAAGTTTCCTTGGCATTTCTCGGTAGTAAACCTAAAATGTCACTGCTGTAGAAATGTGACTTCTCTGTCCCTAAACAATCTGGTCTGTTTATAACAGTTTTTGTGAATTTTTAAGTTTTCTAAAGGTATGTCAGCTACGTCTTCAGACTGCAAAGAGCATCCTGGAAAAAAGTGTATTCCACATAGTGACTATTGCAAATGTCTTTATTCTTTGCAAAAGGGCCAAAGGTAGGGTGAAGACCTGGTGTCTGGGATTTAAACACTTTTAGAATGTCACTGGCATCATTTTGGATTGGAGAAGGGAGCTCTTTCAGCTTGTTCACTGGGCCCTTTGAGCCAGTCTGCTTTAAAGACTGTGCATTTAATGGACCCAGAGTCCCCAAACAGACTTAACAGACAGAAGCAGAAACTTGGAAGGAAAGAAAGAAGCGGCCCTTAGGCTGTGTGAATTTCCTGCGGAAAGTCTGAGTCTTCGAACCATCTGCAGGCCTTTTATCTGTGAAAGTCATTTTTCTTTTTTTTTTTTTAAATCATATTGACAAGTGAAACTGACCTTTGAAGCAGCTACTGAGTCAATACATGGCTCTAGATGTCTTCAGAGGCTTTGTTCTTCCCCATACTCAACATAGCAAAAATAGGAATGAAATGATTATTTGAATAATGCATGAGGGATTATAATGATATATTCAATTAAAATTTAGTAGTATTAGTTACACTTAAACAAAATTCTTCTTTTAGTGGTGGTCATCTCCAGTGTTGTTTAAACAACCTACCAGCATGCAATTTTAATGGCAGGGCTTGTGATACTCCTCTGTATTCTAATGCATTGTGTGTTTTCTCATCTGTGAATATATAATGTAATACCTCAAGTCCATTTTTATACTTTTCTACCATTCTTGTGGGCTGTGATTTAGAATTCTATAAAGTCAATATGGTCAATATTTGTGTAAGCATTATTAATAAGTTCCTAGCTATGTAATTATTGGTAATTTCATAATGTTCTTATGTGAGAGATAAACACAAATAATATTGTTTCCTAGATGAAGAGAGTCCTCTATCTTTTTTTTTTTATTTGTTTTTTTTTCTTCCCATAAATTTTTAAGACTAAACAGTTTACATTAATGTTTAAAGATACACCAGCTGTAACTATTGTTTGAAGAGCTAGTTAGGTGAAGATGATGTGCTCCTCTTGTTCAACCTGTTTCAAGTAACAAGTCTGGAAACCTAAGCAGATTTTATTATAGTGATTATCCCAAAGTAACTGAAGGTTTTTGCAAAATACTGCTCTGCTTTGTCATAGCTGAGTAATAACAGCATAATGCAAGAATTACTTCCTTATTCTCTTCCATATTTAAGACATTCCAGTGCTTATCAGATGCAAATAAGAAATCGTCAGAAAGCATCTGGCATCTGTTGCACAACACATCATGCATTTCAGTACCAGGAAAATTACCAAACTAAGGGAGGAGCATGGCTATGAAAATCTTTCTCTACCCACCTATAGCAGATGGTCAGATTTCTAATTTAAAATTTTCTTGGAGTTTTGGCATATTGCCATCTGTCTCCACAGCTGCAACAGTGCAATAACTCTGTCACCTCTCTTAGAAAATGTTTCTTGAGGTAAATTTAATGCCTAGCGAAGTGTTGAATTCACAGCTGCTGGGAGCAGAATATAATATGTAAGGGATGGCCACAAGGCCCTGCTGATTTCCCTCACCCGGTTACAAGTAAGGTTGTGTTTAAGTGAAAGGGTTGTGAACAGCATTAGGGAGTTGGTCAGGAGATGTTTCCAGTTATTTGTTTTTACAGGCCCTTCAGTAATCCTGTGTATAAAGAATTGATCAGCAGCGTCAGTGGAGATCATGCACAAAGAGCTTGACTAAGTTTATGGAAGACACTAATAACCATTACTGCAAGAAGACTTTTTGCTGTAAGATTTTTCTTTGTCTCAGTTCTGTCAGTCTCAGTTAATGTTAAAAATACTAGTATAGAGGGGCATTTGTAAAGTTAAATATCTTGCCAAGTGTTCAACCCATATATCTGCTTAGCTATTCAATTGGAGATGGTGGTCTACCTCAACAGAGCTGCCAAAATAGTTTTCAGAAATAGCACTGAACTTCTGTCATGGGAAATGCT
The DNA here is from genome assembly GCF_027791375.1 of Indicator indicator. NCBI lineage: Eukaryota > Metazoa > Chordata > Aves > Piciformes > Indicatoridae > Indicator > Indicator indicator. The sequence continues at coordinate 35,060,170 of NC_072015.1, read as the reverse complement.
TTACTGATATTCTCTGGTTCCTTTAGGTTTGTAAGTCAGACTCTTCCAGATGGAAGATGGGTAACAGGCACTACTAACTTGAATTGGATGTGAAATTCCATTCAAGGACGAAGATCTTCCAATCCCATGACAACAATGCGAATCATAAAGTTTGATCTGCAGTCTCTGTGTTTGCAACAGCTGAAAGTTAATATAGACATGAAATTTACTTTCAGAAATTAATGTGCAATTTTGGCTGACTTTTTCACTTCTGAAAACTTAGAAATAAGTTTCATTACAGGTTTACAGATCTTGTGAGGCTTTCAAAACCTTTGATTCTCTCATAACCTTCAGCTGACAGGTGACTTGCTAGCATTTTTGGAAAATGTCAGTTGGATGCTCTGGTTCCAGCTGGTTTCTCCCCATGTTCAGTCAGTCACAGAGCTAAGGCTTGCAGGAGTGGATTCTTTTATGGTTAATACAAGAAATGGATTGGTTCTGGGTAAACACAGGTGACTGGAAAGAGAAGGTAGGGGAGATGAAGTATCTCCATTAGAAAACCAGTGCTGGGTGCACAGGGATGACAACTGCCCTGTTAGAGGAAACTGCACAGGCAAGGGCTGCTTGGCAGTGGGAGAAATTGCAGAACAGAGATCCCTTTCCTCACACATTTGCAAAGACAGTACCCTTTCTGAAAAAATGGTATCTATGTTTGATTCAAGTCCAACTTGGCCTCCTCTTATTTGTCTTCTTTGTCCCTCTGTCTTACCCTCCCTAGGGCAAAACTCATCTCAAAAGCATGTTCAAACCACCTGTGTGTTGCTGCTGAAGAGCCAACCACATACAACACTGTGTTTCTGAATAAACAAGAGTTGTTCCCAGTGGGGCTATGGGACACGTTTCTGGGTTTGCATGGTGCTGGCTGCATTAAGCTCTATCACAGCAGCACAGTTTGAATTCTGAGCAGTGATTATCAGCTATTTGAATACAGCAAATGAGTCCTAGCAGCTGCATTAATACATCACTGCAGCTCTTTACTTAGTGTTAGTAGCCTTAGTGAATATTCATTTTTCTCTCCCTAAATCTTTTGTGTCTGCTCTGTTTTTGGTGGTCATAATGATTTTCTAGGTCTGCTACTGAAGATATTTCTGTTAAAGGGAAGGTGGTGAGAGTGAGGAAGGATAACCTTGTGGCAGAACAATTGGATAGAGACAAGTTCTGTTGTGGCATCCTGCTTTGGCCTTGTGTTGTGTCCTTGGATAAATCCTTTTGTCTCTCTATACTTTTCTTCCTCATCCACTGAAACAGACATAATAATACCTAATTTTTCTCATGGTCTGTATGGTTTCTCTGCTTATGCTGTGAGTAACGGACTGGCTGTAATCCCTGTCTTTCAAAAGGGGGATCTGATCTTCACTGCAGCCTCTAGGTATTACCATATATCACATAGCTGTTAATGAGAGTGACAGGAAATGATGAGTAATGTTTAAAGTTTAAGCTATTTAGAGGTCATATTTCAAATTTCTGCTATCACGTCATCTTACAGACAGCAGCATTTTCCCCCTACAAAGTGAGTGATTAAGAGTAGATTAATACAGTATCTGACAACTTTTTATCAGATATTTTCTGTTGCTTTTAGGGGAAAGTTTCCAATCTAAGGAATAAATGTTGCCTTAAAACATTTCTTCATACCGTAATTCTACACATTTGCCTCCAATAGATGGAAGTCCTAGTCAAGCTAATTATTATTTGCATAAAAATCAGATCCTCAAAAAATTGCTGTGTCCTTGATCCTACAGGCACTTAAAGGCATTCCTAATCTTACACATGATCAGTTCCATTTAGTTTATTTAGATTGCACAGATGCTCAAGGTTAAGTCTCTGCCCAGGCACTTACAGGACTGGAGCCTCAGATTATGTGTGCTAAATGGCAAAACACCTTTTCAAATAGAGCCATTCCTCATTAAAATTAATATTTTTCCAGAAAATTCAACAAAAGCCACATATTTTTCTTGGGTTTATAGCTGAGAAACTAAAGGAATTTGCATTCCAGAGAGTTTCCTTTTTTCTTCTGTCTTTTTAAGTATAGAAGAAAATGCTGGGACAAATGGAAAAATGGAAGGGAAACAGAGTAGCAAAAGAGCCAATACTGAACATTGAAAATATTATTACTGAAAATATTTGGCTTTGAATCAATGTATGTATATTTATTTTTAATTTTTTTCCCCCATGAAACATACCATTTCTGGCAATTATTTGTAAACTAGTCTAGTGTGCAGAGTGTAATATCCTGAGTTGTGATATATATATAATCTCTGTCAACACTTTCTAGGTTTATCCCTAAACGTCCATGAAACCCTGTAGGTTTCCCCTAGGATTTTCCATGATCCTGGCGATATTTTTAATTAAAAAAAAAAAAAAAAAGAATTTATTTTAAGGCTTTCAAAATAAGTCACAAGTAAATGTCTTCTAGGAGGACAGTGCATCTCTAAGTATATTAGTTGACAATCTGGATGGTTTCTCCACAGCTGTGAACACAGTTGCACGTGGAGCTCTGAAGGATCAGGATTCAGCTGTCATTAAAACGAAATAAGCAAACCACAGGAACTCAAGCAACTTTCATACCTTTCCTTACAGGAAAGTGTAAACCTATTTCAGTTAGGACTTACATGCTGATGTGACCATGAGAAAAAAGGAAATGTTTGGGCTTTGTGGTAAATAGACACACTTCTCATGTGCTCAAGCTCCTGCTGACTTGAACTCTTGTTTCAGCAATCAAGAAACCCTCATGATCAAACCCCTCCACTGCTTCCCTTACTATTGCTCACAGAGATGAAGGCTGCTTTTTCGGACTGACACAGAGCTCTACAACAGGGATCAAGGAGATGAGATAGCTAAAGTGGTTCTAGAAAGGCTATGTCTTAGTTGCATCAGAGCACTCCTCACACCAGGGCTTATTTCTTTCCCGTTGCAGAAGAAATTGAAGTAAGGAGCAGAAAACAGAAGTACCTGGGCTTTTAGCACCTTGGCAAGGTAGATCCATTAGCCATCCATCCTCTACCTGTAAACAAATACTGTAATTCTGGAGTAAAACATGACACTTCTATTCCAGCTCTTAATCTGGTGAGCTGGTCCCTTAGACTAAAGCACTACCTTTGAGTTTTGTGCCAGGAATGGGATCAGAATTTGACCAATATTATTTTGCAACTTATCATTGGCTTGAGTTACACATGTTACCTACAGGTCAAAGAAAATAATTCCCTGCAGCATTTATGCAAGATAATTATTTGCTTCAGCATTGGTTCTACCACAGTTTTACTTTGCTTCAGCCTTCAAGTTCTCCAGGAGTATAAATGAGAGCTTTCTTGTTTTGGAGTGTTTGAACAGCTTGTCAGTCCTCTACAGGCTTAGGGAAATAACTGTCAGGTTTACTTTATGAACAGGACTAAAAAGTTCACCTTGGTCTGTAATTGGCATAGAAAGATTTCTTCAGGATGAGGATTCATTAGCAAAAGTTGTGGCTTCCGTGGGAGCAGAATGCTTGCCTGCTTTGTTCATACATGGGCAGTGATGCTAGAAAGTAAGTGGGACTCCCCAGAGCAAACATACAAGGCCCTTAGTAAATCACTTGGAAATATTTTGAATTTTTGACCATCTACTCTGCATACTGAGAGATAGCAGAGACAGGCATTAAGGGAACAAAGACACACATCATTTTCCATTGACTGTAACTGCACATGCTGCACAAGTGTCAGGAATTAACAATCTAAGTTATGCAAATGAAAAATTTCATGGCTGAAAAGGGGTGCTGGAGTGTAAGAGCATTATTTTAAAAGCTCTCCTACCAGAATGCATCCATTTGTACAGGCATTAGCATTCATCAGCACAAGTTATCCACTATTCTGAAAAGTTCACGTGTTTAGAAGACTTTGCATGGCCTAAGACTAAATGTCTAAGTTTCCAAATGCAAGGACCGTTAACAGTGCCATGAGTGGAAAAGAGTCAGTGATCACTTACTTGCCTGTGTTTGTGAAAAGAAACACATTGCCTATGTTTTTGATTTTGTCACGAGCCTCTCCCAATGTATCCTCCCTCAGCACCTCCAATTAGCAAGACGTTGGACCTCTCTTCTCCAAGTGGCCACTGATTTTAGCATGAACTTGTAGAAAGCTCATTGTTCCAGGCCTCCACCTCTATCAGGTTTGGCTGGAATCACCCAGTGAGTGCAAAAGTTATTGTACCAATGGAGACATGAGAGGAGATGGATTCAGGTTGGGTCAGCAGAGGTTTGGATTGGATATTAGGAAAGATTTCTTTACTGAAGGGGTGGTCAGGCATTGGAGCGGGCTGCCCAGGGAGGTGGTGGAGTCGCAGCTCCTGGGGGTGTTGAGAGGGTGTGTAGACGTAGCAGTTTGGAGAATGGTTTGGTGGGCATGGTGGTGTTGGACTGATGTTTGGACTTGATGATCTCAGAGCTCTTTTCCAACTGAAATGACACTGTTCTTGTGCAGCCTTGGTTTCCCTAGAAACTGAAAATTGATAATACATGCTGTAATCCATCTTGCTGCAAAGGTGCTACATGAGCACATTTATTTTCTGATATTTTATTTTAATTTTACACAACAGCATACAGTGACATACTAACTTCCTTGTAACAACCTTACATAATCACATTTGACAGTGTTTTGTTTTTTTCCTGTAGTATGACAGATTCTGCTTTGTAAGCAAGTTTTGAAGTCGGTGTCCTGGATAGCTGTTAGCAGAACAGCACACCAGACCCTGGATCCCGAGACAGATTGCTGTACTGCCTAACCTCAATACAAAAATGTTCATGAGACAGAAAATAATTTCAAGTTCTCACTGCATCTTTCCCTGTCTCTAACCAATTGCACAGCTAGTCAGTTTGTAGCATTTGCTGAAATATTCACCTACAGATTATACTGAATGTTTGAAATATTGGCAAGGCTTTTAATGTAACAAAAAATTGCCACAACTTTCTCTACAATTTCTTTTTTTTTTTTTTTATGATGGAAACAGAAATGCACCATGGGCTGAACCCAATATTTTGACAGAACTGTCATCCAAACATTCATCACTATGACACTTTCCTTACTTTTTTTTTCACATTGAATAGAGTTAGTCTGAGACTCAGTGGTAATGTGAATAATTGCAGTGTGGGAGACTCAGGTTCAAAGCCAGACTTGTTACCTTGCTGTGTGAGTGCTACTTGTTATCATTTGCTGTGGCTTCCTATTGCATGCAAGAATACTAATTACTTTAGCAGCACGTTTGCATCCTGTTTTGCTCAGTTTTAAAAGGAGACTAGAAATGTAAAAGTATAATCATCCTTGGTAGATGGGATGGCACTTAAGCAATCAACACAGTCTTGTAAAAGTAGTTTTAGGGAAATATTTCAAGCTTTATTCACTCAGTTAGCATTCTCAAGAGCCAAAGTACATCTTAATCCTTTTATTTTTTTCTGCACAATTAAGTCTTAAATATTGCATCAAGATACAGCAAAACAAGTTTTGCTAGTCTATAATACTGCTTAAGACTGTTTTGAAAACAGCAGATTTGCCAGCAGCCACCCAAGGCATCCATTAATTGGCCAATTACAAAAATATGTCTGGGAGTATCTTAATTCCATTAGGCTACAGTTGTCAATTTTTTTTTAGGGTAAATTAATTTTAATGATTTTGTTTCTTTCTTTTTTTTTTCCCCCTACAACCTCTAGGCTGTTCCAGTGAATGGTTTTCTTCTAATGCAAGTGTGAAAGAAAAATTATTCCATATTACAGAAATATTACAGAAAATGTTTTAACTGGTTTGGTTATTTAAAACTTACATTTGGTTTTGATTGTCCTCTGTGTCATACTTTAATTTTCCTCTTTTTATTCTTTGATTGCTTTTTTTAAACAGCTGTTTTCCTTGTTCTTCTATTTCCACTTTCCACAATCTCCACCTTCTTAATTTCTTGTAAATTGTTTCTTGCCAAAATGCCACGTAAAATTTGTGACAACAGCCATCTTTGAAGGGTATGTGCAGGATCTGAATGGAACCCTCCTTATCCCTGAATCATTTCCCAGTAGTTTGTATTCTTGCCTGTTTTGTTTTCTGAAAAAACATGCTTTTTCCTATGAACAAGTTTGCATGGTCCGTTCTGTCTTGCTTTGACTTGTCTGACACAAGCAAGTATCATTCATTTGGACAAGTAATTACTGATTTTATTCTGAGAGTCTTGTCGGCCCTCTTTTTCCTCCCCCACAACCTCAGACCTTTTCTGAGAAGGAATTCCACAGACATAAACTCTGCAATAGAAATTATAATGATTTTTGTAATCCACAAGTACTGAAACAAACAAGGACAGCAAATGATATGGATAGCCTAATGCAGAGATTGTTTATTAATTACCAAGTAATTGGCGTTTTCAGGTTTCATCATAGAATGGTCCAGGCCAGAAGGGACCTCCAAAGGACATCTAGTCCATCCTCCCTGCAGTAAGCAGGGACATCCCCAACTAGACCAGGCTGTCTAGGACCCTGTTGAGCCTTACTTTAAATATCTCCAGGGAAGGGGCCTCAACCACCTCCCTGGGCAACGTGTTCCAGTGTTCCACTACCCTCATAGTAAAGAACTTGTTCCTAACATCATCAATGATAAACACTTGTTTTGCAGGTGGTGGTTCTGAAGGCACCATGTTTTAGTAATACTTTGCTCTCTAACCAGCGAAGCAAGAAACAACACTCACTCCTTGGGTTGCAGCTCTATGGTCAGGCATCCTCTTTGACCTAGGGACATGCAGCAGTGGTTGCTCACTCGCTCACAGTTATGTTTTAGTGAAACAGTTTATGAACTTTGGAAGAAGAAAAAGCAGGAATAAATACTACATTTGCTTCAAATGGCATCAGCGGCAGGTGTCAAAGAAATTGATGCAAAGCCCAGGGGCTTCCTTTCCACCAGAACTGTTTGTGTAAACGTGCACATCTGAGCAGTACATGCTGACTTGTTTTAAAATAAACAATCTTCACTACACAGGCATTTGGAACACATTTCATCTTCAGTATTTGGCACACACTGGGTGTGTTAGGCTCCTAGTTCTTTTTCTTGCTGCAGAAACAGAGCACAGAAATTGTGGCAAGAGATATCAGATTAGCACTGGTGGATGCGGCACTCTGAAGGTGGTAGAAGATAAAAATACCCTTTGGTGTCCAGCGTGACAACTTTTGCTTCCCATCTTCTGCAAAAATCTGAGACATGTATGTGTGTCCCTAAGTCTGTGTCTCTGTTTCATATTTCTGCTGTACAAACTGGAAGCCCAACATATGGTTTCACTATCTTAAAAGAAGCCACAGAGTCTCCAGGAAAAAAAAGCTATTCTTAGTGAATCTCCCTGTTAGGCTACTGTAATGACAGTAAGGGGAACACTCCATTTCAGGCTCTGCTAGGACTTGATCCTTGCTTCTTCAGTGCCTCTGCATATGAACCCACCTACTTCAGAGATTTTTTCACCTACACTTCTTAATTCAGTCTTTAAAACAGAAGCATATTTCTTGAATGTTACTCTGATGTTTTCAAGGGGACAGAGAAAAGGTAATGGATCCATCTGTAAAGAGAGACTGGCTAAGGAGGGAAACTGGTATAATAGGAACCAGTGGTAATTGAAGACTGGCAATAAAATAAATAGAAACAAGTTCTGTTATACATGGCTCTAACTTCTACTTACCTGTGAGATTTGTATTCAGTGGCTGAAATGGGGAATAACTTATGTTGCTTCACTTCAAACATGTATTGCCAGAGTCAGAACAGCTAGATCACACAGGTGGTCTCTCAGGATCATGCCTCCTGTCCACAGCCTGTGTGTAACAGCTCTGCAGGCATTTGCATGGTTTACTGCAGGAATGGCTGTACTGGGTGCACTTTGAAAGAATAATGGAACGAGGCCAAGCTTGGAGATTAAGACATCTAAATGTAGATTCTTATATATAGATGTGTGCATGTGATCTAAGTGTCTGAACCAATGTCAGAGGCACTGTAGGTGATGGAAATCTAAAGTGACTTAAGGTACCAGCTAGGATGCTTGTATGTCTGCATGAGACTGGTAGCATCTACAGCAGAGCTGCACTGTTTTGTTCTGGGGTGTCAGGTAGGGGTGAGCAGAGGTGTCCCAGGGGCATCCAAAGTATTCCATGGAGAATTTTTTTTTTTTTTGCAATAATATTCTTTACCTGTGATGCCACTCAAACTCACCATTGTGATTCACATGGGTAGGATGTGCTTGGGAGCACCTGGGACAGAGGTCTATCAGGGTATGATCTTTGTTGTGGGGCAAAGGATGCAACTAGTAACTGAAGTTTTATTCAAGAGTTAGATTTAAGACATGGGTTATTACTGTGCTAGTCATGTGAATAAAGCTTTATGATCTTTATGAGAAAGATTTTCTTTAAAGATTCTTTTCCCACATTAAGTTCTTCAATCTTTCTTGACTAATTTGCCAAAATCAGAATGATTTAGCAAAACCTAAAAACCCAGTGATTAGCTAAAGCAAATCCAGAGTCACAAGGCTGAATCTCAAAGCTGAGTAGTTTATATGTTTTCAGCTCACTGGATTTTTACTCTCTTCTGTGGTCCTAAGAGTTCATCCAGTCACAATGCTACTATCTCCAACATACTTTGTGAGCTCTAGCATATCTTCACGCAGCATAATTGCTGTGAGCCCTTTCCCAAGCTAATGTTAACATACTTCAATTCTTACAATTTTGAAGATTCTTTTAGCCTGTAGAGTAGTAGAACCTTTATGAACTTTCCCAGGTCTCTGTGTTTGTATGTGTATGACCTTCATGAGGGGTTCTGTATTGTCATTTAACTCTTAACTTCACAAAATCAAACTGTTTGAAGGACAGAAAAACAGCAGTGAAGTGCCACATATTGTCTTGCCTTTTCCCTCTAGTGGGAAGGGTGCAGGCTGCACCCCACCTTGTACCAAACCCACAGGTCAAGAGGACGGGGTGAGGAGTCCCAGTACCTCCCCTGGTTGGAAACAGAAAACAGCCAGGCAAAGAAGGTTTTTCCCATGCAGAGCTGAAGTACTCAAGAGGGCAGCACTGCTACTAAACCCACCCACTCCCATGCAGAAAAGGTGTTTTGCTGGTTCTTTATATCCTTTCATCATTACTATGTACTATTGCCAGCACCAGGAGAGACATGAGTTTCAAAAAACCAAATTGCTCATGAAGTTGCCAGATTTGCTCATCTTAGATTTTATTTTATTCTCAAGGTATCCAGATGAATGCAACATGTCTGATGTACTTAAACCTACAAATTCAATTTAATCTTCTGGTTCAGCATTTTGACCCATGTAATGTAGCTTATAATGAGAGGTTCATGCTTCAGAGCATTGCATTTTGAGGTCACAGGCAAAAAGCCAATCTCCAGATACTTGGATGAAGCTGAACATCACATTCTGTGAAGGGAGTCAAAATGGAGAAAGTTTCCTCATTTTTTAGTGATGTATCAAATTATCACAAGGTGAATTCATTTCAAAAGAGCTAAAAAAAAAACAACGAACCAGAAACCTTGATGTCAGTCTTTGCAGCCAGATTTCTGCAAGATGCTCTGTGGGGGCTGACCCTCACAACACCAGGAGTGTATCTGCTGAACAAATACTAGCAAATCATTTTTAATACCTCATTTCAGGTCTTTGGAGAATAACTTTATCATAAATTGGGAAGCCTGATTTAATTGCACTAATTATGTTTTCTCCTGGGAGCTGATGGGTTACTACTTGCCATCTTCTTGCTGTATGCAATGATTCACACTGAGGCTTTTTCTTATTTATACTTGCCAAAAGTCTAGGAAATGAGTTGTGATAGGTATTGAAGAAACATGTAAGAAATTACCCTAAATCATTTGCTACATGTTCCTACTCCTTTCATAGATCTGTTCTCACATATGATAGTAATGATGTGTTCTTCGGGAAATAATTGCAGAAACTCCATGTTATTTCTCTCTCCATGGGGAATCCACTGAAGAGAGAACATATTTCAGACATGCAAGACATCTATGGTTCTTTTTCACATCTTTCTATTAACATCTATCCTCATCTATTCTTTCTTGAATCAAATACCTGTAGATGCAAAAGTCATTATGACAGAGGCTTGATTTTGCTGCTGCTAGAATTTGCCACTGAATGGAAGCAGGGATTCAGTGACATCCTGCCACAGAATAAAGTTCATTGTATCTTGCCTTTTGTATGACTGAAAAAATCACATTGGCTTCTTGCTTCTGAACAACCTTCCCTGCTCAATGTTAATCTCATGCAAACAAGCTTAAAATCAGTATTGATCATTTATGTAGAAAGAAAGACTCCACTCCTAAAATTAACTAACTATTAAGATCATGTGCTTTCTGTCATCTTAATTTTTTTTTTTTTAAGAAATTAAGTCTTAGTTTCTTGGGGCAAGGGAGGCTCACAAAAAGTGATTTCCCCACCCTATCTGCATGTCTTCTGTTATAGTTTTGCTCTGAAATCTTTCCCTTTCTCATGGGTGTTTTGAGTCAGAACAATAACTAAGTTAACAACAGGCAGCATCAGTGGTTTTGGCCTCTTACACAGTCACACCAAAATGCTTAATTTCCCTTAGGGAAAATCTAAGTAGAATTTTGAGGGTTTTTTGATTGTCGGGGTATTTTTGTATGTGTTTTTTTGTTTGGTTTGTGGTTTGTTTTTTTTTTTTTTTCCCTTCAGACCAGAAGCAAAACCCAACCTTTCAATCATTTTGGGGTGGGGACAGCAGACTTACAGACTTCTTCTCTGCATCCCAGAGAGGGCAGCTGTTTCTCTGGGATGAAGCTAATAATACACCTTGTGGTTTATTAATACACAGATCCTTTCTATGTAGGGCAATGAAGCTGGTGAGGGGTTTGGAGAGCATGTCTTGTGAGGAGTGGCTGAGGGAGCTGGGGTTGGTTGGCCTGAAGAGGTGGAGGCTGAGAGGAGACCTTTATTACCCTCTGTGGCTGCCTGGAAGGAGGTTGGAGTGGGGTCGGGGTTGGTCTTTTCTTACTAATGTAGCTAATGACAGGACAAGGTGAAATGGCCTCAAGCTTTGACAGAGGAGGTTTAAGTTGGATGTTGGGAAGGATTTCTTTGCCAGGGGAGTGGTCAGGCATTGGAGCAGGCTGCCTGGGGAGGTGATGGAGTCACTGTCCCTGGGGGTGTTCAAAGAATCAGTGGATCTGACACTTCAAGACAGGTAATAGGTGGAAGGTTAGACTTTATGATCTCAGAGGTCTTTTCCAACTTTAATAATTCTGTGATTGTAAATCTTCTAAGTAATATAACTGTGAGTATAATGTGACAGGAGATGAAACAGAATTGTTTCTTAGAGGAATTTTGAGTAGCTCAGGACCTTTTTTAATGCTTCTGTTAATTTCCTGCCTCAGCTGACTGTGTGTGCATCTGTCTGCATAGAGAGGAATAATTTGATTGGATCTGAGACCTGGAGCACCTCTACTAAGAGAGAAACAGAGAGAGTTGGGGTTTTTCAACCTGGAAAAGGCTCTAGGAAGACTTAGCAGCCTTCCAGTATTTGAAGGGGACTACAGGCGATCTGTAGAGGCACTTCTGACAAAGACATGGAGTGACAGGATGAGGGGTAAAGGCTTTAAACTGGAAGAAGCTGGATTTAGATTAGGCATTTGGAGGAAATTCTTCCCCATGAGGGTGCTGAGGCAGTGGAGCAGTTGCTCAGAGCAGTTGTGGAGGCTCCAAGCCTGGAAGTGTTCAAAGCCAGGTTGGATAGGGCCTTGAACAACCTAGTCTAGTAGTGCACATGGCAGGCACGGTTGGAACTAGATGATCTTTAAGGTCCCTTCCAACCCAAACCACTCTATAATTTTAAGTACATCTCTGGTTCAGCCTAAATGCTGAACTGCTAGCTGGGGACTGTTTCTCACACCTCCCAGGTGCCAGCCTCCCATGCAGAAAGGTGAGCTCCCTTGCCCCTCCCCATAGCAAAGAGGCTCCCTCCAGGGTGGTCATGTGCCCTTTTCACACTGTGTGACATACAGGTTGAGGAAAGTCTGCTCTACACTGCTTACGCAGTTGGACATTGTGCTGGCCCTCAGGATTTCAAACACAAGTTGCAACTGTTTCTTCTGCTGCCTGGGGGTATCACGTCCAGCAAGCTCAACTGAGAGTTGAGAAGAGCCAGCCAGATCCTGGGCTGCATCAAGAGAAGTGTGGCCAGTAGGGCAAGGGAGGTGATTCTCCCCCTCTGCTCAGCTCTGGTGAGACCCCACCTGGAGTACTGTGTCCAGTTCTGGAGCCCCTATTACAAGAGGGATATGGACATGCTGGAAGGTGTCCAGAGAAGGGTCACCAGGATGATCAGAGGGCTGGAGCACCTCTCCTATGAGGACAGACTGAGAGAGTTGGGGCTGTTCAGTCTGGAGAAGAGAAGGCTCTGAGGTGACCTTCTTGTGGCCTTTCAATATCTGAAGGGGGCTCCAAGAAAGCTGGGGAGGGACTTTTTAGGATATCAGGTAGTGACAGGACTAGGGGGAATTGAATAAAGCTGGAAGTGGGGAGATTCAGGCTGGAAGTGAGGAAGAAGTTCTTCCCCATGAGAGTGTTGAGAGCCTGGAATGGGTTGTCCAGGGAGGTGGTTGAGGCCCCATCCCTGGAGGTGTTTGAGGCCCCATCCCTGGAGGTGTTTAAGGCCAGGCTGGATGAGGCTCTGGCCAGCCTGATGTAGTGTGAGGTGTCCCTGGCCATGGCAGGGGGGTTGGAACTGGATGATCCTTGTGGTTCCTTCCAACCCTGACTGATTCTAGATTCTATAAGAGGGGACCCACATCTCTTCAGTTTCCTGAGCCAATGAAAACAGGATTTTGAAAGCTGTTCACACTGTAATTTGAGTGTTTGGTTGCTCCCATTTATAAACTCCATTTCCTGAAATGCAGTATCACTCAAGGTGGATCCTTCTTTCAGATATGACAGTCATTTGCCCTTAATTAATCTTGATGGTTTGTTCATCTTTGTGGAAGAGACCTTCTCCAGGAAAGAGGAAGGCACGTTTCCTTCAGGAGTGAGTTATGAACACACTAAACTGAAAAGCTGCAATGTTCTGTCACATTAACTCAGTCCCTACAATGCAGCAGTTGTGCTTGATAAACAGCGACATGAAGAGTAACGTTAAAGAGCACATGCATGAGGTTGTGATGGCAACCAGGATACCTAACTACCCAGTGTTACATACATTGCCCTCCTTATTTATGCCTTTGGGAATGATGGATGTATAGGGAAAAAAACCCAAACACCCCAATATTTATTCCATTTTTCATCACAGCTGACAAACTCCGTGGATTAGAGCTAGACCTTCTGTTGAGATATAATCCTGTAAATTTTGTGCTATGAAAAAAAAAAACCATAGTTAAGCTGTATTAAATGCAGGAATATATGGCACATAGCATCATTTATTGCAGAAATACTGATATAATTATATATTTATTTATATAAGCTATGTCTGTGGGTGTATAATATTATGTAAACCCACAGGAGCAGTGTTTCAGGGTGTCTGTCACTGTCACACCAAAGTGCTGACACTGCTGTAAGCAGGAGGGTGACTGCCTATTTAAGACTGCAAGTGGCAGCAAGTATTATTGTAGTATTTTCTTCTGCTTTTTACCTATCTTTTCCCAGTTCTAAATGGCTGGTATTCAGTGCTTTCTTTAAGCAAGTTGCCTGGACAGGGCTGGCTTATTAAAAGTTACAGACATTATTTTAAATCACCTCGTTGTCAATGGATGTCATTAGTGGGTTATATTGCTATAGTCCTGGGGGTTTCTAACACAAGCCAAAGCACAGACAGCTTTGAATGATGTCCTTTGATATTGGTGCAGCCTTAAACAATGGCAGAGGATTTTTCCAGAGCCTTTAGTGTTAATTTTGTGTTTTCATTGGAATTGATATTAGCAGCACCATCCCCATGCAGCATGGCAAGGTCACGTTTAGGCTAACACTGGCTACTTCCATCATCCCTCCTGTGCCACCTTCTGCTCTCACTCATATCAAATACTTATTTCAAAAGAATATATTTATTCTCCTTGTAAGCTGCTCTTGCATTTGATGCCCAAAAAAAGCTTGAAGCCATTTAAGCAACCTTTGTGCTGGAGCTAGTGCCTGTGCAGTTGATGTGTACAGACTCTTGGTTTCCCTCTTGCCAGCTGTACCTCTGCTGCATTTGTGCTTCATATTTTTATGCAGCAGTTAAGAGAGAGGCCTCTGGTTTATTACTCTGGCTCCTACAGCGTGAGCAAATTGTAGTACTTTAAACACACTTTAGTTTATTGTTAGTCAGAAGAAGAAGAGCGTAGGCAAACTGCAGGCTGGGAAAAAAAGGCAGAGAAATTCTGATATTGTAGCTTTTCTTCTTCTCCAGAGCCTTTGTGGTAAGGCAAAGAGAGGTAGGGCGTAAGAAACAAGGCCTGTAGCTCTGTAAAGGTTCTGACTCCTGTGAGGCCCAGCTTCTGCAGAGGAAGCTATTTTACTGGGAGCATCCCTCACAGGGTGCATATAGGAAGGAATTTGGGCAGTGTGAACACTTGCCACCTCTGTATCTGTTTGCATGGTGAGGTGGCATTTGGTCACAACTGCTGTGCCAACAAGGAAAAGCTGTCCCTGAAGAGCAGGACAGAGCCGATGCAGGACAGCCTAGGGAACAGCTCTGGGTGTTTCCCTTTAATTTCTGTATGAGGCTAAGGCAAGTGAGGGGGCTCAGTGGGTTTAGGGACAAGGCAGTTCCCAGAATTACTCACCTTACCGTTTCTATTCTGTCTCCTTTTTCTGTTTTTCTTTGTAGAGTTAAACGTAAGGGAGTCCGACGTTAGAGCGTGTGATGAATCTTCATGTAAATATGGAGGAGTATGCAAGGAAGAGGGCGACGGCTTGAAATGTGCGTGTCAGTTCCAGGTAAGGGCTGCTCACCTCTTTCTTTGCTGTTTCTGACCAATCTCTCAGCTGTATTGAACTATTTGTAGAATCACTATATTTTTAATTTTTTTTCTCATCAGCAGGCTCGCACAGTCTAACCATAAAGCTCTTTGTTTTAATGGCACTGATTGGGATGGTATGTGACTGAACTTCACCTGGGGGTGCTCAGGGAGCAAGTGGAGGGTGTAGCATCATGTTAGTTCCCCACATGGTTTTCTAAGTCAGCCAGCAGCATAGATCGACCTGAGGAAGAAGAGAGGGCCGCCATTTGCTGGGCACTCATCGCCCCTGTGACTGGCAGGAACAGAGGTGAGGAGCACTGGGTAACAGCCACTCTCTCCATCCCCACCTTGCCTCATCCTGCCCCAAGACTCAAGAAGGGAGGGAAAATGACCTACAGCAGGGAGTCCAAGCATGGTCACACATACCAGATGAAGTTTTATAGTTTAAATGCAGTACTTATTATGGACTGCTTGCTATAATACCCAGTATTTGTAAGGCGCTTCACTGCTCTGCTGGTAGCCAAATGTGGTCCATTAGATCTGGGAAGATCTTGAGGCATTTTAACAAAAGGTAATAACAAGATCAGTGATCATAAAGTTCATGAATGAAAAAAAAGAATTAGTGTCACTCGGGGGAAAAAAATAAAGTATGGAAATTTGATTTAAAATATCCTATGAATTTTTAAAAAGTCATAAATGGCAAGTTCAATTTGCTTTGCTGTTTTTTTAGCCTTTAGTTTATGGTTTGTATAACTGTATTCCTTCCTCCCTCCCATGCCTGTCTTTTTTAGAGAAAAGAGGTGGCAGTGCTGCCAGTCAACCCTGGAGAGGGCTATTTTTCAGTGTTTTAAAAATAATCCTGTGTTCTTTTTCAAATAAATAATAACTCAAGTGGAAACAGAACAGCAACAATGTGTATGGGATCTTACAACAGTTTTGGATTCCAGTGTTTCAGAGCTGGTTCATGATGTGCTTGTGTCTAGGTGGATACTATGTTGGGGGCGTCCTGCAGCTTAAACCCCATAAGAACAATGGGATCCAACTGCCTTTTAAAGGGAGAAAAAACTCTTAGTAGAAGAGGCTTGCACTCATCATAAGATAAAACCTCAGTAATAATTTTTAAAAGGATAAGAAATTCAATCCCAGGCTAAGCAAAGGTGTTATTTATTTTCTATAGGTGGTAAATTTATGACTGCTTGATACCAAGGTCATGAGAAATGAAAAAAATAACTAATCCATGAGAGTAGATTTAGACTGGATAAAAGGAAGAAAGTTTTTACAATGAGGGTGGTGAAACACTGGAACAGGTTGCCCAGAGAGGTAGTGGATGCCTCGTCCCTGGTAATATTCAAGATCCAGTTGGATGAGGCTCTGAGCAACATGATCTAGATAAAAATGTTCCTGCTCACTGCAGGGGAGTTGGACTTGATAACCTTTGAAGGTCCCTTCCAACCCAAAGCATTCCATGCTTCTATGGGATAAGACAATACTTTGTCTTGTAAAGTCCATTTTTAAAACCAGTATTATTTTTAATCTAATTATAAGTTTACTTGTACTTCTTGAAAAATTAGTCCTATACTTTAAGGAAAAATGTCTAAGGATAAGGAAAAGGTGCTTTTATTTTTCAGACATGAGGTTGAATTCTTCCTGTAACTCATTCTTCATTATTTGTCTGCAACTAGCAGCACCAAGATATGCCAGGCAACAAACAGCGAGCCCATACTGTTAGGTTCTCTCTGTGCAAGACTATCTGATAGCTAGCTAATTTGTTTTTTTTCCTGACATTGCAAGGTTTTGAAAAGGAATTAGACACATCTGTGTACAGTGCTTCAGCTGAACACGCACTGAAAGGAAGTGTGGGGATATCAACCTGTTCTCCCTGGAGTGCCTTCCCCATTCTTCACAGCTGGAACAGAGCACAGACATAAATGCACACTGGGTTGACCTAGCAAGGCACTTGCTATGCTTTTAACCTCCAGTCTTTTGGAAAATGTACTCTAGTGAGAAAGTTGACTCAATAAAATGGTCTCAGGTTCAGGTGCTGGTCAGGTGAGGATTTTCCTACCAGAGTGGGGACTACTGCCAAGTGTGAGACTGCAGCCCTGGCTGCCTGACAGCAGACTATGTTAGGGAACAGAGGAGCACGGCTGTTCACAGCCACCCCTGAACTAAGGCCAAGGCTGGCATACACCATTCCTTAGATTTGGGAATTTGGGAATTCAATTCCCTTCCAGACATTGCCTTTCTTCCTTCTTCACCTTATCTGCTGCCATCCCTGTCCTGGCAGCGTTTCTTAACTGTTTGGTGTTCTAAAACTTTGAATATTAATGAGCCATAGTTTCTTCTTCTGGGAGCCCCTTTGGAGATGACTGACTGCCAATTTTGTCATTATCACTGAAACAGCTATAGTGTCACAGTGGCAAGAGCTCTGTGGGCTGTGACCTCTCTGAGCATCTTGTAGGCTTTCTCTGTCCTGCCAAGTTGCCTGACATAAAGAGAGAGACCCAAGTTCAATTCCTCAGAATCAGATTTACAAATTAGACCATAGGAGATGTGCTGAAGGGTTCAGTTGTGCTCTGCTTGTAGTGACCTTAATGATATCCCTAATTTCTGCAGGTCTAGTCAGAAAAAAGTTTAATTCCCTTTATATCACAATGGAGAAAGGGCATAGCACATGCTCACCAAACTTTTGGGAAGGTCTTTTGATGTAATTTGGATGATGTTTTACAAAATCTAAATTAAAAACTGACCAGCACTTAATGTGTTAGGGACTGATGGGGAGAGGTGAGGGAAGGAAGAGCCAGCACAGGGCTCTTTTTCAATCTCAGTAAGAATGGCTGAATAACAAATGGTCTCATCAGATAATGTCTTTAGTAAGACAGAATAGGCAAAGGAATACAGATAGCGAGTCAGCCTTACATACTTTCAGATGCTGGGAACCCCACAGTTATGCAGCATCGGATGGAGCCCAGAGAGATTTTGCTCATCCTTAGAGCAGATTCCATCCATGAAGAGATCACAGAATCACAAAGTATTAGAGGTTGGAAGGTACCTTGAAAGATCATCTAGTCCAATCCCCCAGCAAGAGCAGGATCACCTAGAGTAGGTCACATAGAAACACATCCAGGTGAGTTGTGAATGTCTCCAGAGAAGGAGAGTCCATAACCTCTCTAGGAAGCCTGTTCCAATGTTCTGTCACCCTCAGAGTGAAGAAGTTTTTCCTTATGCTCACATGGAACCTCCTATGCTCCAGCATGCCCCTTGTCCTATCATTGGACCTCACAGAGAAGAGCCTGGCTCCATCCTCCCATCACTTGCCTTTCACATATTTATAAACATGAATGAGGTCACCTCTCAGTCTCCTCCAAGCTAAAGAGACCCGGTTCTCTCAGCCTTTCCTCATAAGAGAGATCTTTGTGGCTCTGTGCTGGACTCATTGAAACAGTTCCCTGTCCTTGAATTGAGCAGCCCAGAACTGGACACAATATTCCAGATGCAGCCTCACAAGGGCAAACTGGAGGGGGAGGAGAGCCTCTCCTGACTTAATAGCAATACCCCTTCTTAGACACCCCAGGATGCCATTGTCCTTCTTGGCCACAAGGGCACATTGCTGACTTTTCTGATCATTTGAGATAGTAGAGGATTTCCTCACAAGAAAACAGCTCTACTCCTAAAGGACTTTTGCATGAGAACTTTAGGCTGCACTGTACTAAACTGCTAAAGGCTCACCAAACTGTGAAAAATGAATCACTCTGCCTCTCATTTTCCATCATCAGGACAGAAACCTTAAAATATCACATAGCAACTTTAGGATTGAGTAGAAAATTTTCTATCAGAAAGTATTGTCCCCCTCAAGACTCACCTGTTTAATTATTCCCTAGAAGTAACTCTTCAGTATGAGATGTGACAGAACTGGTGGCTGTGTTTAATGTCTGGGAGCTACTCACTATGGGAAAGTATTATGAAACTGTTAAAATAATTTTCAGAGCTGGCAGGATGATTTATTTCTCTCCATGCATGCTTAGTTCATTCTCAGTTGGCCATGGATGGCAGGATGTCAAAGGAGGGGTGGATGATTCCCTTCAAAATTACATTTTAAAAATTGAGTATTTTGAAGTTTGTGTATGCCAAAACACAAAGAAACTGTTATGGCAGAGACTGTCATTTGGAATTCGGAGAAGAAACTCTTGTCCTTTGGAGGCAGTTTATCTTAACTAATGCTGCAATTTTTGTGTGGACCCTCACTTGTAGAGCAGTTTAATCATACACTTGATATGGTTATTTGGTGAGTAGTCTGTATATTTTTTTTATTGCTTCTTGTTCTTTGATTTTTGCTTTGGGTTTTTAAGATGCAAAAAATGTTTGGAATTTCAGTTACCTTTGTAACCACACAGGGCAATGTCTCATTTTTCACACAGTCAAGTGGGGTTTGGATCTCCAATTCAGGGGTGAGTGGTTCATCACTCAGCAATGTTAGGCATATTGGTGGTCTCAGTGTGTTTCACACCATTTTAATGCATATCATACATCCAAGGGGTATATAATCCATCTTTCTTAAAATGTCAGAAAGCAGCAAAGTAGCAGCTGCTCTTGCCAAAGCCATTTGCAATGATGAATTTTACATTTGTCCTGTTTAAATTATTATTGAATGTACTAATGCTACTGTCTTTGAGCTTAAAAAAATTTTCAGTATTGTAATACAAAAGCATTATTATAGTTGTTGACCAAGTAAAACATACTCATGATACTCATGAATGATGCTGGGTTGCATCAACAAGGGCATCACCAGCAGAGATAAAGAAGTCATTATCCCACTCTACTCAATGCTTGTCAGGTCACACCTGGCTTTCTGCATTCAGTTTTGGTCCCTGCTGTACAAAATAGATGTGGACAGGCTGGAAAATGTCCAGAGAAGGGTCACAAGAATGATCAGAGGACTGGAAGACATGCCATGTGAAGAAAGGCTGAGAGAACTGCGTTTGTTCAGCCTTGAGAAGAGAAGGCTTAGGGGAGACCTTATTACTCTGTACCAGTACCTAAGGGGGAGCTGCCAAGAAGATGGATATTCCCTTTTTACAAGGAGTCACATGGAAAAGACAAGGGGAAATGGGGACAAGTTACTCACAGGGAGATTCCAGTTGGACTCTGGAAAAAAATTCTTCACCATGAGCACAGTTAGACATTGGAATAATCTCCCAAGGGAAGTAATGGATTCCCCTACACTGGACAATTTTGAGACTCAGCTTGACTGGTTGCTAGGATATCTCATTTAAACTATACTGTTACCTAGAAAGGTTGGACCAGATGATCCTTGAGGTCCCTTCCAACCTGACATTCTCAGATTCCACAATTCTATGAATTTAATGGGGATGGTGATTGTTTTCCCTTAAAAGATCATTCTATGACCAAAAAGATTAGCAAATCTGCCCTGTAGCACTGTTTACTTCAAAGTTGCCTTTTCTCGGTTTCCTCCCCTGTGCCTAGTCACACATTCTTGTATTTGAAGGAGTTTTCTCCTTCCTCAGTGTTTATCCTTCAAATATGCCTGTCATGTTCCCTCTAGCCATTACAAAGTCCCACAATGGTTATTTTGTTCTTTTAATCTTTCCTATGTTCAGTCCATATGGAGTTGGGCTATTATTTCAATGATCCAAAAGGAATACATGCAGTGATACCGAGAAACTAATATACTTTAAATGTTACTTTAGTGAACAGTTACAAGTTACTGCTAGTAATTCTTATTTATACAACTATCTTCCTGCATGCTAATATGCAATTGAGATTAATCACATGATTTTGTATGACTGGGTTACTTTATAATTTCTTTTTCAGTGTCACACAAACTATATTCCTGTTTGTGGATCCAATGGAGACACTTACCAAAATGAATGCTTCCTCAGGAGAGCTGCTTGCAAGCATCAGAAAGAGATAACAGTGGTATCAAGAGGACCTTGTTATTCTGGTACGTAAAACATCACTTTGTGTTACTAGTGAATACTGTCGCTTGGTTAGCTCTTTAGTTCTGCTCTTAATTCCAGATATTTTAATTTTCATGATTTTCATAGAATGAAATAATGTGGAAAACCCCAGTCCTCTTTAGCAATGGAATATTTTTGTAGAGAAGAAATCTGATACATCTTCTGATATGCTAACATGTTAATAAATAACCATTAAAAGTAGCAATACTTTATCTGAGAAAGTAGTTTGTGAATGCCTCTGCTATATGTATAGAGGAGCCTTCATTTGGGGGATGTACAGAATTAGTGTGGCCTCCAGCGAGTGACACTAATCAGTCTGACTACCACTCTATACCTGTATCCAACATATTATCTTTGACTGCTTTAATTTTGAATGATTACACTGAAGATTGCCTAACTGCTACAAAATTGTTGTACCTCACATTTCTAATGGATTGGCCATTACTGTCTTCCTACACACTTAAAACACCAATTTTGCACATTTAAAATACATGGGAGAGGTTTTCACTGTCTTAAATATTGCAACGTACTCTTGGACACAGAAGCTTAGCCACCAGAGGTCTTCTGAACCTCTGGACAGATTCAAAGCTGGTCAGAGCAGACACATGGCTGGCTTTCTCATAATTAAATTACATGACTCAATAGCATCAACAGCTGCATTCTTTTGCATAGATAACACAAAAAAAAAGAATTTTCAGTTGTGGGACATCACTTGTCTTTTGATATACGATAGTTACTCAATTAAGCTAAGCAAGGTTATATCTGTATGGCAGCCAAACATAACTATGGATCAGGTGCACATGCTCCTAGCTAGCTTTAGGTTGGCTAGTCTAGTTATCGACGACAATTTAGAGGCAGCAGTCTGGAACTCACTGTTGGCTGCAACATCCTATTTGGAAATTAGGGTAAATTTATGGATAGTGTACCTAGGCCAAGTCCTTGCTGCTGCCAGTCCCACAGCTACCTCATTCGAATGATGTACAGCTGTGTTTTACATGAGCTGCTCTAATGCCTTTGACTACAACACAGACTTAGGGCTGTTTACTAAGGTCCAAAAACAATCCATGATGTTGGTCCTTGTAATAAAATATATATTTATATATTTTATATTTATATATTTTATATTTATATATTTCTGGTGGTGGTATCTTCAGACACTGCTTTAACTTATTTACAAAGTATATTTACAGGGTCTGTTATTTGGTTGTGGGTATTACATTCTGCATATGAAGTCAGTTAAACCATTTAAGCACAAATCTGAGAATTCCCAATACAGCAATTTAAATTGGAAATAAAGGTGCCGTGATCTGCAGTTTCCCACAAGGGGCATTCTATAGCAAATTAGCCAGGTACTCGTGGCTTGCCCCTCTGCCTGGTATCTTCCCAGACACTGTAACTGTAATTCAAATGGCTCTTGGCTCAGACAGGGCAAAGGGGCCTCTCTTTTCTCATGCCCAGCTCATGGTCTGGAGCTTTTCCTTGGCTTGGAGAGGCCTAAGGGGCCTCTCTTGTGCACTCCATCACTGGGCTGTAGCCTTTCCATGGCTCTTCTGGGATTCAGTTCTCTCAGGGCTTTTCCCCTTTCTGCCTCCGGCACATGGCTCTCAGAGTATTGGTTGCCTTGGTCCAGGTGCAAGGCCCAGGCGTGGTTTGCCTGCTAGGACAGCATTTGGCTCTCCTTGCTTTCTTGGTGAGCGCAAGGCAAACTGCATACCATCTTGGCTGGTTTAAATACTGTCCCAAGACAATTAATGCCCTTTGGTAACAGAGAAACCTGATAGCTGAACCTTTGGGATGGGGCATATCCAAACATAGCCAGGGGCACACACAGTTCACAGGTGTGTTCCAAGGTTAATTACATGTGCTACACATTTGCCTGGACCATCTGGACCCAAGGAAGTGTCCAGGTTCGCACGTTCACATGTGCTTACCTCACTGTCAGGGTCAGGGCATGTTTTGGGGTTCGTCCCTTCAGGACATTACCACTCCTTTGCCAATGGGCATTTATTGTCAAGGATAGTAATCACCCCTACAGTAAGGTTTGCCTTTGTGAATTATCTCCCTGTGTAAAATATGGGGACTCCTTATAGTATACATGTAACACGATATAAAGATTATACATGACCATATGAAACTACATAAATTCACAGTTACTCTTAACTAGAGCCCTGTGTTTGCTCTGAGTCCAATCCTTGGTGATCTCCAGCTTTTCACCCCCTTGATACTGGTGGCTCTCTGTTGCTGAAGCACTTAGTTGTTGTCCATGTAACTCAGGTGATGGAGCAGGGGTTAATTCCCTTGCTAGGCAAGGTAATAGGTGAAGTTGCTATGGTGCTGCCACTGCTGTCCCTGTAGTTCTGCAGGTTTTCCCGATGCCTGTTTTGTAGACTTTATTTGCCAGTTGGGCATACGCTTTACAACATCAGAAGGCATGCCCAGCATGATTCCTTGCTGGCATAACTCTGCACAGGATGAGGAGTCCCTTTTTTATTCACGGTTCTTTCCGAGGCTCTTGGTGTGAGGCCTTAGTGATTCCTGACTGCGGTGCTCAGAGTTGTGTCCTCTGGTCTTTTCATTGTAGCTTCCATTCTGCTCCAGGCTGGAATGTGGATTTGGAGTATGAAGGTTTGAACTGAGGATGTACAAGTAAATTTTTTCATTCCATTTCATGCCTAAATTATTTTAAGAAACAAACTCACAGCATGGAAATTTCCCTCACTTAAAAAAAAAAAACACCACAAACAAAAAAACCAACCAACCAACCAAACAAAAAAAACACAAACACCCCCCCCCAAACAAACAAAAGCTGTTTATCTGTTTATTTTAATATGTGCTAATAACATTTCACAAAAAGAAAATGATTCTTCTGAGCCTTATATTTCTGGTAGCTAATTGTTATGTTACTCAGCTACTCTGGAATCTGAGGGGTTTTAACCTTTCTCTCCTTTACTTTACATCCCACATAAAACCAAGGAAACACAGCATAATTTTAATAGCACTTAGTGTTACAGATTAAGATATGTGCTGAGATACAGCTCTCAATCTGAGGATGTGATTCAGGCAGTACACCGCATTTACTCTGTTGCAGTTTAAAATATTTCACCAGAAAGGTTCCTGCTGCTCTGGTTGCCATGAGAGTATTAGATGATAAAAATCATCTGGAACCTCTCCACACCCTGCCTGGGATCATGGGTCAACAAGAAGTCAATGTATTTGTAATCTTGATCTGTAACACACGTATAGGAGGAATCAAATATACAAATTAAAGAATTATTCATAAAGCCCCATTAATTTTCACCAAATGCTTCTGAATTTGCCATGAAAAAGTTTTGTTCTGGCACATCATTGGGAGCTAAGCATAGGTTCACTGGTTTCCTATCAGACTTACAATTTTTCAAAGCAAAGCCTCATCCTGGCAGGATGCATCCGAAACAACAGAGCAAAATTCTCCCGTAGTGTTGTACCAACTGTTTAATATTTGAAGTACATCAGACTTGAATTTCATACAAGAATTAAACACGTCCTGTTTCCTGGAGATTGATAGCTTCTGAAGCTACAGCACTGGAACAGACTATACAGAGTGCTTTAGTCAGACCGATTTCTTGTGAGGTAATATTTTGATTAATTTTTTATGGATATGGGTGATTAATCAGAATATTTATTTATTTCCTTCACTCAAGTGCTGTCAGAGTAGCAAGACCCTAAAATAAGCAGTGTCAACAAAGCCAGTCATAAGCGCTTTAGGAATGAACAAAATGCAAGTTTACATTAACAGTGGTGCTTTATAGAAATGTAAGAAAATGTATGGCCAAAGTTTTCAAGACTTAACATTGTCAAAGCCAATTTTTCAGTGAAAGGATGTTGGATTTAAAAAGGAAAAAAAAAAAAAGAAAGAAAAATCTGGGTATACAGAGTTGTTTCTGTGCCTAATTACTCCAAGGTAGCACAACGTCTGGAGGAGGAGGGTCTGTAGGTTTTAGACAATACATGTAGCCCCATGCTGCAATACATAGGGAAACTAGGAAGATGACTGAAAAGCAGCTTTTGTGCTCTCTTTGCCTAACACCTCACCTTTGAGAAATGA
The DNA here is from genome assembly GCF_027791375.1 of Indicator indicator. Lineage (NCBI taxonomy): Eukaryota > Metazoa > Chordata > Aves > Piciformes > Indicatoridae > Indicator > Indicator indicator. The sequence goes on along the minus strand of NC_072015.1, from coordinate 35,035,136 downwards.
TGGGTCAAATCAAACCACATATAATTTTGTCCTGCACCTAATCTAACCTCTTGCATTCATAAAGGAATCATTCCATCTGTGACTGGATGGAGACAAACCGGGCTGTGAAGCAAGCTGGCTGTGAAGCCCTTGCTGATAGCACTTTCCATTTTCCACAGCTTCTCCTCCTTGCTCTGTGAGATTACATTTTGAAGAAGGTCAGAGCACTGTCCCAGACTTTTTGTCTATTTAAAATTTCTTACCCTTAACAGTTCCCTCCTTGCAGTTCAGCCCTTAACAGAATGAGCCTGGACCATCCAGCAGGGCAGGGGGAGATAGCGGCATCTACATCAGGACCCTTGCCAGACTCATAGCAGTCTTGCTGCTGACCTGAAGCCTTAATCAGTTCATAAAGGGTGACATTACACTGAAATTCATTCATGTTATGCCATCCTCTGCTGGAGGTTATCTTGAATGGCTTTGCTAAATAGATTAAAGAAACCTGGAAGAGAAGGTGGTCAGGGTGCTCTGAGCATTGAGGAGGAGTCCCTTGATTTCTTCTAACCCCTTTTGTTAGTTAATTTGTTGTCTTTTATAAGTTAAAACAAAATAAATTAATTCAGTAAATAAGGAATGGACATTTATGATTGATTTCTAAGAATGTGTGTTCTTGTTATCCCACACACAGAGCTGCAATTTTGACTGCTGCCAGATTTTTATTATATGCACATGAAAATGTAACCACACAATGATATACTACTTCACATATTTTACTTACAGATTCTTTGTATGCTGCATATATTTCTAAGGCACAGTCCATTGCTTTCTGTAGGGATTTCTAAATAAAATTAAAAAAAAGAAAACAAAACAAATCAGCACCACCAAAAGTTAGTTGCAAAACTAGAAACAAATACTGTATCTGTTAGATTTAAAAAAATATTCTCTTAGGAGTGGCTTTAACTTAGTGTTCTTCAGTGTGAAGTAATCAAACTTTTGCCCTGAATTTGAATGCTACAATAAACGTGTTGTTTGTTTTTTTTTTTGTAGGAAGTGAAGCATATCTAGGTGCACATGTTGTCCTGAAAAGAAATATAATAAGCTGAGTTTAATCCTTTTAAGAAAGTTAAGGAAGAAATTATAGGCAACTCAGTTCTAGAATAACAAAGTGTGAAAATATCTCTTCATGCTTTAGCAAGAAGAAGCCATTACAAACCTGATAACCTGCTATAAAAATATTCATTTGTGCTGAGAGCTGATCAAGACCCTTATTCCCAGATTCAGTGCAGTACAGGAGCTTTCCTGTCCAGCCTGCATTGTGGCAGCACAGCATCACTATTCTGTCATTAAGAAATGTTTTGGAAGCAAAGAAATAGCTTAACCAGATATATTACATCAACATTTGCCAGGATTTAACATCCTGTACTTTGGGTTGTTTTTTTTTTTCTTTTTCCATGGCATAGTATAGCAGGAAATGGCTTCCAGGGCCAGGTGTTAGCAACCACTTTCCCCTAAAGATGTCAAGGCAAATGGATATTCTCTGCACACAGTCTGGCACTGCAGAGGTTAAAAGTCTCTTTCCAGCAGCCAGAGACTTGCAGCTGCTGGCAGTTAGGCTTGTCAGCACTCCTCCCCAAATGCTCCTGCTGGCATATCAAAATCAAGGGTAATTGCTACCAGGCAGCTCTGCTCCTGGGAGGGTGGGGATAGAAACCCAGCAGCAGGAGGTGGGCTGAACTGTTGCTTCTGGGAGAGCTGGGTGGCTGAGCTGGCATGCTTCTCTACAAACTGCTTTTGTACAGCAGCATGAGCTCTGCTCCATTGCCAGCAGTGGGAAGCTGGAGCTTTCTTTGGTCTTTGCTCTGGCTGATGGCTTGAAATGGGCTGTGCTGATTTTGAATCTCTTCCAAAACACCGGTCCTTGGAGATTTCAGGGCTTCTGCTGCTGCTCCAGGAGCTGATGGAGAATTACACGGTGCTGAGGAAAGAGGGAAAGTTAAATACAATGCAATAGGGCACTCCTTGCTGTGTCTAATGACAACTGTAGATCAGGATGATCTTCTTTGGTAACAAGTTTCTTGATAATTTTATCTGATCTTTACTAAGTACTCTTTTGTGTACCTGGGATTTAACTACAGCACACTTTGCCCAGTCCTACCATGGAGAGGGCCGCATTGCTGCTCTGTTAACCAGGAAATCCAGGCTAACAAGTAACTAGAAATTGAGATAGCAGAGTCAACATTATTCAGGACTTGTTCAGTGAAGTTTCTGGGCTGTTGGTATGGGAAGATCATTTCCTCCTCAATGCAAAGAAGTGGCACATACTGTCTTTGTGCTAAGAAAACCACAGCTATATCCCAAAAGCTTTAGGGGGAAAATCCAGGACTTGAGTATGAAGAGTATAATAACTCCTGGGTGCCAAAGTTCAGGTGCTGGAAATCCCTTCTGAGCTGTCAGCTAAGCCTTTCAATACCTAAATTCTGCAAATACATCATTTTTTGGCTTTGTTTCCTAGAGAATGGTGTACAGTTTTACCTTCAGTGTGTCAAGTGTTCTGTTCTGCTCGCAATTGCATAGCTGCTGACCTGTTTCTCACACAAATCTAAAAAAAGAGCAGTGATTTGATATTTCTTTGCCTGCCTCTCTGTGAGCAGGATCACATAGGTTTGTTCTGGAGGTGCCTACTGGATCATCTCTCACATGTAAATCAAGTGGAAAGGTCTGCTTGCTTAAAATTTGTCAGTGAATTATTTGTCTTCCTGGTTGTACTTAGTATTTGGAGCGGTTAACCTAAATGGGGAAGAGATAAGTTCAATTTTCATGTTAGTTTGAGTTAGAAGCAATCCCTCCTGAATGAGAGAGGCTGCAGCTCTTTCAGGTTTGGAGGGCATACCTTCTGTCTCTGCACTAAAGCAGACTCAGAGTACAGAAATGGATCCTGTTCAGAGAGAACCATGAAAAAATGGGACTCTGACTGTAGCCTAGTGCTTTCAGTGTTCAGATACAGTATCTGATCCAAATGCTTCTTTATGTATTTCATTCAGAAACTCCTTCATGGATAAAAGCAGCTCACAGCAGATGCCTGTACATTTGTGTATAATCGTAATTTTACAAGCCTATTTGGAAAAGAGTGGCTCAAATAAAGAGAGAAGTTAAGTCTAATTACTGACCTGTGGCTTCGGGGGATGATATTTCTGTCCAGATTTCTCACTTGTTTGAGCATCTTTCTTGCCAAATCTTGGTGCATGGAGATTTTTGGAATCCTGAATTGGGCAAGGGCTTGAAAGGAACAGGGCTTGTCCTAGTAAGCTTGCAAAAAATGCTACTTTTTAAACCAACAGCTGCTGGGGAAAATCTAGCAAAGGCTCACCAAAAAAAAAAAAAAAAAAGAAAAAAAAGAACACCAGATTAGTTTGGTGTGGTTACCCTGGGAACAGGAGTCCTAGCATAGCTCCCAGGCTCAGAGGGGGAGGCAAAAGTTGAAAATGATGCCATGTTATAGAGGATAAGACTCTATGGTTTCTCGAGACCTGAAAGCCCAAACATGTGGCAAAGGATCTGTCTTCTTATCATGTCTTGCCAAGCAGAGACAATTGCCTATGGACCTTACATTTATCAACCCAATGTTCAATAGAGACTGATGGTCTGAGCATCAGCTCTTCATCATTGATGTGGCCCTCTCCTTAGAGCTTGTACTCTGTATGTGATGGTACCTCTGCTTGCCACACAGCATCTGTACCTTGGGGTATAACTGCAGCCAGCATTCCTCAGCTTGGGGATGAACGTGCAGGGGAAAGCAGTCAGAGAGTACAAGTTTGAAAGAAAAACATGGAACAAGTCAGTTTTCTGTGAGACGTTTTAGTTTTGGGTTTTTTTGTATGAAACACAAGTTGAACTTGCTGAAGTGTGTATGGCAGCCTTCTCTACCTCAGGACAGTTTATGACACAGTTTACCACTACAAAAAAGCCTATAAACCAACCTCATATCAGTAAATTATACTTCTTCAAATTTCTTAATGAAACAATACTTCCATATTTTTGAGTGACACAACAGTGACATTTTACATGGGACTGTCAGCTTTGTCAGTAAAGTGGGCCCCTATCAGTGGAACAAGAGCCCTTCTGGAAATCCCAAGCACAAATACAGACTGGGCAGTGACTGGCTAGAAAGCAGCCCTGAGGAGAGGGACTTGGGGGTGCTGGTGGAGGAGAAGCTCAACATGAGCTGTCAATGTGCACTTGCAGCCCAGAAAGCCAACAAGATCCTGGGCTGCATCAAGAGAAGTGTGGCCAGCAGGGCAAGGGAGGTGATTCTCCCCCTCTGCTCAGCTCTGGTGAGACACCACCTGGAGTACTGCGTCCAGTTCTGGAGCCCCTATTACAAGAGGGATATGGACATGCCGGAAGGTGTCCAGAGAAGGGTCACCAGGATGATCAGAGGGCTGGAGCACCTCTCCTATGAGGAGAGACTGAAAGAGTTGGGGCTGTTCAGTCTGGAGAAGAGAAGGCTCCAAGATGACCTTCTTGTGGCCTTCCAGTATCTGAAGGGGGCTCCAAGAAAGCTGGGGAGGGACTTTTTAGGATATCAGGTAGTGATAGGATTAGGGGGAATGGAATAAAGCTGGAAGTGGGGAGATTCAGGCTGGAAGTGAGGAAGAAGTTCTTCCCCATGAGAGTGGTGAGAGCCTGGAATGGGTTGTCCAGGGAGGTGGTTGAGGCCCCATCCCTGGAGGTGTTTAAGGCCAGGGTGGATGAGGCTCTGGCCAGCCTGATGGTCCCTTCCAACCCTGACTGATTCTATGATTCTATGATTCTTGCCTTTATTTCTGTGAGGTAATAAGCTCAGTCTGATAGAATAATGATATAAGAGGAAATTTAGGCAGAAGGAAAAAACCTCTCTAGTCCTGTTACTCCATGTGACAGGAGATTATTTTTAATGTGTTAAGTGACCCAGTAATGTGGAATTTCACACTTTTATCCATGCACTAGAGGGAATTATTCTTAGAAATGTAGCTGCTTAAAGAAAAGAGGGGGAAGGGAATTGAGCAAATGAAGGGTTTGATTTTTCCCTCTGATGTCAACAATGAGTTCATATGTGGAAGTAAAACCCCCAGTCCTCTCTCTGTGTTGCCTCTTTCTTCTTTCACATTTGTGGAAATAAATTCAGCTGCCTTCTCAATTGCTAAAGCAGGCATGAAAAGAGAGGTGTGGAACTAGCAGTGTCAGATCCACTCCTCGTCTCCCAGAGAAGCTGAGCTAATGGGAATGGGGAGCAATTCACTGACTCTAGCTGCTGTCCCATCCTCTCCTCTCTACCTCCTTTGTGCAAGAAAGAGCAAGGGAGGTTTGTCTTTACTGCCATGCTGGCTGAAGGTACTGTGCAGAGTGCTACTCAGTGGAATGCACTTTTCCGTATAAAATCCCAAGCCAGCTCCATAATGCTCTGAAGTGGAGTGAGTTGGTCTGGGGTGATGAGGAAGCTCAGGTCCTGCTGATGCTCGAACTGCTAATGCAACGGGGACGCAGGCACAAGCTGTCAATCATCAGATGCTAATCCAATCAGGCTAATGCCAATGAAATAATTATGTTGTTAGATCATCTTTATATAAAGTGATTGACTCAGCTGAGATGAGCTATTTTGTCATTAGATTACTTAAACCAACTTTACTTTGAGGAGTAGTTGTCTTCTAGAGGTACTTCTGCAGTCAGGTGATTTATGTATTACTCCTTCAAGTTCTACTCCCAGGTCCAGAAGGTGAAAAGTATAAATATTCTCAAAATTGGAGTCTGTGCTTTTCATTGCTTTCGGATTTAACAAATGTAGATTTCTAACAGCTGAACGAAGGCTAAGAAAGTAATTCTGTTTTCAGTATTTGATGATGCTGTTTCTTGAGGAAAAACATCTTGACAGAGAAAAGAGAGATTAGGGCGCAGTAAGCATGGAAAAACTGTATTTAAGGATGCCAGCCTTTATGTGGGACAATTGTTTTTACACCTGGCTCATTAAGTGTAGCACCTGTATACTATAATGTTTTACAGTGACAAGTTCCTGAACAAACAGTTGCTCCTGGAGCAATATTTTAATTTGTTTTCTTTTTCTCCCCCCTTGTTTTTTTTTTTTTGTTGCTTTTTTTTTCCAGATAATGGCTCTGGATCAGGAGAAGGAGGTGAGTACCAAACAACAGTTATACTTGCTTTTGGTCTTCCTTTCTTTTTTCACTATATGTGTGTCAGTTTGACGTACATGGTTGCTATTTATGACATGAATTGAGGGAAGATGATGAATTAAAACTAAGCTTTAACATGTCACTGTTATCTGACCATCTTAGAATAATACTTGAATAGAAATAGGTTGTAGTGTGCATCTGACCAATGTTGTTCTTTCAGATTTGACCTATGTAATTTTTTATTTGTTGCCAGCGATATAGTGTGATGTTAAGAACCCTGTTTCACCTGTATTTGACTCCTGAAAATGTCCATTCACAATAAAGTTCTTAACTTTTTTAATATTTTTTTTTCCCCTGGCCATCATTTGCTTACAACACCTAGTAGTGAATTTATCCTTGGTCAAACATATTGCCTAAAATATGTAATGATTGCATTATGATCTCTGTTTTTATCAAATATTTTAGGTGCTTCTGTTCAAATCTGTATATTCAAGGAGGGGGAATGTAGCATAGCTGGTACTAGTAAAAGTGTTCCTATCTTTGATCACATCTTAACATTCTTTCTGAGTATTCTAGCAGGAATGCAGATAAGAATGAAAAACATGAGCTATAGATGTATACAGGCACAGAAAAGACATTTTGCTTTCAGGCTTTGCTTAGGCTTGCTGAATAGGAAGTGTTGCAGTTCATACAGATGGGACTGACTTTTGAAATATTGGAAGTCTTGTATAGCTACATGAAATTGTGCTTTAGTGGAAAACAGTCAATGTCATCACTCTGTAGCTAAAGATAACAGTTAACTTGCCAAAAATCAGGAGCCAGCTTCTTCTTTTTTCCTGTATTGAGTGAAGGGGAGGCATTTCCCTTCCCTTTAATAAGATGTTATCAGTAAATTCCTGGGCTGTTGGCTATTCTCACCTTTGTTTCCTTTTGGAGCAGTAATTGAAGGAACAACTTTCTGCTCAAGAAGTGTCTCTTCTTATCTGCACTGTTGACTTTTTTCTGAAGCCCTTCTTCCAGAGGTTGCATCACACACTTTCCCCAGCTCTGCTTGCTCCTCCTTCTGCCTTCTACCCAGCCTGTTATTCCACTACAGTTGTTCTGTTTGCTTCAGTGCAGCTATACAGTTCCTGTAGGTGACAGATGACAATAATTTAGTACACATCTGACTTTTATGTTTGGAACAGTTTCAGGAATGTTTGAATACTTCGGGGGATATATATTTGTCTCAGTATTTCCCAATTAGATATAAAAATCCTGTTAAAGTCCTTTGCAAATGTCTCTGGAAGTGACTGGCAGCTGACTGACAGATGTGGGGATTCTTTGGGTTATTTTATGAATATTTGGAAGAAAAGTAGGCCACAACATGCTGAGTTTTGTTGGTTAGGCTGCTCACTGAAAAGGTGATAGGTCCACATTCAAATATGCTTACTGCCTGATTTGGGGCAGGAGACTGAACCCAGGTCTGCTGTCTCTTGGTAAGAGAAGTCCAAAATGGGTGTTCATTTGTCATTGCTGTTGGTTTTGTTCTTACTTGAAATATTCATTGAGCTGGGAGACAAAGGGAGCAGGAGGAAGGATGCATGCTATGGAAAAGCTTTGTTAGCTGGGTTGCAGTGTGCCCATGAATTTTAATTATTTATGAAAAATGGAATTACATCAGTGGAGGAGATTTGGTGGTCCCTCCATGCTAGCTAGTACAGTGGTTAGTGCATTGTTTTGGGAGGTGGAATATGCAACTTCACTTCACTCTGGGCAGAAAGACTCAAGGTGAATATCTGTACTGCCTGGGTATTGAATAAAGAAGGGACAACATATACCCACTACCTCCTCCAGCAGTTTTGTGATGTTAGTCCTTCATTTATTTGGCTTTCTTCCAAGTGCCTCTGTGTCAACTGAAGCATTCCTGTTTCTGTTCTTTATGAAAACAATTTGGTTTAGTTCTTAATTTTAGATGGAAAAAAACTAGCAACAAGAAATTGAAAATCACACTTGTCACTTTTCCCTTTTTTTTTTTTTTTTTTGTACAGCCAGGCTATTTGTGACACATCAAATTCAAAGTGTCCCTATTCACCTTCCTCACTAAACTGGGTGTTGGCTAATCCTTCTGCAGAACACTTGGCAAATTTTCAGTGTGTTGGGACTGAAAGGATGGAGGTCAAAGGATGGAATCTGCTGTTGCTTTTAAATACTGAGGTTTACTCTGGCCAAAAAACTCTGAGATGTTTTTGTATCTGGGATTATTTTTTATACCAGTATTCAAGTGACTGTAAAAGTGTTACAAGAAAATATTAAAAAATCAAAGACTTATTACAAGTTAAGGCAATTTAGAATTAAAACCAAACTTCTAAAAGAACGTTGAACCTGTTGAAGATGGAGATGCATTGTATAGAATCCAGACAAGAAAAAGGGGCAGGAACCGAGTCAAAGGGTGACCCGCAGGGTGGAAGTGCTCCTGTGCACACACTACAGTCTTGCCTTCCTGGTTTTTCTGGCTATTGGACTGACTGGAGGAGTTATGGCACCTTCCTGGCATTTACTTTCAGAGTAAACTAATATAATAAGCACCTAGGCTTGGTAGTTTAATGCCATACTCTTGGCTAGGAGTGCACAAATGGGAACCAAATTGCAAGAGGAGCTTTTGTGCCCTGTAGATTTAGGTGTAGCTACTGTGTCTAGGTACAAGGAAGGAGCAACAGAAGTGAGAAACCACAAAGATAAATGAGAGAGAGACGTCAAACATGGTGTCTTAGAGATTTGTGGGGGTTTCCTAGTATTTACATTTCCAGATGTTAATCACAGAATCAGTGCTTGCTATGTTTCTTAAACACACAATTAGTGTGATTGTGATGCTTGCACACATGGAATAGATGAGTGCAGCTGCTTGTATGTGTTCAGGAAGCGCTGCAGTTGCTGTGCAGGAGATGTACTGTTTGCTGGTCGGTTTTTAACTGTGAAGGAAAGTACTGGGAAAGCATCTGGGCTGTGCCTTTCAGTTGTGACAGCTTGGTCTGTGACAGTCTCCACTGCTGAAATTAGGTGCTTGCCTCACAGGCGGATGAGATTTGTGCTAGTGGTTCACGTTGTTCTTTCATTTCCCAGGCACAAAGCAAGCTCATTAATGGTTCTGAAACTTGACTTGATGCAGATTTTCCCTCCTACTCCCAAACTGTATGATGTTAAATGCATTAATTTTTATGTAAAAATCCCCCCAAACCCAGTAGATTTCGAACCGATTTAGGATATCAGGTCATGACAGGACTAGGGGGAACAGAATAAAGCTGGAAGTGGGGAGATTCAGACTGGACGTGAGGAAGTTCTTCTTCATCATGAGAGTGGTGAGAGCCTGGAATGGGTTATCCAGGGAGGTGGTTGAGGCCCCATCCCTGGAGGTGTTTAAGGCCAGGCTGGATGAGGCTCTGGCCAGCCTGATGTAGTGTGAGGTGTCCCTGCCCATGGCAGGGGGGTTGGAACTGGATGATCCTTGTGGTCCCTTCCAACCCTGACTGATTCTATGATTTAAAAAAAACCCACAAAAGTCCTCTTCCTCAAAGGCTATTTCAGACAATGTCTTGCTTTTGAAGTTGTCATGTGCCACAAAGATACTAAAAACCATGGATCCGGCAGGTTCTCTCCCAGATCATGTTTATTGTCACAAAGATACTAGATTTTACGAAAAGAATTAAGAGTGGGAGAAATTTTTCAGTATGCCTGAACGAGCTAAAGGAGTATAATTTTTACTGGTGACATGATTGTCCCATTGCCCTTTGACATTCTGGGTAAGCGATTTCCATTTTCTATGCTCTGATGGCACGATATTAAATGAAGAGTTGTAATAAAATAGCTCATTTTGCTCATTTCAGAAGTCTGAACCTTCAATTAGCTTAATAAAAATTAGACTTACGAAACCAAGCTGTTGATCACTTGTGGCAACGGGCATTATGAGAACACTTAATAAGAACAGTATGGGTTGTTAATTCAGAAATCAGAGAAATTTCAAATACCTCATTACTCTACCATTACGATTCACCTCTGCAGAAAGCAATGTCAGGGAATGGAGACTCAGACATAAAACAGTTGCTTAGTTGAGATCACAACTGAAGACAGTGGGATCTGCAATTTCCTCATGCTGAAGAATACAGTCATAAAAGCAGCTCCTGATCCACTGTTTAATCAGTGATTTGTCAGAGTTTGAGGCAGAACTGGTGAAAGAGAAGTTACAGGCTCAGACTGGTGTTCATCTCTGCCAGTTGTGAACTCTACCACTCTTTGACCTGCTGGATGTACTTCCACAACTGGTAGACCAGGGCACAGAAAATGATCCTCAGGCTGACACATATAGGTAAAGGTTGCAGATTTCTATCTCTCATGAAACGTTTTCTTGTTCTCTAACACAAATTTTAAAACTTTATTTCTTCTAGAATCTGCTGTGTTGGGGAAGGACTGTTTAGGAGGGCTTGTAGCAACAGTGTGTGAGGCAGTGGTTTTAAATGTGAGCAGGGTAGATTTAGGCTGGACATAAGGAGGAAGTTCTTTACATTAAGAGTGGCAAAATAGTGGAATAGGTTGCCCAGGAATGTGGTTGAGGCCCCATCCCTGGACACATTCAAGATCAGACTTCATGTGGCCCTGGACAGCCTAGTTGGAGGTGTCCCTGGTCACTGCAGGGAGGTTGGTCAAGATGACCTTAGAGGGTCCATTCAAACTGATGCAATCTGTAAATCTTTCACAGGCTGTATTTGTGCCTGGGATTGCCCTGACCCAGGTGTAGGACCTTGCACTTGTCCTTAGGCTTGTGCCCACCTCTCAAGCCTCTCCAAGTCTCTCTGGATGCATCCCTTCCCTCCAGCATGTCAACAGGACCACACAGCTTGGTGTCATCTGCAAACTTGCTGAGGGTGCACTCAATCCCACTGCCCATATCCCTGAGAAAGATGTTAGACAGCACTGGTCCCAGTACTGACCTCTAAGGGATGCCCCTGGCCTTCATTTAGATATTTAGCTGTTGACCACAACTCTGAGTGTGGCAATCTTGGCAATTCTTTATCCAGTGAGTGGGCCACCCCTCAAGTCCATGCTTTTCCAGTTTGGTGACCAGGATGTCATGCAGGACAGTGTCAAATGCTTTACACAAATCCAGGTAGATTACATCTGTTGCTTTTCCCTTATCCACTGATGCTGTGACTCCATCATAAAAAGCCATCAAGTTTGTCAGGCATGATTTGCCTTTGGTGAAGCCACGATGATTACCACCAATCACCTCTTCATTTTCCATATGCCTTAGCAAAGTACACATTTATAGGGCCATATAGCACTAGGACAGAGGGCAATGGTTGAAAACTAGAGCAGGGTAGATTTAGATTACACATTGGAAGAAGTTCTTTAGTATGAGGGTGGCAGAACACTGGAGCAGTTTGCCTAGGGTAGTGGCAGAGGCCCCACCCCTGGAGACCTTCAAGGTCATACGTGATGGGACTCCTGTTGGTGATATCCCTACTTACTGCAGGGGGGTTGGACTAGATGATCTTTAAAGGTCTCTTCCAAGCCAGTACATTCTATGATTACTAGAAGAAGTCTTTGCTCACTGCAGATGGGAAGACTGATTTGTAAAGAAAAGCATCTTGAAGATGAAGCTAATTTTTTTTTTTTTGGTCAAAAGTATTGATGATGAAGATAATTTGCTTTCACCTGGGAGTAGTCCTTAATTTATAAGGCTTTTTCTGGTAGTACTTTCCATCTGGCATCCAGGCATAATGCAATAACTTTTGAAGGAGAACCTAATTTCTTCTGAACTCCCAGTTCCCATCTTTGGTAAACAAGCACTTATGAGCTGTTCTCCCCATGTCCCTCCAAGTAAAGGCCTTTGTTTCTCTTACTCCAAGGACTTCTTACTTTCTGTATTTGATACTGCCAGCAAATGGCAGCTGTGTTGTTGACTTTGTGATATAGTTAAGCCTTTGGAAGGATGTGTTGAAAACCATCAGCATGTGTTACATACACCATCGAAGAGTTAACAAATGGTAATGACTTTTCAAGCCAGCTTTTCAGAGAAAAATCAGTGTCTTAGAAGAGGCAGATTCTGTGCTCTAGTAATCAGCCAACAATGGCAGGACTTCAAAGTATCCTACTATGCCCATAACATTATTTTTTATTCTTTTTGTTCAATATTTATTTGTGTTCCTAAGTAAAATACACTTTTGATAGTAAAGAAGATGCAATGGTAGTTAGACAGATGGCACCTAATCATCTCAAGCTTTTAAGCTAAGGAAATAACATGCTTGCAATACATATAGCTAAGGTAACTATTATTAAAATAATTTGTTTTGAATTTCTAATCCCTCTGAAATTTAATAGCTAAAGTATCTTGTGATGAACGTCTAGCAGATTGCATTTAGTAATTAATAAATTGATATACAGTGTGTGCTTTTTAGCAGGATGCCATCTGTTCCTTCCCCTCACTGGGGACAACACTTATCCAGTAATCGTCACACAGTCAGGGTGGTATAAACAGACACAGTTTAGAGCCTCGAATATTTTTTATTTTAATTTGCAATAATGCTACTGATTTAATTTAATGTATTTTAATAGGACTGCAGAAGCTTGATGGTGATTAACAGCCTGCATAGGAGGTAGCATCACCTCTTTTAGCAGATCTCTCTAATGGTGTGCGACTTAAAAAGATTCAAGTGACGATTCCATCATGTGGCTTGTCCCTGAGTATCACTTTAGCTTCACATAGCCCTGTTTGTTGAGATCCTGCTCCCTGTAGGTTAAATGGACATGGACTAAAACTTGCAAGAATTACTGTGCTTTCACCAAAGGTTCAGCAAGGCAGAGGAAAAGGGCCTGACTGTTCAGGCCTTCTCTTGGGGAAAACTTATTCTAAGCAAGATTTTCAGGGGAGGCTGGACCTTGCTCTGAAGGATACTGGAGCTAGGGCCACAGAAAGATAGATTCTTCTTGCCTCTTGTGCAGGATGACAGATAGCAAATAAGAGCAGGTTCATCTCATGTAGCCCAAACAGGACCAGCAGAAGAGTGTTTGGTGCATTTGTGAAATTATGGGACACCTCCCTAGGCATCTGATGACTTTCTTGTCCTTTCCATTTTCCACCATCATCTATTCGCACCTAATTTCCCTGGTGATTACTCTGGAGAAAAAGGAGTTAGCTGCATTTGAAGCAAGGCAATGGAGTGAATGAGAAATCAAGCTTCCCAGCTAGTGTAAGAGCTGACCCAGCTCTCACAGTACACCAACTTGTCCCATGTTTATCCTCTGTCATATGCAGAGAAGCAAAATAGAAGCTATAGTTGTCAGATGTGTAAAATACCTAAACACATAACAAGGGTAGTGGTGGTAGGAAGTCTTGTGGTGCACATCGTCAAGTCTTTTGCTTAAAAGAGCTCACATCATCATTATCACAGCCACTGGGCAAACACACTGCCCTGGCTGGGATGTGATTACAGTGTCAAACTCTGAACTCTCCTCCTCCAGGCTCCTCAATCATAAATAGACCAGGCCTCCTTGTGTTAAATCTGTAATGCCCCTTCTTGCAAAAACAAACTTCAAAGGGCAATGTCTTTGCTGGCACATGCTTGCAGCTGCAGTATGTGGTCTATACCATGCAGAGAAAATATCTTTCAGACAGGTACAGATTTCTGTCTGTACCAAACCAGGCTTTGCTTCTAAGCCAGCTGGGTAGCTGGAGAAGAGAACAGGACCTTCCACACAGGTAAATATTGCTTTTATGTATGATCCAGCAGCATCGTCAGGATAATTCAAGACATCACTTACCAAAAAATTGGGATATCTGAGAGTAGTTGTTGCACTAGCTTTAAATATGTACCTATAGTAAAATCAGCGAGTTTGCAGCTTCATTTCAAATTACAGGGACAATCTTCATTTTAACTGTGTCATTAAAGTTGCCCTAAAAATTAATGGAAGAGAACATCAGTCACTAAACTGTTCTGTGAACTGCATCCTGCAATGTGTGATACTGGGACTGGGACATTTTGAGAGGAATTTCCAGTGCTAGCTGTACTGAGGGAATCACAGTCTGATCATGGAGGAGGTTCTTCTGTAATTCAGGATGCAGAAGGGGATTTGGCCTTCCCTATTTTTCAAACATCTTTTTGAGATTACTTGCTTTGATGAGTTGCAGCAAAAATCACTGTACTCCCAAAACAGTTAGGAATTGGTTTTCAGAGAGGCTTTCCCAGACAAGAAAATCTTTATTCTATCAGTCTATGGCTACTGAGTAGTTGCAGCTCTCCACAAGTTCCCTCTGTTCCCCCTGCTTCACTGTGAGCAGTGATAAATACATATGTACAGTGGAGCTCCCTTTCGAGGCCATGCCTTGAGGCTGACCAAACTTCACCTTGACAGAAACCAATGCTTTTGCTTCGAGCTTGATTGAAAGCCCTCAGCAGAAACACAGCTGTATTACCATTGTAGGAACACACAAATGAGTTGCTGAGGGAAGCAATTTACTGCTGACCAATTCCTCTAGAGCTGCTGTCCATTTACAGGTTCCTACCCTGCAGCTCCTAAGATATAGCTGGCCACCTTCTGCAGAGGAATAATGACTCAAGAAGTGTTAGGGAGCACTGCAGCTGAGAAGAGACAACTGGGAGTCACTGATCCCATTGGTGTACCTCATTTCTTTTGAAAGACAGAGCATTAATGAGGTGCTGCCCTGAAACACGAAAGGATGCTGAAAGGAGAGGCAAAATGAGCTTTCACTCCACAAGAAATTAAGATGTCAAAGAACATAATTAATCAAGACACCAGTGAGAAGAAATTCCATAATCATCTATCCATCAACATTAGAAGCCTGCATAATAAACAAGAGGAGCTTGAACTGCTTATTTGGGAGCATATTTTGACCTAATTGATACTGCTGAAACCTGGTGGGAAGATCTGATTGATCAGAATATTAAACTCAATGGCTATAACCTATTTAGGAACAATCAAATGTGGAGGAGAAAGGAGAAAAGAGAGACAATCTGCCAAGGGTTGCATTGCCTATTTGGAGACATTTGCACCAGAGAAAGTTGCTCTCAAGTAATGGGTTAACTTAGTTTAACAGCACACAAGTAGAGTACTGAAACTGTCTGCTACTAACCCAGACTGAAAAACAGTATTCATCTGTTTTGTATTGGTGGGAAAAGCTCTATTTTCTTGAAGGATTTCGGTCTAAATTATGTGCAGCATCTCATAGTGCCAGTACTAAGACATGTGGCTAGTAATGAAAGAAGCTTCTAAAAATTAAGATGACTATCACCTAAGTTGGAAATATTTATCAGTACACATTCATCTATATTACACCTCATCCTGACAAGTGTAAATGATTGGTGCAGGTGTTCCTAACTGAGACTTATTTATTGCATGCAAACAAAATGCAGTATGGATAAATAATTCTGTATGCATGAGGTTCAGCAAGTGCTGATCAAGAAATAAGGACTGCACTTTTTCTAAAACAAGGCTAATTAAAACAGTTAGAGAAAGCAGTTTTAAAGGGGAGGGAAGGAGAGAGGGGGAAGTTTACACTGAATAGCTGATAGGAACAATGAACAAGTAGTTGTGGACTACTGTTTATGAAAATGGAAAGGCATCAGGGCATTCACAGGGAGCAGGAAGGCTGTGCATGTACGTGTATGTGTTGCTGCTTTTGCTCCATTACAAAACTGAAATGCTAATAGTGAAGCAAAAGAGCCCTGTAAAGTATTCTGGATGTATTAGTAGTCAAGTCAGATAGTATATATTGGATATGATGAAATATTTCCATTCTAGGAGTACTGCAGAATGATATTAAACATTGAATGTTGAAGACAGGTGTTTTGTAACGAGCAGGTCTGTCTGGTTTGCACCTGAAAGCTTTAAAAATGGGTGATAAAGAATTTTCTGGGCTGATGACATTTTTTTGTCTCCTTTTCTTCAACAGAACAATGAGAAATAATGTACAATTATTCAATTAAAATATTTAATGCCAGTCAACTTGGGTTCATGGAAAACCTTTATTGTGAAATTGTTTTGGGTTTTTTTAACTTAATTTTCTGAGAAAGGCATTTATGCAGCAGAATATTTTAAGTGTACCACCTCAAAACCATAACCTTTCTCAGTCGAAGGCAATCTTTCATACAAATCTAAGTAACTAGAGGGCACAACATCCACCCAGTGCACATCTAATGTGCAAAAAATATTGCCAATCAGTGTATCATTAAATGTCAAGAAATCATTACAAAATGTGTGTGTTTCTACTAGGTACTGTTCTTGGTCTCTCGACCCCTTCCACTGGTGACTTGGGAGCAAATCAGTCAGTACTGATTTGGTCTGAATGACAGAGAACAAGTCACTGAGCTAGCTGCATGCACAAGCAAGTGGCATTTTAATGTCTGAGGAGAGAGTTACATGTAGTGAGTCCCAGATCTAGATTGCTTTTCCATGACGTCAGATGCATCTCAGAGGCTGACAGACAGACTGATGACCCTGAAAAAAACTCGCTGGGGAATAGCATGTACAATGAAGTAAATGTCAATAATAATGGTAAGTGCAGAAAAATGGCCAAAAATTAACATGATTATTGGTTGTATTAGCTGAAGAATATCCTAGATGGTGTGTGGCTTTGATGACAACTCTCCTGGAGCAGCACGTCCTGTTCGTGTGCCCACAACTCCAGAGGGAGTTAACCTGCGAGGGGAGGGCATTAAGGGTAGTAAGAATAGCAAAAGAAGTGGAAATATCATGTGTGAGAGCCATGAGAAGTCCTATTTGTTTAACTTGTTCAAACTGCAAGGAATCATCTATTGGCCAGGGAAAGTGAGATCTGATACTCAAGGACACTTTAGGATGCCAAAGAGAGGCATAGGAATGTGATATCTAGAAATAAAGTAAAATCAAATGAGGTGTACATTTGTAAAGATAAAAGCAGATGACCTCTGCTGCAACTTAATGAGAGTGGTGATTCTACAGTGGGAACTTTGTAATAAAGTTTTCTGTGTACTAATCTTTGGAAAATGCCCAGCATGCTTTATCCAGGAGTTAATTTCAGGGGCTCACCTGCACTATTCTTCATGTAAGCACAGGCCTACAGATAGGAGGGAAAGATCCCTTTCAGCCAAGATCCAGGAAAATAAGGAAGGGCTGTTGTGGATTTCTTTTAAAATGTAAATGCAACTCTTTAATTGGTGGTATTTGTTTTGCTGTTGCTACAGCACATAAAGCTTCTATGAGAAGAGGAATCACTTTGATCTCCGACCCCTGACAACCTTGAGTAGTCAGCTGTATGCCACCATGATACTGCAATATGTTCAACAGCTCTTTCCCTCTGCAGATTCCTGTGGTTCTTTTTCTTCTTTTCAAACATCTAGCTCTCCTTTAGTACATTATTAAAATCAAGAATAGGAGAGACTAATGGTAGTGAAACAGTTTGTTTCTCTTTTACTTGTTGAAGAGTTTTAATGTCCATGTCAACAGTTAAGATTGGTGAAGATGTTTTTAAGATCAGAATACTTGAGATGTAGATGTTACATTTTAGGGTGCATAGCATTTCTATCAATTTCTTTTTAAGATTACTTTTTTTCTTTTAGTCTGTTACAACTAAATAGAATATTCTGGAAAATATACCCAAGCATATATGAGATATGAACACAGTTGGATCCCATTGTTAAGAATCAAGACGGGGGAAAAAATGCAAGTGGTAATCTTGCATAAAGATATCTGTAATTGAAGACTGTCAAAGAAAATAGCATTCAAATCCCTGCTGCCTAGTATTCAAGGACTTTAAAAAGCACAGGGTTTATACATTATCAGTGTCAATTAAGAGTAAATGTGACTGTGACATGTCAATGCTGGTTGTGTGTCTGGTGGGGCAAGGATAAATACAAATTACTGATTTATGAATAAAGGAAGAGTCAATCAGTGAAGCATCAGTGTTTTCAGGGGTGCTTTCTTGTCACTGGTAGAGTTCTACCAACCTCCAATTGCCTGATTTTGAAGAAAGGTGGCACTATTAGGGTTAAAAGGTTCTGTATATGATAACTCCATATTCACAGTATACCTGAAGGAAAAATAGATTTAGGTAAGAAAAAATCAGAGCTGAAGATGAAAACCATGCTTTCTGTTAACAATGACTGTTTTGTTTTGTTTTGTTTTTTAAGAGTATGAAGGATCTGGAACAGAAGTTCAGAGAAAACACTCCAAATGTGGGGTTTGCAAAT
The DNA here is from genome assembly GCF_027791375.1 of Indicator indicator. Lineage (NCBI taxonomy): Eukaryota > Metazoa > Chordata > Aves > Piciformes > Indicatoridae > Indicator > Indicator indicator. The sequence continues at coordinate 35,016,775 of NC_072015.1, read as the reverse complement.
ATAGGGCTGAATGTGATGAAGATGCAGAAAATGTTGGGTGAGTAATAAGCTTTCCTTAACAAAGTCACAGTAGGTTGAACTGGTGACCTAAGCCAGTCACTTCTTCCAAACCTACTTACAAATTTCTCATGCCACTTGACCTCTTAAATGCATCCTGGGCAAAACTGATGAAAAATATTGTTTTTTTGTGAGAACTCACACAGAATCACACAGAATACATCCAGTTGGAAGAGATCATCCAGTGCAACCTGTGACCCAGCACTGAAGGGTCAACACTAAACCATGTTGCTAAATGCCAGGTCCACACTCTGCTTAAACACCTCCAGAGATGACAGTGACTCCAGTACTGCCCTGGGCAGACCATTCCAATGTTTGATAACTCTCTCTGTGAAGAAATATTTCCTAACATCCAGCCTGCACCTTCCCTGGCACAGCTTGAAACCATTTCCTCTAGTTCATAGGTTGCCTTCCAAGGTTGGTTTTGAAAAGTCACAGAAAAAAGTCACAGCCTTGCTTAAGTAGAATTTAGAATTTACTTCCTTTCCAGTTGGGTTTCAACATGGCTTCAATCTTTAAAAATTATATCGCCATACATAAAATTACTGACAGCAAAAGTACTTTTCTTTAGGCTTGTATAAACATTGCTATGTTCATATTATTATTTAACTTAATTTTGCAGCATATTACAGTAGCTATCACCCCTAGTTCTAACAAACCATGCAAACACTCTTAATTCTATAAAAATTTTCCTTTTTAAGGCATAAGAATGGCTACTGTAACTTATTAGGAAAGTGAGGTGATGTCAACTGAACCACAAACAAGATGTGCATTTAGTTAACAATTCCATGATTCTAAGCCCTTGCTTGCACTCCGTGGTGTTAGAACACTTAATAAAGTGATTCATGTAATTACAGAAGGTATTTAAGAGGATTTTACCTCATGCTAGTAATTGAATGAGTTAGCTGAACTGTCTCTTAATGTTCAGTAGATAATCCCAAGCCATATTCCTGAGATGCTAATACTCACAGTGAATATACAATTCTGCATTTTATCATCCTTTTTCCCATGCTGTGCAATCTGAGACCTTGCAAACATCATCTCCTCCTCCTCCACCTGAGAAGCAAAACAGTATTTGTACTCCTGCTTTGTGAATGAGGAAACTAAATTACAAATGAAATGATTAGTGAATTGGTGGAAGGGGAGACATCCATGCCATAAATTGATAAAGAAGTGATAAGGGTTTGAAATAAGGGATCTGGCATTGATGAGAAATATGTGAACCTGCCAACAGGCCAGCTACAAGAGCCTGTAGCATAGAATAGGCAAATTTTCCCCCAGGAAGGACCCTACTAAAGACAGTTTTACTCCATATGGACTGTGGCTCATCTTTTGGGCTGGAAAGAAGTGGGAGTCCTATGCAAACAATATGATGGATGCCACCTATAGTTTCAGTGAGAACTGTAGGGTAATTCTTGAAACAAACAAGAAGGAGCAAGACCATTTGGCACTTCCTGATTTTTAGAGCTGGACTTGCTGATGTCTGAGCAAGTCCCTTTTTTATTGGAGTTGCATAGTGATAGCATGAGGTCCAACGGGCATGTGTCACAGCACTGAAAACCCTTATTTGACATAAGGGAAATTGTTTCCACCATGAGGATACTGGACACTGGAACAGGATGGCTGGTAAGGCAGTGGAGGTTTCATCTGTGGAGGTGGTCAGGTGTCAAGAGGTAAGATGCACTCAAAATTACGAGTTAAACAAGGTGTTGTGGTTTGTTTGGGTTTTGTTTTTTTTTTTATTTTAAATTGTATTTTCCTCTGAAAAAGTCACAAATTTTAGTTTTCATCCTTGTTAAAGCATCACAGCTGTCACTGATCAAAGCTGCTGCATATGCTTTTATTACACACAGTCTGAAGAATTCAGGCTTTACACAGAGTTTTAGGTTTGTATCTTCATTTTGTTTGGTTTCTCAGAAACAGCTATCTGAACCAGAAATAGTTACAGTGCATAGTAAATTAAATGTAAATATATAAACAGCTTTATATTTTCCACTGCCTCTGCAAAAATTCTCAATGCTCATTTTAAGTGGACTGACTAAAAGAAATAAAGTCTGAGGAGGTGATTGGCATAAACAGCACACCATACTTAGAAAAATAATGTCCAACTGTATTTAAACCAGTACATTTTTTTATATATATACAAATGCAAAAAAGGTTGAGGAAACATCACAAAAATACAAGGGTTTTGTTTGTTTGTTTTCTGTTTTCTCATGAACTTATAAGTGTTTTAAAGTGTTGATAGCTTATGGGCAGGCTTTTCAAGAGCATAGAAAATCACTTGTGGATGCACTGGTCTTAAGTTGCACAAATGTGTAGTTATCCATATAGTCCACATGGTGGTTTTCTGTAGCTCTGTGGTATCAGATGCAGACAAGTTTTACACAGATTGGCTGAGGGCTTTTGTCCCATTTAGCAACAAAACTGAAACACAGGCTGTATATTTCCTGGGAAAAGCCATCACCTGAGACTTATCACTCAGTACTTCCCTTTTTGCCCTGCTCATCAAAATGTCTGTCTGACCAAAACCTTTCTGTGCTGTGTTGAAGCAAATTACCTGCAACATGTAGCAAGGGTGGAAACATACGTGAGTGGTAGATAAATTTCAACGTTTGTGTGGGAGACTGGCCAGAAGCCTAAAGATGTAGGCAAGGATAAAGGTTTTTGTGTGTTTTCTGCTAGAATTTTGAATTGGAAATGCAGTCTGGTTTAGAAGAGGACATGGGAGTGGCAGCACAAAGCTTGAAGCCACCTAGAGCTGATGAGGTAAATCTTGTAGGACACTAACCCAAACCCATATGGTTTGCTGTTGATGTAGTCTGGCGTATCCAGATGGCAGTTTTTCTCTTAGCATACTGGACTCTTCAGCTCTAGTGATTGTTCATGTGGTGGAGATAAACAATTCATCCTATCTGAACACCATCAGAAGATGGTGCACTGATAATATTGAAACACTTAGAATAATACAGTATGAATGCACAGCAAATGGAAACAGGTGTGGTTGTAAAATCCTTTTTTTCATCAGTGTAGCACTTAAATCAGTGCTTCCTTCGATGAAAGCTGTGTATAAAAACATTTGTAATGCTGTTTTTAAAAAACTCAGGTAAATAATGTTCAGTGTCATTTTGTAAAGCTACTAAACAACATGATGCCTCAGTTTACTGAAACAGAAAGTATTATTTAGAGCCTTTTAAGAGCTGAATGGCTTCTGTTATTATTAAACTACCTGTAACATCAGCACAGAAGCTGACAATATAAATTTGCTTGTAGATTAGGTTTTTTTTGGGTTTTGTTTTTTTGTTGTTTTTTTTTTTTTATAAGGTGGGCTCTTAAATATATATATTTCTTAAGTATATATATTTCTTCATAAGATTTTCATGGTTTTAAAGTTTCTTACTATTTTCTGGTAAGTTTTTTCCGCAGGTTTCTTCTTACGCACACAGAAATTCATGTTCAGAGTAAGGGAGAACATTGTAATATGTAGATACTAAATACAAAGAATATATATGTAATATTTATAGAAAACATAATAGTAAATTAGCATAAATATATATAATTTAACATTTCATTTATACTGAATCAGTTGAAGAACAGAAGTTTCAGCTCACATTTTATCTTCAAATGTGAAGTATCTTGGCGATGTAAAAAGTAGTGCCCCTTTTGAAGAGTTATATCCTCTTCTCTCACACTGTTCCGTGGTCTCTGTCTCTTTCCTCTGGCATGCCAAAGCCCTGCTAGAAACTCAGATAAAATGCCATACTAACATCTGGTTAGTATTATAAGGAGTATTGTTCTAAAAGCATGTTAAAGTATGTTATAACTTCAAGAAAATAATATCCAGAATGTAATAATGAACTGTAGAACAATTTAGGTTGGAAGAGATCTCTAAGAAATTGTTTGATCCAGGATCCCTGCACTACAACCAGGGATAATTCATTCAGGTGGTTCAAGGTTTTCTCCAGGAGAGCTCTGACCAGGGAGGTTTGACATTTGGGCATCTGTTCAAGTGCTGAGCCGCTCTCCTTTTGAGGAATAATTTCCTTGTGTTCAATCACAATTTCTCTGACTGCAGCTTACAACTTCCACAAAGGACATTGTAGAGAGGTTGATGCTGGTCTCTTCTCACAGGTAATTAGCAACAGAACAAGAGGGAATGGCCTCAAACTGCAACAGGGTAGGTTTAGACTGGACATTGGGGGAAAAAAAATTTCACAGGAAGAGTAGTCAGACATAGGAATAAGCTGCCCAGGGAGATGGTTGAATCACTGACCCTGGATGTGTTTAAAGGTTGCTTAGATGTAGTGCTTGGGGATATGGTTTCAGGCTCTTTGTACAGCAGGGTCGATGGTTAGACTTGATGATCCCAGGGATGATCAACCTGAATGATTCTAATGATTTTATGATTGTTTTCTTTTGCTCTTCTACTGTGCACTTCTGCTCCCTCTTTCTTGATAACCCCTCTTAGGTTGTGGGTGACAGCAGTCAGGCACCTCCTTAGCCTCCTCTTCTCCAGGTGGAACAAACCCAGTGCCCTCAGTGATTCCTTATAGCACGTGCTCCAGCCCTCTACCCATTTCCACTGGATTCTCTCTGGTTTTGCCAAATATTTGCTCTTATTGAGTGGTGCCCAAACTGTACACAGTGCTCCACATGGAACCTCATGAGGACTGAGTAGAGGACAATAGTCAATTTACCTTGCCCTGCTGGCAGCCCTATTGTAATGCAACCCTCCAGCTTGCTGCTGCCCTGGATGTACAGTTCCTTTTCTGCAGAGGTACTCTCCTGCCAGTTTACCCTCAGTGTGGCTTTCCCTTTAGGCTTCAGGAAACTCCTCCACCTCATCAAAGCCCCACTTCAGTCACCCTCTTGCCCTTCATCATATGTTGAGTAACAACCTTCCTTTCCTGTGATCCCTAAATGGCTGGGGTAAATGTTATTAAACACTAGTTTAAAATTTATTTTTTGTCTTTTCTTTTTTTTTTTTCTTTTGTGGGGGGGTGTCTTTGATAAAGAATTCATTAACTTAAAAATTGTTCTCAGTTTTACCTATATTTTGGTTTTTAAACAGATAAAATATGGAGATGAGATTCTGAACACATTCAATCTTCTTTAAAATAAGTGTACTACGTTGTCAAAGGTCTGTTTTGACTCATAATGTAGATTTTCAAGAAAGATTGACAACTGATCCCCAGGCAGACCTTTGAAGATGAACATTTTATGAGATTTACTTTGGAAAGAAAGTGTTTCTCAGCAACATATAGAGATTCAGCTGGCCTATAATTTACAGTGTCTGTTTTCACAGTGGCCAAACTAGAAATTCAGAACTGTAGGTATTAACACTTAGATATGGCAGTGCTGCCATTTAAAAACCCTAGTGTCTGTCATGTCTATCTAATTTATCTTTCAGGGTAATATTTGGTCTGTTTGAAGTCTGCATGGTGGTTTATATTTGCCTCTTTTGACCACTTTTTCACTCTTTTATCACAGACAACTTTTTATGTTTGTTTTGGTTTTTGGTATGTTTGCTTTGGTTTGTGGTGGAGGTTTTTTTTGTGTTGTTGCTTTTTGTTGTTGTTGTTGTGGGTTTTTTTGTTTTGTGGGGGTTGGTTGGTTGTTTTTGTGGTGTTGGGCTTTTTTACCTTTTTAGGGTCCAGTATCATATGTATGGTACAATATGGTATGTAGGTATTCATAAGGAAGGGTTTCTTAATCCTCTGTAAATGCAATTCACAGTATTTTGTTCCAGGAGGCAAAAAAAAAAAAAAAAAAAGGATTCCTAAGTATAGGAGGAAATCAACCTAAACAAGGGATTTATGATTCTATCATGGGATTACTGAACTATGTAAAACTGGCCTACAGGATATCCTGATATGAAAGGACTAGCATAATGGTCTTTTCTTTACAGTGAATGTTAAGAAATTGAATAGATTCTAGATGGATAATAATCCAGGCCTATTTTCAGTGTGTATTTTTAATGATCTTTGCAGCAGTCTGTGCCAGGTCTTTGAAGGTTTCTGTCAGTTGAGAATGGGGGTAGGGTTAGGTCACTGATGTGAGAGCAAGCATGAGTTCACCATGTATGCTACTAGAAGCTCACTGTGGGTAACGACTAAATTTCTATAGTGGTCAGAGAGAGCCATGCCATGAAATTAAAAAAGGGAGTGAAGGGATGGCTGAAATGCTATTTAAAGGCTGTTCTGCATTTCTGGGCAGAAGTAAAGACCAAAAGAGTGTTTGAGCAGGACACAGAGAAGCTTGTAGAACTGAAATCTGCTTTTCTTTTACTATAAAGGGATTTTTCTAAAGACACCAAAAACGTACGAAGGTTCAGCTCTAGTTGAACAGGTAGAGAAATCACTTTGAATTCCAGATTTTCTTAGTATAGGCTTCATGAGGGAAGAATTGCACACAAGGGAAGAAACATCAAATGAAAGGTAATCCTTCATTTGGCATGGTTGTGTTCTTAACTGCAATTGCAACATCCCTGCTATTTCAGTTCACCTAAATTTATTCCATCAAGCACAGCCTTATCCATCTGTGTGCATTTCACACACTTTGGTTTATTCCAGTGTTTCCATTTTCCATTTGTAAGCAGATGTGCCAGTAAACAGATGAGTACCTGAGAAAGCTCACTCTTTCTGTTCGCTGGTGGGAAGGGGTAGCAAGCAGCAAACTCCATGAAGCCAGGCAGTAAAATAAATTTGTGAGCAAATCCCAGATGGGCACAAATGCAGCAGCCTGATCTGTTGGTTCAAAATGCAAGCCTTTCTCAGTAGCCAAGCCTGCTTCACAAAGCTGTAATGCTTTTCTTCTCCTTTCCACCCCCTCTCTTTTCTTTGAATTTACTGTGGATTTTAAGCACCCAGAACTTCCAACAAGCCACATACACCTTGAAGCCTGAAAACAAAAGGGAGCCTTGAAATGTGTTCTGATCTCTGGGGATCTAATTAATTTACTGATAGCAGCAAGTGCTCTTAGAGCCTGAGCTCCTCTCACATCGTTTTGCCAAACATGTTTTCTTTGTTATACCTAGTAGCCCCTAATAAATGGGTTGTACACTCTCATTTCTTATTTATTCAAACCAACTAACATTTTTATTTGATTTAATTATAGCACTTTGTACTTTCCTGAAACTCAAATGTGCTTTTCTGTTTAACTAATGGTGTTAATGAACCATACACATGCAACTTCTAAAAGCACATTGTCACTGCAAGTTGATGCCTTTTTTCTTAGGATGTCAAATCTCTGGTGACAGGTGACAAAATTAAGTTTGGTTGGGTTTTTTTTCTTTTCTGTATGCCCTAATACATCATAAAAACACCTGGATATGTCTTGTTGACTTTCCATGGCAAAAGCATCAAGTGCTTTTAAGACATCTTTAGTTACATGATACTGATAAGTGATTTTTCCTTAAAAGACTCTTTTCTTCTGGAGGTTTTACTGAGCAGCCACACATCAGGCTGAAAATGCTAGTTGGTAATTTTTCTTTCTTTTCTTGGGGCACCAAGCAGGATCTTAAACGTGTACAAAAGCCAACAGCAGAGCAGTGGTGTTGCTCAGGCTTTGGAGAACTTCCTCAGCTCCAAGCAACAGTAGCAGATTACCCAGTATCAGTAGGAGATACTTGTGTTGGGATGTGGTGATTGATTTACCCAATGTGGCACAGCTTAGGCAAGCCTGAGGGAAAACTAGCACTTAGAATAAGCAACTGGCGGAACAGAGAAGCCTTTTATTGTAGGGTTGTTTTGTTGGGGGTTTTGCATGCAGACTTTTCTGTGGTGTTTTATCAGCTCAAGATCCGCTTCACACAAAAATTTATGCTGGCACCACTGTGGGACTTCAGGCAGTTGTTCCTGAAGCTACTCCAAATAGCAGGAGTAAATAATGGAAATCTAGGAGAAACAGTCTATGTTTAAAAGAATTCTGGTGTTTTGTTTCTTCGTTTGCTTTTTTGTTGGTGTTGTTTTTGTAAACTTTCAAAATAGTTACTTTTATCTTTATGAAAATTTGCATGATTCTGGGTTTTCTTTCCCAAGATCCTTTCTGATTCCCTTGTGGGTTTAAACCTCAGATTTTCCACACTGGAATCTTAAATATTTTGTTCTGCTGTTATTTATGACTGTGACATCATCACATGCTATCATCTCCTTGGCCTTTGTTTTGTTGCAGACCAGCCATTTTCGTACACTGTAATTTCAGTGCTCACACCAGAAAGCACATGCTTAGAAGCACACCTCATTTTTACTTCTGCTGGTAATTAGGGATGAAAATGCATCTTGCTTCTGTTATTTTTCTGTAAGTGTTGTAATGCATTCTAACAATAGCTCACTCTAAGTTAGTAAAGTAAGGTGAAAAATTCTGTTAGAAATACCTTTTTAGATGGATTAAAATCTTAACTTGATGATCCAGTGCATCCTGTTTTATAGAATTGTCTTCTGTTGCATATTGCTATATTTCTAATAGTGTAGCCTAAGATTTTTATGCTGAGTATATTAATTTAGAAAGATAATGAAAATCCTTGCATCCCTTTGTCCCCAAAGCTGTTTTTAGGTAAGTGCTCATAGTGAGCTGGTGGCTGAAGGAGTCCATCCTCATGGCAAGGCTACTGGCCAGCAGTCATTCTGCCCAGTTTTTTTGGGAAGTGTCCCTAGATGCATGGCTGAGCTTAAAATGTTGCATGTGGAACTGCTGTCATGGACCACTGTACATGGATACAGTGCTGGCAGGAGCTAAGGCATAAGTAAGAATAAGTGCTTAGAAGGTGAGATAATAGGAATTTTGCAGTTAGGATCTATTCTTTGTCCTCCTGGGTGCCCCTCTTATGCTGCTCCCACATATCCCCACTCCATCATCCTGATCATAGAATCAAGAAGGCTGGAAGAGACCTCAAGGATCATCAAAGTCCAACCTGTCACCCTACACCTCATGCCTATCTAAACCATGGCACCAAGTGCCACGTCCAATCCCCTCTTGAACACCTCCAGGGATGGTGACTCCACCACCTCCCTGGGCAGCACATTCCAATGGCCAACCACTCTCTCTGTGAAGAACTTTCTCCTCACCTCCAGCCTAAACCTCCCCTGGCGCAGCTTGAGACTGTGTCCTCTTGTTCTGGTGCTGGTTGCCTGGGAGAAGAGACCAACCCCCTCCTGGCTACAACCTCCCTTCAGGTAGTTGTAGACAGCAATGAGGTCTCCCCTGAGCCTCCTCTTCTCCAGGCTAAACAGTCCCAGCTCCCTCAGCCTCTCCTCATAGGGCTTGTGCTCAAGGCCTCTCACCAGCCTCGTTGCCCTTCTCTGGACATGCTCCAGCAATTCAACATCTTTCCTAAACTGAGGGGCCCAGAACTGGACACAGTACTCAAGGTGTGGCCTAACCAGTGCTGTGTACAGGGGTACAATGACCTCCCTGCTCCTGCTGGCCACACTATGCCTGATGCAGGCCAGGAGCCATTGGCTCTCTTGGCCACCTGGGCACACTGCTGGCTCATGTTCAGGCACCTGTCGACCAGTACCCCCAGGTCCCTTTCCACCTGGCTGCTCTCCAGCCACTCTGACCCCAGCCTGTAGCTCTGCATGGGGTTGTTGCGGCCAAAGTGCAGCACCCGGCACTTGGATTTGTTGAATGCCATCCTGTTGGATTCTGCCCATCTGTCCAGCCTGGCAAGGTCCCTCTGCAGAGCCCTTCTACCTTCTAACAGATCAACACCTGCTCCCAGCTTGGTGTCATCTGCAAATTTACTGATGATGGACTCAATCCCCTCATCCAGATCATCAATAAAGATATTGAACAGGATGGGGCCCAGCACTGATCCCTGGGGGACACCACTAGTGACAGGCTGCCAGCTGGATGTGGCACCATTCACCACCACTCTCTGGGCTCGGCCCTCCAGCCAGTTCCTAACCCAGCACAGTGCTGCTGTCCAAGCCACAGGCTGACAGCTTGGCCAGGAGTTTGCTGTGGGGGACAGTGTCAAAGGCCTTGCTGAAGTCCAGGTAGACTACATCCACAGCCTTTCCTACGTCCACCAGGCTGGTCACCTGATCATAGAAGGAGATCAGGTTGGTGAGGCAGGACCTGCCCTTCCTAAATCCATGTTGGCTGGGCCTGATTCCTTGGCCATCCTTCAGGTATGCAGTGATAGCCCCCAAGACAATCTGCTCCATGATTTTCCCTGGCACCAAGGTCAGGCTGACAGGCCTGGAGTTCCCAGGTTCTTCTGTCCGTCCCTTTTTGTGGATGGGTGTCACATTGGCCAGTTTCCAGTCTTCTGGGACCTCTCCAGTGAGCCAGGACTGGTGGAAAATGATGGAGAGAGGCTTGGCCAGCTCATCTGCCAGCTCTTTCAGCACCCTAGGATGAATCCCATCAGGTCCCATGGACTTGTGAATATCCAAGTGACTCAACAAGTCTCGAAGTAATTCCACATGGATTTCAGGAGTACAACACTGCTCCTTGACCCCATCAACCAGCTCAGGAGGCCAGTTATCCTGAAGTCCTCCTGCCTTACTGTTGAAAATGGAGGCAAAGAAGGTATTTAGAATCTCAGCCTTCTCCTCATCCTTAGTTGCAATGTTACCCTCCACGTCCAATAAAGAGTGGAGGCTCCTCTTGCCCCTCTTTTTAGCATTAATATATTTATAAAAATGCTTTTTGTTGTCTTTCACAGAAGCGGCCAGTTTAATTTCTAACTGTGCTTTTGCCTCTCTAATTTTTCTTCTACATGATCTAACAACATCCTTAAACATATCACTAGTTGCCTCTCCCCCTTTCCAAAGGCGATAAACCCTCTTTTTTTCCCTTAAATCCTTCAGGAGCTGCTTGCTCATCCAGGCCGGTCGTCTTCCCCGCCGGCTCGTCTTACGGCATGTGGGAACTGCCAGTTCCTGTGCCTTTAGGAGCTCCTGTTTGAAGTAGGTCCAACCATCCTGGACCCCTTTGTTCTTAAGGGCTGTTACCCAGGGAACTTTCTGAATAAGTTGCCTGAACAACCTGAAGTTTGCCCTCCGAAAGTCCAAAGTGAGGGTTCTGTTACTGCTCCTCCCTATTTCCCTGCATATTGAAAACTCCACTATCTCATGGTCGCTGCACCCTAGACAGCCTCCAACCGTCACATCTCCCACCAGCCCTTCTCTATTTGAGAACAGCAGATCAAGCAGAGCCTTGCCCCTGGTAGGTTCACCTAAGAGCTGCATCAGGAAGTTGTCATCCATGCATTCTAGGAACCTTCTGGACTGTCTCCTCTCTGCTGAATTAAGTTCCCAGCAGATGTCTGGTAGGTTAAAGTCCCCCACAAGGACAAGGTCTGATGATCTTGAGACAGCTTCCAGCTGCTTATAGAATATCTCATTGGCCTCCTCGTCCTGGTTGGGTGGTCTATAACAGACTCCAACCAGGATGTCAGTTTTGTGTGGCCTCCCTCTGATTTTAACCCACAAGCATTCAACCCTTTCTTCTGCAACCTCCAGTTCTGAGGCATCAAAGGATTCCCTAATATACAGGGCCACCCCTCCTCCTCTTCTCCCTTGCCTGTCTCTCCTACAGAGCTTATAACCCCCCAGTGCGGTACTCCAATTGTGAGAATCGTCCCACCATGCTTCTGTGATGGCAACTACATCATAGTCTTCCTGGTGAACCAAGAGTTCCACTTCCTCTTGTTTGTTGCCCATACTGCGTGCATTGGTGTACATGCACTTCAGCTGGGCTGCTGATTTCACCAGTTTGTGTGGTCCTCCCTCCTCTCCAAGGAGACTGGTTTCCACACCCACCCCCTTCAGACCTAGTTTAAAGCCCTCCCAATGAGTCCTGCCAAGCCCAGTGCCAGCACCCTCTTACCCTTTCTAGATAAATTCAACCCATCTTGGTCCAGCAGGTCGGGTGCAGTAAGAGTTGCCCCGTGATCAAAGAAGCCAAAATTCTGCTGCTGGCACCATCTCCTAAGCCAACTGTTGATGGTGTGGGTTTTCCTGTTCCTCTCAGTGCACACCACAGCTGCTGAGGGACCTGAGCAGAACACCACTTGAGCTCCTGCCCCGTCAATTGATTTCCCAAGGGCCTTAAATTCCTTTTTAATCTTCCTGGTGCTGCTCTTTTCAATTTCTTCACTTCCAGCCTGAATTACCAGCAATGGGTAATAGTCAGAGGGCTGGATTAGTTTAGGTAACCTTTGGGTGATGTCCCTCACCCGGGCCCCAGGTAGGCAGCACACCTCCCTATGGGATGGGTCAGGACGACATATGGGTCCCTCTGTTCCCCTCAAGAGAGAGTCTCCAATAATAACTATAGCCTTTCTCTTTTTCTTTGTAGCACTGGTCCTTAAGGTTTGGGGGGGGCTGCTTCGTCTTTGGCATCTCCTTGATCGGTTCCTCTACAATACTCTCATCCACATTGCCCTCAGCCTGCAGAGTCTCACAGTTATTGCTCAAGGGCAGCGGGGGAGGGGAAGAGGGTCGGGGTGCATTCCCTTTGCTTCCCCTGACAGGGACCTGTATCCTGATCTCAAGTTTTTCCTGCCCTCCTGTCCTGAGCAATTCTCTGTGTCATCTTCTGCTCTCCTTGTGCTCTCCCCAGCATAAGAGGCACTTGTCATGGAACAGATTAAAATAGGAAACAATAGGAAGTTCTATGTCCAGTTTCAGTCTTCAACTGTGAAGAAAAACAAAGCTTACACTCTGTGGTGCCTCACACTGGTTCTTCTGCCTGCAAAAGCCCCTGATAAGATTTCTGCCCTTTGAGGCACCAATTTTAGCTTGTTAACACTGTCTAATACATCTTCTCCCACACTTTGTGTGCTTCTTGCATGGTTCATAGAGTGGTTCAGCCCCATGGGCTGTGCTTGGTAGTCTTTAGCTGTAGGACTCAAACTGGCTGGTAGTTTCCTCACAGGAGGTTGGATTTTCTATCATCTCCTCAGTATCAACTATTGGCTGCCCTCTGTAGCTCTTCAGGGTGCAACATACTTTCAGTATTTCATAGCAGGTTCTTTTGGGGATTTTCCCAATACTTTCCTGAGCTCCTTTTTTTGTTTCAGGCAGTGGTGGTGGTCTTGTCATACAGAGACTCAGCTGCCAGTTTCAAAGTGTTTGATATGCAGCATCAGAGCAGCAACTTGTTCTCCCATGGTTTTACTTTCCTTCACAAATACCAAGCAGTTAAAAACAACTGTCATGTTTTCAGTTGAGAGCAGCATTCCTGTATTTCACTGATCTTGTCTCACAATTTGACACTGCAGGTCTTGGCTGGTTTTTCAGGTCTAGTGCCAAGTGGCTATGAGCAAGGATAACTTCTCTGCATCCACATGGACTCTGTGATGGGTACAGGTTTCTAAACTATGTTCCTGGCTCCCCCTGCCACCCAATTGCCTCCGCAGAGGCCTCGCTTCTTTCAGAGCATCACACCCCAGCCACGTCCTCATCTTAACTCACTATCTTTCAGTCTTTTGAAAGGCTTCAGTCTTTTATATTGCAGTGATGAAGCACAACAGTTTAAAGTACCTCAGTCCAGTTCAACCATTGACTATCCTGCAGTGTACTTAAACCATGTTCTTTTACATGCCAGACAGCTCTGTTGAAGCTTCTCTAGCAGTAAGTGGCCAGGTGAAGGCTAGACATATGATTTGGCATCATGGTCATAGGCAAAGAAGTAGCTAACAACATCAGGCATGTGTTAGAGACCAAATGTCTGAAACTGAACTTTTGAACCCTACAGCTACAACCATCATGGACTGGGGATACAAGATCTGTGTAACGCTTCAACTAAACAAAAGTGTCACATTCTAAATTCTCCAGTTAATAAAGGGCCATGAGACAGAGTCAGCAGCTGGGAAGCTGGTTGTGTGGTTCACTTCTGCAGATAGGCTATTTAGACCAGGAAGCAAGGGCCTGGACTCTGGAGAGGAGAGGTGACCTGAAAGGAAGTGCCCTTGGACAAAAGAAATGTGCGTGGAAGGAAGATGATGTGGGTCCTGGAAGAGGGGGCAGATACTGGAGATCCAGGACAAAACACACCAGGGTGTTAATTCAGTTTTGCGAGGCACTGTGGTCAGCAATTACAGGGCACAAACTGCTACTGCTGTCTGCCCCATCTGCCTGTGGGGAAGGGCAGTCAGGACCTGTGGCCCAGGGAATGTGTTTATGAGCAGCACTGGTGAAGTGTGGGCAGCAGGCATATGTCCTGTTGGCTGGCCAGGTCTGGCTGGCTGATGGGGTCCTTGCTGGAGCACTCATGCCTGTGGATGGGAAGCACATATGTCTGCCAGCTGGTAGGGCTCTGTTGTGCCAGCAGGGCCCCATCATGGATTCGGTATGCTTGCAACCCTCCAGCGAATCCCAGTATCCAGACTGGCAGCAGGCTGGCGTTTCACTCTCTCCCACACCTGGCAGTCACCAGCATTGTCCTGCTCCAACAACACGAGGCAGTTGCAAGCCTGTTGCAGACGGTCAGCAGACTTCATGCTGCCCCCAGCACTTATGGATGTGTCACAAGTACCTGTTTGTGATTTTGTGCCTTCTACTTGGAAGCCTGAGACATCAATAAATTCTTCAGCATCCTTGTGCAATACACTTCTCTCCTGGTATTAATGTACAAGCTAGTGTTTATTCAAGACTTGCTATGGATTAGCTTTTGTTTGCTGGATGTCAATCTTATTTTGCTGTATGTTTCAATTACCAGGTGTGTATGCAATATAGACTGCAGTGGATACAGTTTTAACCCTGTATGTGCTTCTGATGGGAGTTCCTACAACAATCCATGCTTTGTTAGAGAAGCGTCCTGTCTGAGGCAAGAGCAGATCGACATCAGACACCTTGGACATTGCTCAGGTAGGCTTCATTTTGTTTTTCTGGTAAATATAAATACTGACACAAGTGGGCTTGGCAGAGTTTTCTCCTTTCCATTTTTGATCAGAAGTTACTGATCCAGTTACCAGTTACTCCCTGCCTGAATTTTTGAGTTCTCCATGCAGAGCTATGTTTACACTACCTTCTGTGTTGACACTACCTTTCTTGGGCTCCTGTTCCCTGGAAAAACAGCAAAAGCTCTTAGGAGAATCTAAGCATTAGCCCAATGGTTCTTACATGGGGGGATGGGGTACTGATGTGTGGGAAATTTTCTTTTCTGCTGCTGTGGGCTGTACATCCTGCTTCTGAGGTCCCAGTTGCACAAGTATTTATCTATTTCCTTTTCTAGTGTTGGAATGATCTGCTGAAACTCTGTGTCTACTGCCTTGTAGTTAATCACATGCATGACTGCAGGTTTGGGGTCTTGCAGTCAGGACCTTCTCACCGGACTAACAGTATTCCACTATCTCTTTGCCAGTTACATCCAGGTCTGTAACTTGGACAGTTCCAAAACCAAAACAAACTGTCACCAAAATAACCTAGGCCCATATCATGGAAAAGTTTTTAGATTGAAACCTTGCTTGAGGTGTGCCATGTGTTGGTCTGGATAATGGGGCTACTGTTACTGACCCCAGGTACTTACCAGTCTGGTTGTATGGGAATGTGTCAAGCTTTACTGCAATTAAAGTACTTTGATTTTTATTCTACACATAGTGATCTGGAAATAAGCCTTTCCTAATAGCTACCCATGCATGTATTTATCATCTAGAAGCAGACGACACAAACGCAGTTGGAAAGAAAGACGACGGCATGCAGTATCGGCCAGAGGTGAAAGGTACTGTGCTGCCTTGCTGCTGTTTGGTTATGCTTTCACAAGATGAGAAAATGGAGCATGCAGGTCCCTTCTCGTCTGCCTTACAGCTTTAATTTCTGTAACCGAGACAGACCTGTGAACAGCTTCTTTCTTACAGCGTGGTGCAAGGCTGGCAAGAAGGAGATGTCTGTGATTTCTTGAGTTTCCCTGCTATATTCCTCTAAGATGTGCAGCTGTTCACCACCCTATGTGGCAGTCACAGGATTTTGCTCCTCTAAAGTGCTGTGAAAATGATTTTACTGGAAGACACCAAGCTGTGACGTTTCTGATGAAATGACACAAGCCTCCTTCCTGTGACCCCATCTTGTCTGTTAATGCTGGGGGGGAAAAGAAGTCAGGGTCTGTATTTCTTAGGTTGTTATAAAATGTTTTCAACAAACTAATACGCTGAATCACATTGGTTGAAAATGTTTTATCTATACTTACCTTGCCTCTAATAACTAGTAGAAACAAAATAAGGAAAATAAGGTAGGGTTTCACTTTCTGCTCAATTCTTTTATGTGGCAAAAGTTCATGTGTGTCAGGTGGATTTTCAGAATAAATACACTTCTGCCTGTCATGGTTCAGGACAAAACTCCTCTGTCTTTCTCAAGTTATCAGCAAGGAGCAGATCTTCATCATTGTTAACCTTTCCACATCTTGTCTCACAAATAACGGAATGGAATGGAGCAAAGAATAGAATAGAATGAAGGATAGAATAGAATAATAGAATATTTCCAGTTGGAAGGGATATACACCAATCATCTAATCCAACTGCCTCACAAATTCAGAGCAGACCCAGAGTTAAAGCATGATGTTCAGGGTATTGTCCAAATGCCTTTTAAATATTGAAAGTCTTGGGGCATCATTCACCTTTCCAGGAGTCTCTTCCAGTAAATAAATACTTCCTAATGTCTAGTCCAAATATTCCCTGGCACAGCTATGGACCATTCCCATGCCTCCTGTCACTGGATACCAGGAAGGAGAGCTCAGCACCTCCCTCTCAAGTTCTCCTTAGAAAACTGTAGAGAGCAATGAAGTTGCCCCTCAGCCTCCTTTTCTACAAACTAGACTACACCAAAGTCCTTTGCTGCTCCTCATAGGATATGTCTTTTACACCTTCTATGTTGCCCTCCTCTGGACATGTTCAGGACCTTTACATCCTTCTTAGATAGTGGGGCCTAGTATTGCCACCTTCAGGCAATGACATACCAACCCTTGGCTTACCTACTGCAATCCTTTTGGTATCACCTCCCTGCATGGGTTCTAGTTTAAAGCCCTCACAGTCAGTCCCACCAATTTACAACTGAAAATGCCTGTCCCTTTGGGATAGGTGTATCCTGCTGGGCCCCAGCATACCTTGTTTCTTAAAAGACTTTTCCATCATTTAAATCCCCAAAGTTTTGGTGAAAGCACCAGTCCCACAGCTGGGCTTGCCTTTTTCTGTAAGTCTCTCCCCATTATTGGGAAGATTGAGGAAAACACTACCTGTGTTCCCAAACTTTTTAGCATCCTTCCCAGGGGCCTGAAATCTCTTTTGATTGACCTCAGACTTTTTGTTTCTATGTCATTAGTACCCATGTAAAAGAGCAGTAATGGATAATAGTCCGAAGGTTGTACTAAGCTCTGCAGTTTTGGGCCCCAGGGGGGCTACAAAGTTCCCTGGAAAGAAGATCCAGTCCGCAAATGGGTTCTTCCACTCTGCACTCGTAACCTGGGCTTTATTTTTTTTCTGTTATTAAACTTAGTTTGCCCTCTTATGACCTCTCACCACGGCTTTCAGCATTCCTTGTGTTCTTGAAAGGCCTTTCAGTGCCAAAAAGCTCTGCATATTTTTCTTTCTCACAAATTCTCTTATTTTCACTCCATATGAAGTACCAGTTGGAATGATTCAATATCAATTTTCACTTACATTGTGAGGGTATAAAAGGCCTCAAATGTAAGATATACCTTATTATGTTATGTAATGAAAAAACACTTTTAGTTTCTGTTTAGAAGTTACAGGCTTTTATTCATTGCATATTGCCCTTGAAATCTAGTTAGTGAGAAAAGCCCTACATAATTATTACTATTAATGTATATAGCTTGTTCAGTTTCAAATTCAGCAAATGATGTTCACAGAGGGAGTAGGTCTTGTGCAAAAAAATGGTTTTGATTTTTTTTTTAAATGCAAGCAGTCAGGTCTTTTTAGAGAGCAAGACCCTGAAGTAAATGACTTTTAATGACTTTTGCTTCCAGGATAAGAGAACAGTCCACACTTCTGTCTGTTTTACTCTTGTTTAAACCATGTTCTTTGAATGCATAATGCCTTCTAGTTTCTAGAACCACAGCCATGACAGTCTCATTCTTTTGGAAATGGCTACCAAAAGCTACATCAGAAAGTTCTCTCTTCCCACATACTTGATGGTTTTGTAGTATCAAGTTAGGCATCAGGGTTTCAGCTTTTGTGTGTGCCTCTTCCTTCTAGCAAAGTATTTGAACTCTTGTATCCAGTCATTGTTTCAAGGCTCCCATACCACTTTAATATTTCAGTTTGAAGCTCTGAAGCAGTCTAGCAGGTCTTATTAAAAATGGATTCCTGTCAATAGGTGGGTAAATGTCTAGTTTACACTGGGAATCATCTCCAGCATTTACCAACATCTCTTTGCTCAATACAAGTTTTGCCTCTAACTTTGGTGGCTGTGGCTACTTGTCCACCTCTCAGGGAATGCATTTTTCACTGGGCCTCACATTCTGTGTTAGTGCATTCATTAAAACCAGACATGGCACAGCTATCTGAACAGACTAATATGTTTCAGTATAGCTTATTACTAGCCTTTGATTGGTACCAGATGTGACAGTAATTAATTGCTTGGAGGGGAGGAGCAAGGCATCAGGGCAGTGGTGAACATATTGTCAATATTTGGCAATGTTCTTCTCTTGTATCAAGTCTTCTGTGTTTTTGAAGCACAGCTTGAAACAACAGGCTTCCTTATATCTAAGGCATCTAATAGTTAGATTTTTTTCTTCTCCTGAAACAAATTAGAAAAGATTCCAGAAAAAATTCAGAGGAAACCTTTAACAGCAGTACACTTTTTTTTTCCTTGCAAAAACATATTCTCTTTCTTACTGGTATTATTTCAAATATCTACAATTGTATAAGAGATTTCTTCTTCACAGGCCCTTTTTGCTTTGCACCTGCAGTTCATTGTAATCTTGCATTTGTGATGCTATAGTCTATTGCCATGGAAATGAGCATAACTCCACAATTACACTCACGTCTTTAGATCCCTGCTCTTCAGAGAAGTTCATTATGAAATACCAACTTCTGTGTTTAGAACTTTTTTTCAGAAAAATTTGAAGGAAAGAATGACTTAAAATGTGCATTAGATAGTTTTAATATGACAGAAGCATGAAAGATGTTGGTGTGGAAGGGACTGCCTTCCTGTGCTGAACTGACCTGGCCAGCACAGAAAAGTAAAACTCATTGGTAAAGATAAAGACAGTGAAAGGGGAAGAAAGAGGAAAAAAAAATACATATGATGCAAAGCGTCACTTACAGCATCCCACCAGCAGAATGATGTTCAGCTGGTTTCTAAGGAAGACCACTGTCATAGTTTGTTTGATTTCAGCTGTAACAACCAGTGGTACCAGTCAGATTCGGGCTTTATCAAGTTATTTTCTACATAGCAATTATAAAATGTGGTTCAGCTTCTGTCTAATTCTTCAGGCTTTTCCCTCTGTTTAGACATGGGAGAGAGCTCTGTGTTTCTGTGTATTAGCTCTTTGCCCCAGTGCCACTGGCAAAGCTCCTGCACATCTTCCTGAACTGCCTTGTTGCTGTCATGAATACTTTCCTCCTTTCAAGAAACTCAACATAAAAAGCATATTTAGATGTCTTTGAGGATCATTTTTCAGTGTAGCTCATTCTAGCAAATCTCTGTTGGTGCCTCTGAAACATCACTCTTAAGCCTTTGTTTTATTATTCTGTGTTCCTTTAGTCACTGCAAGTTTTTAAGATATGTTGTTCCTGGTTGAGATGTTTTTAATGAATATCATACACATAATTGTTTATGTATATTTCCTTTCAAGATGCCAGTGATCAAAGAGAAGACATTTACATTGGAAACCACATACCTTGTTCAGAAAGCTTCAATGGCTACTGTATACATGGAAAATGTGAATTCATTTATTCCACTCAGAAGGCTTCCTGCCGGTAAGTCCTGCATACCTCCAAAATGTGCTTGGAATTGCTGTAAAGCTTAATCAAAATGCTCTCTAGACATAATTACAGCATGTATTAGTTTGCAGTTACCTAAACCATGGCAAAAGAGATGTATCCATGTGCTGTGGGCAGCACCCAGCTGCTCCAGTCATGCAGGAAATAGTGCTTAGAGGGGAAGCTGCCAGTCCAGGTACTTCAGAAGCTGAATGCCTCTGAGGAATGTGGCTTCCATGTTTTCTTATTTTCAGATGCTAAATCCTACATAGAGAAAAGAAAAACTACCAAAAGATGCTTTGTCTTGCATGGCTTCTCTGTATGACTGCTTTCCCCATTGACCTCTCAGTCTGTTCTTACACTAACTGCACATTTTATTGCTCCTGTCATAAATGCTCTCTAGAGTAGCAATATCTTATTTTTAACATTTATTGCCATTTTTCACAATAATAGGATTTATCTAGAGAGCATAAGATTGTGAAATATTCTTTAACCCACACTTTCTGTCTACAGTACAATCGAGCAACTCAGTACACTCAGTATCAAGCCACTCAGTGTTTCCCAGGATATTAGAATGTTCTAGTTTATTTCCTTAGCTTCCAGCTAATTTTTTAATATATGTTTCACCAACTAAGCCCTGCATCTTTATTTTCCTCAAGAAATAAAATTAATTCTGAATGCTGCTCATAGAAAAACTCTTACTTTTTCTGAATAATATGTAGTACCCTGCTTATTATGAGGTTTTTCTCCTGAGCTTTTCTCTCACAAGCTTGTACTTTCAGATTAATATGGTTCAAGATGCTATAACTCTTTGCTTTTCTTTGCTTTGGAAACTTCAACTATAATCCATTAGATGCTATCACATTTTCTCCCTTGATCTTTATTGATCGAGTCTATTTAGGGTTTTTTTTGCACTGCCAAGATTTAAGGGTTTCCAGACTGATCAGAGAGCAGGAAGCTCAAAAAGCAACTCAGCTGAAGCACTTGAAAGCTTGTATGATTCCTTTTCCCCTCTGAGATCCTTTCTTGTTTATTGTCACCTTTCCAATAAGACTTACTTGGTTTTCTCTTTTCTTTGGGCCTTTTCTTTGGCCAGAACCAAACCAGCTCAACTCATCTTTGCTTCTCTTATGAAACTGGGTGCATCCCCACATTGTCTTGATGGACATTAGCCAGCACTATTTGATTACAGTATTATTCTGTTCTAGAGCTGTGTTTAACACCATTTCTGATTGATTTGTCCTCAAAATAATCAAAATAGAGATATTCCAAGGAAAACATTCCTGGCTGAATGAACAGATTTTATTGTTTCTCAGAAATTCTATTTCTGGATCGTGTTAATCATATTTTATTAATTTATGAGTCAATTACTATTCAATCACTTAGATATTATTACTCTAATAATTACTAATAGGCCATGTTTTGATTAATTTAATCAATGTACTTCCTCTTTAAATTCTACTTTGTAATGATATTTACTATCTTCAATTATTTAAACAGCCTGAACAGTATTTCAGCACAACAAACCTAGCACAACAAACCTCACATGGTTCCCATCAAGAATTTCTGTCAGTTCTTAACCCTAAGTATTAGATCTCAGGTTTTCTTGAATATATTAAATGCTGATGGTCTCATACTTTAAATGGGTTTTCTACTGGAGCAGTTATTAAGGAAAAAAATTATTTGTATCAGACAGCAATCCACTGTAGTAATCATGTACTTTTACCAAAGAAAAAAAATTGTCTTTTTCTCTGGCAAGGAAAATATAATGATGGATGCTAGGGGTAGATTGTTATTTCCAACTGCTTCTCATTCTCCTACACATCTAGCATATGCATTGTTTAATTTGGTCATCGTTTCCTGGTAGTGACACATGTGAGGTATCAAATGACCTACAAAACCGCAGAAAATACCTACACATACCAAATTCTGACTTTCACTGGGGGCAGTTAATCTCCTTGTTCATTGTACAGCAGCCCTCCATCCAGGATTGCTGTCAGGCAGGTGGAAGGAAGGTTTTATAGCAGCAATGCCTAATATTTAGTTGAGCAGGCTTTGTGCAGCAGGGATCTTGTTTATCTCTTCTTGCCCCCCTTGTGCAGTACAGTTCTGCCCTTCCCCATCAAGGAAGCACAGTTCAACCGTCTGCAAAGAAATCTAAACTTCTTTATGCTAATCTAATTAATTGACTGGTCAGCATGTTTTGATAAATGCATGCTGACCTCTGTTTTTCTTGCTGTTATATTAATGCTGTATTATATTGCTATATATTAGCTCAGCAGAACACTTTAAACTCCGTTCTGCTATTTTAAGGTAGCTTAAACTAGTGCTTAGTACTTCATCCCACATCATTATAGCTCTTAACAGGAGCATTTCTTGTTTGCAGGAACTCCATACTCCTGTATCGCCATTCAATATTTCTCAGAAATGGTTTCCTATTGCTTCAGTGTTTCTGAGGAAACATCTTTGAATTACTTCTGCCTCATCTGCTTTCTTTTGCCTCCTCTGCTTTAAAGCAATTCTCACATTGATCTCACTTGGACTGTTACTTCCTTTAATGAAGACAAAAGCAAAGTAACAATAAGAATTCAGTCCTTTTCACTAGCTGGGAGTGCTCTTCACTATTGCTTCTTTCAGCATGAGAACCAATGTCTTCCTCATCTGTTTCCTTCTTGTGTGCTAATACACTTTTCTCTTCATTCCCTTCCTAGCCATTACTGAGCTTACATGGGGGCTTTTCTTTAATAACCCCCTCCTGCTGCAACTTGTTTCGTGCCTGAACCAAAACTCCTTACACAGCAGCTCATGGCTAGCAAAAGTAGAGTCACAAGATTGTCAACATGTAAACCCCAACTGTTATCCCTGCATTCAAAGGGGGATTAGGAGTTGCATTAGCAGTTGCAGGAAGGTCTATGGAGTAATTATTTAATTTCTCCAAACTGAAATACTTCCTACCCTAGCACAAAGCTTTTGGATGGATGAGACCAAGTTTGTGTTGCATCCAGGTTTATCTTACTAATTTGTACAAAAATATTATTTCTCTGCCTGCATGTGAGTATTTCTCCTCCAGCTTTCTACTGTAGGGCTGGAGGCCAATTGTGTGATTCAGCTGCCCTTAATGATGCATTCACATCAGCCAGTGTTAAAGGTTAGCTGTACAAGGAACTTGCTCAGGAGTGGGTCCAGAGGAGGCCCACAAAAATCATCAGGGGGTTGGAGCCCCTCTGCTGCAAAGACAGGCTGAGGAAGATGGGGTTGTTCAGCCTGAAGAAGAGAAGGCTCTGGGGAGACTTAACAGCAGCCTTCCAGTACCTGAAGGGGGCCTACAAGAAGGATGGAGAGAGACGTTTACAAAGGCCTGTAGTGACAGGATGAAGGGCAACGGCTTCAAACTAGAGAAGAGTAGATTTAGATTGGATGTTAGGAGCAAGCTCTTTACCATGAGGGTAGTGGAACACTGCAACAGGTTGTCTGGGGAGGTGACTGGGGCTCCATCCCTGGAGACATTCAAGGTGAGGCTCGACAGGGCTCTGGGCAGCCTGATCTAGTTGAGGATGCCCCTGCTAACTGCAGAGGGGGTTGGACTAGATAACCTTTGGAAGTCCCTTTCAACCCAGACCATTTTATGAAGTAAGTGGTGGCCTCTGATTCCTCAGACTTCGGCTCAGTGTCTTGGATGACTCTTGCCTTTTCCTTGTGGTGCTTCTGTGTCTCTTGCCTTCAGATATGAATTCCTCCAGAGAGTGTTTCCATCAGGAACAGCCTCTGCTGAGTTTATCACTGAGCTAATTTCCCACTTTGCTCAGACAAGTTACCACTTAGAGCAGCCATTTCTCTTCTGTCTCCAGCCGTTTCTCCCACACCCCTGGCCATTTTTTATGGATTCTTCCATGAACTCTCACTGGAACAGTTGTGGGCCATTGAGTTTTCTAACCCATCCTCTGTCAGATTTGGTTTGGTGACAAGGGGGTTTGAAGCTGGTCTTGTCCAACAGGTTTTGCAGGATTCTACTTCTGTAGGCTGCAGCTTGAAAAGAGATCTTTTTCCCCCTCATTTTTCAAGGCTTCTCTTCCTCTTTATCACTTCTCTCCCATATTGACATTGCAGCTGAGTGAGCAGGCTCACTTTGTGTTTCATGAACATGTTTCTTTGAGTTTCATTTAGCTTTGTCTACCTGTTTCATATAGTTGATTTAATCTTCCTAAATATTGCCCCAATTTAATAACACCTCCACACGTATTTCTCCTGCCAAATCAGAGCTTTCACCACACTGGTGTGTTTTCAGAGGTCTACTACTAACCTTAGTCAGGAAAGCAGAGCTTATCTCCTCTCTGTCTTCTCTTGACAGAGAAATATAAACCATTCCCCAACCCAAGAGTTACCACACCTCTACCTTCTCATCATCTCTTTCTCAGCTAGGGTCATCATGGACTCCTTATTTCGTCTGCAAAATGTCTGGGCCATTGCCACATTACAGATTCCATGTAATATTCCTTTTGTTTTTCAGGTGTGAATCAGGATATACTGGACAGCACTGTGAAAAGACAGACTTTAGTATTCTTTATGTTGTTCCAAGTAGACAAAAGCTTACGCATGTCCTTATTGCAGCAATAATAGGAGCCGTACAGATTGCCATTATAGTTGCAATTGTCATGTGCATAACAAGGTAGGTAAAGACAAAACCAGTGAAAAATTATGCATTGTATAGATTTACTTTTTCTGAATTTAAATATTTGACCCCCAAAATTTTATGTGCTTTAACATATACCATAAAATAGTCACCTAAGAAATTCCTAATGATGACAGTGAAAGGATTGTGTAACGTAGTGTCACCATTCCTTTTTGGTCACAAAACTCGTATTTGTTTACATTTACAAACCACCAGTAACCCCTCGGAATCCCCAGACCAAATACCCAGCAGAACAGATCAGCCTTGAAACACATCCAAAAGGTCAGCTACTGTGTTAGACCTTCACTGGAGTTATTCGAGCGTCACTGATATCTTATGGAAGCTGTGATCTCCCACCCAGTGAAACTAGAGAGGCTGACAAGATGCTGTTCTTTGTAGTACTGCTGCAAATAATGCTACACAGAGAGGAGAGTATCCTTCACACTATATATGCTTTCTTAAAATGTATGTGCAGCTAGTCCCATTCTTAGACACTGTCCATGGGAATATATTTTATGAAATGTAAAGATGCACAAGCACAAAGCTCAGGATACTGGGTTGTCTCAGACTGTCACCTTGTACAGAAACTGAGTTGAGACCCATAGAGTCTTTTTAATGACTGCTAAGTGCTCTGGGACAGAATAGGGATGACTTAGCTCCCTTATATGTGCGTGAAGCATATATGTCCTACTCACAGGCATCCATGCTGCACTTTGACTTTTCCTTCTCAACCTGCCCTTCATTTTTTCTGGTCCAGTTACATTGGGCCATAAAACTTCTGCTACTGTGTTAGTGCACAGCTTCCCAAATGTAGTGATGTGGAGTGACGTCCCTGTGAAAAAACAATATGAGGCCTTCTTCCCTATCTCTCTTGTAAGGTTTCACACAGCATGTAGAAGTACACATACCTAACACCTCCTGCATATATACAAGAGTTATTTGGTTCATGCATTTCATGTCATCCTTTTTTATTTTTTACCCACCACCGTGCTAGCCAAAGCAGTAGTGTGGAAGCTGTAGTTCAGCAGTCCTCCTCTTTCAGCCTCCCTACGACCATTCCCCAACTCACAGTCTCTTGGGGACAGTCTGTCTTGTTGGCTTTTGTGAATACTTTCCTAGCTGTGTGTCCATCTCTGAGAAAGGGATTGCCTGAACCACCCCATAGAGAGTCCTGGGTAGATTCTGTCTCAGGAGCTGCTGCGAGCAGCAGGGCACCTGGAAGTCCAATGCTTCAAAAGGCTGACTGATCCAATCTGACCATCCACTGTTCTCTAAGTATAAAATATGTCTAAAAAGCCAATGCAGTTATTCAACATGGTATGTGTTTTGCTGGATCAAGGCTGAAGGACTCCATGCCTTGCTGGTTTTGGTTTCAATTTCAAGCAGAACTCCCTTCTGAGTGATCTGGGGTCCAATGAACATCCCCAGGTGACAGTTCAGTACCGAACAGCTGGCACATCTCCCCATTCAGCACAGCTCATAGACTCCTTGCTGTTGTTAAGTACAGAAAATTAAGTCACTGTGCTATTGCTAGGCGTACTTTTATGCAGCACATGTAAAATCAGCCCTCCTTTTTCTTTCTCTCTCTCTGTACTTTTTTTGCAGAAAATGCCCCAAAAACAATAGAGGACGTCGGCAGAAGCAAAACCTAGGCCATTTTACTTCAGATACATCATCCAGAATGGTTTAACTTAGTGATTTTTATACCTACATTGACCATGTGATGTACATTTTTATTATATCTTTTTTTAAAGAATGGAAATATTTATTTCAGAGGCCTTATTTTTGAACATTTTTAGTGTAACAATGTTGGTCTGTATTCTGAAAGCATCAGCTCTAACAGCTATGGACTGTTTTAGTATCTTTACTTTTATGTTTTTGAATACAGTAGTTCATTTTCTGTATCTGTATCACATGGTTATATAATGGAATCGTGCTTTATCCATGGAATGTAATATTTTGGGGAACACAGATTTTATCCCACCAATGGTTGTAGATTAAAAACAAACAAACCCAACAACAAATCAACAAAAAAAGTCCACATTACCTATCAAACAAGGCATGAAGGTAAAAATGTTTACAGCTTACTTTTCTTATGAGAAACTAGAAAACACTGTGTTTAAATACCGTAGATATTTAAATGTTTTTGGAGGTTAGTAACTGATTTTTTAGACACTGCCTATCGCATGAACTGTGGAGCTGTGTGCTGTGTGTAGTTGTAACATATTTATAAAACCATGTGGGCTGGGTCTAAGCACTGCCATCTTCATAAGGAATTCCAACGATTTATTTTTAAAGAGGAAAATCATAACTTTCATAAATGGGGAAGTTTCCTGGTAGAACAGATGGCACAAGTCTAAAAGAAGTAGTTCTTAGTAGATTTAGATATTGTAAGAATTGGTGG
The DNA here is from genome assembly GCF_027791375.1 of Indicator indicator. NCBI lineage: Eukaryota > Metazoa > Chordata > Aves > Piciformes > Indicatoridae > Indicator > Indicator indicator. The sequence continues at coordinate 34,989,757 of NC_072015.1, read as the reverse complement.
TGAGCAACTGAACACAACTAATTGGAATAAAGCCTACTTTGTCACTGTTAAAGCTGTTTTAATACTTCTTAAACTTTTTTAAAGAAAACACGTTTTAACATCTACAATACAGACTGTATAGTGTTTGTGATTAAAACTGAAAAAAAAAGTAATAATAAAAGTAAATTAATTCCTAGTGCTCTTGTATAGAGTATTTTCAAGAGCTAAAGAAGTCCATCCAAATTAGTCTGCTGGTCTCATAGTTATATTAATAGACTGTTAGTTGTTGTTTGAAAGATTCCCAAGATAAAGTGTGAATAGGATGTGTTCAGCTGTTTTAACATGTAGTCTAGGCTTTACAAAACTTTGCATGTAGGATTTAGTAATTTGTTCAATTAAAAAAAAAAAGAAAAATAAAAATGCTTTCAACATTTTGAACTGGAAAAGCATGTCACAATACAAAGTTTTCACTATATTGCCTCTGGTTTAGTGTGTTTATTTGGTACCCCATGTGGTAATTGCAGCAAAGTGAAGACCTGGAGTTGGTTTGCTGGAAAAAAAAAAGCGACCGTGTTTGTTTTCCTGACTGCTCTTTGAATTCAGAGGAAAGCACTCCAGTAACACAAAACCAAAAATATGCAAGTTTGCTTTCCTGCTTAATTAGTAAGTTGCTTAACTTTCCCGGATTAACGCTAATAACTTCATCAGTACGGAAGCATGACCCTTTAAACGTATGTTCCTTTCCAGACATTGCTTCCTAATTTTAGGGGTTTCATGTTGCTGAAAGTATCTGAACAATCATGTGTGGATATTTCATAGTCAGAAATATTTGACCAAGCTCCAGGAGTGGTGTTTCACGCCCTACTTTGAGCACCGCCGGGGCCAGCTGTCACGCTGGCTCCCGGCAGCACCACCAGAGACACTCTGGCAGGATCACCGAAATCACCTCCCACCGACTCGGCCAAAAGCAGGCAAAATGGATCGCTGCGAAATCACCTCGGAGGCCGACAAAACCCAACAGAATCGTCTCTCCAGTGTCACCGAGGAGGAAGAAGAACAAGACGCAGCTTACACGATCGTGACGGTCCTGGACAAAGTGGCCAACATTGTGGACAGCGTGCAGGCGAGCCAGAAGAGGATAGAGGAGAGGCACAGGGAGATGGAAAACGCCATCAAGAGCATACAGATTGACATTTTAAAGCTTGCCCAGGCTCACGGCAATACAGGCTACACGGTGAACAAGTTACTGGAGAAAACTCGCAAAGTCAGCTCCACCATGAAGGAGGTGCGGGCACGTGTGGAGAGGCAGAATGCCAACGTGCGGAAGGTGGAAGCCAAACAAGAGGAGCTGCTGAAGAAAAACAAATTCCGGGTTGTGATCTATCAGGTAACCATGAACCTAATTTTGTGTAGTGCTGTCATTGCGCCACCTCCTTGGGAGATGCTGGTTGGTATTGGTTAATGAACTGAAAGATGCAGTTTCTCCCATATGAGAGTGATTTTATGCTTTCTTTAACACTTCAGTTCTGCTCCTCGGTGCCTTTCAGCATTAACCTACTATCGGCAGCACAGGCAGTCTATTATTAGGTAGGTTTCTGAGCCAGTCGTGTAAGGTTAACTGCAGATCAGCAAGGACTGTTTGTTGCCTCTCCAAAAGGTAATATGAGGCAGGCCGTGTAAATCGTGTCATACAAACCATGCCTGACATTCATCCGTGTTATTTTTTTCACCATATTAGGTAGAAGTCCAAATAGCAAAAGAATTTGCACACTCCCTGGAACACAGACTTCCTTCTAACACTAATCTCAAAACATGGTTAATTTAACTTGCAGCATTACTCAGGCTGGCCAGTTGAGACTTTTTTCCATTGTCTCATCCTTTAGCAGCAGAGGCACAAACTAAAGACCACACAGACCCACAAACGCTCCATGACAGCAAATAGTACCTTGCATGCTCCACTTTGGAAACAGTTTAACCAGTGCTGTTCTTCCAGTTGTATTGAGCAAGTAAATCATTCATTTTTGTTCACTGACCTCATTGTAAGATGTTCATTGTTCTTATAAATTATTGTGTTTGAACAGAAGTTTCATGAAACAGGATGGCTTTCCCTTAATTAATACAAACAGACAGTGCAGGCAGCTCACGGGGTCTGTCACTTCCTAGCGTGCCCTGTGAGACCCATTTGTTTAATGGCCAGATCCTGCCATTTGCTGAAACTTCCCAGTTCCCTAAGTCAGTAGAAAATGAGACTGTTTAATCTTTTTCCAGAAGCAGAGTTTCTCTTTCATGCCACAGAGTCCCCAGAGCTTCTTCCAAACAAGTTGTGCACATCATTAGGTGTCTTTGGAAATACCAGCCCTCATGAGCAGCACAATGCACCCTCATTGCTCAGCTTTACACCGTGGACTTGCTTGTACATAAATAATGTGCCTTGCAATGAATGGAGCCATGTGTTTCACTGAGTATATTCACCACTGGATACAGCTGACAAATTCTTATGCCTAATCTAGCTTTCTTAACTACTACTTCTACTACTGGGAAGAAAATAGCTAAACAAACAAAAACCAACAGTAAAAGCTGAAGGTAGGAAATGTTAGCTCTTTAATGTTATGTCAGTACCATATGCAGCCAAATTGTGCCTGCCAGATTTTCTGACTGAATGGCTTATTATGGATGTTCAGGAGAAAGCACAGCACAATTTGGCCTATTGTTAAAATTATTGCAGCCTGCAGCATCATGATGGAATAGAAGACAGGTACTTCTCCTTTTTCCTTGCAAATCATTTCCCAGCTAAATGCAATAAATATCTCTGACTCCTCTGGCTAATGGCATAATGCAGTTTCATTGATGGGCCTTTACCATAATGATTGTAGCAAAATCAATGCTTTGAAAACATTTGTCTTTAAAACAGTATTCATTGCATAATGTATTTTTTTTTCTCTTAGCAAGACAGGAATATGTAATAAAATATGGTAGAAATCGATTTACATACAGCTATAAAGAACACCTGTTGCTATATTCAGATATTTCCTACAAAAGATGACTCTCATGATATGTGCTATCTCTAAAAATCACCTTCAGTAGGAGTTCCTAACTCTCTGCTGGTTTTGCCAGACAAGAATGGCCTGCGCCCTGTTGTATATGTTTCATTCTTAGGCAGTACGATTTAGGAAAGGAAAAAGCATTATTCATTGCTGTCTTTCTTGCCTCCTCTTCCTACCATAGTTAAGAGCCTCCAGCATTTTGTAAGGTAGCTTGAAGAACCTTTTCTCCCTTGCACAGAGGAGGAGCAGATAGGCTGATCCCTCTAGGATCCAACATTGAACACTTTTCTGGAGGACGATAACTGCGTTGCTCCACAAAAAAAATGGAATGTGCTGAGCAGCCAAGAGTGTGCTGAAGCTTTAAGGCACAGGTACCCTTGTGAAAGCCTCTCTCATACAAATGCCATGATTTTCACACTGTTGATTTGCATCAGTGTTAGGCACACTGCTGGTGTGCCACCACCTGAATGATTGAAGCTTGGCTACCGTGAGTGGGAGTCTGTTAATAGCTCCAGAACCACTGTACTCCCTTCACTGTGTTTTACAAATGGGTATAACCAAGTTGTTTACTTGGTGGTTGTGAGTGACAGCTCATCTGTAGTGAGATTTTTTTTCTGGTGAACCCTTTGGGACATTGTGATGGAGCCAATGACCCATGTGTAGCTGGTGTGGAATGCCTACATGGGTGAGCGCATGTGGCTTTTAGTTTTAACTTCTGTCAGAACATTGAGGAAAAGGGAAACACCAATTAAATCCTAAAGATTTTCTTTCAAATAGATAGCTTTGATCTTATCGTTGATAGAAGGATTAGGCAGGTTGAAAAGGATCATTGGCTGCAGGAAATTGTCCCAGGAGACCTGCACATGATGAAAAGTGTTGGCAATATCCTCACATCAAGAAGAGAGAAAGTGATCATCTGTAGGCATAATGATTCAGGAAACTGAGAGTATTCTTTTTTAAAAGGACATGTGGCTGAGGAAAAGATTTGGTAGCAGGCAGCTCTCCTCCCCACACTGATTGCAGGATTGAAAATGCCAGGTTACTTCAGAGAGCTGAGTGAGGTCTTTGACCCCGGAATACTATGTGCCTAGGGGTATAGCAGGGAATGCAAAATACATTATAAGTTTTTCAGGTTGCTGTTCACTTCTCTTTCAGGTCAGTCTGAACAACCAGCTGTATGAACCATCATTTCTCTGCAGTCACTTCCAGCAATTTAGCTCGTTCTGACTACAGAAATTAAAGAGAAATTTTATTTTTTTAAATGCTTTTCTTCATGCTCTGCAAGTCCTTCTTTGAATGTGAGCATACAGGCACCAGAAAGTCCATGTTACAATTTCTGGGCTTTTTTTCTACTATTACTTAAGCATCATAAATGAGTAACTACTTCCTGTTAAGGGACAATATGCCTTTGTTTCAGTCTCTACTGCCTGATGTTTGAAATTAGTGGATAGTCACAGTGCATGTGTCAGAAACCAAGCAGGGTTATGGCTTGACTGTCCTACACAGACAACTGCTTTTTTTTCCCTGCAGTTGCAGGGAAAACAAAGCACAGAAAGAGGCTAGCAGAAGCAGCCATGCATATGTCACCCATATTATACATAAATAAATTAAAATACAAGTGGCTTTTCCTGGCCACTGCCCTACTCCATAATGGCTTGGGCAGCAGAAATGGTGAGATCAAGATGGGGACAATAATCTGAAAATCTGACATGGAAGCACTTCCCTCCAAAGTGGCAGTAAAAGTCAGGGCGTCACAAGCTCAGGAGATGAGGTTGCAAACAGAGAATCTGAAAGACCAGATGCACAGACTCTCAGTCTTTTGGCACAGAGTTTTAATTACAGCTATTCTGAGAAAAAACTATGACAGTAACTGTGACATGAAAGGCAGCAAATGCAGCACTCCTATTTAGGAAAGGACAAAGGAAACAATCTGAACCACTGCTGTCATTCTGATATCATTCAGGCATAAGAATGACAGGCTCAGAGGGTGCTCTGCAGAACAGAGTTGTTAGTAGCATCAGGTTAAATAACTCACCAAGGCCAGTTTGTGTTGGGTAAATCCTATTTGATTATTTTTCTGTTTTGCAGAGACGTGAGATCTTATCCTTTCTCCTATTTAGGTGTCTGATATCTTACTTCTTAACAGATAACCTGGAAAACTAACAAATGACAGTGGATTGTGTTGAAAGGGCAAGCGAGGATTTCTAAAAGAGTTTGCTTTTAAGACTGTTTGTCAAGTGTGTAATATTTTCATTAAATATCATTAAAGGCCCAGAGAATATTAGGGATACTAATAGGGAATTAGGGATACTAATAAAATATGTCCAAAATGAGGAGCTGTCAGCCCAGAGGAAAAAAAATATAGACGAGAAACCAAATTATCTTTAGAGCTGGAGTACTATTAATCTAAATCTTCACAGTGTCAATTCCTGTACATAGCAGAAGCCCTTGTTGTTAATTTGTCTTCTTAAAGCCTTGTTATTTGGAAAAGGTAGAAAATGGTGCATTAATTGCTCATAAACTGAGCTCACATCATGCTGTGGCTCTTTAAAACGTGATACACTAGCATGAAATGCTTCAGGCAAGGTATTTCCAGGAATGGGAGAGTAATGCCTAGTGCCCTTGCCCAAAACACTTCAGAGCCCACCTGGGCTACCACCACAAGTAGCCATCATCACCCCTGGTGAAGTAAGCTATGTTCAAATTGAGTAAGTTTGGAAAACAGCTACCAGGCTGATCAGAGGAATGGGAAGCCCTGGTACATCAGAGGAGACCAGAAGGTCCTAGCCTGGCTTAGACCAGCAAGAAAAGGTGCTCAGAGAGGTTGTGGCTGTCCTTTATACATACATTGGGGCATAGAGGAGGAGTCCAGCAAAGACCATTGGCAAAAAGATGAAATGGGTGTAATCTGTCCATGAGTCACCTCGAGTCAGAAACAAGAAATGGATTTTTAGTCCTGGAAACGTGAGAATCAGAGAGGGACAAAGCCTTCTGCTAGAACTCATGGGGAGAGAAGAAAACCTAAACTGATATTGGAGTCTGAAAACTTAATGGAAAAAAACATGGCATAGGTTGACTACCAGGCACAGGAGCCCAAGCAGCCCAGCAACACCAGGCCTTCGTTAGAGTCCTGTGGTGTAAACCTCATAAATATTTTTACAGCTGGGACAGGTAATTGCCTTTGCTGAGATTACAGAGAATAAAAGAAACCCAGTGGTTGTGTCAGAGACTGTAGCAAGAGTCCTTTGTTTGCAGTGTCAAGCCCAGTCCTTCAGTTCAAAGCAGAGGTGGCCCCGTGCTGTGCAGCCCACCACTGGTGGAGTGACAAAGCCAGCACTGAAGTGCTACAGGCAGTCAAGATGATCATAAATTACACTTGAATTTAAGGGGGACTGTGGGGGGGAATCAACCATTTTCAACTAACTAAAGAAAAGAAGTATTTCTAGAGAAGAGTTCAGAAAGAAAGAGAAAGGGAAATAATAAAAAAATTTAAAAGCAGCTCTTGGGCCATTTCTATGTTCCTTAAATGAAATGCACTGCCTATTTCACAGAGTTGTGTTCACAGCAGATTATAAATGCTGCACCCATTTGATCTGGTGTGATTGGAGTCCCCAGACCTATTCCTTTGTGGTGATCCTCACAAAGGACAAGCAGTCCTCTTCTCAAGGCTGGCATTGATTTTTCTCCACCTCTTAGCACTGAGTGGTGGAAAAAATTGATCTTAATTTACATGTGCACTGGATGCAGTTGTTCAGTCCTTTGTTGTCTGCAAACCAGTAGAAGACTGTAGCTACACCATGGGCCTCCTGTGTCCTGCCTCTCTGTCATGTCCCAGAGGCTGCCCAGAATGACTTATTGACAGAAGCTGTGGCTGTCCACTGAGGGCACACGTGTGTGTCTTCAGCAATACCCTTCATGCCTAAGGCCCAGATTCAGGAGTGGACTTGATTAGGGCCATGCAAATGGGATTTATATTCTCAGCACTACTGAAGATAGCTGCATCTAGCAATTATTCCTTTAGTACAGGAATGAAAAAGGATCAAAAAAAAAAAATCCCACAGGCACAGATATGAGGACTACATGAAGTCATTATCAGCAAGTTCAGAATCTGGGACAGGGCTCATCTTAGAGCCAGGCATCAGCTATCAGTAACACAGTTACAGTTTCTACTTTATAAGTACCTGCTATTCAATTCCATCACGTTGAAAGGGTGTGGTTGCTTGGGCAGATGATATGAATAGTTCCTGACGACTGCCTGCATTTCACTTGTGCTTGAGAGCACTTCCCTGCTCTAGCTAGCTTGCAGCAAGAGCAGTCAGCTTTTGAAGAGTGTATGAATCAAAATAGTACCAAACTTTGTTTTGTTTTGTCTTATCACATCTTGTGATCACTCTTTCTTCTTCTCTGATAAAGGGCTGGTATCTACAGATAAATTGGAAGTAAGGAATTTCACCAGTTTGCAAACCTGCAGACTAACCTACAGAGCTATTCCCCAGGCTAGCTCTGTAAAACAATATCAAAGCAAAGTGAGTGTGAAGTTTTAATTTTCCCCTGGAGCTGCAGTATTCCTTTTTATGCAGCATGTGGTGGCCTGGAGCCAAGGGCCTCTCTAAGTGATGCGGTAATACTGGGTACCACTTGCTCAGTGTCTACCGCTTGCTGCAGTCAGATAATGAGAACGAGCTGGGTTACTTTGTAGTCATTGTGTCCTCCTGGTTAAATGAATGAATTTTTGTCAACGTTTAAAGACAAGGATTCCCAAAAGAGAAATGCTGGGGGGGCTGGTGCTTCTGGCCAGGCTACTTTCTCAGTATGTAAAAATAACTCTAACTACAAGCAACAGCACTTGGCCATAAAGTCTTATGTCCTGAAGTGTTGATTTTCTAAAAAGAATAAAATCTAGTCCCTTAGGTGCCCTTTTAAAATAATCTTATTTCTCTCTCATCTGAGCAGCTTTTTGGACTAATGCAGAGATTCTGAAATGGTAACTTTGCAGAAAATAATAATGAAGAGATCACTTGAGATTTATAAAGCTTCACTGCTGGAATATGAGTAAAAGGACTGAATGATTTGTAATTGGTTATTCATCAGCGGTTTCATATTGATTTAGAGAGCAATTTCAAGGAGATGTTTTAGTGATTTACCTCAGTTGTCAGCCTGAATAACAAATCATTCATTTTGCATGCAAATTTTCAGGATTTTTTTCAACATTGTGGCGATGCAGTTTCCTACCCAAATGCTGCCAGTCATTTGCATCACCAATTGTCATAGACATGGCAGCAGCACCAGGCCAGGTGCTGGGTACCCTTTGACCTTTTTGCTACTTTGTGCTCTGCTTCAGAATTGTCAGCTGACCACCAGTCCCATCTGTGCCTATGTTTGTCATCACCTGCACCTTCTCTGTCACACATCCCAAGTCTGAAAGATCATTTGCTATGACCTTTTCCCTGTGCAACACAACTAATCCAAGTTACGAAGTTTGATTTCTCCTCCCATCTTTTCCTGTGAGCAGCAGGAACACTTTGAGTCTTTATTCTATATCTATATCATCTATATCTACATCTATACCTTTATGTTTCTATATCAATCTCTATCTACATCTATATCTCTATCTCTATATAATTCTATATAATTTATAATTGTATATAAATGTATACAATTGTATATATTATATTCAATATAGCTGTATACTTTTGTATCTATTATATATACAATAATTTATTATTGTATATAAATATATAATTATGATCTATATTTGTATATAAAATATATAATTAGATATAATTATATTTAAATTTATAATTAGATATATAATTATATAGATAATTTATAATTGCATATAAATATATTATTTGTTTGGTCACTGTTTTTCTCTGCTATTGGGTTTTGGATTTTAAAAAGTTTCATTCGATAAAGTTTTTAATTGAAATTAGATAGCGGTTGAGAGCTGATAATGGTTGCCTTTATTAAAGTTTGTTAAGATTGCATTTTGAATCTATTTGAAAAGAGAATGCAACACTAGTTTGTAGCATTTCTAGCACATAGCTACACATAAGACTGTATTTTAAATTCTTCTTCTTGCCCACTCTAAAAGCTCAGTCTGGGCTTTGAAATACAAATGTAGAATACATGTGAAAAAGAATGCAAGGCAAAGAGGATTAAAGCTCTTGAACAGGCCACATCCATTAAAATGCCTTTGTATCTCTTTTTTTTTAATGAAATTATTATAAAATTAAATGTTAATGTAGTTAAACCTAAGGTGTTGCTGTGATACTGTGTCACTGCTTTGTCTAGTGAATTCAGCAGACTCAAATTAGCACTACACCTTTTTAAATGAAAATAATACTATTGCTCCTATTAATTATTGATCCCATCTGAGTGGAGATTTAGCTGACAAGTTTGTAAGGGAATGTTTTTAAAAACACTTCTTCCTTTGCCTAGCCTCACGGACCCTGCTGAAGGCATGATAATCCTCTTCCTGCAGTCCCCTTGGCTAATTCGCTTCTTCAACAGTAAGAGGGGAAGAGGATGTTAGAGCCAAACTGATTGCCAGGATGCCACTGCAGCAGAATACGTGAGACATCACTAAACAATTTGGTCTGTCATTTCCCTTCTTTCCTTGCCCAGAGGTGAGAAGCACCTGACTGTGCAGGCAGAGCTATCAAACAGGCACAAGACAGCCTCTTTCCCCCCTCCAATTTTCAGTTATCTAAGCATCACTACATCGAGAGTCTCATAATGGTGATAAGGAGCATGATCACATTTAAGATTATTTACCTAATTTTTTTAAGGCTTCTGTGAGGTGAAACAGCATCTGCACTTTGTGCTTTGCATAGTTTAAGGAGCAGGTGTGTTAGCCTTCCTTATATCCTCTGGGAGAAAAGTGCTTCTGCTCTGATCTCTTCTTTGAGGCCCACACAAAGGACAGAGACTAAATCCCTTTGAAAATTTTCTAAATGCAAATTAAAATGGAATGGGAACAGAAGGAGAAAATTACAATAATGGACTCAGATTTTCTTGAGAATCCAAGTATTAGAAACACTTGGAACTAGAAACCTGGGTTTCAATACTCAAATCACCTTCTTTAGCTAGGCATATTCAAGAAGTCAAATACTCTGAAAGTAGGAAAAGCTGAAGTTTACGTTTAAAATGCTTTCTTAGTGAACAAACTGTGCCAAGGGCATCACCAGCCACTCCTGGACTGTTATCATCATTCTATTACAATGTCAGAACTTTAAATTTTGATTGTTAAAGCTGTTTCTTATGTACTGGATCTAACTAACCTTACAGCTTTGTGGCTATATTTCTCTCCCTGCCTGGCTGAATTGCAAAGTCTCCACTTTTCCCTCTCACCATTGCAAACAATGACTTCAGTCCTGCCTCTGCTGTCACAAAACCTGAAGCCTTTCTCCTTCCAGACCACATTTCCTTCCACACAAATGCTTTTTCAAAGTATTTCCAGTTTCAGCAACACAAAACCTAATCCTTTCTCCCCTCCTACACCCACTCATAACAGACCCCCGCTCTTCTCAGCACCCCTGCTACCATCTGCCAAAAACATCAGGTCCAGTTCTATAAGCAAGGTACCTGAGCCATGGTGTGTTGGTTCAGGACAGATGTCAGCTGGGAAAACAGACTCACAACACAGCCAGGTCCTCAGCAAAGAGCTTCTTTCCTCATGTCTGAGCTCAGCTCCATTCTCAAACTGGTGGAAATTGTTCATGTTAGTGGAGAGGCTGTGTACGGGCGAGAAGGTGGGAGCAACATAATATGAGCATATATGCTACACTTTTGGTACAAACCCAAGACAGCCTCCAAATCAACCACTATTTTTCATTGATAAGAAGGAAAAATTGTCCTGTTTTTAAAGGTCCAGGTCTGGTTTTCAGTGTGTTGCAAAGTGGACTAACTTTTCAGGAGATTAAGGACAATGAGCATATCAGGACCAGTGTGAGCATACTTTGCAGGGTGCACCCTCTCCACGTTCTCCATCTGGGTGGAGTGATGAAAAGGCAGGGGACTGATCAGCTTAAGATTTGTTTCTTAGTTTCTGTCTCTGGCATGGGCATGTTTTTATATTTTACCAGTTGGCAGGGCAAGCAGAGTACATGTCCTTTGTATTAACTGGTGGACAGACCATGGCTGCACTCTCTTTCCTCAAGAAATCAGGTTAAAAATACCTGACTGTTCGCTATCATCTTTTACTGTGAAATAATATCCTTTCTCTATTTTACTTGAGCACCTACAAATTTAGTTCAAAGATCCTCCCTTGCCTCCCATGATGTGCTGGCTGCAGATCTGAGTCCTTTCTTGCAAAACAGTTAAGCAGATTTTTAACTAAAATCTTGCAAGAAGCATCATCAATTGTTCAGCTCCTTCTAACCCTCCTCTAAGATCAGGCTGCCCAGCCCTGTTATTTCAGTCCCATCTGCTGTCAAGCCAAGAAGAAAGCTGTCAACTGGTTTAGGGCTTTGTCCTTTTCAAGTGAAATCAGTAGGTGTTTGGTCTTTGCTTTCATCCAGTCTACAAATGACCTGGTAGCTATATGCTTTGACTCCATCTATTTCCCACCTGGTGCTAAAACTCATTATCTTGCTCTAGGAAAGATGAGCTCCTCTCTTCTCTCTACCCTACTGATACGAAGTAATAAGAAGAAATGGGGAGGGGCAGAGAAAAAGCAAATGGGAGAGCTGGCTTAGAGAGCCTAAATCGCTATATTGTTATTATGAAACCTCCTGAACATTCTAAACAATTTCACTAATATTTTCCACCTTAGTATCACCTTCCATCCAGAAATCTGGAGAAGAGAGAGAATTTCAGACTAATTTTTACCTTTGCTGCATTTGATTCTTCAGATGTGTACATAAACCAAGGCAAAAGAGTCTGTAGCAGAATAAAAAATGATCCTCAGGACCTGTAGCTCTGGTTTCTGTGTCTCATCTACAAAACCTTCATCTCACATATTATTGTCCATAACTCTTACTTGTAGCATGTATGAAGTTAAAGTGCTCTCTTCTTTAGCTAATAGACTATAAAGCTAAATACAATAAAATCCTAGCAAACAATTGACAAGAAGTACAGAAAAAATTTATTTGTCTTCCAGAGGAAGACAGCTCAAATATAGTAGAGAAAAGAATCTCCCTGCCTTCTTTCTTTCTAAAAATTAATCTTCATATGAAGAGCCCACCCTGCTCACCATATTGTGGTCCTGTCTGTATGTGCTGAAATTTCAGAGGAGTCATTCTGGAAACATTCTTGTTACCATTTCAGCTGAAGGAGCAGGCTATAATTTACAAACTTTGAGAAATTATTATCCAGCTGTGTTTTAGTTCATTTTCAGAAAAGAAGGGATTATGTTTCTATGTAGAAGTCTTTATATAATTAATGTTAATTTGCACATGTTAATGAAGATGATTATTAGCAAAGCATTGTAGTTTTGTTCCTGCTGATTTTGACAGACGAGTTGAATAACATTCTGCTCTAATCAATGCAACACAATTTGTCCCTATTTTTTCTAAGTATTAACAATTATTTTACTAGAGGGTTTTTTATGAAGCAAAGGCATGATGGCAGACTCTTAAGTGGGCTTTTTCTGCCAAATATTTTTTTTAACTTATTGCCAGTACTCTCTAAAATAGCATTAAACATGAATTGCTTCTAATGAGTCACTGTGGTAAGTGACAGACATCTTTTTAGCCAGAAGTCAGTTAACAGCAAAATACTCAGTAACCCTGACCCATTCTTCAGGGTTCACAATTTCTAATATCTCTCCTATTGTCTGCGATAAGATAATAATTCTAAGGGTAAAGCCCAGACACTGCCATGCCTCAGAAATCAGCTGAAGTAGTTAGTGCCAAGGGGAAACAGCTCAGCATGATTTTATGTAGTTGTTGTACCTGTCTGTGATTCCAAGGGCTGTTCCTCCTGGAGAAGAGCAACAGCTAGCAGGGAAGAAGGGGCTGGCATTGCCCATCTCACATACCTCTTGCAAGTGATGTGTTTTCCACTCTGCATATACATTCTAGATAGAAGCGACTCACTGACACTGAGCCACAAATTTGTAATGTCCATGCAGACAGCAGCCTTCAGATCAGGGGATTAACTCTCTTAGGAGATTCTCTGTGTTCAGCTAATTCCTGCCATTACCACAAGCTTTGTTCTTTATTTCCTTTCCTCTAAGTGATTCTTAAATGATTCATTTACTGTCAACAGCTTTTGGAAATCTGTGTCTTTGAGCTTTGATCCTCTGGCAGTCTTTTCTTTGGAGAGGGTGCATAAATTCCTAGCAGTATGGTAGTCACCACTTCTATGCATGAAGATAATACAGATCATATGTATTCTATAAATATGTAATACTGCATACTCATACAGGCCACTAACTCACCACAGGTCACAGAGGTGCTTGCTCAAGATAACTCATAAGTTTCCAGATGGAAGAAGTCAACTTCATCTCAGCAATGATGCATGCTGAGTGATTTGTATGGGACTGGGTTTACTGAATGACATTCATCACTGATTTTGTCCTCTTCTGGAGACAGCACATGTTGGGGTTCATTCCCTTCTGGGCTGCCATGAAAATGTTTGCTAAGTTCCAATTAGTCAAAAATGAGCTACTGGTATCATTGAAGCACTCCTAAAGAGCAAAGAGCTGACATAAGCACAAAAGCCTCTTTTGTCTACAGGATGTCTGCTTTTACTGATGAGGAATAGTGGGCCTAGGTCCAACCTCAGAGAAGCAGATAAGCTTAAAAAAATACATATGAAAAAAACCTGGACAAATCTGCTCTGAAAACCATTAAAGGCCAGCACATAAAGGACCATAGCATTCACTAGTTTCAGAACTACACTGAAAAGAAATCTTTTATCAGGCATGTCTTTACAGCACCTGGTGAAGATTTCTGCTGCTGTTTTTATTATGTATAGATCATATATGATGGACAAACCTAGCTTGCTTTATTACAAGATTGCATTTCAGTTAGCATTAATTAACTACAAGCCAACAAACAAAATGCTTGAATCACTATCCTTTTAAAACACACATGCTGCAAGATGACTCTCTGCTTTCATTCACAGGAGGAAACTGAGTGTCCTTCATCTCTCTCTGTAATCAAAGAGAGGACAGCAGGTGAAACTATAGAGGATGATTTCTTCTTACCTGATGACCTGTCTTCTGATGAAGAATATTACGTTGAAGAAAGCAAAGCAACTCGGTTCAAGAAATCAGGCATGAGGCGCATCGATGGTATCAAAAAAGCTTTTTCAAGGGAAAATATGCAAAAGACAAGACAAAATTTTGGTAAGAAGGTAAACAGGCTTCGAACTAGAATAGTGACCCCCGAGAGGAGAGAGAGGATCAGGCAGTCAGGAGAGAGACTGAAACAATCTGGGATAAGGATCAAGAAAACCATTGCACAAGCTGCCCCAACAAAGGAGGCGTTCAAGATCCATAAAAAAAGTAAAGAACGAACAGGAGCTGAAGGTCAGGAGGGTATCCAGGGAGCCAGTGTGCACATCACCTCTGAATTTGCAGCAGCAGAGCCCTTCACTGAAGAAATCTCTTACACAGAAGTGATCACTAAAGTAAAGAAAGACAAGAATGGTGCAACAAAAGGTGCTTCCCAGTCAACTGAAAAAGCAGTGACACTCCCAGAAGTTGTCCTTAAACAGGAAGGAAAAGAAGGAAGTGGGGGAGGTGGCGATGATGTTCCTTTGCTAGACTTAAAGCAATTGGCATAAGGAGTCAATTATCAAGCACACCATGCTATCCTTACTGAACCAGAAATAACACAGTATGCATTCAACTCAGCTCTTGAAAAACGTGTGAGTTTGTGTTCTATCACAAAACGTGCTGGTGGTGTTCTATCATTTACACAGGTGTCTCTAGCGTTGTCTTCCCAACAAAAGTCAAGCCATGCAAACTCAGTGAAGGTGCTCACCCTCTGTCTTGCAGTGTCCTGACAGCCATCATTGACCCAAATGGAATTCATGCGTCAAAGGGAGATGGAAATATGCTGTATTTTCAAGACTGATATAGCAGTCACTTTGCAGCCTAATGACTCTCTTTAGTTTTAAGTACAACACCATAAAAACCATTTCCATTATCTTATACCAACTCCTCTAATCAGAAAACAATACAAAGCTATTCCTTCACAGTAACAAAAGGAAGAAGTATGGAGAATGTCCATTTAATTATACAAATCTCTTTGTTTAAGGGCCATTACTGAAACAACAGCAGAAGGAAATTCCTGCTTTATCCAGGGTGTGACAAAATGTGCCAGGAATGATAGAGTTTTGAGTAAATTGTGTTTCTTCTCAGTGGAAAAGAAAGCTCCTGAAATGACTAAATATTATTTCCAGAGTTCTGGAAGAGGAAGGTTTGATGTATGTAAGCAATGCATTTTCTGCACTTACAGTGTTAAGAATAAAAAAGCAGAAGACACATTTAATGTAGGATAGTAGAAGGATAAGTGAATGAAGTATTGTGTTCATGTTTTGGAAAGGTGTGATTGTGAGAAGGGTAAGGGAACGAAGCAGCAAAATAGGAATCAGATTAGTGCATGGGTTCTGGATAAATAGAGAAATAAAATACTGCAACTGAAGTTTCCTTGAGATCTTTTAAAGAATTGTTTGGTCCATCTAGAGGATCACAGAGCTCATAAATGATACTGACCAGACCAGGGACTTGTTTTGTTTTCCATTCTCTGTACTTTTTCTGAACTTCACTGTCATTAAAATCTGTTCTACAAAGCCACAGAAGTACAGGGCCAATCCATAACTCAATTCTGTGTTTCCTACCATCATCATTATTGACCAGCCACAGCCTCAGGGATTATGAGACAGACACCCTTTGGAGTATGGAATGCTGTTTATTTGCAACACTCAGAAGCCAGTGCCCTGACATCAGATATGTTTGTAAACACGACTGCTATGCTGACATGAGGTGCAAGACTGTATTGCTCTCTTCATTCTAAAATGGAGTTGCCTTCAGAGCACTTACTGAAAGCAATGTTAGTCATTACTATCTGTGTGAAACTTGTACAATATTGCCAAAAGCTGTACAATTGTATTTAATATCTCAGATTTATTTCAACACCAGAGCATAACTTGGTTATCTATATACATTGTTTGAGGACTCCCAGCTAATTGTTAATCTATAATTTAAATATAATTAGTTTGATTTCAAATATTCTGCCTGACAGTTCTTTCATTCAGTTTTGTGTACGTCATACTTGAAATGAAACAGCTTTAGCAATAGGAATCAGGGAACACTGGTTGGGGAAGGTCAATGTTATAATATGTCAGTGACATTTCAAATCAAATTACTGTTGTCAGATTGGAAGGAGCAATTCCATTGAATGGAAAGGCACGATAGGGCAAGAAAGGAAGACAAAGAGAGGAAGACATTTCTTTCAACAGTAAATTGTACATCTCCACTGTACTGTAATTACATATAAAAAGAAAAAAAAAATTTTGCTTACAGGATAGATTGGATGGCTTGCTTGGTTGGGTTTTTTTACTAGAACCAGGCAGCCATATGTTCTTCTTCCAGTTCCATCTAGTACCACAGCTATATGGAAATACTGCATGATCTGTCTGGTTCTT
Source organism: Indicator indicator (assembly GCF_027791375.1). NCBI lineage: Eukaryota > Metazoa > Chordata > Aves > Piciformes > Indicatoridae > Indicator > Indicator indicator. The sequence continues at coordinate 34,973,132 of NC_072015.1, read as the reverse complement.
CTCTAACACAGCCTGCATGCTGCTCTGCAAGATTTGACATTTTCCTGAACTGACAAACAGGGTTTAGTTACCTAATTGAAAATGTCAAAGTTCAAAGAAGCTATTTATTTGCATTTTTATGCAGCTGAACATTAAGTGCTAGAACATAATTGCCTATAGATTTTCTTTATGTAGCATTTAATTTTCTCATTTTACTCAACAAAGAAGGGAAGTGATGCAGTTTCCATGGAGCTTATCACATAGCACTGCATATAACCCCTATTAAATATGTTTTTTTTTTGTTTACTCCTAAATTCAGTTGTTCAGAGGGTGCTTTGTTTTCATATCAAGTAGGGAGTTCTTCAGTTGTGCAAAGTATTTCAATGTATGCCCTTCATTTTAAGTTATTGTCAATGTTACTGACTTGAATTTTACATACACTAAGAGACCAAAATTAATTTTACCCCATATTCCTTCATAACAGGGGAGAACACTGAGGTGTACAACCTCATTTTCTATACAACAGCAGAGCCTTTTCCTGCTTGAAGTTCCCCTTTTTTATCATTTCTAAGAGCAATGATCTGGAAGCTCAACCCTTCACCCTTCTCAGGAACAAAATTCTCAATGAAATTGGTTGATACACAGCCGTGGAGGCCTGGTGTGTATTTTTTGAACAGGTGGTTTTGCTTGGTAAGATAATCTCATTGACACTCTGTGTGTGTAAAACAAGTGCTGCTCCTGGCTGAGTGGGAGAAAGGGACCTTGTCCCTGTCTGCTCTGTTTTCCGAGAACAAATCTGTCACTTTTTGCTTAGTTGTGAGAGGGAGTGTGAGTATCAAACTTCCTCACAGAAAGAGCCCTGCAATTGCTAACTGCAGGGTAAAACTGGTTATGGGAACGGACAAACTACTTTTTTAGACACCAGCTGAAAAGAAATGGAAGTGTTTATAACAAAAATTGAAAGCGTTTACGGGGGGGGGGAAGTGATTAAGAAAGCATTCACTGCAATAACATCCAACAGCAATTTCTTTTTTGCTCTGAATTTGTGCTAGTGAAAAAAGCCAAACACATTTTCTGCCAATAGTTGTCTGTCTGTTAAAAGAGCAGTAGCAATCACCCTTCAATTACAGGGTAGACAGACATGGTGGTAACACACAAAAATTACTTCGATCATTTCAGTTGAATCTGCTTCCAGAAACGGCCTTCTACATTTTTTTATCTAAACTGCAGAATAAAAAGCAGTTGAGAGGTTTGAGTTTCCACATTCAGGCAACATGTCTTTACTCTGAGTCAAATGTGTTGACTCTGAGTTTCAAAACTTTTCTCTTGCTAATAGTGAGGGGTGTGTACATCTTTATAACAGGATATAGGTTCATAAAAGAGTTAACATGTACAGAGGCCACTACTTGTGCAAGGTAAATCCACCTGTTACATGCAGCTTCTGCAATCATTTATATAAACAAATTGAAGGAAATGATAGCAACCATTTGTTAAACCACCCAGTAAGTCTACAAATGCAAAAATCAGAGGAACTGTGCATTACAATCCATGCTGAGAAACAAAGTTTTAACATATGTTTAATTCACTTGTCCTAACAGCTTTAATAATGCTATGGATGATAAGTTTTTAACTATGAAGTTGGCTTTTAAAGGAATTATATCATATTTTGAAGAAGTCTTGTATTAAGAAGAAAAGATAACATCTACAAAAGAACCACCATAAATGTTAGAGTACCTGTCACTATCTAAGCACCTTTTCCCTAGTGTTTCATTTATGAGCAATCTAGTTGATTGTGCTCTTACCTGCTTTGTAAGAGTTGCCAAATTTTACACCTGCAACAGTTTTCCCTCTGATATTCCTAAGTTAAATGCCTTTAGCACTTTTGCTGTGAACAGAGCAAACTGATCTATGTGTAACTAACTCTATCTTAATTCCCGTACCCCTATGAGAACGTAGCCACCACTTTGTCACTAACAACAGAAGCCCCAATGGCTGCAGATGGATTTTCCTAGGTGGTTCTTTCTTTCTAGCTATCTGTTGGTCCTTATTTTGAATTGCAGAGCAGTGCAACTCCCCGTAAAGTCCAATGATCAGGATTCTGCACTGTTTTCAGATACAAAGAGAAAATATATGTCAGATCTGTTCTCCGAGGCTTCTTGTAGACAGGGCAGCAGTACACACTTCCTTGTTGGTTCTTTGGGTCAGGTAGTGCTGCCGTGCTAACAGCATACACATGGACTACAGGAAGACTTGTGAACAGCACCTGGGGATGTTAAAAGAGACATGGAGCTCAGCATTAGAGAGGTAGGATAGGGTGTCTGAACTAAAAAATGCTGGGACTAGATTCACCAATGGCCTTCAGCAAAAGCACCAGCACCTCAGCAGGGGTATACATGAGAAGAGAAGTCCTCTGCTCTGTATTACATTGACTCTAACTTTAAGCCAGTGGCTGCTCAGAGACAACAGATGTCAAGAAGCCTGGAAGGAAAAAGCAGTAGAAACCTGGAAAACTGCATGACATGGAAGTAGGTGGAAAAATGATGGTGTGGTTCTAGGAGGGAGAGAGACCGTTGTCTTTTTTTCCCATCCTTTCCCCACTTTGGCTAGTACTCTCCATTCTTTCTCCACCTCCTGTTCCATGAATGAGCTACAAAGGCCAGGATGGCTTTAGCAAGCCTGCTTGTTACCTCTAGACTGCTGGCAGTGGAGTTTCAAAGACGTAAGGTAACTTTTGGGTGTGTTTATGCAGACTATAGCCTCTCAGGCCTTCTAGTAATATAAAGTATCCATTGGCAGGGGGAGAGCAACCCAAGAGCAACATGGAGGCATGCTGAACACCCCAGAGTGCTTGAGTAAACTCCATGTTTGAAAGTGTCTTTGGACAAACCAGGCTACAGCTGGCAAGGTTTGGTTTGTAACAGTTTGCTCTCAGACAGACACAGAAGTGTTTTACCTATGGAGAAGACTTTAGTGCAATTTACTAGTGCAGACAATGACAGCTATCCTTGGGCACTGACCACAACATCTAATCACCACTCCATGGCTACGTTTTAAATCTTAGTCATACCAGTTAAATGTAACTCCACGCATGGATAACTGATCATAAGCCCAGAACTAATGTTCTTCTTCCTATTCTGAAACAAATGCCAGGGATTTCTAGTCATCCGGACACTGACCTCCACAGCAGCTGTCATCAGACCCAGTCCTGGGCTTTGGAAGTTGTGATAGGGTCCCACTTGATTAGCCAAAAGAAGCTGGCTATGGATTGAACCATTTTTTTCAAACATAGCTGTGGTTCTTGGGGCCCTGAAGCCAAGGAACCCAGCACTCGGTCTGCTCTTCTGCACTGCATCCTAAGTTCATTTTCTGACAGGAATATTTTTGTTTAGTTCTGGTGTGTAAACAATTTATCCTCTTCCCAGACCTGATAGTGCTTTACCTTCTTAAAATCTGATGTGAAACCACTACTGCAGACACTCAAAATACTTCCTGGTGTTCTCTGAGCACGCCGTATTACGCCACAGCCAGACATTCTTACTTAATCCTTACCTTAGGTGCCAATTCAACCAGCTTACTGTTTCTGCGGTCCCAACCTGCCCCTTCAAGGAAAAGGCCATAAATGTAAACCCCTCCAATGTCAGCAGGTGGAGGCCCAGTCACATCTTCTTTCATCATCTTGGTCACTTCATTCTGTAAAACAACACTGTCGAGTGCCCATCCTTTTCCCAAATTCATGCGAGTTGTCTCTTGCCTCATAGCAGTCAGAAAACCCTAAGGAGATTGAATATGACACAGAGTGTTTTAAAATACTTGAACTTATCCATTTCAGCCTTTTTTTTTTCCTATAAAATACTGACAGCAGCAGTATAAAACCTCATCCTACTGAATTTTTTCTGCATGCAAAACTACATTCAGTTGTCTAAATCCAGAGCTTTTCCACATTTTCCCAGTCCCATGCATTCTCACATACTTGGTATGCATGTGCTGGTGCTAAGAAGGCACCAAACTGCCTTATTTAACATATCACAAGCTACACGTGTAACTCTCCTCAGCTTGTATGCCTACTTTACAACCAGACAGATGGAGAGAGGTTTACAAGGCTGCCAGATTAATGTGGTTTGTGAGGTTCCAAATACAGGAAGTTGCTCAGCCACAAATGACACCGGTAGTTCATGTGCTGTCTTACCTTTTCTTACACCAACATTGTAACATTGCTTTTCAGTCAAGAAGCATTTTACAGAATACAAAGGAACTACAAACTCGAATTGTGCAATTAAGTCATAGAATCATAGAATGGTAGGGTTTGTAAGAGACCTCTGGAGATCATCTAGTCCAACTGCTCTGCTAATGCAAGTATGCCTAGATCAGGTTGCAGAGGAACATGTCCAGACAGATTTTGAAAATCACCAGAGAAGATGACTCCACAGTCTCTCTGTGCAGCCTGTTCCAATGCCCTGTAACTCTCAAAGTTTCTCCTTAAGTTCAAGTGAAACCTTCTGTGTTCTAGTTTGTATGTACTACCCCTTGTCTTATCCCTGGCCACCACTGAGAAGAGCCCAGCCTCATCATCATGACCTCCATCCTTTAGATATTTACTATATATTGATTGGATTTCCCCTCAGCCTTCTCTTCTCCAGGCTAAAGTCTCTCAGCCTCTCGTTGTAAGAGAGGTACTCCATCCCTCTAATCATCCTTGTGGCTCTCCATCAGACTCTCTCCAGTAGTTCCTTGTCCCTCTTGAACTAGACACAATACTCCAGGTGCAGCCTCACCAGGGTGGAGTAGAGAGGAAGGAGAACTACCTTTGTCCTGCTGGCTACACTATTCTTAACGCACGGAATGAAACAGAATACTGCTGACCTTGGTTATGAGGGCACATTTCTGGCTCATGGTGAACTTGCTGTTCACCAGCATTCCCAGGTCCTTCTCCACAGAGCTGCTTCCATCAGCTCACCCCCTACCCTGTACTTGTGTATGGCATTATTTCTCCCCAGGTGCAGGACTCTACACTTGCTTTATTGAACTTCAGAAGGTTCACCTCTGCCCAGTCCTTCTCTCTAGGTCTTGCTGAATGGCAGCACAGCCTTCTGTTTTTGTCAGCCACTCCCTCCGAGTTTTGTATCTTCATAATGAACAGCCTCTCACTTTGTTCAGTGCAAAGCCTTAATATACTACAATAATGTCCTGTTGTAGACACCAGCAAGATAACCTCACAGCACTTCAGCAGCACAGAACAAAAGTCACTCTTTGTTCTAAAGAGCTATAATCTTGTGATATGGCTGCAAGCTATCACAACACAAGACAGGCTGAAGATGCAGGTTAGCTTCCCTTACATAATGGGCCATTTGCATGCACACTGCAGTTCATGGGAGTCAGTCCTACAAAGACAGGAGGGTATAGTCTGCTTTGCACTTTCAGTGGACATGCTGCGGATGTACACCTTCTATTGCTCTATAGAAACTTATTTGCATAGTCATGACATGAATGAATAAAAATTGAGGGTGCAAGAGGGACTTGCTGAGGACAACTAGGAAGGAAGAAGTTTCGGGACAGATTTCAGAGGAGAAAAAATAGGTATCTGGAAACAGAGACAGGAGAACACACAAAGGTGGGTTTTACAGAGCCAGCAGCACAGCCAGGAAGAAATCAGGAGCAATAAAGGAATTGAACAAGCTTTTAATTTTTCTCCAGTATTCACAGTACAGGATGCTCTGTTGATCTACTGTAGAGCCAAAAGAGTAGACAGAAGTCAGTTGCAGAAACATGAGCATGTTGATCTGCTGAATGTAGAGGACAGCCTCTGGCTGCTGGGACTCAAGTGCTTGCTGCATGTGCTGAGTGCTTTGAAGCTATGCAATGCCCTTCAAGTTATGAGAACATGAGGTGACATTCATGAACTCAGATGTTTTGGTTAACTGACATTGGTTACTTCTCATTAATACTATTCCAGAGACCTCAGGAGAAGTGTTTTAAAGAGGTTTTGTGATAGCACAGATAATTGTAATTGCATTTGAAGTAGCTGAGAACTCTAGCATATAGCTAAGGGAGACAGGATTAAAGGCCAAGTTCTTCTATCAGAAACACCATTATATGAAAGCTGAATCTTTGTAGTTAATTTGTGGAATTTTAATTTGTAGAAACACACTAGCACCAATAGTTTAAAAAACACGAAGCGTTCACTGCCAGAAGGCCCCAGAGGGCTACTAGATCCCAGATAAACTGAAATATTAAAGAAAGAAGAGCCTGAAGAGGATAGGACAGAGCAATGAGTGTATTAAGGGAATAGTTCAAAGGCACTGTGGAAACAGTAGAGTAAAAGTAAGCTTGGAGCTGTGAGCTGTCTTCAGGGATAAGATTTGGAGTGCAGACTGTTCTTACAGAGATGGCAGGACCTATGTGCTGTCTGCAGTGGGATTTGTAACACTTGTCTGCTCATTTGAATGAATCCTAGACAGTGTATAAAGACTATAGCTGTGAGCTGAGGCCCAGCTGGGTATCCCAGAGCAGGTGAACAGCACAATAAACAGCAAGAAAGAATCAAGTGGCTTGAGGTGCCACTTTACAGATGAGGGCTTGGCTCCCTTCAAACCTCTCTGTCAGGGACGTAATAGACCATTTGCCATGACATTGGTTTTGATTTCTGGTAATCTTTGCACAGTTTTATTTTTGTTTGCATGGTCTGGGAATCTGTTTATTGTTATGTTGTTGGAGGATGGGGGACAGGCATGCTGAGACTTCAGAAAAAGGGAAGATTATTTCTTCTTTCTTTCTCTGCTTTTTCCTGAACTTCTCCCTAGCCTGTTCACTGAAGGCTGTTAAAATAACCAGTGAAAATGAACTCTGAACCTTTTAGTGATGGAGAAACAGGCATCTGTGGAAGCTATGACAAGATATATGGAAATCAGTTAATTATATTGCTTCCACAACCATATTCTCTCCTTTAACTTGCTTAGGAGCTTCCTTCTTTGTCGTTTACTTCTCAGTTTCTATAGCAAGCAAATTACAGCAGGTTTACTAGAATCAACTGGGCACAGAGGAATGGAGGCACAGTGATTCAGGTTCTTATTTGTATATGCAATGCTTTGGAATCTGAGGGTCTTATAAATAGGCCAAGGTTTTACTATGCTACATACTATACAACCAGAAGGAAATTTCTGCCTCAGAGGGCTTAAAACCCTTGTATAGGACAAGTGCCAGCACCCAGATACAGAGATGTAAACAAGGAAACAATAAACCAATGTCAGCCACAAAACGGAATTTGGGAGCTAGAAATTAGATATGCACAGTGTTAGGTACTTTTCAGGAAAAAAAATCCAGTAACATCAGATTAACTTCCAAGAGGGAAGAAAATTCATGGCACCTCTTGTTTTGTTCACTCCAGTTATCTTGGCCCAATGCACAGAGGGAATCAGGTTTCTTCAACACAGAAACCTGAGCCTGCTCTCGTTTGTATCACTATAAATGAAGGTTAACTTCTGTGAAATTACTGAATTTATCCTTGTGTATAAACAGTTCAAGAGAAGGCAAAGCCAGGCCCTATTTTTTTTTTTTTATTGCCAGAATGCCTCCTTCTCCCACTGCTATAAATCTGCTTTATTGTCTCGTGTTATCCATGGCATTTACCCATTGACTATAAACAGTGAGATCCATGCAAGTAGGTAAATTACAAATTACATAGAAGCTGCATTTCATCTCACAAATGAAAACAATTTTCTGACAATTTCTCAGGTATTACAAACACCAACAAAACCAAAAGCCACTTAGGGTTGTGGCCTGCCTGATCACTGCCTAAGTTACTTCAAATATATTAGAGTGCCACTGTTGGTATGTTGCTAACAAAGTATGAAAGCATAATCATTTTATTAAAACTCCTACTCCTCTCCTTAATACTCTTGGTTGGGAATCCTTTGCTCAGGGATTCTGTTAGCACACTTCCATGCTTTAAAGGGGTATCAGCTGACAACTGACACAGGAGAGATGATAGATGGATATTTCCCAGCAGTAATCCTAGAGAATATTTGCCACTGTTGCTTTCTCTATTCTAGGCAGCTGTTTCAGCTAGCTTTTGCATTGCTAACAAGTACTGAGATTAAAATAGATATTTAAAATAGCTTTTTGCTAAGGCTTTACATAAACCTGTTGGCTAGATACTCTCACAATGACTCACTTCCACAACTCCTACTTCCCACAAACATCTGTGAATCACAAAAAGCTTTAATGAACGGGGATAGCTGTGCAAAGAGACTACACATCATCTAGGTATGCATACTTCAATTCTTTTAATTCTGTTCTCAGCTGTTTCCTTTTTATCTTTCATTTTGTGCCAGGTTTTTAGTGCAGGCAAGAGGCTGTATATTTTATGTCTCTGCAGACCAAGTCTGGCACAATCCTGGGGTGGTATAAATAACAAACCCTCCAATTCAAGAAACTGAAGGATTGAAAGCCAAGTTCAAATCTCTTCTTCTTGTGTCAAAGTTTTGAAACTTACCTTCTTTTATACTCAAAGGGATTTTAAGATAATGAATGAACACCAGATTAATGTAACAGAGGAGGGGAGAAAAGGGGGACAACATTGAAATTTGAAAAGATATGTTTACCCAACTTCCACACTATAATTAAAGCAACTAGAGGATGCATTTCATTATTTTGGTCTAGCAAAAATCTCTTCAATAGATGTTGATGTTAATTTATAATATATTTCTACTAAAATGAGATTACACTTCATATAGTCATTATTGAGTCATCTTGAAGCTCTCTCAGGGTCTAATTTAACTGTTACATAGGAGTTAGAAAGATCTATCTGTCGGTCTTACCTGTGGATTAAAGAATCCAGTCATCCAGAACTGATTTGGTCGGCCATTCTGCAGCCAGCTGCTGAACTGCTGGTTTCTTTCAAGAAGTTCAGTAAACCAAAACCCTAAAGTAGCTGACTCCCAGGAAATCTTAAACCATAGTTTTGGAATTCTAGCATCATACATATTATCCAAAGCATCTTGCAATTCCTCTGACATAATTATGGTTCCTGGAAGATAAGTAAAACATTCAGAATGAACTTTCCCCTAGCTTGCACAGGCAATTAAAACTTCCAAATTACATTCTGAGTCTAATAATAAACCCTCTTTTGTTATGCCTTAATTGCATACTTGTTGCATTAAACTCTTATCAGTTTGCAGTTAATTTTCCCAAACTCATAAGGCTTGATTTAAAGTTAAAGGTGGAAAGATAAATGATATTTCTTCTGTTATTTTGATCAGAAATAAAGTTTTAAAAGAATCTGTCCTTCTCCCTCACACATAATATTTGTGTTTGTTATATTCACACTGTGTTTGGGATGTGATTAATCACTTAAATTTTTTTAACATACTTTAATGGTTCCCACAATCAATGATAGAGGCATACCCTGTAGCTCATCTATATCCTCAGCATGTACTGACAGTGATTATGTTTGTGAAATTCATTGTTAGCAATGATAACTTTGTACATTTCCATTATCAAGATTCCCAGTGGGAAAGCAGGATATAGAAGACACCTAAAGGCAAGATTTTTAAAAATGTTTTTTCTTTTATATTTTTTTTTCTTTTGGCAGTGGCAGTGCACACTCACATATTCCATGCATAATAGTGTTGTTTTCATTAAAATACTGACATTTACTAAGACAGTGACACTTCACCAGTCTGTGTGCAGAAGTTCCTACACCTTATCCATCTGTGCTTTCAATAGTACTGAGACCTGGCACATGGCCATGCCTCAGAGGTCTTCTCTATTCCAGCTAAAATATTATAAATTATAGAAATTGGCCTAGTAGCTCCCATCCCAATTAAATGTTTTTGTAATACCAGTGTTCAATGCATCATCACACACACAAGTATTGTAATTGCTCCAAGGATTACATGAGATACTAAAAAGTATGTAAAGGAAAAAAGGTCTGAATGACTGCAATCAAGAACTGTAGTGGCCCATCTAAACGGATCTATATGGATTTGTGGCCTGTAGTATGCAAGCATCAAATCTCTTCCTTTCATTGAGTGAGGTTGGCAGGTTCCCGGTTCACAGGAAGGAGAAAAATATTCACCTGCTCTAGTATAAGGCCCTCAACAGGCTGCACGTGGATATCTGCTCCACTGTTAGCCTCCATGGACTGCAGAGGGGCAGGCTCCCTCACTGTGGTCTTCACTGTGGACTGCAAGGGAATGTCTGCTCTAGCATCTCCTCTCTCTCCCCCTCTTCATTGACCTTTCATTTGCAGAGTTTCTTCTCTCACATATCCTCACTCTTCTCTTCTCTTCTCTTCTCTTCTCTTCTCTTCTCTTCTCTTCTCTCTCTTCTATTCTCTTCTCTCTCTTCTCTTCTCTCTCTTCTCTTCTCTTCTCTTCTCTTCTCTTCTCTTCTCTCTCTTCTCTTCTCTTCTCTTCTCTTCTCTTCTCTTCTCTTTTCTCTTCTCTTCTCTGGCTGCCATTGTGCTTCTGCAAGCAAGTCTTCCCCCTTCCTAAATATGTTATCTCAGAGGCACTACCACTCTTGCTGAAGGGCTCAGCCTTGGCCAGAGCTGGATCTATCAGTCATAGGGGAGGCTCCTAGCAGCTTCTCACAGAAGCCACCACTGGAGCCCTCCTGCTACCAAAACGTTGCCATGCAAACCCAATACACATGCGTTTGCTGTAATGACTTTGTAGTCAGGTTCAGAATCATGTTTTGGGATGGATAAGAGTCTGTTACACACAATTAATAAACCTTCTCTTTTGGTGTAAATCTTTTCTAACATATAACCAATAACACTGATATTGAAGAAAGAAGACACTCTGTGCCTGGAAAACCACAGTGTAAGACCATACATTCTATCCACCCCCCTGAGGCAGAGAAAGTAGGAAAAAAATCATTCAACAATTGTTGGTTTCAACCTCAGAGCAATCATAGTGAGGGCAGGAAGCAAGTGAAGAACATCCTGTTTGAGCCATTTGATCATTGCCATCTAAACTAAGAAAAGCCAAACTCTTATCTCTGGTCCTTCCTTGTTTTCCAACTGATGCAGCCAGCTTTCTCCTCTAGAAAGGGTTGTGAGAGAGACACATTTTCTTCCCTGTTCTTGCAGGCAGGCTGATGGTTTTCAAGTTCAACAACACAATCAGTCTCTGCCCCAAAACATGTTGAAATCTGTTAGGATATTTGCCCATTATGACTCAGAGTAGCTGCTGAGAATGGTAAGAGTGTTCTTGAGGATGAGGTATGTTCACAGTTCTGACCTTGCCCATACAGCTTCACAAATATTTCTAGTGAGTGGGTGTTGTCTGGCAGTAGGCATACAGTGCTTGAATTTCAGCACTAAATGACATCTGTGGGTGTTGGGATGCAATTCCTGCTGCTAAAATACTCTGATAGAAATAAAAATAATTTTAAAAATAAAAGAATAGTCAGAAATAAAATCAGTAACACACAAGAAAAACGATGGCATCTGTCTGGCGAAAGGTAGTACAGGTGTTTGAAAAACTTTGACAAATTGAATGAGTAGCACAAGATCACAGGCTTCTCATATTTAACTTCTGAGAAGCTCAGAGCCCTGGATACCATATGAAGAGACTGAACGTCCTATGAACTTAACATGACAGGTTTGAATGTTCTATGAATGAGACAGGACAGCTGTTTATAACTTCGTTATTTTGAGGGGTTACTTCATGATATTCCTTTTTTTGACTGGAATAAAGCCTATCTGAAAAGGACTGATGAAAGGTCCTGGATACTATATGAAGAGACTGAACATCCTATGAACTTAACATGACAGGTTTGAATGTTCTATGAATGAGACAGGACAGCTGTTTATAACTTCGTTATTTTGAGGGGTTACTTCATGATATTCCCTTTTTTGACTGGAATAAAGCCTATCTGAAAAGGACTGATGAAAGGTCAGGTCAGTTAAAGGCATTAGGGTATTTCCTTGATTCAGAAACAGTATGTCCTGTAATCATGCTGTGGCACAGTATAGACAGTTTGGAAATTAGGACTTCCCATTTTTGTTGCCCTAAATTTATACCATCTCACTTTTAAACCATATCTACATCTGTTATATTGCTCTATAGTGAGTAAGCCAAATAAAGATTTTAAGTTCTGAGGATAACTACCTTTTATTGTTAATTAAATTAAATAATCTGTTCTTTTAAATTGGTCTGGGCTTAGGGCCATTCATTCAATAGGTACAACATGTTGAATGGAGTACATCAGGACTATGTGTTATTTCATGGAGTTGCCACTACCATACTGACTACAAGCTGAAGCTGAAAACTATGGAATCTGTAAAATTTTGTACCTGCATTTTGAATTTCACATTCAGGAAATTTCACATTCATATCCAAACTAGAAAACATGCATATATCATTTAAATGAGTGGATAAAGTTAGGAACAAAAACTCCAGCATAAACCCAAAAAAAGCCTCAATTCACTGACTGATTTGTTTCCCACAGGCACAGATGTGAATCAAGAATAACCAGAAGAATTATGTAGGGTATAGATGAGATGAGAAGAAGCTAGTTTCTCCATCAAGTACAGTTTGCCAATAGCTGACATCATTATTACAGGATTGGAGACTATCCCTTAAGGATAATACGTGCTAGACGATGAGTCTGTTAAGCTAGCCTTAACAGTACACAGAGGAAAAAGCTCACTGAGGGCATCAATCTATTCTTGACCGTCACAGCTGAAGCTACAGAAGTTGATCTTTTCAGCCACTAATCCATACTCAAATTGGCCTCCCAAGCAATGAGGTTTGTCTTTGGAATAGTGACTCCTTTCCTCCACCACCAAGCAGCAGCTCCCTCTTCTTTGTTTAAAGTGTTGAAGAGAAAAATCCCAACTTACTTACAACTTAATAAGCTTTCCTCCCTTTCTGCCTTATAGCAACAGCTAACTTGCTTGTGCTTTCTCCAAAGAAAGCTTTACTTATTATTTCACCCAAAGGCACAATGTATTCAGACTACTAGATAAAAGCAATACAGGTCCCTCTTTTTTCACCTGTAGCACTTGGTCACTTCAGCATTTGGAGATGATTCCCAGGAAGCTCTAAGAAGCACATTTAACTCCACCACACTGTTTTAATTCCAAGGTCCTCAACAATTTATCACCTTCTTTTGCTCCTGGTCTCCAGAAGAGGCAGCCAAGCCCTACAATGCAGAACACTCTCTCTGTCACACAGTCCCTGTTCTGTTTCCTTTTAGTTCCCACTGTCCTTTTCTGCTGCAGAATACTCTGATTTAATTCTTCAAGTCAGGAGACATGAAAGGAACAGAGAAACTTGAGTAGCATGTGATTTTTCACAGAGAAGAGAGCACAAATCCTGGATAGTCTGCAATAGCAAATTCCTTCAGTCAGTAAGAAGGCAATTTGAAAGTAACCTTGCAAGTTGTTCTGAAGACTTGCCAGCTCCAGTACTAAATACACTTATGCACCCACAAGAAAACAAAATGAACAAACCAACCTGAAAAGCAATAATTTGAAGATGAAAATCCATCTGGGACATCTCCCAAAAGGTAATACAATTCACCACCCTGAGCTAGAGTAACAGAACAGTCAATTTGTCCTAAATGTGCAATGTATGTTTCTAACAGTTGTCCTGGCCATCATCGTGGCAAGCATACATGACACTTATTAAGTAGTCCAGAAATACCATGCCACATTTTGTAAAGGACAACATTCTGGCATTCTTATCAGGATCAGAAGTAAATCATGGAGGAGAGCTGCTGAGCCAAGAGGTGCTATCCCACAAGACACACTAGACTCATCCTATCCATTCCTCAAATGAGTTCCCCATTGTTACATTCCATTAATGTCCTCAGTGAGTGCTCTCACTGCGTCACATAAAATCCTCATCCAAAAGTGGAATACACAGATGAACTCTACAAGCCACATGCGCACACACTGTAAGAATTAATAAGGTAAGAGCCCAAGATCTTTCAGTCCAAAAGTCTATTGCCATCAGCAGCAGACAAAACTAAAATTGTGTAGCAGTCCTGAGGCATTACAAGTCAAAAGAGAACTTAGCCAGCCAGTGGGAATGTGTCCATATTCCTTTTGTTCACAAGAAATGATGTTTTCTGGTCACTCAGGCAAGATTAGTTTCCTGGGCTTCAGTTTTTCACCACATAGATGGGAATAAATTATAAGTTACCTCTTTGGGCTTTTTTGGAATTCACTTATACCCTTCTTGTGAGGAACTACATGTAGAAATGCCTTTCAGCAACATGTTACAAACAACACCCACAGTATTCTGAATTAGAAAAAAGTAGTGAACCTTTACTTCATTCTTTCAGGGATTTCACACACAGGTTTGTGTAGATGACATAGGAATTCTAAGGGATTTCTGTTATGTATGTAGAACAACAAGATACCTCACTTCTGCATGTAGTTCTGGGTATTTCAACATCTTCTTATATGAATGACAAAAAAAGAAACGCTGAAGGCTAACATGCTGGCCAGTAATAAGGATGGTGGGTAGGTAAAAGCAGGTAATGACAACGTTTTTTTAATAAGGTATTAAGTCAATGACTGAGATGTACAGAAACTAGTGAAATGCAGCAGTATTCCTCAAGGCCTTGTTTCTAACACTTATTATTCAGCTTTGCCTGTATTATAAAGTTAAAAAAATATTAAAAACACATACCAAAATGCGTAATTTTTTATTCTCCAATACCTTCTGTCTTAATAGTCTCACCTGTATTTTCTTACACTTCTCAAACTGGCATAAATTATAGCTGAAACATGCTGGTGTATTAATTTTAACACATTTTCATGCATATAATCTATGTGTCATTTAGAGAACATGCATATGGTGTATACCTGTGCAGATAAAAAGAAGGCAAATAGCAAAGTCCCATATTCCCTTAGTAATATCCTTGTTCCTGATCCTGTTATTCCTAAAGCTCTGCTTGCCCTCTCTTTCAGCACAGGGAAAGAACAATCTGGGATTTTTTTTTTTTCTAACAAGTCCTTACATGTAGGTTGTTTGGTGTGCATTACATGCATGAAAATACACTATCTTTGTAACATGAGGGGTCCCACATTGCAGTTGCAGTGGAAAGTTTGCTTAAGCTTGGTAGAGCTTCTCCATGACAAATGACTTCTGGAGTAGCTATTTGTATTGTCTCCTCTTCTTTGGCCTTCTATTTTGATCCTATGGCTTACAGTTCCTATAGGTGCTTGTTTTGCAAATAGTTAAAAAAACAAGAGAAAAATGAAATATGGGCCTGTGAAAGCAAATCTTTACACATTACAAGCCACGTAAAAGCTTTTAGAAGACTTGTAGAATTCTCAGAAAATACGTTAATAGGAAAATGACTTCTCTCTCCTAACTCTGCAAGTAGCAGTGGGGATTCTGTGGTGATGTTGCACATATATCATATGAAAGGATAACAGATCCAAGGTTCCTTATATGGCCTTCACTTGTTCATGGAATAGGCAGTTCCAAAAGACTTGACTGAAAACACACACTGTAAGGTGCCAGAAACAAATGCCAAGGTGGATGTGGTTTTATGACCACAGTATAATGTAGATATACTCATAAATAAATGAGTTAAGCATTTGCTTCTTTCACAACTGGCCCTTAAACAAAATGCCAAGTAAGTTAAAAAACATCAGGTAATAAAGCAAAATTAAAAGCTGTGCTCATTTCCATTGCTAAGGATTCAATATCTACTTTCAGTGCTACTACAAGCATGCTCCACTACTGAGATTCATGGAGGGCACTCAAGGCAGATTAGGGAAAGCTCCCTCAATGTCTCTTCTCACTGTTCATTGACAGGAGATATACTGGGCTGCATCAAAATGCTTAGCATTCCTACTTCAGTGCATGGAGAAATAAAAACACCCCCCACAGTCTCATAGATAGGCCACATTCAGTTCCCCTCTAAAATTTGAGGAGACTAGGAATAACTGAATAGGTCATTAGATTTTATTGCATTTAAAGATACTATCTTCATAAGTAGGGGAGAGGGTTTGAAGTGCCCACTCTCCAATAAACAACTAGGGTATTGGTACTGCATGCCAGGGGATGCTGTGGAGAAAGATAAGGCATGCACATGGGAACTCTATGCCTCATACGCTGCCCTACTAACAATATGACCATCTTCTTACAGGGGCTCAAGATCTGATGTTCATAATCCACTAGGGTCTGGAGTTTTGTTTCAAACTCTGTGTATTACTGCTCCTTATCTCTAAAGAAGATTTCTTTTTTTGGAACATAGTCTGTTTAGGTCACTTGGGAGGACAATTTTCATTGCTGTTTTCTGATTTATGTGAAGCTCTGTATTATACCAACTGTGAAATGCATTCTGGGCAATCAATAAGTAATTAAAACAGAACTAATGGTTGGGACATAACTGAGAGTACAAAGTGCAGCTACAATCTAATTATTACAATTTGATCCAACAGAAGTATCCCTCCAGGCAGCAAAGTCTATTGGTGGAGATGCAGGCTTGTGGTGCATGGCTGCCAACAAACGTTGGACACATGCTGAGCATCCTCACTCCTCCTAAAAGCTGAACACTGCTCAATCTGCCCTCTGGACAGAGGGATAAAACTGTCTCTGCTAATTCCCTCAACATCCCACATGTTCAGCTGCACATGGACTGTCACTGAGAAGGGCTTTATATTAACTCAAATGTAACTCAGTGAGCAACAGCAGAATGACAAGGACCATCTGTTCACATCCAACCTGTAGGACTAAATATTCAGATCTCCTTTCATAAAGCTACATGACACAACATGAATATACACTATATTCTTAAACATAAAATTTGTTTGAGAATTTAGCTCTTCTCTAAGTGGATGTTCAGGCCTTAAGACGCTCATGAAGCCAGAGGCAGATGCATGACCAATGCAAATGTCAAAATTCATACAACCAGTTTGAGTAAGCAGATCAGATGGTGTCATTGTAAGGAAAAAGAAGCACCTTAGATGATCTGAGACTGAAGCTGACTAATTTTGGGGTGAATCAAGTATGTGAGACTTTAGGGGTTTCCCTTTTGATGTGTCTAAATGTTCTTTCCATCCCCTAAATAATGGTCTACTGTATGTGCTTCATATATCACAAATCTTTCAGAAACCATTCATTGTTATTGTTAAATACACATCCAATTGTGGTTTCACAGCAACTTTTCATTATATTTAACTTGCCTGTCCCTAAGAAAATTACAATGTTTTAGAAGATTGCACAAAAGATACAGCAGTAATTTGATTAAACACCTAGTAGAGGACTATGCCCACTGTGGAATTGAATACTAAGTGCAAATAAATCATGTTACTTATCCACCCCTCTGCAGAATATTATGCATTTTGAGACTTTAAATATATCTGTCACAATCAAGGAAAGATTAATACTTTATTGGATGGAAAGCATTATATTAATTTACTTGAAAAGGGACTCAATGCACACGTAAAAGGAAATTTTCAGCTCAGTATTGAAACAGAGAACAATTGTTTCTTCCGGCTTGATCTTTGCATAGGTTATTACAGGACATGGAAGCTAATTAGCCTTGGGCATATTTAGGAACTTCTTTCCTAGATTCAGATTAGAGGCATGATGTTTCTGAAGCACTCACTGTTGCCTCACTGTATCATACAAATGACATGAAAAGATCCCTTTTGATTCTTATGCAACAAAAATACAAATTAAAGACATTTCCCTTCATGAAGACTGGAAGACATGAGCAAGACAGATCAGAGTACTGGCATCACCTGCATCAAAAGGGAGGCACTCTGACCTTCTCCCTGTGGGGACAGTTTTCTGTCTCAGGTATTTTTTGCCTGGAGAACAGCAGACCTGATCAAGATCCTCACCAGTGGGAGTGACCCATTCCTACTTCATTTTCATTTATTGCTAATTCAAGAAGCTTGGCTGAGCAACAGCATACATTCCTTCCTGGAGCAGACAGTAACATCAGTCCTTTCTTTTTCCTCACTTCTTTTCTGATCAAATTTTCCATCTGCATCTAGTCGCCTGTACTCTTGATTTATTTTAACTACATTCACTATTGCTCACTTTCACCCAGACTCCTGTCTCTGAGAGAAACAGAGTGCTGTTCCCTCTCTCCTGTGATGGCTAAAAGAAAAACCTTGTCACACTCTTCTGACTGCACTCCCACTCACTTTAGCTTCCATTTAAAGATATCCTATTTGGGGCAACCAGTTTAACCAACACTGCAAATCTCACATTCAATTAGAGTCTTTACTACCTTGCCTCCTGAGTGCCCGTCTCTTAACTATTTAGCAGGAACACTTTTACCTTGTTCTATATCATTATGCCTCAGCTTAATTTCACAAATGACTCTGGCACACAACCTGTGGACCTAATCATGCAATTCAGCTCCTTTGAGCTCTACAGAGATCCTGGAGAGAATCACAAAAGTGTAGTAGTGCTACAGGGCATGAACTGCAAGACTGGAGCACATGCAAACAGAATAAATTAAGGAGGAGTGTCCTCAGAGATGCAGTTGTAAGGCTTTATGGGGTGGAATTAGTGGTCATATGATAGAGAAAAAGAGAAAAATTGAGGGTGGGAGAGAACAAAAGAGAATGAGGTAGAAAGGGATGAAAGGAAGGGAAATATTTAGTTAATACATAGTATAAGCAACAACTAGTAATAAACACTGCGTCTTAATTAGTGTGATTTTAAATCTTGTGACTTACCATCAATAGCCAATTTGAGATCCATCAGGATAGTTCGAACTCTTGATATAAGGTGTTGCATGCAGTCAATTTCTTGACGAAGAAATATGTTTATGGGTTGAACAGCTCCCATCTTTTGAAGCTGGGCTTTCACCTAAATGACAATAGGGCAATGATTATAAAATGTAATCTCCTGTTTCCCATGCACCAATTTTTGAAAGCAAAATAACATTGTGTTGGTTTTTTTTGTTTTTTGGGTTTTTTTATTATTTTTCAATTGTATTGCATAATTCTTGAGAAAAGAAACTCTTATGTAACAGATGGCCATTCAAGTCCTGTGCCAACTGTAAGATTTAGCACACTGTGACTCATTAGCTTACCAAAAGGAACTCCTCCATCATTCTAAGGAGGGAAAGTTCCCTCTTTTTGAAGGGACACAGCAGTTCCTTATGTCCTTGTTAGGCTGCAGAGTCTTAGATACTAAAAAAAACCCCCAAACTACATACAATACAAAAGCATGTTTGATCATAACTTCTTCATATTTCCAAATTGTGTTAGGTGAACTTTTTCAGCACTTCTTGCCCTGCTGAGTTGAAATAATGCTACAGATGGAGTTTGACTTAACAAGCACAATGGTACATGAAAGCTGCTACTTCCAGTAGCATGTGACTCACTCATAAGACAAGGTGCTCATGGATGCGTTACTAGAGAGCCAAGATTGCCCAGAATAATACAGAGGCCACAGAATTCTGTTACACCCTTATGTGCACTATTTAGTAGGTAGAACAGAGACTATTTTCAAAATGAAATTACTTGTCTATGTTACTTCAGGATGTGACACTAGCAAAAGATTTCCTTGCCTCACTTTTGCATATGATGCATACACTGTATGTTCTGCCTATATTAAAGATCCCTGTGTAAGAGTGATGAGGGAGAAGAATCATGGTGCCTGTATCTCACACACTACCAGAATTCTAGACTTTAAAGACTTTCATGTGTTTTTCTCTACTATGACTCAGCTTTCAGAAAACAACTAGCCCTTTGTTCTCACTACCACTCAGCCACACACATCATCTTTCACAATGAAGCAGCCTGAACCTTGAGTTTTGCCATTGTCACTCCTTTCCTATGCAGGTGAAAATCTGCAAGGGAACTCTGGAACCAAAAAGAGATCTCCAACATTAAAATAAGATCCTAAATCTATTAATTTATTATTAAAAGGCTGACTCATAGGATCATAGAATCATAGAATTGTTAGGGTTGGAAGGGACCTCAAGGATCATCCAGTTCCAACCCTCCTGCCATGGCCAGGGACACTTCACACTAGATCAGGTTGCCCAGAGTCACATCCAACCTGGCCTTAAACACCTCCAGGGATGAGGCTTCTACCACCTCCCTGGGCAACCTGTTCCAGTGTCAGTTTGCTACAATAGTTTAAGAGCTTATTTTGAACTTACAAACACAAGATGAAGAAAGAGTTAGAAAGTCTATTCTTTCAAAAAGCAGAGCATCATTGGAATTGTACTGTAGTCAAGCAGAAGACACAAGATTTGATATAATGCATGCTATTTCATCAAGGTCAGAAGTTCACTGTATGTTGCTTTTTATTTTTACATATATATGGAAAAATACATATATATGTATTTTATATATATATAAAATTGTATACATTATTATGTATACTATGTTTTATACACAAATAATAAACATTAAATATCATATTATTGCACCAAATAGCAAGTTTCTGCAAGATTAATGTAATACAGCAGTTGAGTGGTTGTAATTGCTAGTATAAATTAGTAAATGCTTTGACAATTTCCAATTCTCAAGTTTCGACTCCAAGCCCAATAAAACACTCATTTTCAACTCTATATGCTATTCTTTTTGGGAAACAGCTATCAGCAAGGTTATTAATCATATTTTAATCACCAGGACCCATGAGTTTGTTGGACAGAACGTCCAACAAATAGGTGCCAGCAAATTATGCTAATGCTTTGCAGTGTGACAGTTCATTTTACAGATTGAGTTAATGTGTTTCTTCCTGTAAAAGAGAAAAAACTGAAATCAGCTATCAAAAGACCACAGCTGAGAAAATAAATTCCTTTGGGATAATTTACACAATGAAGTATTCTGACTTTTTTCATACAAAATGAAGGAAAAACTTCTGCTTTCTGAAAATTTCACAGGAATTGATCATTTTCCCTCTTTCCAAAAAAAGAAGAAAAAAAAGGTTGATTTTTTTTTTTCCTCCCAGAATACTTGGAAGTCTAATGCATACCACTACTACAAAAGGAGTGACACAGAATGCAGCCTTTGCATTTTATCTTTTAAATATGAAATACACTTATTTTGTAGTCTACAAAGCATGTGTTAATTTGGGGGGTCATTTAGTGAAACAATGTCTCCCATTTGAGAAAATGTTTTATGGAAGATGTTGCTAATGTGCTTATTTTTCAAAATATTTAGATTTACGAATCTACAAAGAGAAAATGAAACAAACATTTAAAATTAATGTACCGATAATTGCACAATTTAACCAGTGAATTCTCAGAACTTAAACACTCCTCTGCTCTGTTTTCATGTAGCTACAAAAACATCTGTAATGTTTTGAATAATGGAGTGAACCAACAATGCAGAAATTTGTTAATCCATTAAAAGATGTGCTTGCAACACTCAACCTGCAGCACCTGGTTTCATAACCAGATATGAAAACTGAACCCAATTATATACCTCCTTCCTCACTGTATATGAATCAGTCCTGACCTTCACTGAGATTTACGAGGTGTAACATAGTGCCTTTCTTGGAAATCTTTCTGTTAAGATTAGTTTTAAATACCAGCTCTGAGGTATGGTTGACTGGTTTTGTATTAGAATTATTATCAAGCAATCAGATTACTTGCTTCTAGTGCTATATTTTTTATGATATAAAGAGATGGATACCAACTGACAGTAAAAAAACCTCCAAAGAGAAAACTCACTCACTAAAATAGCCTTTCTGAGATTAATGTACTAATTCCATAAAGCCTGCTTACAACATCTCTTTTCATTATGCAAACATCTGTCATCTAACATAAAACAAGGTGATTTAAGAAAGGAGTGACTAAAATCATAATCTTAATAGCTTTGTCTACATGAATTGGCAATGCATTTATCTACTGCACCAGGCTGCTCTATGCATATTTCTTAGCTGTCCTCAAGTCACCAACTCTTTTGTTACCACACACTTTATAGGATATTCAGCAGAAAATCGCTTGCCAAACACATGCCATGTAATGAAAAGTGATCAAGTTCCTGTAGTAAATACTGTTGTTTTCCATTACACTTGGTTACTTGCTAATATTCTTTGTTAGCAGAAATAGGAATTTTGTCATTCTGTGAGATGCTGTAATTAAGAGGCCTGAACATAAAAGACAAGCTCAAAGTTTGATAATGGTCAAGGACCACTTCCCAGCTGTATACAAGGAAATAAGCAGTGTAATATATATAGAATGTAGCTAAAGCTTTTTTGCTGGTCACTCTCTGTATCTGATAAGGTTGTTAAGTAACCAGAGACACCTTACAAAAGCATCTGCATTAGTGGCTCAATTCAGACATCAACTGAAAAGTAGACTTTGTGCACCTAAACTGGCTTAGGTTCAAACTAAAGTAAGCCAAAAGGCTGGTGTAAGGGAGTCTAACCTACTCCAACCACTAATGAACATTCAGCCTACAGGCCCAGACTAGAGTTATACCAAAGTAAATTCCCCAGTAAAATGTCAATTGCAGGCCTGGGGTCCTCAGGTCCTACGCAATACTTGCTAATGTAGTCATAGCTTTAGTAGAGAACAAGGGGAAATCAATACTATATAAAATATTTAATGAAAAAAGGCATTACTACTTGGGTTAAAAGCCAATCTCCAATACAGTGCAGTATCTTCAGAATGTCTACTCCCTAGCAAGATGTTTTTCAATCTGCAAGGGTTGTTTTCATTATAAACCTCTGTGTGTAATGGGTTGGCATTTATTCTTGCATCTATCTTCACTCACTTGAACTGACTAGACCTAATTATTTTGCGACTAATCTGTTATCTGTAAGGTAAGATCCAAAAGGAAAAAGGGTCATGAAAGCCTCTGCCTTAGGAGTGAGAAAAATGAAGACAATTTTAGGCCAGAAGGAAGGATTATTTTCCATTTCCTTCACCTGTGTCAAACTGGAGTCTGATAAAGCATGCAGAAGTGACTTCCTTTATTTATAGTCTTTTGGGTGGACATTGAGTCAGTTATTTGACTAGTGAAATGAAGCATTACAAGAAAACAACAAAAGAAGTACATATTCTGGGGTAAAGTGGTTTCCCTGTTTTGAAAGCTGTTTCTGAAGCCATTGCCAAAGGCTAGTAATTTAGAAATGAAGGCCTCCATGTGACAGCCTGAATTTTCTCTGGATTCACAATGTATGAAGAGAAAGTACAATCTGCAGCTCTGAATATCAGCAAATAATTGGTTTCAGTACCATCTGTCCCTAACCTATTCTGTTGTGGTTTTAACTCTAAGCAAATTCACTCTATACTTTCTAAAGGGAACTGCAAAACTGGATCAAAGGTAGCATAGGCACCTGCCACTTTTGCTGAAGAATATTTGCTTTTAATTATCTTAATTTGTTTCCTAATTTTTTTGCCCCTTCTCTTCACGGATACCATCTCTATAGCTGGATTTCCAAAGAGTACCACGTCATAGCATTACTGGAGCACAATATTCTTCTAAAAGCAAACCCAAGCTGTGTCACTAGGACTAATGAATGCTTTTCCTTTTACTGTTCTTATCCAATGAGGAACTCTTTTTGACACACTCCCTCAGTGTCTTACAATTTAGCATATTAGTTTTATTAGTTTCAGGACTGCTAAACTGATCTGTTATGTAATAATGTCATGAATACTGGTAGGAAAGTCCTGAATGAATAAAAGTTGACTTAAGTTGACAAAAACCAGAACTCACCTCTTTCCCTTTTTTCCAGACATCACAGGAAGTAATAACAGAATCCATTTCAGTCCTTATACTTGCAAGCTTAATTTCATCTGCTTATTATATTATAGCTTCTTCTAAATTCTGTTGCTTCTTCCCTCAGAGAACCTCTAAACTCTCACTTCTTCTCTGACTAATTAAATTCTTGCTTATATGTTTTGAACATGACATTTAATTTTTTCCCCTTTTGGTATTTTAGACATTCTCCTTTATTTTTTTTGTCAGCTTATGCAACATTCATTTTAGAATGTAGATTTCTTTACAGCTTACTCTTGCCATCTCTGCCTTTTCTTAGAGGTTCCAGAATAAAAGAGCTTCAGTGAGATGATACAGACATTTTGCATATTGTAGTAGAGGTATCCACACTCCTGGTTCACAAAAAAACTGCAGCAAAGAGGCAGAACTAGGTACTAATGGCACAAAAAGGAAATTCCCCTCCAACAAAGAAAGCATTGGTGAAGCCTAAGTGAGTTCTAAGATACAGAGAATGAGAAGAGGGCATAAGGCAAATGAAGGCAGCAAAATGAAGAAGGAAGTATTGAAGAAATAACGCCAAATCTCATAACACTGCAGAAGTACTCTCTGAAGTTGTAGTGCAGCTTACACGTTTTTACACTTTTTGCATCCAAAAGGAGGTACAGGAGAACACATTATTACTAATAAATAATGGGAAGATGTTCTGTATATAATCAGTGCAAAGGAATAACTACCATGATACAGAAGCAAGGTGTAATTTTTGGACAGCTATGTGGAAAAGTACCACGTCATCCATCACCAATGCGAACTGCAGTAACAGCATGTAGAGTGGTGTGATTATTCCAAATGAAGTGCTACTCACAGATCAAGATGTACAAAGCCTGAGAAAACTAGAAATCACCAGCAAGAGGTGGTGTCTGCACGTACTGGTAAGAGAATGAAACAAATTTATATCCTGAGCTGAGAATACATTTACAAAAATTAAAAGGAAAAACTAGGTCCAACTGGACATCCTCCAACTGTACCTCTAAGAATAAGAAAGGGTGGGGTGGGTCAGCAAGCTGTTGCTGAAGAATACCTTATACTGGTTTGTCCTGTAGAAACATGAATCTCCCTACTTGAATTATAAGAGAACAACTGTCAAGCAAATTGAAGCAAAGGACTTTTCTTTAAAGCTCAGAGAAGTTGTTAGAGTAGTACAGAAACAAAGAACTATCTAATTGTGAGCATCATTATGAAGATGATTGCTCATAAGAAAATAAAAATCTGCATGTATGATTGGCAGATCATGAGAAAAGATAACAGCTTGTCATATTACTGGATGATGAGAGTGAAACAGCAATGAAAACAGTTGGTGGTGAATTTTTTTATACAGTCACATGGAAAAGTATGTATTGTACCCAAATACAGTAATAATATAGAGCTAAGTTAAGAGTACAGGGTGGTACTTCCAAAATAAGCCCTCCAACCTCTTTGTTCTTGACTACAACTCCTGGCCCCATAACTGGTTGTCTCCAAAGCTAAGACACAAGAAAGTAGCTAAAAAGGGGAAGGGGCCTCTATGTGTGTTTTATGTGAATGATCTGAGAGAATAAACCAAGGAGTGAGATTGAATGAGACCAAGATCAAACAGAAGAAATGGCAGGGAAAAATAGTATTTCTTCAAACTGCTTAGAAAAGAAAGAAATTTGGATTAAACAAGCGTATGTGCATTTTACAAGACCAAAAAGCACTGCACAGATTTCCTAGGGGTAAAATCTGGTTACAATATAAAGTCCAGAACTATTGATATTTTCTAAGTATTACAAATTCTTCAGAAGGAAAAAAAAAAAGCTGACAGTTTAATGAGGGAATGAAGAAATATTCCTTTGAAGGATTTCACAAGCATATTGAAAAAAATTAGCTCAATACACACATTACAAATATGGCAAAACAATGCCTGCTAGCCAGGCATAAACCCAGAAGAAACTAGTTCCCTTAAAAACCCTTACTCTAATAGGAAGGACAAGGGAAAAGCTGTAGATTCTAGGTGTAGAACTAAGGTATACATTATTAAATTATTAATTAAGTGCTATTAATTATTATACTTACTGTAATTTTATTTGCTATTTCTAATATTTAATTACTGCTAAATAATAATGTGAAATTTAGAAAACTGACTCCATTTCAAATAAAATTCCACAAACAAATTATTTATATACCATTGGTGGAAATCAATAAGCAGGCAAAAGAAAAATAGAGATATAATTAGGCACGGATGGAAATATCACTACCTGGAGAAAGCTTTTAGGAAACATCACCAAAAAAAATTGCTGATTGTAAGTAGCTTGCCATGAAGGGAATGAAAAGAGAGGTTCTGAGTTGAATTATGACAGTACAGAAGAGGCTATATAAGACATATTAAATCTGAGATGAATAATAGAACAAAAGACAGGAAATAATGTCAGGGCTTCAACACTACTGTGAGTAACCTAAGTGGACATTCTAAGCTGGCCAGAGAAGAAAATAAAGTATAACATAACAACCCTGCATTCTGGGAACTCTGCAAGCTTGGATTGTACCCAGGGGAAAAAAGCACTATCAGTGCAAAACAGGATTGTAAATAATAAAATCATGGGAAGTGAGAGATTTTCATCAGTTTCTGTTCATGAAATACATGGAAAGACACGACATCCTGCTTACAAAATGATGCAAACTGACGCTGGAGATTTAATAAAAAACGCAAGCAAAGATTGATAAATATTCATCATGGGTCAAGCTTCAAAAAATACGGGGCATGAAAAGGTCATTGATAAAATCTGTTCTTCATAATAGTGGTATCATAGTAAGAGTGGGTAAACTGAAAACTGTAGCCATTGTAAGATCACTGATCCTTCAAAATGAAGGTGGTGTCCTGAGTCAAAGTGACTAATTAAGTGGATGATGGCATTTGAAACATGTTTCTGATGTGGGAACATTTTAGATGATAAAGCAAACCAGACTTACAAAAAACTATGCACAATTTAAAGAGCATTTAGATACACGTGCCAGTTAAATTTAAGAAGAACAATAAAACTCATAAAACACAGAGATACATACACCAAACATCTGTATCTAGAAAGTGGCATTTACCTCATGAGGGTTATAATCCGGAGGTAACTTCTCTAGCATCTCATTGGCAAGACGCTGCACCACTGCTTCCCGGCTCTCCCCTCCTCCAGCGCTGCTGTCTTTGGGCTGGATGCTCACTATTGTGCTTAATGTCTCATTAGCCAGGTTAGTCTGGTAAGTTATATCTGCATTGGGGTGAAGTCCAAATACCTTACAGTAAAAAGGGGGGGAAAAGAAAGAAAAAAGTAATTTTTATTCTAAAATTATATCAAGAAAGAATGCATGTAAATGGATAAACAAGGAATAAAATCCTCAGCTATGTAAGACAGTAGATATGTATAGGTCAGTGGAAGAACACACATTTAACTGCCCAAGAATCAAGACCAACTTACATAAAAACTTTAACACAGGGTGCATATATGACACTTTGTTCATTCATGTGAGTGGAGGCTTTTTAACTGATCTTCTGATTATATTCACACAGCAGGCTTTGGATCATACAGTGGCATGCTTTCAGGGGTTATAAAACAGATTGCTTTCCACTTGCTCAGACTAGAACTTGTTGGAAAAATGTCATATGTGAACACTGACTCCTGAGCACTAGCTTCTTGCCTCTAAAGACCTATTGATGCTGTACCAGCTCAAATAGATACCACTAATAATCAGACCAGTTACCATTTCTAAGACGTTGTTTTACTCAGTCTCTTAGGTTTATAAGGCATGCAGTACAGTGAATAAAACACTGCCCATATTCAAAGTACCTAAAGATTTTATGACTGTTGATATAATTAGGATATTTTATGGTTTAGCTATTTTTTGTTTAAGTCTCTCATTTCTTATTTCCCCTTCTTCTGAAGTTGAATTATTTTATTTAAGATACAGCTAGCACAGAATTACTGCAAAGCTGCCCTTTGTCTGGATGATAATAGCTTTCTTAGAAACTTACACTGAAATATCAGTAAGTCTGTAATTGTCAGGTTGACAATTGCAACTCTATTCCAGGAGGAATTGTACTGACTTATTTCACAAGCCCTCATTTAATTATAGCTATTAACTATTTCTTACAAATTTTGAACCACTGATCCAACAATGAAGAAGGCTTGCACTCCTCATTTTTCATGTTTTCATACTTTACATTAGAATTGGTATATTGCAGGAAGATGCTTGTGGTAACCAATTTTTACATACTCTGAGGATAGTATAGAAAGAGCCATTTGTAGTATTATTGTGCTTGCAAATTCAGAAACTCTGAGACAAGGGATATAAGTGGCTGCACCTGTGACAAAGCCAAGAAAGCTGCACTGATTTACACCAATTGTGGATTCGGTCCATACAACAGCAGCTCAAAGAACATAATACTGACCTGATACTACATGTGAGAGAAAGTGTGACTACAACTACCATGGAATTAGGTTCCAAGCAAGATTGCAGACATTTTACACATAGCAGTTTACTCACCCTGAATTTTTAGAGCTGTAAAAAGTGAAAGAATCAGTTCACTTTATTTATCATTAAATGAAGATACACTCCTTCCTGCTTTTGCTCTCACAGGATAAGGGTTGTTTTATTTGGTTGATTTCATGCCCAAGATAGAAACATAAAAAATACCTGGTTTTGTGACTGTAAATTCACAAATATTGTGAAAGACGGGGATGTTACGTGGGAGCCTACTCTGGTCCTTTTTTTTTTTTTTGCAAGTGACAAGTAAGGGAACAAGAACAAAGAAATGAGAATAGTAAAGCAATAGGTAGACCAGGGTCCTGGATGTCCAGTAAATTAATCAAGAGGTCAAATTTCTCATCTTTTTGGTCCATATCTCTGTGCATTTTGATTAAAAAAAGGAATGTCGGATTCTGTCTTTCCAATTTTTTTTACCTGATAAATCCTCAAAACCAATTGCTAAAGCTCTATACCCCTCTGAAATCAAAGTCATTTTCAAAGGGATTGCTGAGCTCAACAGCCCTTCTTCAGAAATCAGTGTTTATGTGGATCAGAGGTTGAAACTTCATCAAAAGAGAAAGGATACTGTAATCAGACTTATTCAGTCTTCCTTTCTTAACCAAAAATGGAAACGGGAGGAAACAAAGATACACTGCTTTGACTAGCACAGTATCTTTTATGGAATAAAGAAGACTGGGAGCTTAAAAGTTTAAAGGTTTCCATAAGCAATTTTGACAGATTTTGGAATGACAGAAGAAAGTCATAGCCTTCTTCCTTACCTGTGAAAATGTGAAGGAGAAAAAGATGTTTGAATTCCTGGACTTTATCCTATTTACATAAAAGTCAAAGGTAAAATTTCCCTATGTCAAACCATACATATGGGTTTTTTTATAGGCATCAGAATACTTTAAAAATGCATTACAGCATTGTAAGATAAGTTCCCAAGTGTTTAGAAAAGCATATCCCTGAAAGCGGCACCTGAAATCTGATAGAGTCAAGGTTCATACACTGATAGGAATCACTTTGTGAGTTGGTCTCATATGAATCCTGATGCATTTACTGCATGATTGCATTTACCTGCACTTGGCAAAGGTGTATTGTTGGCAGCACAAAGACCCTTGCATTCTGCTTTTACAACCTTCAGATATTCTAAACTTTCCAATTTTATTTTATGACCTTGGTCTTTCCCTCTTAGACAGCACATCATCAATAACAGAAACTAGCTTTTCCTGTTCTGTCCTATTTAATTTTAATAGAACTTAGCTCCAAAGGCACTTGTCAACTTAACAGCAATGAGACAAAAATCCAGAGCATTCAATTCTGTTTCAATTTGGACTAACTTCATCATGTATGCCTGTACTGGAAAGAGGAAAAAGTTGCAGTCCTCCAATTAATGTGACCACTGCAGTATACCCACGTTGGGTCACGTAAAAGTGGTTGCATCCAGGAACTACCTTGCACCCTGCCCCATGAATTTATGGCAACATCCAAATCCTTCTGATGTCAAAATGGAATAATCTTCTAACTATAACCTGCACACCTTTTCATTTTCTATATTCTCAGTTTCCACAGCTGCTCAATACCACACAATTGAATCACAAAACAGTTTTGTTTGGGAAGGAACTCTGAGGGTCAGCTAATTCAAATCACTTGCTCAAGCAGGGTCAGCTAAAGCAGGCTATCCAGCACAGTGTCCAGTTGGAATTTTAATATCTACAAAGGTCAAGACTTCACAACCTCTCTGGGCAATCTCTTTCAGTGCTTGACCACTGCTACTGTAAAACAGTAGGTTCCTCTTGTCAGCTGGAATTTCCTGTTGCTTAATTTATGTCCACTGCCTCTTGTCTTTTCACTAGGTACCATCAAAAGGACTCTGATTCCATCTTTACACCCTCCCAACAGCTATTTGTACACATTGATAAGATCCCACCTGAGCCTCCTGTTCTCAGGCTAAATCATTCAAGTTTTCTCAGCCTTTCCTCATATAAACATGTTCCAGTCAATTAGTTATACTCATGACCTTGTTCTGGACTCACTCCAGTAAGTTCCTGTCTTCCTTGTACTGGGGAGCCCAGAACTGAACACAGTACTTAGACATGGCCTCACCAGTGCTTATTAGAGAGGAAGGATCATGTCCCTCAACCTGCTGGTTCATCGCCCTTTTTCAAATGCAGCCTAGGATACTGTCAGCTTCTTTGTCATGAGGGTGAAACTAACTGGTTCGTGGTCAGCTAGTTTTCCACCAGGACAACCGATTTGCATTTCTGCTTGATGAACTTCATGATATTCTCCTGTGTGCAGCCTTTCTGGATCTCTCTGGATAGCAGCAAAATCATTTAGTCTATCAGCCACTCCTTCAGGTATTCTTTCTCCTGTGAACTTGTTGAAGGTGCACTCTGATTCCTCATCCAGATGACGAAGATATCAAACAGTATTGGCCTCATTTTTGACTGCTGGTATACAGCACTAGTGACCTGTCTCCAACTGGAGTTTGTATCAGTTATTTAGCCAGTTCCCCAACCACCTCACAGCATGCTTATCTAACCCATACTTTGTCAGCTTGTCTATGAAGATGTTATGAGAGGTAGTGTCAGAGGCCTGACTACAGTTGAAGTGAAAAGACGTCCATTTTCTCCCCTCTCATCTACGAAACTGGTCATCTCATAAGGCCAACAGATTGGCTAAGCATGATTCTTCCTTTCTTGAAGACTGGAGTGATGTTTGCTCTTTTGCATTCATCAGGAAACTCTTCCAATACACTATGACTTTTCAATACTTATATGGAGTGACCTGATTATCATCCCCCAGGTTCCTCAGCACTCATGGATACAACTCATCAGGTACCATGAACATATGTTTAATTTCTCCCTAACCTTGTCCTCTTCCAACAGAGGCAAGTTCCTTGTTCTAGGCTTTTCATCTAGAGGGCCTAAGATTCCTGGGGGTTAGTTGTACTTGTAAAGACTAAGACAATGAAGACATTCAGCCTTTTTCATATAATTTCTCACTAGTTCTCCTGCCCCATTCAGCAGTGGACCCACATTTTCCCTAGTCACCTTTTTGCTGGTTACATATTTGCAAAATACTGTCTTGTTGCCCTTCATATTCTTTGATAGATTTGCCTCCACTTTGGCCTTGGCTTTCCTAACCCTATCCATTTGCTCAGTCACCTGCCCCTGGCCCCACCTCTTTGTACACTTCATTTTAATGTCTGAATTTAGTTACAAGCTTGTTGTTCATCCATTCAAGCCTCCTGCTGCCTTAGTTTTCCTGCTTGCTAGGATAGATGATCTTGAACTCAGAGAAGGTGATTACTGAATATAAAGAAGTATTCCCACACTCTTCTTTCCTCTAGAGCCATATCCCATAGGATTCTTCCAAGCCTGGAGAAAACCTCTGCTCTCCTGAAATCCAGGGCTGTGGTCCTGCTTTTTGCCCAATTCCCTCCTCCTGGGATCCTGAAGTCCACCATTGGTCATTGTAGTCAAGGCTGCCTCCAGATTTCACACCTCCGATCAGTTCTTCCTTGCTCATAAGTATCAGGTCCAGGCAAATGCCTTTCTTTGCTGGCTCCTCAGTTACCTGTGTCTGGAAGTTGTCCTTAATGCACTCAAGAAATCTCCTAAACTGCTTAAACTGTGCTGTGTCACCCTTCCAGCATATCTTTAGGGCCACTGAAGTCCTCCATGAATGTGAGACTTCTTCCAAGTGTTTGAAGGAGTCCTCATCTGCCTCTTCCTGGTAAGCAGATCTGTACCTGATAACACTATAATCAGCTAATGCCAGCCAATACATTTATGGATCTGGAAAATATACCTGATACACTCTTTTACAAAGAGTCACACAGTACAGACAAGATGTAATGGATACAAGTTGCTACTAGGGAGATTTGGACTGGGTGCCAGAAAATTTTTTTCACTATTCGAACTATTAGACATTGGAATAAACTCCTAAGGGAGGTGGTGGATTCCCCTACATTAGACAGTTTCAGGGCCCAGCCTGACAGGGTGCTGGGCCATCTAATTTAAACTATCACAGAATCACAGAATCAATAAGGTTGGAAAAGACCTCAAGGATCATAAAGTCCAACCTGTCACCCAATACCTCATGACTACTAAACCATGGCACCAAGTGCCACATCCAATCCCTTCTTGAACACCTCCAGGGATGGTGACTCCACCACCTCCCTGGGCAGCCCATTCCAATGGCCAACCACTCTCTCTGAGAAGAACTTTCTCCTCACCTCCAGCCTAAACTTCCCCTGGCACAGCTTGAGACTGTGTCCTCTTGTTCTGGTGCTGATTGCCTGGGAGAAGAGACCAACCCCCTCCTGGCTACAACCTCCCTTCAGGTAGTTGTAGACAGCAATGAGGTCACCCCTGACCCTCCTCTTCTCCAGGCTAAACAACCCCAGCTCCCTCAGCCTCTCCTCACAGGGCTTGTGCTCCAGGCCTCTCACCAGCCTCGCTGCCCTTCTCTGGACACACTTAAGCATCTCAATATCCCTCCTAAACTGAGGGGCCCAGAACTGGACACAGTACTTGAGGTGCAGCCTAACCAGTGCTGAGTACAGGGGCAGAATGACTTCCCTGCTCCTGCTGGCCACACTATGCCTGATGCAGGCCAGGATGCCATTGGCCTTCTTGGCCACCTGGGCACACTGCTGGCTCATGTTCAGCCTACTGTCCACCAGTACCCCCAGGTGCCTTTCTGTCTGGCTGCTCTCCAGCCACTCTGACCCCAGCCTGTAGCTCTGCATGGGGTTGTTGTGGCCAAAGTGCAGCACCCAGCACTTGGATTTGTTAAATGCCATCCTGTTGGACTCTGCCCATCTGTCCAGCCTGTCAAGGTCCCTCTGCAGAGCCCTTCTACCCTCTAACCAATCAACACCTGCTCCCAACTTGGTGTCATCTGCAAATTTACTGATGACTGACTCAATCCCCTCATCCAGATATCAATGGGGCCCAGCACTGATCCCTGGGGGACACCACTAGTGCCTGGCCTCCAGCTGCATGTGGCACCATTCACCACCACTTTCTGGGCTCGGCCCTCCAGCCAGTTCCTAACCCAGCACAGAGTGCTCCTCTCTAAGCCACAGGCTGCCAGCTTGGCCAGGAGTTTGCTGTGGGGAACGGTGTCAAAGACCTGTTCTTACCCTGAAAGGTTGGATATTTGAGTTCCCTTCCAATCTGGTATTCTGTGAATCTATGAACATTATCTATCTGACAAGATCTGCCTTTAATATATTCAAATATTTTACCTCAGGTGTATCGATCACTGGCAATTGCTCTATGTACTGGAGATAGTCTTCAACTGTTTTCCCTTTGGGAATGACATAACCTTTATAGAAACAGAATTTTTCACCAAACATATGTTCTCCAAACCACACTCTTGCATATGTATTCAGCAGTGCTTTGTCAAGGTCATCAGTTACACGGCCACCATACTGTACTTCTCCAATCATGTAGCGAACACAGCTCCAGTTCACTCCACGCTTAATGTCCATATCATCCAAATGATTCTGAACAAACTGCACACTGGCTGTGAAGTCTGCCTGATTAAATTCATAAGGAATGTTCCAGCCCAATGGACCAAATTTTCGTCTTTCCTGTAAAATAGATAAAAATCAAAGGCTGATTGATTGTAATTGTGAAGGGAGGTTTTTAAGGCCAGGCTGGATGTGGCTCTGAGCAACCTGATCTAGTGTGAGGTGTCCCTGTCCATGGCAGGGGGGTTGGAACTACATGATCCTTGAGGTCCCTTCCAACCCCAACAATTCTATGATTCTGTGAAACACTGTTTATGCAGAAGAATTCATGACTTGTGCTAAGAATGCAGGAAGATCAGCTGGGGCTCTATTTCACCAACATTAAAAAAATTATTCTTCTCTGAGCATGCACAGGGCTAAATACTTGATTAATCACCTAGTAGTTAAATATTTCTTCATTTATCATCAGTAAAGAGATACGAACAAAGAATAGGAATATTAACATTTTCATAAAGAAAAATCCTCTTAAGTGCAGTGAACCTGTGAGTCTAGGACTATGGTTTTTTAGTTAAAAAATGAAGCTACTGTTTTAGGAATCGATGGTCAAACTCATCAGCTATGATAATTTTCTGTGGTCCTCCTATAGACTACATATATTTTTAGCACAGTATGTAGTTGTGCAATTTATTATTGTAGGGCAGTATCTGGTATTTAAATATTCTTAATTTCCAGCAAGAAAGAAGCAATGGGCCAAACCCAAGAGTGTCACAAGTGTACATCGGACCACAACGTATCAGTGCATGGATGCCACAGAGTTAAATCAACTAGGTACCAAATATAAACTAAGGATACTACAAAATCTATCAATAGAATGATGAAAAGTTGTGGTTAATCCATAAAACACTTTCTTTAATGGAAATGCTGAAAGACAAGACCCAAAATCATCTTCCACCTTCATTTTTTACTAGAGGTTTCAGTGCAGGAAGGATTTATATTCAGCCTATTAGCCCTTCTCATTGTGAAAGCAGCAGTTTTAAGACTTTGGTTTTCCACCCCAAGCTGTAAATTTCTTTAGTGTGCTTTTGTGATTTAAAATATTAGTAAAAACCAGTTAGTTAAAAGACAGATCACAGAGTCATGCCCAAAGAATTTAACAAAAAAGCAGACTAACTGACCATTAGTTGACTGTTCTTTTTCACTCTGAAATACTCTCCCTGTCAGAGGTACAAGATCACCATGAGCAAAGTTACAGCACAGTTGCAGTAATAGATGCATGCTGTTGCCTTTATCGTTTTATTTGTATTAATTTACCAACATGGAATTTCCAATTTAAACATGTTTTTTCATTTAATAACACAGTGCATTAATAATTGAAGCATGGCTTTTATGACAGAAGAAAAGAAATATATTTTTAAACCTGAACAGTTGTGTGAAGAAATGCTACAGCATAAAGCAATGGTTTCCACTGTGGCATGTTGCTGACTTCCAGGTGATCTTGGGTAACAGCTGAGTATGTTCGTTTTAAGCCAGCTTTTACACCTAAAAAATAAGTATAAAAATGTAATATATGAGCAAAAAGAATGCATGGAAAGCATAACTTCAAATTCTGTTAAGCAGAATCCTGTATTCCAATTTACAATATCATCTTATTTATGGCTTTAAATAATCTCTTTGAATCAATTATCTGTTCAGCTGGTCATAGCAGGCACACTTCAGTTACATTTTGTTTCAGGTAGAAGACACCACATTAAGTTCAGGAGTCTGGAAAGAATTACACTTAAGTAATCATATTCTAAATGTTACTAATAATAACTGAAATGCAAATATAATTATTCAGCAACTGTATGGCAATCAAAAAGACACCTAACATCATATGAAATATAGCACTGAATATCCAAGAGTTTGTATTTCAATATTTACATATGAAATGGGATTTTAGTTCTACCAAAGATAATTTTATTTAGATTTCATTCCCATAACAATCTCAAAATTCTGTATGCAGCTTCTCAAACTGGCATACAGGCAACAAGCTTATGAGACAAGAATCTAAATTCATAGTGCAAATATTAATACTTGAGGAGGTTTATTTGAGCACTGACATTTCACATCTCAGGAACAGCTCGAGGGAGATAGTATTCATGCAATCTCAGCTTCCATGCTCAGATGCTTTCAGGCAGTATTACTGAAGCATCATCTGCCTTTGGCAGACAACACTGAGTATGAGTTACTGACACCATGTCCCTCTTATGGTATCGTCCACCTAATCAGCTTAACACAAGTCTAAGAAGAGATTTCATGTGCAGTGAGTAGATTGTCTAAGTCATCATACTTCCTATGACACAATAAAAGCCCTGTTTATTTTTTCTGTTTCGCAAAGATCCTGTGGAAAAACAATCAAACAAATACCTTTTCAAAATATTGTAAGTGTATCGTAAGAGAGTTCCAAAATCAAGGCAATCAAATAAAAGTGCCTTATCATAGCATGCTACCAATGTGGCATGACAGTATCAGAAAACTAAAACTGCTTGTATTTCATCCAGACTTGAATTGTTATACCATATTTCTGTTACTAAGTGCAAGTCATCAATTTGCTATAACCTGACTTACAAAAATGCCCCCTTGGAGCTACAGAGTGTTAGCATTTGAATGATAAGGAGGTGTTAAAGTAAATAAAAAGATGCTGGGCACTGAATTAAAAAGAAAAGGGAAGAAAAGAAGAGAAAGAATTAAAAATATTTCAACAGTAGACTTTTTGAAAGTGGAGTATGTACACTGAAACAGAATGTCTGCCACAATACCAGACATTTTGTAGACATTTTACTAATGTTGGAAGGAAGATAAGTACTGAAATATGAAGTTTAAATGACTGAGGCATTAAATAGGACCTTGGATAAAAATCCTCAGCTCCTACTAACTTACATGTGGCAATATATATATGGGCATGTTAATGCATTGCACAATTAAATATGAGGGTGTTGAAAGACAAAATAATGCATAGAATCATAGAATTGTTAGGGTTGGAAGGGGCCTCAAAGATCATCCAGTTCCAACCCCCCTGCCATGGACAGGGACACCTCACACCAGATCAGGTTGCCCAGAGCCACATCCAGCCTGGCCTTAAAAACCTCCAGGCATGGGGCTTCTACCACATCTCTGGACAATCTGTTCCAGTGTCTCACAACCCTCATGGTGAAGAATTTCTTCCTAACATCCAATCTGAATCTACCCATTTCTATTTATTTCATTCCCCCTAGTCCTATCATTACCTGACACCCTAAAATGTCCCTCACCAGCTTTCTCGATATAAGGCAAGGTAGTGAATTGTTTCCATAAATATATAAACAACGTCTACAGGTAGCAGCATAGTTTGGGTAGGAGAAACATTCAATGGCAGGAGAGTAACAGGTCAGGGACTAGCTAGAAAAGCTGAATGTTTGCATACCACACAGAATAACACCAAATAGTTGAAGTTGAGAGGGAGCTCTGGATGTCACTTTGTGCAACACCCCTTCTCAAAGCAGGGTCTAGTAGAGGTGGCTGCTCAGCACCTTGTACATGTTGGTTTTGAGGATGGAGTCTACAACCTCACTGAACAAGTTGTTCCAGTATTTGACCACCCTCACAGTGTTTTTTTTTTTCTGAGGCTCAAGTAGAATTTCTTGGATTTTCATTTGTGCCCATCACCTTCTTTCTGTCACTTGGCATCACTGAGGAATGTCTTGCTGTTTCCTTTACTCCCATCACATAGTTACATGCATTAAAAAGATCACAGCTCACTCAGCCTCTCTTCATATGCCATGCTCTCCACTCCCTTCAGCAACTTTGTGGTCTCTCACTGGATTTGTTCTGTCCATGTCCTTCTTGCACTGGGGGTCAGATCTAGACACATGACTCCAAATGTACTCTCACCACGGCAGAGCAGAGAAGAATCAACTCACTCAGGGTGCTAGAAATTATCTTCTTAATGCAGCTGAGGATATTACAGGCCATCTTTGCTCCAAGGGCATATTGCTGGCTCATGTACTACTTGATTTCCATCAGGAAACTCAAGTTCTTTTCTGCAAAGCCATGATGCATGGGTGCATGGAGTTCTTCACAGTGGAAGTACCTGGCAATTTCTTAACGTTGAAGTTCAGCAGATTCCTATTAGACCACTTCTCCAGCTTGTGAAGCTCCCACTGGAAAAACATGTACATCAGCCCATTCTTCTCACTTGGTATTAACTACAAACTCGCTGAGGATGTCCTATCATCTAGGTCATCAGTGAAATTTTTAACCACTGCTGGCCACAGTATTGACCTCTGGGTTACATCCCTGGTGACTGCTCTCCATCTGGATTTGTGCAGCTGACCACAACTTTTTGAATCTGTGAGTTCACACAATTTTCAACCCTTTTCACTTTTCTAATGCCTACTTGACCGTTATGTCAAGATAAGTAACACCCCATACTCTCTCCTCATCCTCTAAACCAATCATCTCATTATAGAAAGCTATCAGGTTGGTCAATAGGCTCAAAGAATAATGACTAATCAATGGCTTAAAATACTCCAGTAGTGAGGAAGAAAAAGCAGTCACCAGAAACAGGTATTCCTCAGTATCTTCATTAGTGCCTTGGATAAGGAGACAAAAGGCAAACTCGACAAATTTGTACAAAACACTAACTTAGAGAGTGTAGCTGACATATTAAATGGCAGAACATCAGACCAGAGAGATCTAGAGAGCAATGAAGACTTGGCCAACAAAACCTGTGTGAAGTTCAACAAGAAGCGCAAAGTTCTTCACTTGCAGTACAATAACCCCGTGCACTTGTACAAACTAAACTCTACTAGCTGAGATCTACTGGTAAGGACTTCAAGATTATTGTAGATATCAGGTTGCCTATAAGCCAAAATAAGGCAATGAAGGCAGTAGAGATAGTGTGCTACCTTAGAAAAAGCACAGCCAGTAGACTAAAGGAATTTCCTATTATGTTCCACTTAGCACTGATCAGGCTTCCTCTGCATACATCTTCCATATTTGGCACACGGGAGAAACTGGATGGGACAATGAAAGTGGTCAGATACTGAGAGTACATGCTTACAAAGATAGGATAAGGAGACTGTGGCATGCAAAACTCAGCTTAAACTGAATACCGAAATGCAGCAGATAATTGTGTGCAAGAGTGAGGAATGGTGGCTGTCTAAAAATGAAATTCTGAACTCTCAAGGACAAGCCTCTTACTTGATAGCTGCAAAAAATGAAACATCCTGAATCCTCCCCTTAATACAGAAACATGAGCCAGAACTTCCAATTATGATGCTGATCACAATCTCATGTTGTGCAGATAATATGCAGTTATATGGAGTAGGGTGGGGGAGTAAGCCTCAAAATTCAAAGACACTATGGTTTCTTACCTTGAGGGGGTTCATTAGTAAATTTGATAGAGGACTGTAAAAGATTAATAGGAAACCCTGGATGAGCCTCTGTAGTGATCCAGGTCCTGAAACCTTCACTCATAGATTCTGTTGTTGCAATGGTGTCCATTAATTCACTAAGAAACTCCAAGCCAAGGTGGCAGTTCTGTAGAAGGAGCCATCCTCCATCTTGTATGCACTGATTTAACAGGCGCCTTGCATGGACTTCCTGGCCTTGGCCCATTGAAATAGCACGACAAGGAATGTTCTGGAAGGAAAAAAGAAAGATTCATTTATATATAGTTCTTTAGTATTATTATATTCTTGACATACTGCTTCTGTAGGTTGATGTGTAATAATATGGCACCACAAAGAAAACCACTAATATCAACAGAGACTGATTAGATTAAAACAGAGTCAACAAAGAAGCAAAACCCTCTAAGCCACTCTTATCTGTCACTTGCTGAAAGAAAACTGCATTCACTGGATGTAATCTTTTTTGCAGGTTTGATAAAAGTCAATGGCATAAGGCAACAGAAACATTTTCCCTTCCTTTGTCCCCCTTTCCCAAATAAAGCAAGACACACACAGAGCAATATGTCTGCCAGACTATTCTTTTTCCTATGATGTGGACAGATATTAAGGCTTCACACAATAGTTACTGTACAAAATAAAGTCAAGAATTGGCAGCTGTGGAGTCACTGATTCAGAAGACTTTAGTCTGGTGATCTACTAGCTCTAGTTAGTTTTCTAGCTATCTGGATTCAGAACAAACAAAGCTCATAAATGCAAACACAAGAATTCTGGAAATAATCAGATTAAGTCTTTCCTCTGGAGGCCATAGGAGAAGAAAGCCAGTGACTCAGAAAAATGGAAGATGATACAAGCTCTTACAAACGACCTGAAAAAGACAAGCTGACTATGTTGCAATCAGGCCATACAAGTCTGTATGTAAAGTTCAGGCAGATCCCCTCTTGCCTGTTGTTCTACCTACCATTGTTCATGCTAAATAAACATCCACTGGCCTCAGATGGCTCTCTGACTCCAACCAGGAAAAACAAGAATTATCAAACTCATTTGAGCATGTTATTCTATATATATGTTGAGGGCAAAGGAATTGATGAAAAAACCTAGTGTCATGGACAGTTTCATTTCCAAGCTGAGTATCCATCAAGGTGTGAGCAACAAGCTGCATAAAGATTTATCAGTCTGGGTCTATCTTCAGCTGCCCAAGAACCATAAAGTTCAATCTTAATTTTTCCTGCTACTGGGACTCTGCCACTGTGAAACAAAAAAGAGCATGCATGGGGCTGGCCTACTTTTGCAGAACAAAATGGTTAAGCATATGAGCACCAGCTGTGGTGGGTCACCTGGCCTTAGTGTCACAGAACAGGTCCAGACCTGATTTTATGAACAGTATAAACACAGCTGCTGCATATGATTGATAACCCACATCCTGGCAGAAGATTTAAGAAGAGAATACCAAAGATAAGAAAGCAGTTAAATCCTGCTCTCAGGTCAGTAAAATCTGAAACTGCAGGTAGAAGAAGCAAAACTAAATAGCCTGTTACGTTGGCTGTATGCTGGAGGAGCAAAAACTTTACTTTTGTATCTAAGTACTGCTAGCACTCTTCTAAGTCGAAGACTATGACTATCCCTGCAGAGTGCATAAATATTCAGCTGGTATGTTATTCCCTAACAAAGCATCTGCTCAACATTTTCTCTTGTCAGCAATGTTACCTTTCAAATGCACATCAAGATAAGGAAAATAAATTTTCACTATGGCTTGTCCTCATTTTACTCTTTCTGAAAGAACTCTATCAAAATGTCTGTGTACATAATGTTTCTCTCAATAGTCAGCCATACTAATATATCTGTGTCATCTTAATACCTCACTATCCAGATGAAAATACTTCCATTTTAGTCACTACAGTGGCCCACACAGTTCTGCTGAAGGTTTTGTGTATTGTTCCCTGAAAGAAGAAACTATCTTCACAATAATAAAAATATCTTATTTTCATTAAGTCAAAGTGCTAGGACTAATGAACATAATTTTAATTCAGAAAGTTACATTTTCACTCTGTCTTCAAGTGAAAGTGAAGAGGGCAGAAATCCAGCTAGTATTAAGACAGAGCTTGCTTTGATTATAAAAAGGTTATAGTCACAGATGGAGTTTGCATTTATTTGGCAGAAGGCCATCTGAAATAAAATAAAATTAATTTTGGTCACAAATGTGAACATTTCGAACTGCATATTTATATTGTTAATATCCTATTTAGAGGTATCATCAGTACTGACAATCCATTCTAAGACTGTAAATCATGCCTGTAAAAGGGAAATCACTGAAAAGTAGGCCCAGCATAAATAATTTGGAGGTATAGAATCACATATGTAGCAAGATCCTTGGTGCAAATGATCTATGCTAAGTCAAAGGTTTCTTCTGGAGGAAGTAGAGAAAGCCCAGAGAAAGACAGGAACTAAGGATAATTTGTTGACAAATTAGGAAACAAAGCCCAAACCCTCCTGTGAATGTTTCTGAAAACTGATAATTCTAGGTATAACTGTAAATTTCTAGATACAATTTTTCAAAAGCTAGAAGTGATCCTCCAGGCCCATATTTTTAGTTTAAATGAAAAAAATGACCTGCATTTGCAATTTGATTTGCAGAATTTGGATGGCTTTTGTAAATTTGAAAGGTTTCTCTATACTCTATGGTAAGAACTTTACTTCAAGAAATCAGACAAGAACTTTACAGTTAAACATTATAGTTAACTCTGCATTTACAGCTGAACTTCAGGTTCTGACATCCTAGCTGATGTTGCCTTGCTCATAAGCCATGTCTTAATAAATAAGGTAATGCCTTTAGTTCTTTTGCAACTTACTACATTTACTTAAAGGATTAAATCATATTAAAACTGTCCACTGCAATATACTTTCAGCATGACACCAAAACATGCTGCCTTTTAAGTCACAATTACAGAGCACCTTCTTTCTACTAGCACTTCCCTAGACAGGAATAAGATTTGATAAAAGGGAAGATTTTGTTCTACTTCTTGCAAGAGAGATTCTAAGTGATCGGCTGATTTCAAGTGATCCTATTAGAAGGTTAGTGTCCCTTTTCCCCTTACGTAGTCAACGGGATAGAAATACTCAACTCCTTGATGCAAGTCAGAGTTAAGTTTCAATCAGGTTTCTGAATTGCTTTCACAAGAGCCACTCTTTATTATACATATTATATATTAACTATATTACAGAAACGTATTCCTCCTGGAGACAAAGTACTTATCTAGGAGCCCACTTCACAGGATACATATGTTGAAAAGCAGAATAAGTGAACGAAAAAATCATCATTAAGCTGACATTGTATTTGTATTCACACCATAGGCCATGAAAACAGGCATCCAATCACAACCACCTAATGTGCTTACTTGGACTTGGAAAGGGACTAAAAAAATGCCCATTTCTAGTCAATAAATATTCTTGCAGTTAATTTCATATCTTCTACAAAGTCAAAACGTCTCAGGTATCTTAGGAAAAGGCAATAGAATATTTTGTGAATAGGAATAAAATCATTCTTCCAATGCATTGCTTCCAATAAACCTAAAAATTCTGCTCACAGAACTGCCATCCTTCTCCCTCCCTGTGTTTGTGGCTGGCTATCTGGTTGACAAGTTTTGGAGACAAGGATCACATCAACAACTTCAGACTTAAGATTCTTCCGTTCAAATACTCAAGTGAGGGTTAGATCCTAAATTTAAGCACTATTTATCACAGTCAGACAAATAAAATGAAAGAGTAAAGAATTTCAAAAAGAATGAGCATCTAAACTTTCTAATTACTAAGGTAAAGAGATTGGTGCTCCCCACTTTTGCAAGTCTTACTTAGTGCATACTAAAATCCTTCATCACTAAGTGAAGATGCATTCTAACAGAGAGGAAAATTTATGGACATCTGTGAATAACTTCATAAAGCATAAAGCACAGAGTGCCTTAAAGTGATGCTATGCTGCAAAGAAACCTTGAAAGTCTCTATCAAATGAATTGAGTAGTAGGGTCTCTAAATTAATTTCTCTTGTCACCATATTTATGATTTTTTCCCTGTATCTTCTTGTAGCTATCATACTGTCAGGTCCTTTTTCAGTGAATGTGACACAGTGAAAACCACAAGTATTGCTTTGTTCTTCTATCTAAACACTTTTCACTAAGTAATGGGCTATCACACTCTGCTGGAAAAAGACAGAGAGCTCATTGGAATCAAACAACTGGAAACACAAAGAATGTTATAAATGCATATTGGCTACTGCTCCAAAACAAACTTCTGGAGAACACTGGTATGGGTATAAATATCATTATTTGAACATCTTTAAGTTGTGGAAATATAATTTCTAGTTTTCAGTGCCTTTATCAGATCTAGAAAACTCCATTCAGGAGGATACCTTTGATTTTGCAAGACGTTCTATATTTTCGGTGGGGTCAGACCCCACTGATAAAAAGCATGTCAAAGGTGTTCTACAGTCACTTTCTGTCCACATTGCTTCCATTTCAAGAATAAATCCTTCTGTATATTTCCCTCCAAGAGATTCTGCTATGTAGTGTCGAGCCTAAAAAAAAAAAAAAAGTTACCAGAAATAAATACATTAAAATATATACATTATGGGTTTTCTTAAATATAAATTAATTCATGTGGAATTTACCAATACCTCCATTGGAAGGCAATTACTTTCTAAACTCTAAGTTTCAACTATGGTATAACAAAAGTTACAGTTGACAGGAGGCAACCATTTAAATACTCAGATATCAAACTTCAAACAAGGACCTCACACAACAGCCATCCTGTGAACATTGTCACTAGAGTATACCAAATGGATTTTTAAAAAGAATTAAAGAAATCCTTGCAGAATAGATCCACTGTCAGCTCTGAGGACAGTCCAGACATTGTCCCTAAATTACTGACTGCTAGAGCTTAGTGGATAGCCAAACATCAGAGTTTCTCTATACCAGTTCCATTCTTAGCTCCTCTAAGCATGTATTGTTGACGCTGTCTCTCCAACACAGCAGATTAGAGAGATCTTTCATCTGACCCACTTACAATCTTCCATATATTTTTTGGAACTTCAGACAAATTCTCCTGTCCAGTGGTTATCCAGTTCAAATTTCTTATGCTGAATATCTACTTCCACAAAACACAAACACAGCTCAGACTTTATCCATAAAGGTCAAACCTTCCCTATGCCTCTACTGTCCTCTTTTCAGACATTTTCTAAAAGGACTTATAAGGATATCCTGGTGTATGAAACCTTTTTTTTGACTGGCATGATTTTCTAACTGTGTAAACTACTAGCACAGATTCTAAGGCATTTACTGTAGAGAGAAACACCCAGGAACAAGATGAGCTGAGGAAGATACCAACTGCAGAAGAAATAATCATCCAATGTTAAGTGTAACTTCTGCCCTAGCAAAGAGGGGTAAAAATTTGTAACTTGAGGAAGGGAAATAAGAGTTAAAGAAGATAATAACAAAAAGGATTCCCTCTTTCTTCAAAATTTAAAATAATTAGTTTTTGAAACCACTGTTCAGAGACCTTCTTTCTCAAATGAGCAGCAGCAGCTTTATTACTTTGGTCTGTTTAAATTGTTGCAGATTGTG
Organism: Indicator indicator; assembly: GCF_027791375.1. Classification (NCBI taxonomy): domain Eukaryota; kingdom Metazoa; phylum Chordata; class Aves; order Piciformes; family Indicatoridae; genus Indicator; species Indicator indicator. The sequence continues at coordinate 34,928,477 of NC_072015.1, read as the reverse complement.
CTCCCATACTTTTCACTTATTTACCAGCTGAAGGGAAGAAAAGGAAAAAGCAGGGAGGGGAGTCTTGTTGAAAAAGTGGTCTGTGAAAAGATAAAGTCTCCTAAATAGAACATAGATGTGATCACAACATGTAACATGTAAAGTTGAGATATGCAAGAAATCAGAAGCACTACTTTCTATTGTAGCTAAAGAGGGGGGGGAAAGTGAAAAGAGGATACTCATAGGCTCATGCCTACACAGAGAAGAGAAACTGAAATAACATAGATTTTGTAAAACCTGTTGGTCTATTGCAGTTTCTTTTGAGACATCTGCCATGAGACAGTCTTAATTATTACCTCCTTATCCTGGAGGGTAAATGAACAATTTATCTGCTATTTTAGTGCACTTGTCACCAAAATTAACTGTTCCCAGTTCTGTGAAATAATAGGCATATATCTTCTTATTCTCCAGATGAATGTGACCACTTTACAAATTTCATAACTCAGCTTTAGAAGTGCCACACAAAAAGAATAGTGTTCTTACAACTCCAACACAATTTATTTTATGCTTTGCAATGTCCTTTCTAGTTCATTGCAATTAAATAAATCAATATTGTTACAAGGATATCAATATCCGATTTTTCAAAACAACTCGCTCCATAACAAATATTAAGACAAAAACAAATTCAGAGAATATAAGTTTGGAACTATCAGTTCTACAGGAGATGTCACACAGTACAACCACTGTTCAAAAGCATATCTTACTTGGGCAACAGTATGATCAGGGCACCAGCTACGAACAAGGAGCAGCTTATGGAACTGATCCAGTAAGCTGTCATATCCATCAGGAATAACAGCTCTTTCAGGTGCTTCTTCATCAAACCAAGATTTCCAAGACTTCTCATTCCTAACAATTTGCACCAGGAGTTGATTAAAAGGGTGCAAGCTAGACAGCTGCACAAGATTGAGCCATGTCACGTCAAGGATCCACTTTTTTGGTTTTGGTTCCACAGAATTCAAATCCAAACTCGCACCTCCTGCAAGGTGAAAAGCATTACAGAGGAAAACAACAATTGTTGAACATAAAACTTACAAGTAAGAAAAAATATATTTATTTCTATATTTTATTGAGTAAATATCTTTGTAATCCAGGACATGGAGACCTAGAATTTGCATTTAACAAAGATGGACTGGGGAAATGGTCTTAGTGCCTCCCAAAGATATCTCAGTACTTTTTGTGATGCTGCTTTTTCTCCATCTGTAGATCTGGAATAAAACTTGCCTACCTAAAAAAATACTCAAACCCAAGTCTTTAGGCCAGGTGTAGAAAGGATGGAAGTTAAACCCCATCTTCACACACCTAGAGTACAGCATAAGCAGGCACATGGTGCATTCATTTTCTGGACTCTGTAACTTCAGCAGCCTCTCAGCTCAACCACCACTGGGCATTATATTGGGCATCACTGTGCCCATTTGCACCTCCAACATGGTTGCATCATAGCTGAAGACAAATAGGTATTTGCAAAGCAACTATCTGTGATGGTTTTAAGACTGTCTTTTTAATTTTTCTTCACAAAGTTCAAGCAGAGAAAATGAAAGAATGTAAATAAATCACTATTGGGTATAAGAAAGCAAAATAATGATTATTCTAAACACTTCCATTGGACAGATAGAAATGTTTAAGAATCTCTACTCAAAACAAGGTTGGGGAGCTGGGCAGTTCTCAGCTTGCTCAGCTTCTGTCTGCCTGCCTTCTTTTCTGGCTGAAGATAACACACTGACCTTGACAAGCTAAGTCTAACAGCCTCTCTGCTTCTTGACTCTCTTGCCTTCTGCCAGGGGGGCCTGGGGGGATTCCTTCTGAATGAGGGGGGAGGCCCCTTGGGGAAAGCAAAGGGGGCTTGGTTGTGCTTTTCTGTTGATTGTACATATTTGTAAATGTTGTGAATAGTGTATATTTGTACATATTCATTGCATTTCATCATAGATTGTAGTTTTGCTTGTAAATACAGCTTTCATTTGCTTCCAGACTAAGCTAGCCTGGTTATTGTCGGTGTGGGATGGGGATTTTCTCACACTGTTACACTGCCTGACTGGATTTATTTTATCTTGGTGCCTGATTTACTTACCATATCTTGGAGATAGTGGAGTCCACCACCAAAGCTTTATAAAGTTTGTTAATTTTTTTCTTTGTCATTGTGTCTTAATAGTGACATGCAGTTGTGGCATAATGCAATGGAAGCAACATATAACAATATTTTACAACATGTAACAGATTTCCACTTCTTTTTATATTGACACTTAAATGAGCTTCAGAGTTCTCATGCATTCACATACCTGCCCATCATTTATTTAAAGAGATTTTGCTGACTGTCTCCACTGTCTCTAAGCTCACACACAGAGGCACATGGCAATTCAAAGAAGAGGCATACAGGAGAAAACTATTATGGTCTCTTACAAAATAGCAGACTATTTTTTTTTCTCTTTTGCAATGTAAATTAAGTAAGTTGAATCCTTATTTAAGTATTAGTTTGATGATGAATTTTCTATATGGCTCATGTTTTGGAAAATTTGTCTCTTAGTTCCTTCTTGGGCTATACATGCCTTCATTCACCAGTTTAAAAAAACAAAACAAAACAAAACAAAAAACAGCAACAAAAAAATTTGATCCACGGGGTACAACATATTGTTAGTGCAAGCACTGAACAATCTGCTTTCAGCAGTTCACAGACATATTTGAATAGGAGCATTTGTAGAGAAATTACCTTTGACCAGTGTCTCAAACTCAGTGTGTGAAATTTTCTTGGCCTGCAAGTCAATCTTCAGTGCCAGAAGTAATGTAAACAGGAATCTGTGATTTTCATATAGGCCTCGAACTGTGTACTTGAAGACTTCATAGGTGAGATGCTCAATTATGTATTCTACCCTTTTTGCTGTGATCTGAGATTTCTGAGATCTTTCCACTGATAGGTCAAAAATGCCAAGGAACTGCCGTAAGGATGTTTGGTACATGACATTAACCAAGCTCATTTCCACAATCAGGAAGTAAAGGATGCTACCACGACAAGCAACAGGCCGATACTCTTCACGTGCAGTATTGATTTTCACCTCTGTCTCCGCTGCTATGCTTAATTTTTCACTGACCTTAAAATTAATTGAAAAGACCATGCAGATTAAGTCATGTCACTTGTGATTTATACTGTACAAATAAAAAGAAAAAGTCTTGATTAAGATCGTAGTGGTATTTTCAGTCAGTTTTTGCTTCCCTCTGCCAATGTTTCAACACAGACATTGTGTCTTTTTGTGTTCATGCATCAAGCACAATGGGATTTGACTCAAATTTACTTGCAGAGAACACTTGCAATATAAATATCCAGGTAATAGTTTAATTTTGCAGTATTTTATGGAGAAAAAATGATAGTGTTTCTACTATTTATTTGTTAAGAAGTCTGATGTTATATAGTAGCTTTGAATGGAAAAAATAAAACCAGAAAAAGAATAATCTTTCTACAAATAATCTTTGAATTAAAATTACAAATATGTATGTGCAATACATTAAAAATTCACCTCTTCTGCTGTTGTTTTAGTGATTCTAAGGACCTCTACCAGAGATTCATCTTCAACCAAAGAGCCTTCTGTACTGGTTAGACGGAAGAGTAGATTATCTTCAAGCTCTTGCATTTTCCTTTTGTTAGATGTCACTTCTTCCATCAGTTTGCCTCTTTCTGCCTCCAGTTCCTGTATTCAGAATTTTTCCTTAGAATATTTAAGATTAATTCAAAGAAGGACTCCTTGCAATGACACAGAAAACATGTGATTTCCTGCATGACAGACTGAGGGCTTTGCTGTTTTTTCTAAAAAACCCAGAAATATTATATGCTAAAGTAATTTTTATGTATACTGCATTTGACTAATGTAGCATGCTGAGGAGTAAAAACACATCAGAATTACCAGGAAAAGCTTTCTCATAGTAAGATGTACGAAGTGCTAAAACTAGTTTCCAATGAGAAGTGATAAATGCCACACTTAAACAGAGGACTGATGGATGGATTGTATGGATGGATTTTACATTGTTAGAGAAACTGACTGGATGACCTTTCTCATTTCTAACGTCTATGATTCTGTGACTTTGCAAGATACACTCCTCTGCTGCTTGTAAAATAGGAAGTGTTACAATTATCATCTGTGTAATTTGGAATTTTTATGCTATTTCTACAAAAATACAGCAGCAAGGGAACAATGACAGATAAGTCAACACAATGCCAAGTGAAATGAGGCATCTGCACAGCACAGTCCAACACAGCTAAGGTATACACTTGCTGCCTACCTTTATCTAATCAGTCAAATCAACCTTCCTGTAAGAAAAGGATAATTAATAATGCCAGTCTACCTACAACTCTGGCTTCAGTTTATTTTCATTCTTGTCAACATGCCAGTTTAGAGAAAAAGTAGATGTGCAGATTTATGCAGTACAGGACAGGCTTTCCTATATTTTGAAGAAGTGATACATTTCTTTACTCTCACAAATTTCTTATTTGGAAATCCGTTTGTAATATATTCTAGGGTTATCCAATGTAGCTCTGTGGAAGATACAAACAACTGCATCCTAAAAGAGAAGAATGACTTAAGCATCAGTCACTCAGCTCTATTTTTTGGTGTATTTTCTCCTCTTTTTTTTTTTTTATCATTAAAGGAAAAAAAAAAGTAAAATTACACAAAAGGAGTTGTTCTACAGAACACTCAAACATACGATTAAGTACATGCATAAATTCTACTTAAGGATGTGCTTAGGTTAAGAACAGGCACCTCACTCATTCTATTTGTGAGTTTGTAAAGAGTATCTTTCAGAAAATTAGCAAATATATCAGGTGCCAGGCTCTTGTTTGCAAGAGGGTTTCACAAGCACATTTGTAACATGCAAAATAGCTGTTCTGAACATAAAGAGTAGCAGTAACGTTATTATCAAAGGACAAAAGGATGCTAACATTTTTTTATATATATAGTTGCAGAAGCAACCTTTGAAGCTCAGTCATCATAAACTTGTCTTCTTATTTGTAACAGAAAACTTGTTCTTCAGATTCTCTCTTTGTGCTCTGTCTTTTCTTTGAACCATGTTTATCTCTGCTTCAGTGACTCTGGCTATCTACAACAGGACATTCATCTCTTATTGAGACAGAAGAGACAGAAAAACTGTGATGTCTTCGTATCTCCTAAAGGGAAGTTTATTAAATGTTGTTACCATTTCCCTGTGCAGTGATACTAACTGGCTACCCTTGCAGGTCTCTTCAGCTGATACACAGCACTGGATGAATGTTTTTCAGTGAGCATTTTTTTGCCCCAAAATGCATTCTAGGTGTTGCTACACATATTCAGTATGAATTCTTGTAACAGTTTTGCACAGGCAAAAAAGCACAGAGCAAGAGTATCTATGTGTGGGGAGATGAGCAAGTATCTGTCTTTATTCAAGAGCTTAAAAGTAGAAATTTATATATATAGGTCATTAGAAAACAATGTCACTTCTGTCTTGATTTAAACCTATGTCTCCCACCTGAGGTAAGTTACTCAGGCCCAGCTGTTCCTGCTGATGCTTTTCAATTTTGCTTATATAAGCATACTTCTATTAAAGATTAATTGTTTTGGATCCCTAGCCTTTGTCCCACCCTGCTAATACCCACCCTCAGTACCCACTGTTGTAGATTTTCCACTTTTCACTGAATAATTCAGAGAGAGTTTGGGCTTTTCTAGCCTCTTGTTGTGACTGTCAAACTGAAAGAAGGGCACTTAGATTCTAGTCCTAGCTTCAGCAAATGCCTGTCTGAGCAAAGTGGAAAGATGTTAGCTAGAGAAAGTGATAGCATCACTGAAGCACACTAGTTAGGACATGCTTTGTGAAGTCAAAGGAGGAATGAATTCCCTTAGGTGGGAAACTGCTCCCACATGAGAAAGTCTACCTGAGTTACTTCTTACAAGGAGCAGCTCTGCAAATCCAAACCTTAATCATTGTTACATTTCTCATGCAGACACAATTATTAAATATTCCATTTGAAATGTCGTTTAACAATGTGATGTGAAATACAACTTATGTGCTTTCACTTTAATGAGAAAGGAAGAAAATATTTCATTTTAGTGTAATTGGATGATAGCATTCATGTATTTATTGGTACAGCTGTCACAGTAAAAACCCTACATTTGTCCCCAGTGCATGTGATGGGTTGACTCTCAAGTTTTTGGATAACCAGGCTACTAAATGACATCAAATAAAAAATAAAAAATACAGAAATTATCTAGGAATTAAATTATTTTGGAGGACATTTCAGATTTTGTATTACGAAATAAAACTGAAAAACACAAGAGAAGATTTAATTCCTTATATTTGCTTCCACGTCATCAATGGAAGTTTTAGTAAGGGTAGAATCAAGTCAGTGTTCCTCCCAAAAAATCTCTTATCTCCTTGAATGCTAGAGCCTGGCTGGTAAAAGTAGTTCAAGTTCATAAGCATTCATTCATGCAATTCAAATTAAGTTTAAAAAAGAATTCTGAATATAAGAGATTTCTGACTGAACAAGGAACTTTTGCTACACATGAAGGATTAAAGATGCTTTATGTATGTCATGTATAGGCCTGTAATGTATTTTTAATGAATAATTTTGTTTCTTCACTTTCCAAGGCCAGATCTTAAAATAAATGTTTAGGTCCCTCCATTCAATTAAAAAAAACCCAGCTCCACATTGTCTTTCATCAAATGCACAGTACCCTGAACTTTTGTTCACATTTTAGTTTTCTAGTTCTTGTATTTAATTGCCCACAAGACACAGAATACATCCATTCATGATGCAGATACTGAACAAGCCTTCCCTCCATACAAATAGTGAAAACAACCAGATACCTGTTTTTCTGTGAGGATGACACGGCCAAGGAGCTGATCTTCCAGCCCTTTCATAGTTACAGTAAAGTCAATCACTGTTGTTCTTGCACTAATTTCTGGAGTATAGGATGGATTAGCCAGTTTTGTTGTCATATAAAGGGTAAACCCCTTCATCAGATCTACCTCCTTGTCACCTACTTTCACCTGAAAATAAAACACATGATTTGATTTTGAAAAGCCGAATTCAGAAAAAGTTACTGTTTCCAATGTAAAAAAAATAAACAAAACTATTAATCTTTTTTTTACATTTTCATTTAGACTTTCTACATTTTCTGCTTAAAGGGTGAAAAACCCCAACCCCATGAGTTGACTGCTCATTTTTCTAAGCATTGCAAAGGTGTGAATCACTGTAGTACCCACTCTACCAGACACCAGCATCTGTGCTGTTGTTTTTCACCTTAACGTTCACAATTCATCTTACTTTGTGTGCTGAACCAGATTTTATGAAATTTTTTTCCAAGATGTTATCAAGAGCAGGATCGAGTTCCTCTCCAACATCTTCTATTAACAAAGGTCGGCCAAGGGACAGGCAGTCTTCTACATGACTTCTGAAGAACTTGTGGTTCATAGCTGTAACCTAGGAAGAATTGCTCACAATATAGCATGCCTTTGCAAGCACATAGAAAACAGTATAAAATCCGTTGTAGCTTTCAAAAATTATACTCATTCTACAGAAATTACTACATTTTAAGGACCAACATGCTGAAATGAGCAGATGATTTGCTTTAAGTTTAACAGAAAAGAGGATCACTATTGCCTGTTGCTATCTAATCACTGTAGTATCTTAATACCTTTTAAATATTCGGATTTTTAATGCTCAAACACTAAAGTGAAGCAGGGAAATATTTATAAGGCTCAGACAGGGAACCAGTGTTACATAGTAGACTTGGTCTCACACTAGATGTTGAATTTCCCATTCAGCTCCCATTTCATGACACAATATCTTAAAATTGTTAAAAATCACATAAACTCCTTTTTGCTAATTTGAATTCAATGAATTTAGCATAAGCCTTTGAGATGATAATTGAATAGCCTTTCCAGGTGTCTGTTGCACCACAGGTTTAGGGTGAATTTTTTTACCAGAAAAAGCTCTAGAATAGACATGGGTTTAAAACAATCCCCGTCTTGCAGGCAGGACTCTTTAAAAAGGGTGTAATTAAAAGATCTAGAGCCATATCAGACAGTCTTAAGACAGTATACTACCTAAAAATAAATACTATGTTCCACCACTTTACACTTTTAGCTTTGTTATAACATAGGCATGTGTGTAGCCACCAAAACATCATGTTGCCTACTGAGGGGTGAAGTTAGTGTCTTAGAGACCAACAAAATAACCCTAACAAAACCATAGCAAATTACAGTGTCCCAGATGTAAAAACCTAATACAAACACTTTGGTATTTAGAGTCTTGACGCAACTCTGTTCCTCCTGGATTATACAGAGGGAGAACTCAGGTTCTTCTAACAATGCCTAAAAGCACATAACTAACTGACTGAATTTTCATCAGGAAAGTTTCCTCTGCATTTTGAGTCTGCATCTGTGCCTATTCCAAGCTGTGTTAAGTCTGGAGAGTCCTCAGGAGCTCAGTGCTTAAGTCCTATCAAGATTTACAAATTTCATAGGCTTGGGTATTCACACATACTGACTACTAGGACAGCCCTGGTAGATGTTTTAATCTGGCTCATCAGTTAATGTCATCATCACTTATAGTGCATGAATAGTGGGGAAAGAGGAAACAGTATTTTAATCTACATCTCCCAGTCCCTGCTTTGGTGAATATCTCATACAAGATTCTTAAACAATTACTGGCCCAGAGAATGGAACCTGTGTGGTTGTGGTCTGCTTCTGCATGCTGGCACATGGCAAGAGCAGGAGACAGCACAGACCCAGTGCCAGTTAAGGGAGGGCACTGAAGTTGAATCTTGGAGGATTTTTTTTTAACTGTTGAAGAAAAGGTTGCAGCATGGCAGAAAGACTCAGTGTAGGTCCCTAACTGAAGGAGACTCACTGTTGCCACTCCTGACCTCAGTTTGGCAGCTCTCTGAAACTCTGAGCAGTAGTGGAACGTGAGATACAACCTTCTCTCTGTTGTTTCCTGTTGGTCACTCATGCCAGTATTTCTTGATCCAATTTTGGGGGGTCAAAGTAAGGTCTAATGCAATTTGGAGGAAGCCATATTATCTAGTCTAACACAGTAGATTTCACAGTCAGAAAATGCCTAGATTCTGTCAATACAACTCATATGTCTTAGGAGAGATTTTAATAATATTTTAAATAACGGAAACAAAATTTTCAAGACTTTAGAATGTTGTACATTATTTTTCAGTACATTCTCAGTCAATACTTCTTATTTCTATACCGGTTTTTGAGCATATTCAACTTATCAGAAAATGGATTTAGTGTGAGAATGAATGTAGGGTGTTTCTAAACAATGCTAGGAAATAGAGATCTAGGTCAATAGAGATCTAGGTTATAGAAGGTTAAGGATTTAGCTGATGACATCACCATGATGCCATCAGCTGTCTGGATATCATCCACTTCATTCTCAGTTTCTTTTTCTTATCCATCCCTCATTCACATATCACCACATCATTCACTTCATTCTGAGTGAAGACAGTATTTCATGGTGTTCGTATGATAATCTACAACTGTAGAATAGACTTCATTCCTTAACAACTAATTCCTTAGTTCCACCTGGCCTGAAAATATAACATGTGTTTAGTTCTTTATCATAACCGAACTTATTCTTATTGGTAAAACAAAGCATGGAGACTAGGCTGATTAGAAAGAAAAAGAGAAAAAAAGAGGAAAAAAAGTTTTGAATGGAATAGAAACCCCAGATCCTAACCAGGATGCATTGCTAGACAGAAAGTGAGAAGGGTAGATAAATTAAGCAATATTTTCATGACATGCATTTAATCATCAAGATGAAGCCTTAATTTTGGGTTTCTGCTTAATATACATCAAAGATCATTATTCTTTTTCCAGTTTATCCTTTCTTTTTTTTCTTTTCCTATTTTCCTTCTAAAGTGCTTACCCTAAAACATTACCCATGCAGCACTGAGTGCCTGATCTTCTCTGGTCTTAATTTTGCAATTAACTTCCCTCTATGTTTGTCTTTTGGTTTTTATTTTTTCCTCTCTATGACAAGTAATTTAAAAATTAATCATAAAAATCATATGGCAATTCAAATTTGCTTTTGAAACTACTTTCCCAAAAGGTAGCAGCAAAGCAGTACAAGCTATCTTACCCTGATGGAGATAGGTCACAGATTTTGCATCAGTCTTGTTTTAATCTTTACATAACATCAGATTTAAATTACAAAGATTTAAGTATCAAAGATGATCACAGGAAAAAAAGTTGATGTGAAATGGTACACAAAAAAAAATATTAAATGAACTATTTACCTGGAGTCGATTATTCTTTTCCATATTTTTAATCCAGATCTTCCCTTGACCTTGTGGATCAATCAGCAAAGGATATCTAGATGCTTTTGTGACAATGATGCCATTCTGAATTGAAAGATCATCATTAGGAAGACCCCGGAGGTTCCATTCACCCACTGTTGCATTGTCAACGAGCATTCCAGTCAGATTCAGGTCCTAACAGAAAATATGTAATTACAAAATTAGTACCAGTTAGAGGAGTTACACTAAATTGTTTGATGGAAGATTTTTTCTTCTTATTCTGATCATAATACTTGATAGAATGGATTCAGTAGTTATTGTTTATTGTTTTCTTCCTTGAAAGTTTAGTGTCTAAATCATTGAAGTTAAGCAATAATGAAAGTGAATTCTGTTGAGGATTTGATGTCCATCAGAGTGTTGGAAAAACTCTGAAGCCAGTTCAATATATAATGACAAGATGATTTTGGTATTGGCAAACTCTTTTCCTGCTAGATGAAGAGGAAAATCTAGCAATCTTGGTCACAAGAGCTTCCTCCTTCTGTAGAGTTGTAAAGTGCCCTCCAAGGCATATGAATGCAGGATGTCTTGTGGGAGACTCAAATGAGAAAGAGGAGATGTGCTATGGATCAATAGCCATGAACTGTCATGGAAAGTTATTGTTCCTATGATCAGAACTGTTCCCAGCTAATATATTTTCCTAAAGTTTGACTTGCACACATCAACTGACCTGATTACTTTTATTCAGCTATGAACACTGACTGGCATCTCCAGAATGTGCGTGTGAAGGAAATCATGCTTAAAATCATAAACCAAGCTTTCCAGATTGGAAAAGTGGCTTAATAATGATGTGAGTTTAAAATCAATAAACCAATGAAGGTTTTTTATTTGCTTCTCATGATCTTCCCTGTAGAATTCTTATTTGTAATTCTCTCTACAAACAGCATGTTTAGAAAGAAACAAAAAGCCTGTAACTCCTGCAAAAAAACCACATAATTCAGCACCTGAAGCCTAAAGCAAAATTTCAAATACTGTGAGACTTATGATATAATCATGGGAGTTAGTGATACCAAAAGCTGAAAGACTCAAAAGCTTTTTTACCCCTTATTTTGTACTGTGATTATTGAAGAAGCTGAATGAAGCAATGCAAACCATTCTCAGAAGACAGAGAAACTTTAAGAATCCAGTTTCCATTTGTGAAAAGGACAATAAAGCATTTATATAGTCAAAATTTTCAGCAACTGGCACCTTAAACTATGTTTAGCTCCTTAAGTAGATGAGTAGGGTCTAAACAGCTCTGCATTTTTTTCTTACTGCGGCAGGAAGTATCAGTAACTCTGCAACTCTGAAACTTCGATAATTTACGTTCCTAACTACACAGACAGACAGCTAATTTTGAACAGATCTCTTTAAATTGTTATGCCTAAATGACTCATACACCCACAGCCAGTTAATCTGTGACAAAGTGAGGCAGATGTCAAGCCTTTTGCTTGAACTGCAAAGCTGCTTTCTTTCCTGTGGTGCGAAGTATTAAGAGAAGCCCATATGCTGCCTTTTGTGAGTACTTAATGCACTGGAAAAAAAGAAAACTCTTTTCCATACACTATCATTGAAATCATAATCCTGTCTTGAACAGCAGCTATCTAAACAGAATGGTAATTAAGGTTTGAAACTTGTTAGCTATGGCCATCTTTTTCTAACCTGTCTGTATGAACGCCAAAAAAGGCTACACAGAAACAATCAAAAAGTATTCCTCTAATTTTGAAGGACGCAGTTGAGTAGTAATGTGGTTAGAACATCTTCATAGAGGCAGAAATCTAGTTCTTTACGTCTTGCTTTCTAAGGACATTATATATCCAAGTTCGCATCCTTAAATGGTAAGAATCTTGACAAATATTCCCCAAGGTAAGTAGCTTTTAGGAACATTTTGCACACTGAATTTGAGAAAAAGACTGCCTGGGATGGATATATGTAGGATAATTCCCATATCACACTGGTAAAGAATCTTGCCTGAGACTGAACTGCTACTGGTATGTTATTAACAAATCCATGTTGATCATACATATTAATTATCATCAGAAGCTTTCAAAGAGCTTTGCTGGGCAAGCCAAATTTATTCTTCTTTGTAAGTCATAGCATAAACTGGACTGGGCTGTGAGGTTCCCTATGTGTCAGGTCAAGGTTAATCACTGCTACAAGAAGCATTCTGCACTGCATAACATTGAAAAAAAAAAAAAAGAAAAATCACACCTAACTTCTATGAGATGACCAGCAAGACAAACTTCTTATGGCAGATCTCTTCCTAGTAAAATTTTTAAGTGTCAAATCCCCTTAAGCCCTGAAAAGAAGATATAGCACGGGTACTAATCTACCTTCAACTGTATCACAATGGTACTGTCACACCTGTACACAGGTTGCTTACTTCCTTCCAGCACTTTCCAGCAGCACTTGCTCTGTCAAAAAGCTTTGGCAGCTGAGTACAGGACCCATTTAGCCATAATGCCTCCACTCCTGCACAGAGAGTAAGAGAAACTCCCTGAACTATTTCTCTGGCCTTTACTGATGGAGAAAATTCACAAAATCAAGTGGAAGTCAACGTGGACGAGATTACTCAGTACAGTTTTGATTATTATGGCTTAAATTCTGCCTTCAGCATGAAGGTGCATGGAAAAACATTAGACACACTTCCTAAAAGTCATGGAATAGGCACAAAGATGCTGTAGGCTACAAGAATAATCTATGCACCAGAGAGCTGCCAGGGATGGCACTCCTGAGTTAGTGGTAAAAGGAAAGAACAAGATTCATGTAAAGGAACCAGCCCTGTACGACAGTCCCAGCATTGCAGCATGTTCACTTTAACAAAGGTACTACATGATGTGACAGAGAACTGAAGCTGCATGGTGGGACCTTAGCTGAGCTACATTTTAGGCCACCATTGCCTGCAGACTTAGGTCAATCAAGGAGAAGCTGTAATGTCAGACTTACTGAGAACAGCCTTACCACTCACAAATGTGCATGGATTTAAGAGTTTAGACTGAAGCAAAATGAAGAGGGCTAAACCAAGCTTTACAGAATCCAGGTGTTGTCTAACTTAATCATTTCAACAGGACACTTCAAATTAAACTTCATTAAATGTTGTGGGTAGACAGCAGAGTACATGATAAGAGAGTGTTAATTGGTAATACACAGAGGTGCGGAGGTGATATTTCCTGGTGCAAAATGTGCAGAGGTCTTTTCTAGAATAAGAATTAATCAAGCAACACTAAGAATAAAAGTGTGAAGCTTTAAAAAGGAAAATCTGCTTAGACGCATTTTACAGGTATTTTCTAGCAAATAGATTATTAAAATGATGTACTAAATAAAAATAAAAGTAATGGAAATGTTTATTCCTAGCCTAGTTCATTGTGTTCAAAATTTAACACATGAAGAACAGTAGGTTAAAGAATGTAGAGTGCAAAATGTCAGAAATACAGAAGATATTAAAAACCTTTCACGCAAATCCATTGTTTATATTCCAGATTACAGTTCAGAGTAAAAAGTGGATATCCAGAGAGAGCACATTTTCAGTGGCAGCACATAAAACTGCAGTGGTAAAAGTGGAAGTAGAGCAAATCTTGGTAGTGCCCTGGAATTTGGTTGGGGCATAACTGCCACCATCGAGAGCTGGCATAACTCCCATCCTGTGTGTCTAATTTGAGAGCTGCTGCTTCAAAGACTGCCTGGAAAACTATAGGGGCACAGCAATACCATATGTGAGGTGCTATTCTCAAACACACATTCACAAGTTATTCATTGCAAGGGGGTAACTTAAAATGTTGAAGGAGAGAGTTATGACTGTTCTTTTCTTCAGTATAGATATATTCCATTTCCAGTAAATGCTAGATGTGGCTTATTTGCTTGTCTTTATGACTGAAAGTATGGATTCAACACAGTATTTGCAAAAATGGAACCTCTTATGATAAGGTAAATCTGTTTTAAGGTGGTAAATTTTACTTTGTTTCTTATATTATGCAATTTCCTCCTAGGGCAGTGAACCTTGGACAGCATCTTTCTCTCAGATTTGCCTATATACCAATCTTGCAACGCATGACAGTACAAAGGGGGTCTTAAAACATACTGTTTTAGAAGCTCAGCTATCAACTGTTCAGATTTTCTATTTATTAAAAAAAATGATAGAACGTGGCAGCCTGTACATAATCTTCCAGTTATGCACTTTTCTGGAACAGAACACTCTGCCCATTACTTCTTTGCAAGGCAAAGAGTAAGATCAGGACACACCACGAACACTTACATTACTGTATGGAATCTTGCTGTTGTCCATCTCTTTCTTCCACAAATGGAGCAGCAAATTCCTGTATTCCTGATTGAAAGGTCCAGAGTAAGAGAGAAATCCAGTGGCCAAAAGAACATTTCCCACTAAATTAATAATTTGATTTTGAAAGTTTTTGCTGCTTGCTGTCCAACGGAGCTGTATGTAAAACATTATGAAGAAGTTAGATTAAGCAGGCACAAAACTAATATGAAGATCTAACTTGAGACAAGGGTTGATGATTTTAAACTAAAGGAGGGTAGCTTTAGACTGGTAGAAGGAAGACATGTTTTGCAGTGAGGGTGGTGAAACAGAACAGGTTGTCCAGAGATGTGACAGATGTCTTATCCCTGGCAACATTCAAGATGAGGTTGGAAGGGACTTTGAGCAACCTGACCTAGTTAAAAATATCCCTTCTCAGTGCAAAGGGGTTGGACTGGATGATCTTTAAAGGTATCTTTCAACTCTAACTTTTCTATGACTCTGTGGTAGATGTTTTAAAGGAGGAATGAAAAGGGAAGAAGATGACCAGCAATCACATGAGGAAGTGGAGGAATTGTTTGGCAAACAAAATGTGTTGGATAATAGGTATCTTGTAACCAATAAACTAGGGCTAATGGAGGACCACCCCAAGCATATCCACATAAACAAAGTCCCTACCAGACCAAATGATGCAGATAGATTTCATACTGTTTCTGGGAAATTAGCACAGCTGGCCACCTCTCTAAAGTGCTTGCACACTAATGTGCACAGCATGGAGGACAAGCAAGGAATTAGAGTTCTGCATGCAGTTATGTTGTCATGCAGGTCATGGGGACATGGTGAGAAGGTTTCCACAACTGTAGTACTGATACAGGTGTATAGAGTCTTGCTAGGAAAGACAGTCTGGGAATGTGAGAAGGGGATTTTCTTTCAGGTGAGAGAGCAGCAGGAATGCATGGACTGATCTGAGCAAACCTGAGTTAGCAGAGGGGTTGGACTAGATGATCTCCGGAGGTCCCTTCCAATCCCTACCATTCTATAATTCTATGATTCTATGATTCTATGACTTCTGCATCTGGGACTCTGGGACAGACAATGAGCCAGCTGAGAACTTACTGTTAAGGATTAGAGGGCAGAGCAATGTGGACAATGTTGTGTAGAGTAGCCAAGGACTGGAATACGTTGCCAAGAGAGGTTGTGGAATCTCCATCCTGGAGATAGTCAAAATCCAATTAGGCAATGCCCTAAGCAAACCTTCCCTATTTGACCTTGCTTTGAGTCAGGCAATGGGGCTAGGTTGGGTTAGATCATCTGCAGAGGTCCCTCCCAATCTCAATTATTCCATGATTTTGTGATTTTCTGAATATTATTTTTGAGTTTTACTTATTCTTTTCAGATTTCTGCTCCTCTCGAAGCACTCAATATGCAATCTATGGTCTTAAAAATACACATTTAACTCAGTGTCAGCTTTGCCCAAGGCTCCAAGTGCCATATAGAGGGTTTTTTAAATTTTTTTGTATGAATTTTCAAAAGTGGAGTGGAAGAACAGTTTTTACAAGAGCTCATAGCACAAGGATTCAGAAAATCCCAAATAAAGCGCTGTAACTCCCTATTTTGGTGCTGTGCTTAAATTTAGAAATTCACTGAAAAAAATATGATAAAGCATCAAACATTTTTGATTTATATATTTTGAAGTGCAGCTATGCAAATAAATGGTGAAGTCCTGGCCTTCAACTCTGAATCTGTGTAATCAACCAGGGAATTACTGAAGCAAATAATCAGATGAGGAAAAAAAAGAGTATCCTGCTTCCTCTGGAAACCTCAGGCTGAAGCCAGAAAAATCTGCATAGAAAAGGTAAATTTCATGCTCAGTGCAGAGGATGACAATTAGCCCTTAATTCTGTAAAAGGCTCCAGTAGAAATTTGATCTTCAAATTTAATTCAGGAAATTAGACAAGCTTCAAACTCCTATTCTTGTATACTTGGTGAGGAAAAGAGTAATCCCTCTTATAAATATTTTAGGGTGATTATTTAGGTTAAGCCTAATGCCTCTTCTTACTAAAGCTAAAAGGAATTTGGCTTCTTGGTTTAAATCTGAAATTTATCCCAATATGAGCCTTATGATATGACATAAATCTTCATATAGAAGAATTGTTAGCACGAGAAATTGTTTTATTTTGTTAGACACATTAAGTTCAAGTAAAAACAAAACCTAAAACTAAACTAAAATATTATATAATATCAGTATGTCACTATGCCTTTAATTTCTTGAGCACTACTAATAATCATTACGGAGTATTCTCAAAACTCAGCACCTACTTTGTACTGGAAACTACTCATATCTGCTAGTACCTTTTCTCCACCTAATCCTTCAATCAGAGCTGTGGCATTGTTCATCTTCCTCCTGCATGCCTCAGCATCATCAAGTAAGGCCTGCTTCTCTTTCATGGCACTATCATACATGGCTTGTACTTGATCTAGTTCCATTTGTTTCTCATCCAGCTGAATTTGTGCGTTATTCAGTTCTGTCTGAGCAGCTGCAAGTCTTCCCTCTTGCAAGGCTAAATTTGCCTACAAATATTTAAAAGAAAAGAGCAGTTAATACCTGCTATTTGGCAAAAGCAAATGACATTCATTTAATGGTACTTTCTGTACTGTACTAGGTACTTTTAAAAATAACACATGCTTAGGATGACAGCAGGTTTTTTCCTTTTTTACTTTTCAACCTGAAACTGGAACACAAGCATAACATTAAAGTTCTTTAATGCCATCTTAAGCTGTTTTAATAGCATTTTCAGAATGATCTATTGACTGCACAATAATCAATTATTTGAAATCACGAGACACTTGAAATAGCTGATACATGAGGCAGCCCATACAATGTTTTCTGTGCTATATTCTCAGTGCAAAACAAAATTAAGACTGGATTACACCATGGATTATAAAATTAAAAAAAAATAATAATGAAACTACTCTTTTACAATAAAAATACAACAAATGTAACTTTTTCTCCTCTGGAAACTGAAACTCTAGAGACTTTTCTCACATCTCTATATAAATTTGAATAGAGGAGTTGCAACATTTAAATGTGGCTTCTTAACTTCTATATTCCTAACAGGGGAAGAAAAAATATTCTGTGAATTCTGAATGTTTGCAAAGGATCAAGACTGACAAAGTTCTTATGAAATTCATACTTACAGAGAAAGGTTGCTTCCATTTATTCCAAATATTTAAAACAACTTGTTTAAATATCATGTATATTTTAATCTATTTATCTGCTATAAGAGTTATGAAGATGGAAATAAAAAAATCTGTAAAAGCTGTTTATTACAAATATGAAACTCGGCACTCATTAAATCACATCAAAAGATTAACAGTACAAGGAATATCTGGGATGACTCAGTAAACAACAAAAGCACAGGTTAGGATTTTATATCAGCTCTTAACTAAAAGCATAGATGTTATTCTTATCAAAATATGGTAAAATCAACAAAGTTGTACTGATTTATGAATTACACACCTAGAGAATAGCACCATCAGAAAAAAAATAATTTACTGTAGCCACTGTGCTTATTGACAGATCCTAGAGATAAAAAAAAAAAATATTTCCCAACAGAGATAAGCCAGCAAAATGGCTGCTCATAGAATTTCTATCATGTAAGAATGCTCCAATATTTTCCCTGTTTATCAAAGGGTACATTAAACAGCATCTCCGAGAGATAAGTACTGCTAAATTACTGAGTCTTAAGGCTCAGCTAAGTGGATTTCTGAACCACTGCTGTTATTTTTTAGTGAATCTTGGACTATCAGGAAAAGTTTATACAGTAAAAGAATTTTGAGTAGGTGTAACTGTAGGTAACTTCCCCCTGCTCCAGGGGAAAGGTGGAGAAGGTGAGTAAGAGAGAGGGAGACAGTGAAGCACTTTTCCTAGATCTTAATAAGAAAGGCCTGACAAGAAAGAACTGCTTTTAAAGAGACATAATAATAATAATATAGATAGCAAATCTTACATCCCTCTGGATGATGGGCACCCCACATTTATGCAGCATCAGACACAGTCTGGGAAAATTTTCCCATGGCATGCTGCACAGAATGGATCCTGTCCACAGTGAGAAAATTCTCTTTTTTGGTAATTTCAGCTATTAAAAGTTCCTCTTCTTGTTCTGTCTTACTGAAGCAGTTCCCTTATTAAGCCATCTGTTGTCAGGCCTTTCTTATTGAGATCCAGAAAAGCCCTGCACCAGCCCTCTCTCTCTTACCTTACCCCTACCCCCTTTCCCCAGTGCCGAGTAGTCTCTTAAACTTTGTGAGGGATAAAAATGGGACTAAATCAACATTATGACACATTATTTCACCCCCTGCTGACAAATAGTGAGGTTACACAGGGAACAAAGCCTTTAGAGATTTGGGAAGAACAACCCAGGCAGAACAGCTGGAACAGAATTTATACCTGGCTGTGTGGATTCATATTTCACCTTGACATTTATGACAATAGGACATGAACCTCAATGGAAAAGGATGGCCATATGAATTCCCAATACATATGACCAAGATTGCCCTGTAAATATGAACAACAGATACCCATACAGCAATAAACTACCCAGAAAACTGCAAAAGACAGATAAAACAGACTTCCCACATCTTAAAAGCCCTTACAAAGCTACCAGCTGTGAGGATGTAGGAAAAACAATATTTCAGAAGAGTACAGAGAAAAATCTAGTGTATTCTAACATAAAAATAAAAAAGTCCAAAATGACACAAGACTGTATGGGATCTCTAGAAGACGACCTATAATAAGAAATTATTTTACAGACAATTTAATCAAAGTTTTCAGCCTATTTCAGATCATATAACAAAGTAGTAATACATTTATTGTATTGGTTTGATTTGTAGGCTACTTAGTCATATGTGAATAATGGTTGATTGCACAAGAATGACAAGGATGACCAACCTATATCAGTTCCAAAGGCAGAAAGACTCTTTGCTTCAGATTACCCTAAGAAAGCATTGCTGTTTGCTCTCTCCCTGTCTTTCTAACTCCATTTTTTAAAGTTACATGGGTACAAACATGGCTTTGGTATTGACATCACTGGCAGGCTGGCTGGCAGCTTCCTGTGCAGAGCTTTGCCATGATAGCAGGAGGCAAGTTCTTCTGCCAAGGAGAATCTTCTGCACAAGGTTATTACAGTCACAAACAGCTTCAGACAAAGATTTCCAGCCAATTACAGGTGGGAAGGAAATGTGTCTCTCAATCACAAAGAAATACTGTGGCCTTTCTAATTTTAGTGGCATTGCTATGTGAACAAGCTTCACACCCTTCATTTCTTGCCTCTGAGTCACACAGCAAAGCAGGGATTCACAATTTATTCCATCTGGACACAATGTGAAAGCCTGAATAAATGGATTTTATGTGAATGAATCATGAGGATTTGAGACTTTGAAATCCACACTCTTATCTATGCCCCCGGAGAGATGGGGACTCTGCTAGAACATGCCTAGACTTGTGTGAGAGCAGCAGCTTCAGTCTTTTCTTGCCGTTGGCACTGTGGGTAGCACACAGACAATCCTCTCAACATCTGCTCCAGCCAATGCCTCTACCTGCTCTATGCGTCTGTCTGCATGCAGCAGGTGGAGACAGTACCTGTGCCAACAAGGGCCACAGACTAAATTGTTGTGCATCTATTTTGTCTCTTCCAAGATGCCTTAAGAGTGGACTTCATAGCAGGTGGTGAGATGGTCCTCACCCATTTAATCTTTTTGCATACCATATAAAACCATGTAATTACAGTCGACAGCTATACTGTTAAATTAAACATGCCCAGGACCTTTCTTTGGCATTGAGGTTAACTAGCATAAAAGAGCTCACATTAAGCTCTCCCAGCCCTAAACCAGCACACCTGCATGCAAACAGACTCATTAAAATGGCTCCTCAACCAAGGTTGCTCCTGAAAGTTGCCAGAGATTGCTGAGAAAATGCTGCTTAGCCAAGACCAAATTCACACCAGGGATCATTCTAACAATTTAACAGTGCAGATGATCACTTTCCAATGTCTAGAAAACTCCCTAGTACTGTTTAATTTATTGGGACTGGTATAGCCATATGTTTCTTGTTGATTCATTGCAAACTCAATTTTGCAGAGCACCAAGTATACCTAACCCTGATGCAAGAAGGCATTTAAATAATAATGCCTTCAACTCACGCCATTCAATGCCATCCCTGCTCTTGAGTGGAATGCCCAGATCACTCTGAAGAGCAGTTATTGCTCAGTAAATTCAGGAAAAGTTACTAGAAGTAAGAGAAGTCAAAAGAAAAAAAGTGGCTGAAACTTTGTAAACTCAGCACAGGTATGGAATTTTTTGAGCTTTCATAGCATATCTCTTGTTTCAGGAATGTTAAGCTTTTCAAGTTCACTGTTCTGACAGCCCATTGAGCACTTAGTACTGCTGGACCAGGCCAGAAGACTTCTTTTTCTTGGACACTCTGCTCATGAGCCTCTGTGGATGTGCTGAGTGACCACATTTGCTTTTTGCTTCAGTCCTGTTCGGGGCACATGACATCTGACTGACAACTCGTCATGGAAATGCAATATGAAGCTGCTCCTGCCCCAGATCACTGCATATTTTTTACACATACACCCCACTGGGTTTGTACCATCTTTCTCAGAGCCCAAATATCATGCTAACTTTGGACTCATCTCTATTTAGGGAAACATTACGAGAGGCAAACACATACATAGGTTTTACAGACCTTCCCAAAGTAATGTTTTCTCTTATATCTAACCAAATTATATGCATGCACATACACACAAATAGATCCATGCAGAGAGGCATTAATAAAATCTCGGCCTCAATTTCTTTGCTAACTCTGACCATTCTTTGGGACTGAAAACAACCTTTGAATGGCATAGAGAGAGATCATGCTTCTTACCTGCTTTTCACAGACTCTACTAGCTCCTGAAACATTCTTCATTTTTTTCTTTTCAGTTACGTATACTGACTGAAATCTGTTTTGTTATATGATCTAAGCCTCCCCTTCACCCCCCAGAGTATATGCTTTCCTTCCACAGTTATTAGAAGCCCTGAATTCAGAGTTGAATGCTTGTTTTCCTGCTCAGTGGGCGTCACCTTGAGAAGGATGCACTTATTTAAATGGACAACCATCAAATTTTGACATTCCTTTACTGTTACCTCTTCCTGAGGTGCAAGATTTCCTTATTATTGCCTGCTGTGGTTTTTAGTTCAGTATGAAGACAAGTGAAAGCAAAAGAGGCAATAAAGTCTCATATTTAAAACAGAGTTTGATGGAAGATTCCCAGGTATGGAACAGAATTTATAAACCACAGACAAATTTCCCTTGATCATCACACCAGCCTGAGGAGAACGTAATTAAAATCACTGGAGACATCTCTAGAGAAAATTATACCCCTATACACAATATTTTAATTGGAAGCTTACAGAATCACAGCAAAAGCCAGGGCTTCTTCATTCTGCTGTTACATTCTTCAACTAATGGATAAATAGCAGAGGGTGTTTCAGAATTACCAGGTTAATCCAGGCTTCTTTACTAGGTAACATGTTAGAGAGGAACAGCTCACAGTCATTCTGAAGATTCATAGGAAAGCAGCCCACACAGTGACCACGGTATGAGAAGCAACTACACAGCTTTGTATCTACAGGCAACATTTGGTTATACTTTCTGTTTGAGTCTAACTTATGACCTCTAGGCTGCAGACCACATTTTTAAACAGTGTAGGGGTCCATTTCTAGGAATGTGTTAGTTTTTGCACACTGCATTTACTACAACGTAAGTCAGTATTAATTAGTTTCACAAGTTGTCACATTAAAGACAAGTGAGGCACCGCGACTCTGTTAAGATGCAGTTTTAAAAATATTGGATGGATTTTGCAGGTGTCGAAGAGAATTTATCTCCTAGAACAGCAGTTAGGATAAAGCAGCTTGATTAATTCATCCAATAAACCTGCTTTTAGCACTGGATGTTTTAGCCTGTGCTAGTACCTTATGCAGTTTAATTGTACATTCATTTTCACTTATTTTTCTAGCATCACTCCAGTGGTTCCTGCAATATCTCCTGAATACTTTAAACATTTCCTCCCCCTGTCATCTCCAGTTCTAAAATATTTGTGACTGTTGCTATAGACTTGACAATAGGCATCACTTCGCTGAGAAATTCATGTTCATTTTTTTTATCTGATAGTGTGACAAGAATGGAAATACTTGAATACAAAGTTAAATTTATACATAATTTTAAGTCATATATATTCAAATAAAAACTGCCAGTGCACTTTTGCAGCTGTCAGAGTTGCATCTGCATATGAAGCCACTCTTTTCCCCTAGGTCTTGCTCTCTTTTATAGCTCTCAATAGTCACATTTCAAATCCTGTTTTCATTAGTGAACATCCCATTATTTGAAAAGGGAATTGCTACTTATATATCACAGAAATACAGTCTTCTCCATGAGTTACTTGAATCAAAATACCATGCTTTTAACGAATTTGAATCAGATCTGTCTGGATGTACTAAAAGAATATGCCAAGAGTGTTGAATATACCATTGATACAGTGGCTTATACAATAGGAACATAAGTGCAGTGGAAGCATAAATGATTGAATGTGTTCCTTCAGAAAAGAGCCATAAAATCTCCTGTAGCAGCAGCGATTATAAATCGCTACATAAATATTCAAACTTCTTTTTCTTTTAATATGCTCATAAATGAAACATTTTCAAGACAATAAAGCTATCTGTAGGAATGCAGGCAACGGTATCTGATCCCTTTCTATTATAGCTGAATGTTACAACAGAATTCTATGCCTGGTGACTTCTTACTTTACTATATCTACACTCACATGTAGCAGTTTAACACTCCAAATTTGTCTTAGAGAGTTGAATATCAGGTAAATTCATTGAAGAAAACTTCTGTGCCAAGAATGGTCCCTCCACCTCCAGATTCTACTGAGACTACAATGAGTACATTCCACTTCAAAGACCTACTTGGAGGAATCTTGTGGGCTAAGACTTTAGAAAGTGGGGTGCCCAAGAGAGCTGGTTAATATTCAAACATTACTTCCTCCATGCTCAAGATAGGAGCATTTCTTTGAGTGAAAAAAATGAGTAGAGGAAGCAGGAGACCTGCATGGATGAGCAAGGAGCTGCTGCAAAAACATCATGTGAAAGACAGAAGTTCACAGAATGTGTAAAAAGAGACTGGTCACTCAGGAGAATTATAGAAACATAGTCAGGGTATGTAGGGATGCAATAAGGAAGATCAAAGCCTTCTTAGAATTAAATATGGCAAAGGAAGTAAGAGAGAACAAGAAGGGCTTCTTCAAGTACATCAGTGGTAAAAGGAAAATGTGGGCCCACTACTGAATGAGGTGGGAGCTGTGGTAACAGAAGATGCAGAAAAGGCAGAATTACTGAATGCCTTTTTCTGCTTCAGTCTTTACTGCTAAGACCAGCCCTCAGGAATTCCAGACCCTGAAAGTAAAAGAGAAAGCCTGGAGGAAGGAAGACTCTCTGCTGGTCAATGAGGATTAGGTTAGAGATCATTTGGGAAAACTGAACATGCACAAATCTATGGGCCCTGATGGGATGCAGCCACAAGTGCTGAGAAAGCTGGCTGATGTTGTTTCTCTGCCACTCTCCATCAGGTCTGAAAGATCATGGAGAATAGGAAAGGTGCTGGAGGAAAGCCAATGTCACTCCATTCTTCAGAAACGGCAAGAAAGAAGACTCATGAAACTACAGACCAGCCAGGCTTACCTCCATCCCTGGAAAGGTGATTAAGCAGCTCATTCTGTAGGTTATCTCTAAGCACATGGAAGAAAAGAAGGTTATCAGGAATAACCAGCATGAATTTATCAATGGGAAATCATATTTGACTAAGATAAACTTCTATGGTGTTGTGACTGATTGGCTAGATGCAGGGAGAGCAGTGGATGATGTCTACCTTGACTTTAGCAAGGTTTTTGACACTGTCTTCCATAACACCCTCATAGGTAAGCTCAGGAAGTGTGGGTTAGAAAAGTGGATGGTAAGAGGGATTGAGAACTGGTTAAACAATAGAGCTCAGAGGGTTGTGACCAATGGTGCAGAGTGCAGTTGGAGACCCGTAGCTAGTGCTGCTCCCCAGGGGTCAGTACTGGGTCCACTCTTGTTCAGCATCTTCATCAACGACCTGTATGAAGGGATAGAGTGTACCCTCAGAAAGTTTGCTGATGATATGAAACAGGGAGGAGAGGCTGATACACCCGAATGCTGTGTGGCCATTCAGCAAGATCTGGACAGACTGGAGAGCTGGGCAAAAGGGAATCTAATGAAGTTCAACAAGGTTAAGTGTGGAGTCCTGCACTTGGGAAAGAAAAACACCACATACCAGTACAGATTAGGGGTTGACCTGGTGGAAAGCAGTTCCGTGGAGAAGGACCTTGGAGTCCTAGTGGATAATAAGTCACCCATGGGACAGCAATGTGGTGCTGTAGCCAAGAAGACCAATGGCATCCTGGGATGCATTAAGAAGAGCATGTCCAGCAGATCAAGGGAGGTTCTTCTCCCCCTCTACTCTGCCCTGGTGAGATCACATCTGGAGCATTGTGTCCAGTTCTGAGCTCCCCAGATCAAGAGGGACAGGGAAATATTACAGAGAGTCCAATGGAGAGCTATGTGGATGTTTAAGGGAATGGAACTTCTGTCTTATGAGAAAAGGCTGAGAACTGGGGCTGATTAGTCTGGAGAAAAGACTGAGAGGGGATATAATTAATGTTTACAAATATGTGACGGGTGGTTGTCAAGAAGAAGGGGCCAGTTTCTTTTCAGTGGTGCCCCGTGCTAGGAAGAGTAGCAGCAGATATAAACTGGACCACAGGAAATTTCACATCGACATGAGGAAAAACTTCTTTGCTATGAGGGTGATGGAGCACTTGACAGTCTGCCCAGAGAGGTTGTGGAGTCCTCTTCTCTAGAGACTTTCAAAACCAACTTGGACATGCTTCTGTGTGTCCTGCCCTAGGTGATCCTGCTTTTGCAGAGAGGTTGGACTTGATGAGCTCCAGAGGTCCTTTCCAACCCTCACCATTGTATTATTCCATGATTCTGTGACTACCAGACCAGTAGGACTGAGGACTTTTTCTTGAAACCATAATGCCTGGCACCAAGTCCAGGGTAAGGGTAAAAATTTGCCAGGACATGTTTAACCTCTGTGTGTTTAACTTCACAACTGGATGTAAAGAAACAAGAATCTCTGGTTAGTTGTGATCTTTTTAAGTCAAAATAATGCAATATTTTTTCCAATCGACTATAGTCATCCCTCAGAAAATTAGTAATATGAAATACCTTAAGAGGAAGAACTTCTTTATTAACGCCATAGAAGTAAGCCATTGCTTGTGTCCATGAGCAAAGACCTGCTACATTTCCACATACTTTTTTAGCAGTCTCAAGATTATAGTCCTCCATATCCAAATAAGGCTCCAAAAGCTCCACAGTTTCTCCTGTAATTGAATCCTAGTCAATGGAAAGGAAAAATTATTTTTGAGATGGATTTTAGTATAAAGTCTGCTTCGTAGACACATTTTTCTTTTCAAAAACATAGTGCTATCACTTCTAGCAGAAGATGTTAACAAAACAACACTGTTGCCTTTCACTGTTATAAAGGAAAGAACTTTAGTTGGGTTTTTTTTGTGAAATCAAGTGAAAATAGCTCTACTTCCACTGCAACAGGATGACTTGAGCTTGCATTTTATATCCTTATTTGACCCATAAGATTTACAGACATTAGTTGTAGCTCCATGACAACTTAAGCTGATCTAAGTTACTGTTGCTAAAGCACTGTACCATCTTTCCTCTCCCCTTCAACCAGATGTTCTTATGAAATGCTGATCTTTAATACCATCAGCAATGTTCATTGAGCTAGTTTGGAAGCTAATATGACAGAAATATACATCAGGAAATTAGTCATTAGATTTCTTGTAGTTCTTGTAGTTCTCAGAACAACCTAACCATGACATAAGACAAGCACCACTGTGAACACAGCTTAGGGCGTCAACATGCAGCTTTAGGACAGCAAAGGGCGAAGCTCCAAGGCACTGACTTCACTTCACTGAAGCTAACCCTTTTCCTTAACTGTAAAAGAGATTTCGTTCAGCTATTCAACTCATTATTCTAATCTCAGACTTTTTCCCTCTTCACAATCTATTGAGAACATGAAAATCCCAATCTTCAATGATGGTGGTTAATCTATAATTATGTAAGTGTCAGAAGAAAATGGAATTCATCTCCTTAAGCAATGTAGAGAGTAGAAGAGCTTATACAGGGCAACAATGGCTACCTGACAATAGAGGCATTAAGAATCTTCCCCTTTTCTGGCAATATATTAATACTTTCAGTGCATCTAAAAATCATCTTCCACTCATACTGTCAAGCAGTATACCCTTTTCCTGCTTTCCTGCATAGCAGAAAGGACTGTCTTGTACTTGTCTGATCCTTTTGCTACTATAATAACAAAGACAGTCATTATATTATTTTTAAGATCAGACATGATG
Source organism: Indicator indicator (assembly GCF_027791375.1). Lineage (NCBI taxonomy): Eukaryota > Metazoa > Chordata > Aves > Piciformes > Indicatoridae > Indicator > Indicator indicator. The sequence continues at coordinate 34,901,325 of NC_072015.1, read as the reverse complement.
ATGTTTTTCACTGTGAGCATTTGCTAGAATGCATACTAGCGATGGACAAATATTTTGACTTTTTCATTCTCCTATTCAAAATTATGAGCTAGCAAGCGGGCATAGGTGGGTGAAATCTCTGTTCAAGAACTTGAAAAATGCCCTGCTTTTCCTTCTAAGCAATGAATTTTAAACCCAAGGAACTATTTCATCCACTAGTCTTCCTTGCCTAAAAAAACATGGAAAGAACAAAAATTTCACAAACAAGTAAGCAGTGAAGTCTACTCAGAAGTCCAGACACAATGAGCTTTCTTCTCATAGATGCTCAGTCTTAGAAACAAGAAAAGACACAGGAGGGCAGTATGAGAAGTACCACAACAGAGAAAGTAGTCTAGTGCTCTCCACCACATTCCTCAACATTACTTCCTGCAACAACTCAGTCAGGTTAACCTGACTCCTCCAAGTAAAGTTAAATGTGTTGCGAACTACCAGCAAGAACATGTGTATTTTCATTGAGCACTGAAACTGGAAGCCTTGTTAGAAGGAAGTTTGAATAAGGAGTGCATAACTAGTCCCCATTGTCTTTAAACTCATTTCCTCTTTCTTTCTGTTTAGTGAAGACAGCACTTGGAAAAGTGACCAAATTGACAGTCCCAGAAAGAGACTGTCTACAGAGGCAGTGCAGCTTTCCACATGGTGCCTTGTCAGTGTGGCTCACTGGGAAAGATGGCTCTTGGGCATAGTGAGAATCATGTTTTCAAGCCTCATTTGCACAGCAAAAACACTCCTGTAGCTTAGAAAAGGCACCAGCAAAATGAACAGCTGCAACAGATTGAAAAATCAGTGTACAAATGAAAGAGTATGTTCTGCAATGTTGCAGAAAACCCAGGTTCTGCCAAAACCTGCTGCTTGGTTTTCTGAATTTTAAAGTGGGTCTATGATGCTGCTGTTCCATATTCCAGCCCAGTTCTTTTTCTGGTCCAGCTACCTGTGATAACTTTCTTCCCTGCAGAGAAATTTCCCTTATCTCACAGTTCAGTGAATCTTGCTGTAAATGGGACAAGTTTCAGCCCTAACATGAAAACCTGTGTTTTCTTTTATTTTTCCTAGAGTTGATACTAAGGTTCTAAGTTCATTCTGCATTTCATTACTTTTCTAGTCAAAGAACCCCCAAAATTCCCAAATATCTCAGTCTGTTTCCTGACAAGTTGCTCATTTTCTTCTCCTCACCAAGGAGTTCTGGAGATGGAGCTCTAGAGTGCCATATAGGCAAACAGGCCTGGTAGCACTGGAGATGATGAGCCATTTGAAAACTCAGCAGTGAACCCTTTTAAGGCAAATTCCTACTGAGAAGCAGAAGCTGCGTGAACAAAGCCAAAGCTCAGCTTTTCAAGATTTGATAGTGCTTGGGATACTTGTGCCTGCCATGAAAACTGAGCGGCCCAGGAGAAAGATTACTGAAGTAATGAATCATGAAAACGGAGAGGAATACAGTAGTGAAGGTATCTACAACTAAAGGGCACACAAAATCCTTATCTGTTTCAAACTACCTTTGAAGGCAGAAGACACTTTTGCATGATCACATGATCTAAAGATAATTATAGTGCCACTATTCACTACATACCTTCTGGAAAGTAAGCAACATGCTAAGAAATCCTGAATTGTTCATTAGCTTCAGAGCCTCAGTCCATGATGGCTTCACGCATGGGCGTTCTTGATCAGGTGTTACCGAGTCTATTTTTCTTTGAAATAGAAGTAGCACACAATCCATAATTCTCATTATCAAGTGAGGAGGTTTACCCAGTTTGCGAACAGTTGCAATGTCAGAAGGTTTTATTGTCTGAAAAATTGGAAATAAAGTAATCCATTTACTTAAGCAATCACTTGACTGTAGAGAAAGATGTTTCTCAGGAGGGGTCTATATATATAATGCAAGTGCTACTGGTTTGCAGGTCACTCAGAAACAAGTAGAAAGTTCTTAGAGGTCGTACCACTCAATGACGACTTTATTAATTACTTTTCCACAGCCACAGTTTTCTGTTTTGTTTTTTTCTACAATGACTAACAAGTCAGCACTAGTCTTTTCAATTTTTTTTTTTAAAGTCAGAAGCATGAACCATTTTATTACAGGTAACAATCATTAACTATATGCATATGCAGAATATCTTTGATTCTGACCTGCAGGGCTGCCTCAGCTTCTTCCAATGCAGGTCTTGCAGCTTCAAGCTTCTCTTCTGCTGCTGCCTTATCAATGGCAATGTCATCCACAATGGCCTGAGCCTTGTCTTTCACCTTTTGCACCTGCATTTTCACCTTTTCAGCAGCTTGGGCTTTCATGGTTACTTCCAGTAAAACTTCATCAGCTTTTTTTGAAGCTACAGCCAAATCTTTCTCCTTCACCACCAACTCTTTGGAGAGCTGATTTACTGAAACCTCAGCTTCCATCAATTTTGCAAGACCTGTGTTGAACAAATTCCATTTTAGTAACAGGAAAACCTATTGAGACAGAAACCTCAGTGAAGAAATCTGGATACTTAAGTGATCCATTTGTTGAACAGCAAAATTCAGCAAGGGTAATGTCCAGTTGTTATTTAATTACTTAAAAGAAAAAAAAATTAATGGGTAAGAGCCTGTGTGTAGAAACTGTAAATTGATGACTTGTTTATATTCTTGTATATCAGAGTGACAGTAAATATTGAAAATCACCAGTATTGTGAATGGCACTCTTAGGAATTATTTGTGCAATTTCAGGAATCCACAAGAAGTAATAGACTGTATCCCCTCTACAAATCCTGAATAATGCAAGTTTAGACACAAGGAAACCTTGCTGAGCTTCTAAATTCCATATTACATGAAGGTCCAGGTGAGATGAGGTAGAAGAAACTAGAGAATCTTGAGCAATACAATGCTCCAACAGTTTTGTCAAATGATAAGAAAATCATCTAGAAAAGCTGTGAGTACAAAAATCTTGATATATAAAAATGCATGCATCTAAATGTAAATGCATCATACAAATCTTTCTAACCTTGGAAAAAAAAAGAAAAAGGCATTTATGCTCCTTCTAGGCAACCAGCCACATTCAACCTATGGAGTTATGTGTGTGTAGTTCAGACATGCAATTGGCAACAGTGGGAGAAGAAGCATTCTTCTTCTCTTCAGTGGGGGAAGTTCACATTCACTTCCAAACACCATTCAGTTTTGGAAACTATTTAATTGTTCACTGCGTAAGTCCTTCTGCAGTGCAGCATTTTCAAAATTTTACTTTTAGCATAGAACTATTTCTTTAAAAGATTCTTCAGAAGGACTGAATTTGGAACATTTATTTACTTTCCCTCAGATTTATTTTTAGTGTTTTATAATATGAAAACTAGAGTCTCAGTAGCTCCTTGGCATGCATACATGTTCAAGGCAGAAGTTTCAGGTACTTTGACTGCCAACTAATACTATTTTCAAAACTCATCTGCAATCTGTGACATTCATAAAGTTCCTCGAAATAAAACCTGCATCTGTTTTGTAATCACACACCACGCCACTGAAAACACAAACATGCTTCCAAATGAAGGTGAGCTCACAATTTAAATCCATTCTTCTACTCAGATTTTTCTCACCTTTTAAAAAACAAACAAATAAACAAAACTCAAGCTGTTGTTACAGTACCTGTCCTCATGCGTTCAGACAGACTTCCAACACTGGCAAACTTCTCCTTATAAATAGCTTTGTAGCCTCCAATGAAGGACAGGTAAGATTTTGGAGTCACAAACGTTCGTCTCCTGTATCGTTCAAAGTATTCAACACATTTTTCAGCTACAATATCTTGAAATGTTCCCATGGTGTTAACAACACTCTGTTTCACTTCATCTGTGCACTCAATATGGTAGGAAACTAAAAAATGCTGCGCAACTGCTACAAGAGCATCTTTAGGCCAGCGCTGGAACCAGTCCATAGTACAGCCTGAAATCAATCCTGGAAATTTGAGTGCACGACTTCTGAATTTTTCTCCAACAGGAGAAAAACAAAGAACCACATGCAGGTTATTACGGACTCGAGAAAGAAAGTAATTATAAAGATTTTCAGCAGTGGGTGTATGCCTTGGGTACTCCTTCTTCATTTCTGGTATCAGGTCTTGTGTGATTTCACCTATTTCATCTCGTGCAAAAAGATTTGAGACTTCACCTGAAGCCAAAACATTGTTCATGTACTCAAGAAAAGATTCATCTCTGATTTCATTGTCTGTGAATATAAAGACAATGCCCTTTCCTTTTTGCCCAGCAGTGCGGTACAAGGTTTTCAGATCATCCAAAAGGTTATTGGTGGCATATGTTCTGGGATAGAAAAGAGAGAACAAAAATTACAGATCATTTTAGGAAACACCTATCATCTGGCTCAGCTTTGTAATGGCAAGAAAAAATCTAAATAAAATATTTATACCCTATCTCCTGGTTTCATTATTAGGGCTTTTCCTTAAAACATTTTCCCAAAGTGAATGATCAGTACTGTAAGTCATGGGGAAGGATGTGAAGTCAAAATAATAACATGCTGGAAAATGGTAGAGCAATACTATGTCTCAGGTAATTATGATGCTGCTTTGCCTCCATACAGTTTGCAGATATAAATTCTTTATTAGAACTGCAGGTTAATGCAGATGGATTAAGTTGTCAAGTAGGTTCTGATATCTGTAACTATTATGTAAATACAGACGGATTATCTTTCAAAGCTGTTGAGAGCAGGTTAAAGCTGATCAACCCGGCTGCAAATGGAGACCGTAACTGATTCCTTCATTATGCCTCATACAGCTTGTGTACACAAGTAAGAGTCAAATGAAGTCCACAAAAATCCAGACACAGATTTCAGATTATGAAACTTAAAATGAAGTAATTTCACAAAATGGCAGATTTGCCATTTGCCGTTATGTTCTTGGCCGATTAAAGCTGAAATTCAGAATCTCTTTTCCTTGCAACCAGTTTCTATTTCCAAGAGTATCTTCAAAGCTGTAAGTCATGCTTGCAATACACATATAACCCATTCCTCAGTATTTAGTAATACTTTATTCTTATATTAAACATACCACATAGAAAATCTTCTAGCTCCATTTTACCATTGCTCTATGAATACCCCTAATGTAAGCATTGCAGAACCTGTAAAGCAAACTAACTCTTCAGTCTGCATGTTTCAGCTATAGTTTTATAGTATACTATACCTACAGTACTATACTGTGGTACTCTGATAAGAAGATAAAAATTCCTCTCCTCAGTCAGAATAGCAGTCCATCTAGCTCAATACTCTTAACACCAGCAATGGGAAATGCTACACAGAGAGAAAAGATGACCTAGCATCCACTCTTCACTATTTATTCTTACCCACACCATATTCATAGCTATTATATTTGGAATGTTGGAAGGTATGTCCATCTTTTCCTCCTGGTATTCATTTATGAACCTGCCAATATTGTCTTCCTACACAGTGTTCTGTGGCAAGTTACAAAAGATGACCATCCACTTTGTACATACACATTTTCGTCTACCTGCTTTTAGCCCACCTTCAGTTATCTTCAGTAAAAGAACCTTTCCTAAGTGATTGAAATATTTAATTGCCTTATTAATGCACTTTGAATTTTGCAAGTCTAGGGACTCTATTGTGTGGCCACATCTTTTTCTTTCCCTCCTTTTTTTATTCCCAGTGTTCCTTCATTCTGCATCTGGGATGCAGGAAGAGGCTGTGATATGTCTTCTTTCTCTTTTCTCTCATTAGAAACCTCATAACATAGCTCAAAGACCTGGTGTATCTCTATATGGAAGATTTCTTAACGTATGGAGTATTTTACAGAGTGAAATACACACTTCCAGCCCTCAGTGTTTGCTCCTGTAAATCCTACATCAAAAGAGAACAGACCAAAGGCATTAGTTATTCCCAGTCACTTCAAGTTTCTACAGCTTACTAAATTCTAGCACCATAAACTATGAAGTCATTGACAGCAGTTATAATAATACAGTCTAGGTACATAAACGTTTACAGAAAAATTACTATTTCCCTTGGCCATCAGCATTTTCTCACAAGGGACTTCACAAGAGTGCCTCACAGACTCAAATGCTGAAGGAAGGACAGATTTCTTGTCAATAGCATAAAGGCAGCAAACCCAAGACCCAGGATCTATCTGTCACCTACAGACTGTGGATTTGCACAGATGCTTTTGCTTGACTTTCATTTCTAAGGCAAATTAAGGAGTGATTATCTGTGCACACCGCATTGTATTACCTTGTTAGCGTAATCTGAAAGCTCTCATATCCAGCAATAAAGGATGCTAATCTGGTCAGACTCTGTTTTCCAGATCCACCCACACCCACCAACAGCGCATTTCCTTGTGGCGTACGAATAATACGTGATATTTTAATCAAATGGATGATTGCATCCTGTGTATGAAGAGAAAAAGGAATGAAAATATGTAAAAATAAGATAATGAAGCACTTCCAAGTCTCTGAACAGTGAGATGATCTCACTGGAGCCTGCACCAAAGATTCGATCCTGTACTGATCAAAACCAACGAGAGATTTCCCTGACTCAGTAGGCATCAGAACCAGCCCAAGAGAAACGTCCTTGTATCAAGCTCATATAAAGCAGTACCATAAGCAGTGGTTATATGAAGTGTTGCCCCTAAAAAGACAGAAAGAAAAGTAGAAAGGATGTGGGTCAACAACCTCCCCCAACCTTTTTGCTGAGCTATTTACAGGCTCAAAAGAAAGAAAAAAAGGGAAGCTGCAAAGAGGTGGAATAATCTGTGGGAGCTAAGGCAGCTGGGAGAGAGCACCACATCTTTATAGAGTTTATCTGTAAAGCTCATTGGATACAGGACTAGCCATTCTGAGCTATCCCCAAACTGATTTCACAGAAACATACAACTGGTCCACGTACCAGTAAGTGCAAAAGACCAGGCGCTTTCTGTATTAATATAGTAACAGGCACTAATACCTTGAAAAATACTAAATCCATCTTTGATCCTCTGATGGTTTCATTGTATTGTTGCATGAACATCTGTAATCTTTCAGACAAATAATCCAAAGATGGGACTGGTTCATAAATTTTAGGAGCCTTCAACTCTGAATCATCAGGTTCGTCTCCAGTAGCTTCTGGGACATCACGCAGGAAATCCGCAAAGTATAATTCTGTGGATTTATCTTCAAACATATTTTTACCATGTTCTTCAGAAGCAATCTACAACAACACATTAATGATTGCTTTAGTTACGAAATACTTAATTGGCCACTTTATGTGGGAAATACTGGAACACTCTTTACCTACCTTTTTTATCATGTCTCCAAACCAGTCATTATCACTTTGGCTGATGAACCTATCTGCAATAACACGTCTGCATTCGTGCTGGAACAAGGCTACCAAAACACTGATGGTCTGGCAGACTTCTGAAGTAACTGTAAGCATTCCTTGCCAAATGCGACTGAGGTCTCGTAAATTAAAGATGTAATGAAATTTAGCTGGAGTTGGTAACATCTACAAAATAATGTCATAAGCTATAATCAAATAACTACTAAAGAAAAATATTTTCTATCTAGTAATAAATGAATGTGGACATTTTTCACAAACTTCAAAATCAGTGTTGTATTAAAAGCAGAAATACATGCTTGACATTCAACAGGCAACAGTGAAAATGGAGAACTGGCAGTAGCAATGACCAGCTCTTTAATCTCACTCAGATTTCACTCGAGGCTTTCCAAAGCTTTCAGGTCTCAGGAACATGCACTTAAGGGTAGCCAAGACAGATTAGGTAACAATGGCATCGAAGGCCACAGTAAAAATGTCGGCAGTGCTTAACCTGTGGTGCTGCCTCTGCTGTTTCCTCCAGATTGTTTTTGTCATTCTCTTTTGTTCCCTCCAAGAACATGCAAGGAATAGTTCATGAGGAAAAGAAAAATAGTTCATGAGAAAAAAAAAAAACAAAGAGAGCAAAAAAAAAAAAAACCTGAGAAAAGAGGATCTGAAAAAACGTAATGACTTATGAAAAGCTACCCTTTCTTTATAGTTAGTTAATTAGCAGTAATAAGCACCATTTCTGTTGAATTTACTGGTCAATACTTGGCTGGTAAATAGTTTCACTAGAACTCACACTATTTCTCTGTGTAAGCCAAGTTTCTGTCTACAGAGGAGTTATTTAGGAAATTCCGACTAGCCTTTTCTGGACTAGAAAATCTAATTTAACAAATTCCTATCTTTCCACCACTTTCTCCCAGGTTTTTTATTAGAAGATCAAAGTTGGCAAATTTGCTGTGATTTTACTCTTAACTTTTCAAATTTCATTCTACACATAGAATTTACTTTCAATTTCAAAGCAACATTGCTTAGAAATTACAGATGTTTTTAGAATTTGTTTGAAATGGAAGGAGTAAATATTTAGAATTACAGAAATACCATATTTCATTTGTTTTGAACGGATTCCCTCTCTGCCCAATTTGACTTCTGTCATTCAATTCAGATCTTTAAAATTTCTCACAATTCCAAACATCTTTTACAGAAAATTCCTATCCATTGTTTTAACTAATGCTACCTTATGCCCTTGACATTTGCTTAACCAAAGGACCTCTATATCTTCCTATCAGCTATGCTTACTGGTTTATACTTATATATTGTGATTCTTTTATTAGCTATAGAAGGCACTGCATATGATAATGTTTTTAGTCAGCTAACTAGGTGCTGCTAGCATCAAATTCAGAACAGGGTTATCAGCCAGCAGTTATACATACAGGTTACAGCTTCACAATAACGAAGCATGAATACACATGGCAGTACAGAAGACCAGGGTTTTGTTGTTTTCTCACAGTACAAACATTTCCAAGGCTTCTTAACAGACAATTTTACCTTTGCTTTTGTCGTTTGCCAAACCTTCCGACTTGTAGACACTAATGCTGAAGCCAGTTTACATATTTCTGCAGGGAAATGCCGTTGCTCACAAAAGTAGCCTTCAGCTATTGTTCGAAATATTTTGTCAATAGAGAAACTGGAAGGCAGTGTGCAGTTGTAGATGGTGAACTGGCGTTTCAAGCGCTGTGGAATGTCATTCCGACCTCCCCCGGGGTGAATCATTGCAGCTACAAATTGGATGTCAACCACATTTGTGAATTCGCCTGGCTTCTCCAAATTGTAGAAACCTTTCTGTTCCATCAGTTGTCTTACAATCTCATTGGTGATCTAATTACCGCCAAAAGGAAAGAAATGGAGCAGTCAAGTGTTTCAGGATTCTGGACTTTAGAAACACAAAGAGGAAATCTCCAGTATAATAAATTAGTAGACAGAAGGAAAGACATCTCTTATCTTTCTTAATTTCAGGTATTTCACTGGACTCTTTAGCCGTTTATAGTCTTGTGACATGGTACCAAGTGTTCTGATGCAGTGGCTTGTCTGTGTGTTACCTTCATGGGCTAATTAGTTGCAGATGTGAGGTCAGACATTCAACTGGATTTCCATAATATAAATCTATGAAAACTCAATACTTTAGATTCAAGCCACGCAATAGTCAAATTGACACATGCACTTAGATAGTGACAAAGAATGGTTAGTTTAGCACTAAGTATAGACAGATATTCACATGTACAGAGGCAGAGAGATAACAGGATTAGAGAGCTATACTGGGAGCAGGAAAATTACTTCTTCTCAGCAGCAATTTTTTTGAATTTAAGTCAGATTTTCAGAATACAGGTCTATAAGTATCCTTTTATCAGTATCTCAAGACATCTTGCTACTCTTAGATGTCAACTGTGATGTTAGATTTCACTGTACTTTAAAGTCCAGAGAAGACAGAAGAATGAAAAAGTCCCTCATTGCTTCTTGGATTTGCCTGCTTCCTCTCCCAGAGTGTTTCTCAGCACAGCCAGTATGAAAATTCTACAAGGTCTGTATGTAACCAGAACAAAAGGCTTAAAAGCTACAATGATTGCACCAAGTCGCATGATCCCGACCCTAAACTTTTAGGACTGACAGCTGCCTTGAAGAAATTGTTTTTAGTAGATGCACTTGGTCTAGTCCACATCAGGATAGTTTTCTCCTAAACCTTTCTAATATTGCGCCACACAAATCAGCATTTCCATCAGCAGCAATAGTAAGACCACCAATTCCCAAATGGTAACATTTTCTTTTTACCTGATCCCCCCATTCATTAATCACAGGCATGTTGATGTCATCAATAAAGACAGTCATTTTCTTTCCTGACGGAGGACCATACGTGGTGCCCATTCTTTTATCTATGTAACTTTCTATGCTCCTTTGGAACATAGATGGCAGGGTTGCAGAAGAAAAATTTAGGCATTTGGTCAAATGAACATCAGGATCATACTTGCTTGTGTAATCCTGTAAAATAAACCAGTTTTAAATAAAGTGCACTGGTATCTCCAGATTAATTCAGCCAAAAGCAGCCCTGAAAAAAAAATAAAAAATCTACAATAGTCCTACTATTACTTCAAAATGTCAAATAGCAGTTTATTTGAGATAAATGTACCATCTCTGACATGAAATTCAAACACTTAATGTTTTGAATAAAGTTTTAAAGCATTAAAATTCATACACTTTTAACAGACTTCACCAAGTGTTACAATAAATAAACATGTGACAACTCAAGATGCAAATAAACTTTGCATTAGTAATTGTCAGATTTTTTTCTAAATTCAAGCTGTTAGTGGTGATCTATTCAAGAAATCTGCAAGAAACAAGTGAAAATACAAATCCTTTTTCGCATTTACACTGCAGCACCATATCTCACAACAAACACAGTGTAAAGGGACAATAGTGTAAAATGAAACCCAGCTATATCACATTTACTGTGAGTTATCCTCTCTTAATGAAGAAAGGAATCCTTGGGGTTTATGAATAAACACAGATCCCACAGCTGCTGAGGATGCCCTAAAGCAATGAAATTCCACTTTTCATATTTAGTGAGAGTTTATAACAGAATCAGAAAGAAAAAGATGTAACCCTGAAGTCATACCACGGCATATACATAAAAAGCATGGGAAAGAATCTGTTTAGTAAAAATCCGGGGACATAGTATTAAAAATTCCACATTTCTAACTTTAGTTCTTTTTAAACATTCAAGTCTTCTTTGGTGATGACAAAGTTGAGTATCACTTAAATTCTTACCTTTATAATAAGGTTCACTAGAAAGGTTCCCATTTTAGAAAAATAAATGTGTATCATTGCTGATTAAGTACTCTAAGTACAACTCCAGTGAAACATAAACTCAGTGACAAAAAAAAACAAAAACAGTGACAACAGAAAGGAATCACAGAATGTTAGGATTTGGAAGGAACCTCCAGTGTTCACCGAGTCCAACCCCCATGCAAGGCCTCTCAAACATCTACACATGCAATGTAAATGTAACAGTCTGGTATCTTGACAGCTGATAAAGTTGATTCAGGTCAGACCTCTCCTCAGGACACCAGCAGTTTGTACAAAACTTGCAGGTGGCAAGGTGCTGGCAGTGACGTATGTGGGGCAGTCCCTTGTGAGAACAGGACAAGATTTCCCTATGCCAGTCACAGCCAGCTGCAGCTGGCTCCAACAGAACCACCACAGCCACTTAGCTTATGTAAGAAAGAGCAAAATGTTGCCTGGCAGTTGAAAAAGAAGTAAGAAAAAATGTGAAAGAAAGTCATGCAGACACCAAGGTGAGAGTAGAAAGATGGGCAGGAGGTGTCTGATGAAGGATTCCCTTGCAGCCTATGAAGAAGACCATTGTGAGGCAGGTTAAACACACTGCAGCCCATGGAGGATTCCATATCAGAGAGGGGATGTGCTCTGAAGGAGAGATCACATCAGAGCAGGCTCCTGGCAGGAGCAGCTTTGCTGGCAGGACCTGTGACCCCATGGGGCATCCAGGCTGGAGCAGCGTGCTCCTGAAAAACCATGGTAAAGGCCCATGCTGCAGCTGCTTATGAAGTGCTGTATCCCATGGAAGAGACCTCACATGAGAGTAGGGAGCAGAGTGAAGAGGAAGCAACAGCAGACAGGAGCTGTTATGGACTGACCCCCAAACCCCATTCCCACCCTCTGTGCTGCTTGAGGTGGAGGAGGTAGAGGAGTAGAGGATGGAATGAAGGTGAGCATGGGAAGAAGGGAGAGGTAAGGGGTGGTTGGTTTTAGCATTGTCCTTTTTTTTTTTTTTCTCTCCCACCATTCTATTCTATTTTTAATTAGCAATAAATTAAATTAATTTTCCCCAAGTTAAGTCTGTTTTGCCCATGACAGTAATTGGTGAGTGATCTCCCTGTCCTCACCTCAGCCTCTCTTGAGGAAAGGGAGGGAAACAGTGCCTGGAAGGGGGACTTGCAGCAGGCCAAGGTCAAGCCAGCACAATTATGGATACACAACCATGCAAAACACTTGTGTTTTATTCATTAAAGCATTTCAGGATCTTTACATGGTAACTGCAATAGTCCACAGTAGATAAATGAAAACTGTCTTTGAAAAAGATGAGGTTATTTAATGGAATTATTTTTGCTAGTTAAACTGCCTGAGACTTTTCAATTCTACCATACCACATTAAATTCTGGATTCTTGCAATTCATGAACTAACAGTAGAGAGAGAGAGTAAAGGTCTTAATTAACACTTCATTATAAATTCTTTATTTTGATATATACTGATGCCTTAATGCTGAAGATTGCTTCAGCTTAGTTCAGATTACTACCTAAAGTGTTCTGTATTAAAACTTTTTTACTTTTTCATGAAACCAGCTGCTTATATATGGAAATTTCTTTTCCACGAGGTGCAGTAAAGTGAAATTCTACAGAAGGTGAAAGCAGAAGGGAAAGAGCTATGAAGGCAATTAACTTTCACTCCTAACCTTGAATGAGATCAAATATGTACTGGCATTGTGCTTCCTTGTGTAAGGAACATACTCCTCTCGATAGAATAGACACAAGGTAAGCACTCCCAAGAATCAGCCACAATTATTTTTAGGGACAGGAGTAGCAGCTGAAGGCTGGAGGCCACCAGTATCTGGCCAAAATCCAGTATGCAGAATATGAAGACCACCACCCAGACCCCACCTCTTCACTCTGCTAAAATAGTTCTCCAGCTGGTGCCAGGAACAGAGGTTGACATTACACCGGCATGAGTGTTGGCATCAACAGCTAAGCTGAAAAGGCAGGATTAATGGCTTAAGTGGTATGACTCGCTTTATGTCAGGGCTCAGAAAGCACGTGGCTGGGGGACACAAAAAGGCTCCAGATTTTACGAAAGCCAAAGGTCAGTTTAGGCCAGTGTTTTTCACTTGTCTTCAATTTCAAGACCTCTACAAATCTTCCATTTTTGAATGCTGAAAGCCATTAAAACCATTACAGTTAATTTTTTTCAAATAAGGGACGATAAGTTTGGTATGACATCTGGGTTTGTTCATCCTTTTGACAAGTGGATCTTCTATAGTAAGTTAGTTATTTTTTTAAGTGTCATGTGATTAACCTGCACCACTTTATAACGTGGAAAACACATATTTATTAATTTAACAGCAATCCTGCTATTATTTTGTTGTACAGAAAGAATAATGTAATTTGAGTGAAGGAATTAAGAAAGTAACTAAAAACCACTACATTTACTCTCTGAAAAACCATCCTAAGTAAAGAATGAGGTCCTTTACTTCTGCTCAGTTTGGCTTGTGGAGAAAGAGTGCACAACAAGTTCAGTTCACATGCGGCACCACCAACAAAGCACAGGGAAAGAAAAGAAAAATCTTCCAGAAATTAGTATTTTCTCAACAAAATCATCAGTCTGACTTCTCAAAAGAAAAGAGAGCACATGAAAGAGCATTTATTATATGACCCTATGGCCCCGGTTAGCAAAATTTGACAGAACCCTCCATACAAAAGTCTAGATACTTTTGGTTTTTCACTTGTAGGCCATGTAAGTAGTGGCCAAAGGCCTAAGTACAAATGTCAGTACATAAACTGAAGAAAAGTCAAATTACTCTTACACTTCCGTTTAATGTTTGTGCCAAAGTCAACTATTACGGTGTTATCTTACATGGGTTTCCATTTCACCTACCTTAATCATAACTGTTTTTCCTGTTCCCTGCTCCCCAATTAGTAGAACTGCTTTTCCTTGCCTCATAATAGTGTGCATTAAAAAGTCTGTTCGGACACTGTCCACATTTGGAACTAGAATGGAAGTATACTCTGGAACTGAATCTTTAGGGTAAATGTATTCAGGGACCTGCATAAGAAAGACATGCAAAAAGTTGGAGACTTCCTACCTGCCCACACAATCACTTTGCATCAGAACACAAAACTAAACATGCTTTTTAAAATGTCCACTAGCAAAACATTTTTTCCTGAAAGTCAAGAAGCCATTTATAGTCAGTCAATACCTTGGCCACATCTTTCTAAAGGTTGTTAGACTAATAGGACATTTTCACTCCACTATCCTCCATTACATGAAGAAAGCTTTTCCTTGCTCAGAGTTCTCAAGCCACGCAACAGACAGTAGATAAATTAAGATCACTTCTGTTTCACTTCCAAAGCTATTTCAAGTACATGCTTCTCTTCTCTGCCAAAGATATTTATGGAGAAAAGAGAAAAAAAATCTTTCAAAGAAACTCTTGAGTATTTGGTAGGGTTAATCTTCCTAACCAAATTATCCAGGGTTTTTAATAATGAAATAACATGCCTCTTACCACATACATCTCTCTTATATATGCATTAAGAAAGCTTAGTGCGGCACGTCATACGAACCTTCTTTGACCAGTGCTCCCACTGGCCACAGGCATTGATGCCAAATTCAAACATGGTTTCTTCCCCATTCACACTTGGGAGTTCTCTCACTGCAGAGTGCTTCCGCAGGAACAGCTCCATTTTCAGCCTGTCATCCAGTTCCAAAAGAGCTCCAGCTGACCACATTACAGCAAAAACGAACAAGCGAGCAATATGTTCCTTACTGAGATGCTTCTCATTTTGGTCGGACAATAAACCCTGCAGAGCAGATGCAATATGTAACTACTGCCCTCCTGGAACAATGTCCCAGCACAACTAACAGTACATGGGAGAGAAACACTGAATATCACATGTACCTGTAGGAGGTCAATAGCTTGTTTGATGTACATACATTCTAAAACTGGCATTTTTGGTGTCACAGAAGAGGAAACAAAATCTATCAGGTCCTGGAAAAGAAAAAGATCATTTAAAGAATCTGCTTACTAGTTTCAGTGGTGTGATTTATTCTTAGATGAGACCAATTTCTAAATTTCAAATACATTCTAAACTTAATTCTAAACAGCATTTCCCCCCATTTCTAGGATATAAATATTCAGATTTAGACCATGAGATTTTGCTAACAATAACATATTAGAAAAATAACTTTGATGCACCACAGTCAGCAGAATTACTCATATGAGTTCCACAAAGTAATTTCCTAAAGAGCAATTTGAAGATTGCCTTTCAGAGACATCAGGGATCTGCTATTTGTGCTCTCCAATGGCTATTTTAATCTACCCTTGCCATTTTAGTCGTAGGAAGATAGAATCATAGAATCATAGAATCATAAAATCAACAAGGTTGGAAAAGACCTCAGAGATCATCAAGGTCAACCTACCACCCAACACCTCATGGCTAACTAAACCAATGCTTCAAGTGCCATGTCCAATCCTTTTTTGAATACTTCCAGGGATGGTGATTCCACCACCTCCCTAGGCAGCACATTCCAATGGCAGATCACTCTTTCTGAGAAGAACTTTCTCCTCACCTCGAGCCTAAACTTCCCCTGGTGCAGCTTGAGACTGTGTCCTCTTGTTCTGGTGCTGATTGCCTGGGAGAAGAGACCAACCCCCTCCTGGCTACAACCTCCCTTCAGGTAGTTGTAGACAGCAATGAGGTCACCCCTGAGCCTCCTCTTCTCCAGGCTAAACAACTCCAGTTCTCTCAGCCTCTCCTCACAGGGCTGTGCTCCAGACCTCTCACCAGCCTCGCCGCCCTTCTCTGGACACGTTCAAGTGTCTCAATGTCCTTCTTAAATTGAGGAGCCCAGAACTGGACACAGTACTCAAGGTATGGTTTAACCAGAGCTGAGTACAGGGGCAGAATGACTTCCCTAGTCCTGCTGGCCACACTATTTCTGATACAGACTAGGATGCCATTGGCCTTCTTGGGCACCTGGGCACACTGCTGGCTCATGTTCAGCTGCTGTCAATCAGTACCCCCAGGTCCCTTTCTGTTTGACTGTTCTCCAGCCACTCTGACCCCAGCCTGTAGCTCTGCATGGGGTTGTTGCGGCCAAAGTGCAGCACCCAGCACTTGGTCTTGTTAAATGTTATCCTGTTGGACTCCGCCCACCTGTCCAGCCTGTCAAGGTCCCTCTGCAGAGCCCTTCTACCTTCTAACAGATCAACACCTGCTCCCAGCTTGGTGTTGTCTGCAAACTTACTAATGGTGGACTCAATCCCCTCATCCAGATCATCAATAAAGATATTGAACAGGATTGGGCCCTGCACTGATCCCTGGGGGACACCACTAGTGCCTGGCTGCCAGCTGGCAGTGGCACCATTCACCACCACTCTCTGGGCTCGGCCCTCCAGCCAGTTCCTAACCCAGTGCACTACAATTCCTGTAATGGTATGTATATATTGTACAACCACACTACTATAAATTTTCACCTGTCTGATCTGTTCTGACTGCAACATAATGTGCCTGTCCCTCTTAAAACAATGCTCTCCATTTTCTGTAGAACCCTGGCAGTACACAAAGGTAATTTTGCAATTGATGTTAACAGAACCTGGACTTTCCTCAGATTACTCCATAGTGATTGATACCATACTTGCCTTTGCCAGGTGTTCTGCAGCATCTTTAGCACAGTTTCAAATTGATGTTAAGTTCTGTCTGACATTTGCAGTGCAGACTTATTTTTAAATGTCAGTTGCTATCTATGGTACAGACTGATATAAATCATAACGTATTTTTATTTAACAATTTTTAATATAATTAATATAAAATGCGTTCCACTTGGCTTTAGAATCTTTGGAAATCAACACTGTCTAACCATTCTGGGAAATAAAAATGCAACAGGGACACTATGGGAGACAGTAATTTTGGAGGATTTGTATTTAAATCTCCCATGTCCTGCCAGTGAAAGCTAAGACAATGAAGACATTCAATCACCTAACAAAGTAAATAATCACCTAGATATTTTTGAAAAATCAGTGTGCTGCTTACCCACTTACTCATCAGTTTTGTTCCAATTTTCAGTTTACTTCTTTCTGCCACTAAATTTCTCTAAGTAACCTATGCTAAGAATTTACTGGCACAGAGACTGAAGCAACATTTTTAACCTATCTCATTGAGGTCAATTTCATGACATTTGTGGGCAGCACATAACAACAACAACAACAACAAAATATATATATAGATATATATATATAAAATGAGAAAAACTCACTTAAGCATCTTAATCTAGAATAGAGTCTATGGCTCAGTGGTCTGAGAAAGAACACAATCTAAATGTGGACTTATATAGGAGAAGGGCAGCTTAGAAAACATCCCCTTTCCTGTTATATCTTGTTGACTACTGAAAGTGCTTCTATCCTGTGTGTTGGTTTTGTGACTTTCCTTCTAAAATGCCTGGTTATCCCCCAGCAGCACACAGGGTCCTCAGGTGACTAACTTGATGGGGTTGTGGATATCACAAGGAATAGGTAAAGTCAGGAATAGGTAAAGTCAGGCACTGCAAGCAGTACAGGAGATTCAAGTCAAAAGACTTTCAAAATTTGAACCTAAATCTCCCTGAGATTCAATTTATTCATCTGTAAAACAGACTAGATGTCTCATAGGGAATTTAAAATTGTTTAATAATTGATTTAACTCACTCAAAATAAAGCTATTTCATGAGTCAAAGTAGTCTGTACTTTCAAGAGCTCAATTTTCACCAGAACAAGTTTTATTGTACTTATGATTCCAGTTGTGGAGTCTCCCTCTCTGGAGATATTCAATACCTACCTGGATACATTCCTGTGTGATTGGGTATAGGTGATCCTGCTGTGGCAGGGAAGTTAGACTAGATGATCTTTTGAGGTCCCTTCCAACCCCTAACATTCTGTCATTCTGTGATAATCGTAGTTCCAAATATGATCATTCCTGGAAGGTGAGGGGCTTGTTTGGGATTTGTTTGTTTGTTTTTTAAAATAATCCTTGTGTTTTAGACTATTTCCCATCTTTTATATAAAAACTCCTGACTTACAGTGGCATTCAGAATATCCATGACAATAATAAATACAGTCTTTCCACTGATGCAAAACTATCTGGTACTTTCTCACATGATTGCTACTTGCTGTACCTTCATTAATAATGATTTTATCCAATATGCAAACTTTCAGTAACAAATATTAGCATAAATAATGAGTGTTTCTTCTAAGCAAATTGGAATTACTCTAGGAGTTCTCTTACAGCTATGTTGGTTGAATTTAGATTGATTTCAAAAGGTGTCTAAAGGTACGCACAAAGATTCTCCTTTGTTACTATATCTCTGCCTATAGCCTAGTCTTCATTTTCTTAAAAAAATTAGATATTTGTAAGCTGCTTATATCCATGTTTTTCTCAATTCTAGCACTAAATTTGCCAACGTCTGTATTTGGGGTTTGACTAACACTACTGATGCATCTTTTTTTCCCCTTTTTATTCTTTTTTCCTTTTTTATGTGGTGGAAAATACTAACTGTAAAAAGAGCTGCCTGAATACAAAAGTAGTGTTACCCTCATCTGCAAAATAACTGTTATCACTTCCATTTTTTTGAGAAGAAAGATAGCTCATTAAAAGTGAAAGAAAACTGACAGCGTGACAGCTTTCATTTACATTTCTATAGTTCCAAAAGCAGCCTTCAGCACAGAACTAACTTCATATTTCACTGCATTTTCATCTTTCAATCTAATAAAATACATATTTTTTTCTGGACTTTATTGCTATTGCTTCAGGCTCGGGTATTTTAAATGTCGTTATTATGTTTTCAGATCAAGTTGTAGCATAAAATAAAAATAGAATTGTGGCAAAGAAGCAGTAAATTGACCCACACATACATTACTTTGGAAGCATATTTTAAAATTCATTATCAGAATTGTTTTTCTTGTTGCTGCAGTAAATAGTATGTCAAATCATTATGCTTTGGAGGTAGAACAAAACGAACAGGTTGTTAAACACTGGGTTTAAACTAAATGGGCACTAAAATGAAATATATCTGTAAGAGGATATTTGTTATCATTCAAGGCATTCCAAAACTATATTAATCATTGCTTTTATCACGATTTATAAATAAACCTTCTGAAATGTCACTCAAATGTTCATTAAAATCTGCATTCGTAAAATCCAACAACTATGACAAATACTACAGGAGAAACTCTTGTGAAATCCAGCACCAATCACGCAAGTAAACTGGAAGAGGCAAGTTGATGGGAAAGCAAGGTATGTAGGGAAGTCACATTTGTTCCATAGATATTGGGGAAATCGGAAGATAACAACACTAAAACATTGCAAAGCAGTGTCCTGGTTTTGAGTCATGGGCTGCCAAGGGCAAAAAGGACAGAAGAGATATTTTACCCCTTTCCCAAGGAGTAAATTTTTAAAAATTGCTCCACACTGGATTGGAAGTTTAAAAGGAATACACCTTTTAAGGCCAAAACCTTCCAGAGCCTTCCAGAAACCTTCACCCCACTCCACCTTCACAGGCCCAAGAGCAGGCTAAACTTCCCCCATCCCCCACTAAACTCAGGCCTATGGCAGGCTTTAACAGGTCCAGTGGCACAGCTGGAAATTCCCTGCCAGCCAAAGCCATGAGAAAGCCTTTCCCCAACAAATCTTAAGATAGAAGTGCACACATCCTGATCAGAGAGCAGAGAGAGACATTTGGCTGTATGCTCCCTTAAATAGAGAAATACAGGAAAACTGAATAGAATAACAGATTACAGTATCTTGGGATGAACTGCCCATCCCCCTGGGACTGTCTAGCCTTTGGAGGACTATTCTTTGTGGTTATACCAATTAACTCTTGATTTCCCTTAACCTACAACAAGCATTAATTATTTCTTTTGAAAATTCTGAAGAAAAAAATATGGATTTCAATGTAATTGAATAAAGTATACTACTGAGATTATGCTTTTAGACCCATTACTGAGTACAGCCATCCATAGTATTAAGGAAATCTTTCTAATAATTCAGCATGCTAACGCCAAATGGAGGGGAAAATAATTCAGTGTTCTCCTTTTGGATCAATTGATGGAACACAATTTAGTCAGAGAATGTAACAAAGAGATGTCCTCTCAAAAACCTCCCTTGGAACAGAATCATGGACTATAAAATCAGAAGAAACCACTACAGTCACCTGTGCTGACCTTCAGAACAACACAGAGTGCAAAACTACCCTGAATTAGTTTAAACTATAACACATCTTTTAAAAATAACTAATAGACCAAATGCATTCCTGTTGCAACCAGAATTAAGATTCTACCAAAGTGAATCTATCTTAATTTCTTTTTGACTTGCCTTCTGTACGTTCAAAACAAACAAGGACATTTACCCACTCCCTTGATGTATCCTAACAAGGATTAAAATTGGAGTAACTGTTACATCCAAAAAGAATATCTCTGTTTTGCCAACATGCATTATAAAATACCCACAGATTTAACAAATCATTGCCAACGAACTTATGCAGACAAATCAAAGCATCCCAATTACTGTTTCACTCATTCATTAATATTAAATATAATTTTCTCCGGGTTTGTTTTGTTTTGGTTTGGTTTGGTTTTAATGCTTCATCCTTATTTCAATACATAAACAAAGAGAAGTTAATAATTGAAAAAGCACTCAGGAAGAAAAAATGCTTCATTAAATAAAAAATAAGACATGCATTTTTTTTTCTTCTTCTGAGGTGATTGAATCGAGTACCTGAAATACAGCATCAAAGCAATTCCAGAGGACATCAGAGTATGTAAGAGGTAGTGTCTGCAACCAAGCCCTTAAAATAGGCTTCCAGTCTAACACTGAAGAACTCATGAAGACCATCCCGTTACGAGAAACGGTTGCAGGGGAAGCATTGTCTATGTTGTGAGGTTCAAAGACAATTTTGCAGCTGGGAGACATTGGAATACGATCTCCATTGGCCAAAGTAAGAGTCTTATTATCATCCAGAACAGAGTTTAGATTTTCAATCCATATTGCGTCAACAGGTCCATCCAAAACTATCCAGATATGCTCACCCTAAACAATGGAGAGAAACACAGATATGCAACTTTATGTACATTGACCGAAAGTACAGATTTACTTAATATTAGAGAATGTACTTTATATAATTAATGTACATTATACAAATAATGAGTTGTAATTTGATGCTGATTAGCTCAGCATGAGCTGAATGTTTGTAATTTACTCATTGATTTTAATCCTCCTTTTGTTATCCCATGTCACACCAAAAAGTATATTAAGAAACAGTGGCAAAAATTATTGTGCTCTGTGTTAAGCACAAAGTTGTCCCTTTCTTCTAAAATAAAGTACATTAGCCAACCCAGCATCCATCAAGGTGGATGCAAATGTTTCCCATTAAACACAGTCAGAGACACAGGCACACAGTCAGTCCTTGTGGGATGTTACCTAAGTATTTCATGTAAGGCTTCCCATTTTCCAAGTGAGAACTGAATGAAACTTCAGAAGATTTGAGTGTACTTATGATTCCACAAAACATCATCTACAAGTTTGATAAGAGAATTGAGTCTATACTGATTTCTTTCCACAGCTTCTTACTTTCTGATATAATTAGTGAAATAGAGTGGCAATAACATAAAACCAGACACGAGAAAATTAACTTTCCTGTCCTCACATCAAAACATGAAGAGCTTCTGCTTTTGCATATGAATGATAGGACTATCTGCTTCAAGAGGGAAGCAAAACCCTTACAATCTTTTCCAATTTAATCAGGAGCCTCAAATGCTTGTGAAGCCCAGGGTTCTCTGGCATACACTCCTAATTCTGACCCTTGCTAGTCTGACCCACTGAGCTAGTCAGACACAAAGCAAAACTAACACTGTATTTCCCTATTTAATTTTATAATGAGCAATTTTTCACATAAGCAACAGATAATGAGAACTTACAGAAACAGTGTTATGTGTCCTTATTAACTATCATGATACAGTGACCATTACCTTCTTTGCTTTTAAAGTTTTTCTCCATAAAGTAGAGAAAATACCATCTGTCCAGTCATTTGTAGCAACATCAAGGGTACCAAACATCTGGGAAGCTGTGATTGCCTTTGGGTTCATTCTCATTTCTTTATGAGGAGCACCACAATCTGTCATTGCTTTCATCAAAATATTAATGCATTTTGTCTTTCCTGCACCAGTTGGACCTAGAGTCATCATACCTTAAAAGAGTATAAACATGGTTTAAAAAAATGTCAAAATGTCATGCTACCATTTAATGGTTCTTTGCATCAATGATCCTTGTTTTATTTTTATCAAAATTCAATATAAAAGAGATGTTTCTCACTCCACTTAATGTTGACTGAAATGGAATTTAAATTAAAAGGCCTCTGTAAATGTCTGCTCTATTATGATAGGCAAGCCTATGTGGGTCTGTACCCTCCCTCAGGCAGTTCTTTTCCTTTTCCTAATTGGAAAATACAACTGCCTTTTGATGTTCACACACAATGACATTGACATGACTGGTGGTAAACAAAACTAGTAATTTCTAAATATATATAATGAGAATTAGTTCCCTGTGTACAAAATCAAGTGTACTTTTCTGGAGCAAAAATAATAAAAATATGTTCTTGTATCCATGCATGCTGACATTTTAATGCCTCTTTCTTACATACAAAACAGTGAACAGCAACCAAACTTTTACTTTCATCAGTGTATACACATTGCCTAAGGAAAAGAAGCCATGTCTTCAATAATAAATTGAGTCTACAGTTGATCCTTTTTAGCTACATTTTCTAAATCATCTATTCAAGAGGCTCAGAGTTTGTCCAAAACCAGATGACATGTTCAAACTGAGACTTAGATAACTCCTATTAACACAAAGGGGAAGTGGAAAATACATGACTTAGCTGGCTTTGAAACTTTCTTCACCAAAGGTATGAAACAGTCTCAAACCCAAGTTACAAACCCAGTGATCTGGATGTAAATTATCAGCTCAGCACAGCATTAACCAGTTATTTGGTCTAACCAATAATGTGAATGAAACATTTGAGGCATTAAGGTCTCAGACTGTGCAAGGCAAATGAGTTATTTCCTTTTATTTGTTCCATTAGTTAAAGTTTGTTACTCTCTTATTATGACATGAAGAAAGAGCAAAAAAAGGATGACAACTTCACACATCATTGCACCTTTAATTATATTTCATTTATATTTTCTCCTTAAAAGTCTTTAGTTGTTAGAGGTTAGGGGTGTGGGGGACATTTCCAAGTAATAGTATTTTTCTTCCACTCAGCTCTGAATTGTAAACCTTGTTTTAATACTGTCTTTGGTACCCTTCCTATGACAGGATAAGCTTTACTCATTAGCCTTTTTTGCACTGTAAAAATGTATTTTCAGAGAATCACAGAACAGTAAAGGTTGGAAGGGTCCTCCAGAGGCCATCTTGTCCAGCTGCCTCATCCAGCAGAAGGTGGGTTTATGTGTCCTCAGTTTAAATGGACAGAACTGAATAGAAAGAACAACACTTGGGATTATATTGCATGCTTGGTAGAATCTATTGAAGTCAAGGTTTGAGAGACCACTTTTTGTAATCTTCTCAGCATCATATTCTCACAGTAACATTAAACATGAGCTTCATGACTGAACTGCGTCTGAGGGCAACAATTGTTTTCAGAACACTGAACAAAATTGGCTGTTTCTGAATTTTCATGTATACTCTACATTTTAACTTGTTCCATAGAAATTTCAATCACTCAGGGCCACACTCATATTTCCCATAAAAATGTAAGAAAGCTAAAATCTCGCTATGTGCACTGCACACTAAAAAAAAGTCATAACTGTTTCCTAGCAAAATATTCACATAGGCTTTAAAAATGACATATGCTCAATGTTAAAATACATTTTTTTGTTAAAATATTCTCATTCTGTAGCAGATAATATAAAAAGCCATTACTTTTATACAATCTCAAAACCCCATCTAGCATGCTAACCATGTCGGACTCGCTGAGTTTCGTACAGCTGAATGAGTTTAAGTATCCACGGTGGATGATGAATAAGCCCTGCTTTCTCCGCCTCTTTCTGGATGGCTGCCTGTAGTTCAGGATACCCAGCTTTATCCAGAGTAATTCCAGGGAATAGGTCATTAATGAGACTCATAAATAAAGGTTCATCTTCATCTACCTGTCAAGGATAAAGCAGGGGGAAATCTATTATTTATTCATTGAAATTATCAATGCAGCTGTAAACAATCTTCAAGAATATACCATATAAAAGATGGTGGTAGAAAACCTCACCGTTTGCAAATATTATACCTATGAATCAGTTGTATCAAGTGAATTTCATATAATGCAGCTACAAGTAATAATTTCTAAACTAAATACTTAAAGCTTATAAAAATATTAACATCTAAACACAGTTTTCTTCAACATATACACACGTTTCTTCATTTGTTACAGAAGGCAGCAAGATTTATTCCTATCATATTTTGCCTTGTATTTGTTATGATTTTTTTCTTTCTGTAAATCACTGAAGCATTCCTATAGGTTTGAACACAGGTACCAATGCACTGAATAAATTACCATCAGAACAGAGTAATTGGTTTCATCACAAAACGGGCTCCCAAGGTAAATACACAAAGTCTAGACATGCTATAACCTTTCAATTACAGCAATAAAAAGAAAGATGAATACTTTAAATAGGAATATTGAAAGAGATTAGACTATACAAGTAGGCGTTAGCTGCTTCCAATTATCTCACTCATTGCCATTCTTATGATGCTCTGAAAAGGCAACAGACTCCCAAGAAATATATAAATTGAAATTCTGGATTAAGAAGGATCTTTAATGACATTATTAAAAGTTAATACAATGTATTCTTCCTCTTTCTCCTCAGATAGGGCAGAAAGAATAAAAAGCAGGAGTTAATTAGAAGACCTGGTTAGGTCCCCTAGGATCTGATGATATTTCCAATCATTTTTCTTCAGCTAAGGCTTCTGATGTGTTTTCCTCTCTTCAAAAGACAAATAGCACTCATATTGTGATTGTATTCCGCTTCTCCACTCACTAATATACTGTATTAAAATTCCAAAATAATGTATCCAACTGCTGAAGGAAAAGAACTTTTCAAAGTGCATAATACGTACACTTAAAAATGCAAACAAAATACTCTAGGGGAAAGTCATCAGTGGTACAGTACCAGTTTGGAGAGGTTCATGTCCCGCAGAACTCTCATCACTACAGTTTTCTCTGGCTCTTTGGGATTACTTCTTTTTACTGCTCCAAGGGTTCTTAACACAGACAGGATATTTCTAAGCCCAAAGTCATAGTGAACCTTGAAATAATGCATAAATACAATTGGTATCACAAAGATTAAGCACTTTAAAATCAATAGAAGGCTGAAAGACAAATTCATTAGTAAATAAATAAGCTATTGAACTTTTAAATATTATTAATTTCACAGCTTTTCATCTTTTCACATAGATTTCCAGTTCTGTTGCTAGCATATCCTGAAGATAATTTCCAGTGTGGTTTGTCCGTACCTGCCCAATGTCCCTCTTGGTGGCAGACAACCACTTTTACAGGTCGTCGTTAACAGAGATGCATCTTCTATCATTTTCCTAAGTTCTTCATTTGCCATTTGCACGAAGAACAAACCATACATCTTCAACTACCTTCTGTTTCTTCACATGCAAGAGCTGTTGCTATCTTCATATATGGTAGTGGGATTCATGACTAAAAGGGTCAATCTCTTGCTGATTTAAAAAAACATACTGAAATTATTCAGATACAATTTGTTCTATGGAATTCTGTCCTATTCTGTACATAGTGACGTTCTGTTCTGTTCTGTGGATGTTTTCTCAACAACTTGGTTCAGGACAGGATTTAATCCAACAGCCATGTGCATCTTAGAGGCATATTCAACCAGCTCTGGACTTAAGGCAGGGAAGGGCTGGAGTATCTTCCCTTTCACTATGGGCACAGTTGCATATTTGCAGAGCTATATATATATATTCAATTTATTTTAGCACTTGTATCCAAACATACAATTTTGTCTTTGTTAATATGGATTTGAAAATATATGCTCATGAACGCTTTTTTACACTCTTTTGTACACAGTTCAAAATAACAAATTGCACAAATAAAGAAGAGTAACAATTCTTCTTCATTCAGTTGAGAAACAAGTCAGATGCAGAAAGTTTTGCAGGAAAATATCTGACATTGGACTGAAGCTTCAAGTGAAGGGAAGAATTATGTCCAGGACAAAAACAACCACTCAAATGGAGGCACAGATAAAATGCAATCCTACCAAGGTCAAGTCTGAGGAAGAAAAGAGACTTCCATATTCAATACTCTGGAAACAAGCTATGTTACTAACTGCTCAAACTGTGCATATACACATTTTCCAAAGAGATGTTCACAAATTGCCCTTAAGAGAGGGCAATTTCCAATTGCCCTGGAAAATGATCTGCTGACAAATGCAACCTATAAGCCTGGTGACTATAAAACACAAGATGACAGGATTGTGAGAGCAGGCTGGACAGCAACAAAGAGATTAACTCTACTGATGCCAGGTCACTGGAGTTCATCCAGATTGCTGAAAAACTAATGTGAAGGCTAACAGAGACATGCAGACATTATTACAGGAAGTCACTGGCAGATGTGACCCTTCAGAAACCATTCTACAATATAAAGCTAGTGAGTAAAACTCTCCCAGAAAAAGAAACTGGAAGAAATTGGAATCAATTTGGTTATATACATTGAGAATTAAATTACAGAGGTATAGAGAATCACAGAATGTTAGGGGTTGGAAGGGACCTGGAAAAATCATCTAGTACAATCTGTCTGCCAGAGCAGCATCACCTATACCAGGTCACACAGGAACACATCCAGGTGGGTTTTGAATATCTCCAGAGAGGGAGAACCCACAACCCCCTTGGCCAGCCTGTTCCAGTATTCTGTCACCCTCACAGTGAAGTAATCCTTCCTCCTGTTTCCATGGAACTTCCTGTGCCTCAGTTTCCACCCACTGCCCCTTGTCCTGTCATTGGGCATCACCAAGAAGAGCCTGACTCCATCCTCTTGGCACTCACCCTGCACATATTTACAAACATTAGTGAGGTCACCCCTCACTCTCCTCTTCTCCAAGCTAAAGGGCCACAGCTCCCTCAGTCTCTCCTCATAAGGAAGATGTTCCAGTCCCTTAATCATTTCTGCAGCTCTGTGCTGGACTCTTTCAGGCAGTTCCCTGTCCTTCTTGAACTGAGGGGCCCAGAACTAGACACAATATTCCAGATGTGGCCTCACCAGTACAGAGTAGAGGGGGAGGAGAACCTCTCTCGACCTACTAACCACACCCCTTGTAATATGCCCCAGGATGGCATTGGCCTTCTTGGCCACAAGAGCACATTGCTGGCTCGTGGTCATCCTTCCACTCACCAGGACTTCCAGGTCCTTTTCCCCTTCACTGCTCTCCATCAGGTCAGTCCCCACCTATACTGATCCATGGAGCTGTTCTTTCCCAGGTGCAAGACTCTACACTTGTCCTTGTTGAATTTCATTAAATTTCTCCCTGCCCAACTCTCCAGCCTGTCTAAGCCTCACAACCCTTTGGTGTGTCAGCAACTCTACCCAGTTTTGTGTTGTCAGCAAACTTGTTGATGACTTTTCTGGTTTAATTCTGAAATAATGAGGGAAATACGAGGCACCATTATCATATTCCATGTAGTAATCCAAGATTTCTACTTTCAGGTCAACATAGTCACTAATAAATATGTGGTATGGAATTGGTAAAATATGTGGCATTGAACATATAGTCAATACATTCTGGTTCATTAGGATCCAACCACAGCAGGCATTTGAGCTGCAATTTACCTATCAGCCATATAATTTCTCCTTGAGACCCTCTAGTGGATAGCCAGGCAAACGCAATCAAAGGGCAACAACTAGTTCTGTTCTTAAAAGCATCTTCATCCTTTGTTTTATACTTAAAATACTCCATGCTGAACAGAACAGCACCTTTCTGGTAGGACTCAGCAAGATAGTGCCTTCTAGGCACTCCTCAGTTGTTTACAGTTCTTATAGTACTGTATAAGAGTACAGTACTTACTGTATTGGAGATCTATTGGAGTGCCTCTCCAATAAATTTAGACTTCATAAATGAAGAGGCTGAAAAACACAACCTCTACAAAGCTCAGCAGGGCAAGATACATCGTTCCTCACTTCTCCAATAACTGCACTGTTTAAAAATCACAAATCAAGCTTCCTTTACAACATGAATTAGCATGAAAAATACAAATGTGATTATTTCAGACTGTTTCTAGAACTTGAAACTGAAAACCTTAACAAATTAATAGGTTCGTGAGTGTAAAAAAATTATATATTCTATGAAAGCACATTCTCTACTTATCCTTGCAGTGACAGCTTACAGTTGAACAAATATTTATTTTACCTGTTTAGATAACTGCTCTTCACAGAGTTTGTAGAGTGTATAGAATTTTTGACTAAGGACTTGGTTGTCTCGGAAACCAGCACTTGCCAGCTTGACTCGCATAATAATGCTGCGGTCAGGCACCATCATAGCAACTGTACGAAACTGTATCTTCAGATTTTCTGGAAGTTCCTGACGTCCTGCATAGCCAGGGTTCTGAAAAACACAACATATAAATTAAATTTTATATAATGAATGCAGGATAGGAAGGTTTATCTTCTCTGATAATTATTTGGCAAACGCAGAAGGAGATGCCAGATTACAAAGGGTAAATTGAGCACGTCACAATTACACATCACTACATGGTTGTCTAAATACTGCAGCTCATGAGGTATGTAGTATCCCATGTGTTACTCAGAGATGCCCAAGACACAGAGACATAGACAGACAACCACTTACAGATCTTGATGGAGCTGTTCTAAATGGCTAGTTCCTCAGGGTCTTCATATTGTTCCAGTGCTGAAGGTTACTGTTCCTTTTGAGCATTCCCGACCATTTCAATGCAAAGTCAGTCAAGCACTGCAAGCCATTACTGAATATAATTTCTGACCTTTCACTGAAGGTATCTAAATCATTCATGTGACTACTGAATAGCTCAGATGTGAAACTGTAGTTGATGGCTATGTGGTGATGACTTCCTAAACTCTTTCATCTGTTTACAAATTTCCTTGGAACTGGTCTTTGGGTGATACTAATTTGTCCTCTTTTTCAAACTGAAGTGATAACATTAACAGCTTTTCAGAGGGAGGAAGCTTTGAAATAAAGACAAAGTGCTTCCATTCTCAGTTGTGAGTAGGTAGCCTATAGCTAAGGAGGGGGAGTGACAAAACTGATTTTAAGGTATTCTTAGGCTTTCCTGTTTCTTTGCCTCCTGCACTGCTAGAAGCAGTCCACAGGCACCAAAGATCTTCAGTAGGCTAGTGAACCACAGTGAGGGTGGTCTTCCTCATGCTGTCATATAGAAGGAATGTGGTCAAAAGATTTTCACAGGTGGTGAAATAATAACCAGACCAACTATGGTAGCCCTTGCAGTGGTCAATTACTTCTGCTTTGTTTTGACAGACTTTGACTAAAAATATGAGAGGGCTGAGTTTAGTCTCAATATATCAAATATTCATCTAAAAATGCCCTTAAAACACGTAATTAATGATAATTGCATACTTCTAGTTCTACATTCCATCTATAAATACAGGCAAAATAAAATATGATCATCATGAAGAAAATGGACCTGTTGGAGAGGCTCCAGAGGAGGACCACAAAGATGATCAGAGGGCTGGACTACCTCTCCTATGAGGATAGGCTGAGGGAGTTCAATCTGCTCAGCCTGGAGAAGGCTCCAGAGAGACCTTACAGTCACTTTCCAGTACCTAAAGGGGGCCTACAGGAAGGCTGGAGAGGGATTTTTTACAAGGACCTGTGGTGATAGGAAAAGAGGCAATAGTTTTAGACTACAGCAGGGTAGATTTAGATTAGACATCAGGAAGAAATTCTTTGCTATGAGAGTGGTGAGACCGGAACAGGTTGCCCAGAGAAGTTGTGAACACCTCATCCCTGGAAGGGTCTAAAGCAAGGCTGGATGAGGCTTTGAGCAACACAGTCTAGTGGGAGGTGTCCTTGCCCATGGCAGTGCGGTTGGAACTAGATGATATTTAAGGTCCCTTCCAACTCAAGCCATTCTATGATTCTTTGATTTGACCAAATCATTATTCAGATTATATTCACTATTTTGTAGCAGACAGTTCCAAAGATTTCAACAGGGAAATTTAAATACAAAAGATTTTTCACAATGATGCCTTTTATGTATATTCACACACATACCATAGTCAGAAATATACCAAATTCCCTGTCCATGTCAACAACATCACCATCAGTGAAAGTGAACCGAGGTTTCTTGGTTTTCTTACACTGAAGTACAATAGATATCTGCTGGGCAGCTACTGATAAAACAGGAAGTTCAATGCGGTTAAATTCATCAAAGCAACCCCATGCACCTGACTGGGCTAAACCTAAAAGAAAACACAAGGAAAAACATTTTGTTAAATATCAGATCAAGCAAGAATAATTTACACATAAAATAGAGCATGTTCTGTACAACTTAATGCAACATGAGAAGAATGAAGAGAATGAACACCGAGTACAACCAGAAGTAAAAACTAGAATAAATGAGGTTGTGCATTAATGACATCCAGTAAAATAATTACCCTTTGGAAGAAAGATACACAAACTTCTTTACAAAGAATCCTACAATTTTATTGCAACCATTCAAGCAGAAAGTGTTTAATAATGTTGTATATAGCATCTAGTGGCACACAAATGCATATAGCATGGCAACTCATCTATGCAGAGGGTGAACTCGAGAGACACCTACCTACATGAAAAGCAGAGAATCAAATCAGAAATCACTATATTTGTGACAGAAGCATTGTAGTATTTAATAGCGATTCATAGGTCAAAAATTGTTGGAGAATAGCATCTTGCTGTTCAAGACAGAGGAATCTGATGTCACACTTCCAACTCTTATTTGCAACAGGGCATGTAGTTCTAGATAGACATCTTTTGACAGAGTCAAGTACTCCTGTGTCATGATGGCAGGACTGAAATAGGAGAGTCTAGAGTGGCAGTTTCCCTGTGGTGGGAAAGTTCTCGTGATGTTCCACATCCAGTCCACAAAAGAGAAAGGATAGTGCATCTATCCAGAAACTTTACGGATACCATCTCCTCCCTTCCCAATTACTATTTCCTGGACTACTATTTCCTATTGTCTAGGCTGGTGAGGCTGTATCCTCTAGTCCCAGAGCTCCATTTCAGCTCAGGCAGGTCTGAGCTCTGCTGTATGTAAAGCTAGGCACGGCCCTATCTCCTGTTATCCTGATTTAATGACTGAACTTCCGGAGGACCCCAGAACTGTCCATAATCTTCCCCTAGCCCTGCCTCTTGCTGTTGCTGACAGAACTTCCTAGATAAATCTGGGACCCAGCTTGTTATTTCACCTTGTCTGATCATCACTGGGCAGCTGATATCACCAATCTGCCCTGCTCAGGCACTGTGGGATTATGCCAAGGTCAGTGAAGTCCCTGCCCTTGCCTCTGCAGTAGTGATCTTGGGCTTCTGGCTTGTCTTCACTCATAGAGCTACCCCATTCTTGTTGCTCTCTGATAAAAAATTACTGTAGAGATTTCCCAAATGCATTTGGGCCATTTTGTTTCATGTGCTATGACTACTAGGACACATTCTTAAAAAACAAAACAAAGGTTTTTTCCTACTTTGTGTATTAAACATCATTATCTGCTCTTTGGGATGAAACAAGGAAAAACCCTATAGCTGGTCATTCTTTATGAAAGAAACTTTGTGCCAGTGTATTGGGTTTTACACTTACTATCTGCATATTCAAGGGTTTTTAAATTATTTTCACTATAGAATGGTGATGGTTCAGTTCTAACCAAAAATTTTATACCTTGGAAAGGAAAAAAAATCTTTTGTTCTGTAATGCCACCTGCTGCATGAAGTTAGGAAACCTGACTCTCAGACAAAGCCAATGTCCCACAGCTTTGAATCAACTTGGTTCTTGCAAAATTATTTAATTGTGGTGGTGTTTAAGAAGAAAAATGAAAGAAAATGCACACATATGTACACACCGCCTCACAAACACAAGGAAAAGCACAGCAAGCAAAATGTCAGCTGCAAAATAGCTTAGAGACCATCATCTAATTTAATTTGTGCACTGTCATACTGTGCATTAATTTCTCTCTCTGCATAGAACATATCATGATAATCAAATACAGAAATGGAATAAAAGCAGAAAATAAAGGACAAGACTAAAGAGATCTTTAATTATGTCTAAGAAATGTGACATCCCCTCAGCCTAACCAGTACAGATATCCCACTGGTCCTCCCATGATACAAGAATCACACAGTGGAGCTGCTACCCCCTCAGAAAGACTTCAAAATGCATATGTGCAATGCAATGTCATGTCTCCCTCCATGCCAGTGACTCTATGATCTATACACAGCTGAGTGGGCTGACCTTGAATGTGACATTGTGGTCACAGCCCTCAGTGCACAGGTACAAGGTCCACACACACAAAGAAACTATGTTTAGAGGCTACTGTGACAACCTCTACCAGATGACCCAAGAAGCCAAGTGAGAACAATCTGTGTGCTGTTCCACACTGGGAGGTCTGGCTAAAAACAGTGTGACAGTGCCGTACTTAATCATTACAAAGCATCTATAAACTCTCTTTTGTATTGAAACAACGCATCTCTCAAGATTTTTACACAGGGATAGAACTCTGTCTAGCCACAGTGCAGCCCAGAGGCAGTAAGGTACAATGTACTCATTGATCCTGAAAGAATTTACTCCATACTAATTTATTCAGCTTCTGAATTAAGATAAATATAAAATCTTACATTAAATGCTGCACTAAATATCAAAACACAAAAAAGTGCCTCAAGCAAGACCAGAGTTGTTTGAATGTAACTACAGAAAATAGAACCTAAGCAAACAAAAATTTTATACTTATCTAAAGACAACAACAAATAAAAGGTTTCCTAAAAGGTATTCAACAACACTTTCCAGTAACAGTGGAATATAAAATTTATAATTCCAAAACAGTCACTTACAAGTTGTGAAAATATGTCCAAAGCAGCTGGTGCCCTTCACAAATGAAAGCATCAATGACTTACGTAAGAACAGAATCTTGCTTTTCCTTCCAGACACACAGCAGTTCAATGAATGTCACAGAATTGTCAGGGTTAGAAGGGACCTACCTCAAGCATCTTCTAGTTCCAACCCCCCTGCTATGGGCAGGGACACTTTCCACGAGATCAGGTTAAATCACCCTATTCAGGCTCTATTGAGCCAGCTCTGCTATCTACCTCCCAGGCAAATTCTCTGAGAAGACACCATCCCACTAGCAAAGTGACTGAGACAAGCAGCCACAGGCATCACGGTCATCTGAGCAGCATGTTGTTGAGTTCTATAAGCTTATTTTCTAATTCACATGGAACATTAGTATGCCATTAATCGAGGCAGTCAAGTAACAAGGTGTTACAGGTTTAAGACTAATATCCTAATTGTAAATAAATTTTTCAAGAGAATATGAAAGAGTCCAGGGGATGGACAGTCCACAGCAGCTGAACACAACATAAGAGATATGTTTATCCCATTCATTGGTCTGCAGTTCTAGATAGTCTGAAAGCACAGCTTGTTTGCTATCTCTTTCCCTCTGTCTCTGCCTCACCTTGCTTGCTTGGCTTGCGGGTTTCTCTTTGGGTTATGGTAAAGACCAGAGGTGGGATCGAGAGAGATAATAACTTGCAAGCTGGTACACAGCCCTCTGGGCTTTGTCCAGGGGGGTCTGTACAGGAGGGTGTCCAAGGGCGGTCTGGGCTATTGTGTACAGGGGTGTAGCCAGGTTAATGTCTAATTGTATATATATATATATATATATATATATTTGTACATGTTTATCACCTTTTATATTTAGCCTACTTTTTGTAAATAATAATTTAATTTAATTCCCAAATTCTGAGTAGTGTGGTAATTTACTCCTTGGGGTAAATTCCAATTTGTACAGTGGTGCAAAATCAAGCCTCCACACAAGGTTACATTACACAGTATTACTTAGCTCTTATTGCATATGATGACAACACTGCATGGAAAACGGTCAGCTTATAGGAAAACAACAGAGAGAAAGCTGAGCCCTAAAACTCAGGTCCTGTTCTTAAACACAGAAATTCTGCCCAGTTTTACTAAAAAGTAGCAATGACAAACTGCAATTATCCCTATTGCCTCAGTTTGAAATGAGAAATGGTAACTTAGTAAAGTGCTCAGAACAAAAAGCCAGAAACAAATCAAGGATACAGAGGCTAGAGATATGAATCACACGGTTTAATATAAAGAAGTCAGGGAAAAAGGTGGTAACATAAAGAGATGTATGTGTTCTCACAGAAGGAGCAGAGAGGAAAAAGACAACAGCTTGGTGAGATCAAAGACAAACCTACTGCAAAGAGAAACAAAGGCTGACATTGCCTCTCTGAAGTGATGACCACAGGTAGAGCAGAGACCCAGCAGATGACTGCGCTTGGCACTGTGACCATATTCAAACTTAACCAGAGAGCAAGCTGGTCCTAGCCTTATTCTGTTTGTTACCAAAAGGTGCTTAGAGAAGTCTTTGTCTTTGACTGAAAGTATTCACACACACAGCTAGTTTGATTTCTATCTTAGAAATGTTCCTCTGTTTGTTTGGTGTTACAGAAACGAGCAGCTTTCCATAGCTCCTTGTAACTAGGTAACTATCTTCTCCCTGGACACACAAAAATCTGGCCTTGGCTATAACCACAGTATTTACCTCAGGTAAGGACCACAATAATGCAGTATATTCAGTACAGAAGTCATCACCTTCTACAGTAACTCAATGGGATATGAAGAAACTTGTCTCCTGCTCTCAATTCTCATAGGAACACTGAGCCAGTTTCGGCCTTCTCCAAGGCAATCAAGGCCTGCATTTACCTAAAAAGACCAAAGCTAAAGCTAAAAGACTAGCTAAAGACTGCCTAATGCAGGAGATTCCAGAAAGGGCTGAAAGGAGGATCTGGGGAACTACAGGCCTGTCAGCCTGACCTTGGTACCAGGGAAGATTATGGAGCAGTCCCTCTTGGGTGCACTCACACAGCAAGTCCAGGATAATGGAGGAATCAGGCCCAGCCAGCATGGATTCATGAAAGGCAGGTCCTGTTTGACCAACTTGATCTCCTTCTATGACCAGGTGACCTACCTAGTGAATGAGGGAAAGGCTGTGGATGTTGTCTGCCTGGATTTTAGAAAAGACTTTGACACTGACTCCCACATCATTCTCCTTGAGAAACTTGTGGCTCATGACACAGACAGGGAGACTCTTCACTGGATTAAAAGCTGCCAGGACAGCCAGGCCCAAGGAATTGTGGTAAACGGAGTTAAATCCAGTGGCCAATCAGCAAGCAGTGTTCCCCAGGGCTCGGTGTGGGGGGCATTTCTGTTTAATATCTTTATTAATGATTTGGATGAGGGCATCAAGTGAACCAGCATCAAGTTTGCAGATGACACTAAACTGAGCAGGAGTGATGATCTGCTCGAGCATAAGAAGGCACCTCAGAGAGATCAGGATAGGTTAAATTGACAGGCTGAGGTCAAACAGAATTAGGTTTAACAAGACCAAGTGCCAGGTCCTGCACTTTGCTCAAAACAACCCCAAGAAACTCTACAGGCTTGGAGAAGAGTAGCTGGAAGGCAGCCTGGTGAAAAAGGATCTGGGGGTGCTGGTGGACAGTCAGTTGAACATGAGCCAGCAGTGTGCCCAGGTGGCCAAGAAGTCCAACGGCATCCTGGCGAGTATCAAGAAAGCGTGTGCAGCAGGAGTAGGGAATTGATTATGTCCCTGGAGGTGTTCAAGAAACATGCAGATGTGGCACTTCAGGATATACTTTATTGATCATGGTAGTTGGATTAAAGTTGGACTCAATGATCTCAAAGGTCTTTTCCAACCTTAATTCCAACCTATGATTCTATTCTATGATTAGAAGAACTTGTCAAACAGACTAAACCATCTTCTTTTGCTTCTTTCTCTGCACTACTTATTCCCATTTCCCTCTTTTTGATATAACCATTAAAGAAAGTTAACAAGTTAATGAAGTATAAAATTTTCTGTAAAAGAACAAAAGGATTTAGAGGAAGAACAGCAGTACAGTGAAGTCAGTACAAGTATTGCTTTAAAATCAGTTCTTTCCAAATACATACAACACAGAGTAGTGATCTTTTTGATCTAACTCAGCCACAATCCAACCCAACAAGACTACAGAAGAAACAAAGAGAAATATAGAAAATATTTTCACAATTAAACATAAAATCACCTTAATCCAAACCTGGCATGCATATTCTATCTTCTTAATTGGATACTCTTGAATAAGAAACCAAAGACAAGTGTTACCTCTATTAAAATCTTGCCAGCTTTGCAGGCTTCTTAAGTAAAACTAGAAAATATTTTTTTAACTTTCTGGAGACATCACAACAGTGAAAATTGTGTTTAGGATACCTTGTGTTGCATTTAAGAGCTCACTGCTCACAGGAAATGGTGGTGTTCTGTGATCTGCTAGCCCATATAACCAACAGTAACTACACACAAGAGAAAAGACATAATGGAGTCCACAGATATTGGATCACCTGACAACTCTTTTCAAAATTCATTTCAAAGCTCTTTTTATCATGAAAAGTTATCAGCGTTTGGCCACTGTCTCATTTTCCTGGTTTCAAAAAAGTTCTAGGGTTTCAGATATAACACTGAACCACTTTGCATGTTTCCCTTCCTTGCACAACATCTTTGAGGTTTGTATTTGTCTTGTTTGATACAAAAATGGCAAGGGAGGGCTAAATATTCTCCCTCCTTCGGATGGATGGGATAGAGGCATAAAGAAAATCAGTAGAAAAGATGAAAAGACTGAAAGGGAAAAGGAAAAGTTGGCATAGATAGGAAACACCATCCAAGAATATTAATAGAAAAAAAAAGACTGGAAAGAATGCAAGAATAAAAAGGAAAATTAAAAATAACGAAAAAAGGGAGGTGCAAAAGAAGAAATAATCAAACATCAGGAAAAGCTGATGAGCATCTGGAAATAAAAGGAAACAGAGGAGAAAATACCCTACTAATCATTGCTAACTCACTAGTGAAATGATAAAACCTTATGACTCTGAAATGGACGAATCAGATTATTTCTTACCTTTATAGATACGGCCAAGTCCTCGGTAGTCCATTTGGTCTGAGCAATTGAAAACAACAACATACTTTCCCAGGCATTTGCCCATGTCTTTAGTTGTTTCTGTTTTCCCTGTCCCTGCAGGTCCTGCTGGTGCACCACCCATACTCATATTCAGGGCCTGTGCTAGAGTGATGTAACACCTAGAGACAAGGGAACAAAGAGTTCTATTAATCCTTTCTGCTGTTAATTATTTGAAATCTATTAACATATCCACAGTAGCTGTATCATACAAAGCTGGGCAAGGTGGAAGACATGGGTTTGTTTCCAGTGTGAGTTCCTCACACTAATTGTACATTTTCCCTCCATGACTCAGCCTCATTCTGTGGCACCCAAACCCACTGGGTTTTCATCTTTTCTCCCATCTTCCTACTCTCTCCTCAGAGCACACAGGATGGGCTCTCTGATCTGGAAATAGGAAGGCACAGAGGCTAGCAAACCCTCCTGTTCTTGCCATTCCCTACCAGCATGTCAAACTACAGTAGTGCTGCCAGTCACATGAGCTCTTTAAGTTCCAGAAGAAGAAATGAGAGGGAAGGTTGCAATGAGCAACAGAGAAAGAAGAGAAGGGATCCATGAATCCTAGGATCATATTCTGCTTCGTTCTCTATACACAACTGAGATCCTCAGGGTTAAGTCTCAACCTCCCCAAATGGTGCGGAAACTACTGAACGTTGTGGGAATACTGTTCCAGCCTACAACACCCCAAAATCCCAGTAAAGCCATTTTAACACAGTGAAACTCAAAAGTTTTATCATAAATTTGGGGAGAGAAAATAGGCACTGCAAATTCCCCAGTATCACTAGTATCATTTCCTAGCAGTACTCATTCTGATAAAACAGCAGTAACGGTACTTTATCACATTATTACTCAGGAATTAATTAACAGGCACTCAGTTAACAGAAAAAAATACCACTCCTCATAATTCTGTTACTGAAAATGAGGTAAAGACAAACTGTACACATAGTACAAGTCCTAAATAGAACATCCACTTCATTTTTCCTATCTGCCATGACATGGCCTATGTCTGACATGATGTTTAGGAGCACTCCATTTCAGTCCCATTATCTTAATGTAATGTACCACTGCCAGTGTGTATTTATCATGTGCTTTGGGAATTTCCTGAAGACAAAATAATTAGCCAAACAGCACCTGACTACAAGGTGATTAATGAAAAGCAAAAATATCCTTACCTGAAAATTGTCTGAAGCTCATACATGTCCATAAAGCAATATTTAAAAAATATTAAAATGGAAAAAGCCTACAAGGGGAATGAAATC
Source organism: Indicator indicator (assembly GCF_027791375.1). Taxonomy (NCBI): domain Eukaryota; kingdom Metazoa; phylum Chordata; class Aves; order Piciformes; family Indicatoridae; genus Indicator; species Indicator indicator. Next base: position 34,862,648 of record NC_072015.1, on the reverse strand, counting down.
TGTTCTTATGCAACACTGCTTAGCTACATAAGTTTCCCATGCCAACTCTGGAAAACATCTCTGCTTCAAATAGTCTGCTTCAAATATGACTGTGGATAGCCCCTAATCCCTGCAGCTCTGTTTGGCTTTTCTAGATCTGTCCAAAGACAGATACCTCTGTTCTTTTTTGTTGATATTATTATTATTTTAAACTCATTCAGAAGGCTCACTTTCTTCAATAATGTCACCCTGTGCTAGTTTTCAGTTTCATGTAACATAACACCTTGAACCAATCCCTAACCAATTTAGGCTGCATTTTAATTCCGTGAATAAATTTTGAATGACAACATTTTCTTGATACTGTCTCTCCCAGTGAGCAAAAATATTGTCTATGTGGTAGTGCTGTCATACTCACTAATCAACTGCTTGCTTACTGCTGCAAACACATCCCTATCTAGCATAGGAATAGTAGGGTATATAACATGGAATTAGGCAGATGTGTGCTAAATATCCAAAGCCAGGTATCCAAGCACAGTGCTTTGGCTCTCTTAAATAGCTCACTGGGCAAAATTTCAGTTCAGAAACTGGCAAAAGGCTGAAATGTCACTAGTAAATAAAATCTATCAGCACAGAGAGTGCAAAGACAATTTCAAGATTAACTCAGTGGCCTGCAGTCATTCTTCACACAACAAATAACAGAATATGCAGTCTTTTGACAATCCTATCCACACTTAAAAGCTCTGGTAGAGTAAATACATCTGTCTCTTGCCTAACTGAAGTACTACCAAGTACTTTAGGAAAATATGCATCTAATGGAGTTTGTACCATGCTGTACAACTCACAGTCCAGCAATAAAACGTTCTCCTCTTGTTTTGCCTTAGAGCCTTTCCTGTGTTTGTACTCCTGTAATTCTTCACAGGCCTCGCCTAAAATCATATTTGCACTAGTTATTCAGTGCTATATCCTGAGTTATTCCTCTTAACCCCTAGGGTGGTTTCAAACTCATCCCTTCCTATAATCCCAAATTACAATGTGACTACTGGTTTACAGAAAGCAGCAATATATTGGGGTTTAGATCTGCTCTGTTCAGGCTGGTGAAGCGTACAGCGTTCAGGTACATTTACCTTGAGCACTAGTAAGTTTTACAGTGCATACCACAACAAACACTCAGGAGAGAATCCAAGTCCCCTCCTCGATGTGGCTACTTTCACCAGTTGAACATATAAGCACTGGCCTCTGCTGTTCATGTGCGATATTGCAGCATTACAGTGCAACCAAAGAAAGAATTCTGATTCATGGAAGTTAAAGGAATTAAGTCTAAGGCGTTAAGTCTTAGCTCCGGTACTATACAATATGTTGGTTTTTATAGCTACCTGTCAGTTAAGGGAGTTATAACAAGCCTGTCTGTACACCCTAAGTATTCATTGCAGTAGGTGAACTCTACATCAGTTATTTGGATGATGCATTTATCCAAGTCTTCAAGAAAATAAAATCGAGACTGTTTTTGCCATTCAAAATCAGAGGGTGATTTAATGTTCATACGAACCTATAATGGAAAAGAAAAATCATTAATAAAGAAATGAAACAAATGCATCATAAATTCCACACAGAAGTCTACTATGCATACATTCAAGTTCTGGAAGAGCAGACAGAGAATCTGTCAAGAATCAAGACATTCAGAATTATATTTTCAACTTGTCTATGACGTGATTTGAACCTTCTGACAGCTCTGATTTTCCTCTGAATTGCTCACATGGATTATGAATTGTGTCTTAACAGAGATACTGAAGAACAGTGATGGAAAACTTAATTAAAAAGTAACAATACTGTTTACATTGCATGGTACCTAGTGACATTACTCACATAGATACTAAATCATGGAAAACACCTGAATATACTGTATATATGTCAATGTGTTCATTTATTGGGGATGCATTTTTCATTCTCAGCTTGACACACGTATTTAGATTTCTGGCAGATTAATAGATCTTGATTCATTATTTTTGACACTCTGTCTCTTACAGAAAATGTAGTCTTGGTTACTGGCATTGCAGACACAGTGTAAGGTGAAGAGGAAGTTCTGGGTTCTCAGTAAGTGCTCTCTGATTTCTCCCAGTCACAAAAGGATGTATTTAGCAGGGAACAGGAATTTTGAGAGAGGAGAGCAATATGACATGTACCAACTAACAACCCTTTCCCCAGTTTTGGACTTGCCTCTGTTTTTTTTCTTTCACATACAGACCCTTTAAATTTAACCTATTTTCTGTCATTTAATTTTCTTATAAGATGAAACTAAATTAATAGTTCATAACGAAATGTCCAATTAAGAGAATAGTTATGAAAACAAATTAAAAATTAGAAGCAAAGGATAAAACCCCATGCCTACCTTAGAAGCTGGCAGTTTTCTTTCTTTCAGTAGTTTTTTTTTCAGGACTTCCTATCTTTCTTTACACATGCACTTAATTTTTATCTTTCTACCTCATATGCATAAATTAAACAATGCAGTATTGAATTATTGACCCTTGTATCATGTAAGCACCATGAAAGTAATTTTAATGCCATTTTAATAATTACAGTTTCATGTATTCAATATACTTATCTAACAGAAGTTTGATTTAACTCAATAATAAAAAAATAAAACATCTGTTCTGATATTGGTGCTACCCTTTTTAAATATATGGAGCCTCAGAGCTTTAACCTTTGAATGACTATTACCTTAAATCAACACATACACTGGGCTGGAAATTGTACCATTGATAGCAGTACTGAAGGGATTTTTTTCCACTTACATTTCATTTAAATAAGGTGTTACATTTTCAATGTGAAAGAAAAGTTTAATTTAAAGAGTTTAACTGTTATGTTTGGAGTAAATTTGTGCATGAGTATCAGTAACCATTTAAAAAAGTGAAGTCTGAACTTATGAACATACCTGTATATAATTTACACACTTCTGGATGACACTGATATTAAATGTCAGATCACAGCACTAATGTCAGAGCTATTCAGAGAGAACAAACTGTAAGATTTGTTAATAATTCTTTTATATGAGCAAAAACTTACCAAATCATCAAAGATATCCTTCTGGTGCACATGAATGGTGATTAAAGTTTCATATTTTGTGCGCTCCATTCTTGTCAGATTGTGGGTTGTCATATCAATCAAATCATTTAAAAGTTCCAAAAACTTCTGATTTGTCCTGTGCATTACCTTTTCCACATACCAAGAACAGCCATATAAATACCAGCATCATTTCATTTTCCAGTGTTTACAAGAAAAAAAACCAAAAAACACCTGCAAACTTATCAGCCCATGACATCTGTGATCTGCTTTGTATTCATTAGGCTTAGAATCCTAAATTTGGATTTGCAGGCTGCCCTCTGTACGTGGATTCTTAGCCCAGGAAAGTACAACAAGGTTATATTTAAATGAGCAGGTCACATCATAAGATTTTACTCCAAGGCTGTTGCTCCTTTTACTATCCATTACATCTTTAGCTGATTGCATCCCTGCATACTTTCAGAACCATCAGTCTCTGCTTTTGGGTACTGCACTCTTTAGGAGGAACAGGAACCTGGAGATCTATCACATCCTCTAACCAGAGGAGGAAGAAAATGTAGTGTAATTTTAGATGCCAGCACTAGAATAATAATTTGTTTTGTGTCATTGGTTTGTCTTACAACATTTCACAAAATACAATACTGACTAGACAATACTGACAAGTAAACAGCAGCAGCTTCTGTCACTGATGTTCCTGGCCAAAGCAAATTATAAAGCATTGAGGTTTCAGAAAAGCAGCTCATATATACCCCTGTTCTGAATGTATGAGAGAACAATCATGCTACCTTTCTGAAAATACATGCAAAGCCTAAAATTCACAATGTTTGATGATTAAAAAATTCTAAAACCACTATAAAACTAACAGAGTACTAACCAACCTCCCCTCCCCTCCCCTCAAACACATGCACACAGTTCATCCCCAAAAAAAGGAAAATTATTTTCTAGTTAACGCAAAAGAATCTTTGCATCTATCTAGTATATGAACTGTAGTGGACTAAAAGCAGGTCTATGCCCTCTTAAAGTCTTGGACAATGCTAAAAATGTAGCACTGAGTGGTCTTCTCCACAGTTTGCAGTCCTCCTTTTCATGCAGTATCAAAGTACAGCAGGATACCATTCCCCTGCATTTACTTTATGGTAGGATGATGTTAGTTTTTAGTCAAATCTCTTTATATATTCTTGATTAATAGCAGTTTTTAGCTCTTTAGTTCACATCCTCTCCTTCTTCCTTCATAAGTTCAACATTAGTAAAAACACCTTGGTATTAACACTATCTTCTCTTGTGTTTGAGACTAAACCAGTGTCTCCTAAAATGGTTCCTATTCTTTTCCTTACCGAAGAAATAGAGCCTACCAAGTGAAGAATCTAATACACTCTGTTACAGTACACCAATGACCATGAAGCACACTTATACCCCCAAATTTTGGGAGGTTTTTTTTTTTATTTTCCCAAATTTGATTTGGGGACAGAAATAGGATAAAGTTACCTATATTCCCAAACTGAGAAATTGTCCCTTCCCAAAATAACTGCACTGACAGAACAATAGAGAAAATCACAGGATTAGGAATAACTCTAAAACACGTGCTGGGGGAGGCAGCATGACCTCTTTATATTTATTTATTGTCATTGTTTTCCTGTTAGTTTATTTGTTATGCAGGTTACTTAACTGGTATTTTGTGCTTTTTCCAACGCACTGCTTGGAAATTTTCACAACGTGCACTGTTCCGAACGATGTTTTTAATTAATCCCCAAAGATTCATTAAATACTACCTTTTTGTCTGCTTTGGCACTGTTCAGTGCATTCTCTGCATCTCTGGTCCAGATCATTTGTATTCCCAGAAGTCCTATTTGTGCAGGAAACATTGCCTGAAAGTCATACAGCTTAAATCCTGAATCACTAATGGCCATTGATGCCTGTCTAATGATGGTGTGGATTGTTTTCCTAATTCCATTCAGCAGCTGACCTAACCAGAATTCCACATTGCCCTGAAATAAACAAGAAAGCACTTTTAAAGAATTAGTTTATGAATAATTCACAAGGAGAAAAAGCCCTACACTACTTTTTTTAAAGTCCTTTGCATTCCCATTTCCCTCTTTGTTATTCTCTAAACTTTAAAAGATTGCTCTCCTCCTGCTCCACTGTCCTTCCAGAGATAAGTGATGGATTTGACACTCAACATCAGTACTGTTAAAAAAGCAGGTAAAGCCATTGTTTCAGAAGAGCATAAATGTCCTGTCCTTTCTGGCCTTTGCTCTTGCTCTTCACATTGATCAACAGCAAGGTTTTTATTCAGCTAGTCAAATAATAGCATGATGTGATACTGTTGGCCCCTAAAACATAAATCTACTTTAAATCAAGTAATGAAAAACTGCAATATATACTTCCATTACCTGAGCTAAAACTGGTTCAATAATATTGACCTGTTCGCCTTCTTGAGATTCAAACAATAAAATCTGGTCGTAGTTTTTTTCATGAAATCCCACTCGGTTAACATTGTCAAACAAACTTAACAAATGTGCCTACAATAGAAGGAGAAAATAAAAGCAGCTCCATAAATGGATCTGATAGGGCATTCTCACTCTGTCTTGAAGTTCTGTAATGAAAATTTCTATATATCTTTCCATAAGTGAAAGAAATACACTCAAATAAGTAACAAAATACTGATTAATATTGTTAATATTAATATTAGAACATTATTGCCTTATTACTTATACCTGAATAGTGTGGGAATCAGATGCCTGACCAAGGATTTCCAGAAGAGCAGGGTCAGATACAAAAAAAAATCTTGGAAATATTAACCGTTTTTGTTCCAGATACCCAGTCAGTGATTTCTGACAGATTTCCAATTGTTCCAGCAAATGTGGTAACAGTTGTGCCAAAGTCTCATCTCCAACACAGCACTGCACAATGTTTGATGTATCATGGGCCCTCTGCATAATTCTCTGCCATGCTTTATCAATGTTCTGAAATCTTCTGGCTTCCTGGAGTACATGAAAAATGTGTATTAGCTCTTCCTCATATTTGTCAAATTCTAAAAATTAAAGAATTCCCTGAGACAAGGTAACAGTTTAATGTTTCCCTTGCTGTTCAAGTCAGCTTTGTGAGACTAATGTATGAGTATTTCTGGCATGGTTATAACAACCAGAAGAGAAGGAGTACAATGAGACAGCTCTGGAAATGTCTTTTGCTTCATGTTGCACTCCAAAACTGTCTGTATAAAAGGATTCCAACACACCCCAGAAAATTCAAACATCAGCCTTCCCAGAAATTACATTCTTCCTAGTAGCAATACACAATGTCATGTAATGTCTGCTCCACACAGGTTATCAGAAATAAATTAGCATTAATACTTGACAAACAAAAACACTGTAAGTAGTTTGAAGCTGCTGAACTTGTAGAGCATTGTAAGTGGAGGAAAACAAATTCTCAAATACTGAGAGATGGAGAAAAAAATATTTTTCTACATTGGGTATTACAGCTTTAAAAACAACAAAAGAAATGTTACTGGAATCACAATTTATTGGAGAGGCAGAAGAGGTCTTAAGAGACCATCCAAAGCCATTTGCCTGTCACAAGACAGTACCATAACCATGCCACTCTTGAAAAATATCTGTCTGTCTTGTGTTTAAAAATGCTCAGTGCTGGAGATTCAGACACCTTTCCAGGCAATCTTTGCTACTGAGCATAATCTTTCCTGTGTGTACATGAATTACTTTTCATCATATTCATAGATACAGAGAATACATTGTTTTCTTCCTGTCAAAAGCAATCCTTCTTTTCTGTACAACTTATCATATCTTCTCTTAGGTTTTCCTCTCCTTCAAACCAAATGAGCCTAGTTTGTGGAATCTTTTTTTGTGCATCATTTTTCCTGGACAGTTCCTAATTCTCATGACCCTCTTCTGTGCTCTCTCAAATGTGTCTGTGTGTTTCTTTGGCCAAAACCAGGTACAATATTCTAGTTATCAGCTATCGCTCATTTTGCATTCTGCTTTTCTGCCTGCATTGCACACATTAGCAACGTAAAACTCATTTTCTGATAGTACTATGAGAGACAATGTCAAAAGCCTATCAAGATATATAGCAACTACTATTTTTCCTCTATCCTCAAAGCTTGTTGCCCACCCTAAAAATAAATTAGATTTGTTTGACAGGTTTTGCACTGACTGTTACTCATCTCCTTGTAATTTCCAGATGCTTACAGACAGTTATTTCTTGCAGTATTCATCCAGGAATTGCAATTAAGCCCACTCATCTATCATTACTCCTTCACCAAGCTGTTCCTTCTTCTCCTTCTTTAAAGATTTGCTTTTTTGCAGAACATGGTTCATGTATCATCCTTGCAAGAAGTAGCTTTAGCAGTTATCAAATACCTCAGCTGTGCTGCAGCATTTGTTCATCTGCAAAAGCTGTTTCTTGAGCCTCTGATAAGGATTAACAATATAAACATATTTTATGAAATAACAGTAAAGAACGTTTCGTTAAAAAGAAAATAATGTTACATCTGGAAATTCTAGGCCTTCAGCTATAAAAGATGTGGCCTGAAATAAATTCATGTTTAATGATTTCCAAATAATCACGGGTGTGTTAAGTTGCAGCACTGGTTGATCCAGTGCTATTAAACTGTGGTGTGTTAGAACTATGTGAAAGCTTCTCATTAGGAGACATAATAGAAAGGATGACTTATTTTAGTATTTTTCTTCTGCAGGAAGTCAGATCATTCCTTAATTGTTTTGTAGTTGCAATCATAGAAGGTCATAATTGCCTTTTGAAGAGGTTAGAATAGTTCACACTGATTAGTACACATGCAGCTGCCCCAGTCTTGTAGCATATCTCTGTGGGAATCCCTTATACTGAGTCAGAATTCACACAGAAAAGCTGTCATTCTGTAACAGCATAACTTAGAGCCTGTAAATATGTGTCCACAGGGATAAAGAGAAGTTTGCATATATAGCAGAAATGATAAATCCGTTTTGAATCAGTAACTAGTCCTGAGCTGTGGACTATCATATGATTCACTAATATTGCAAGCTGACAGGAATATATGAATTAAAAATAGTCCTGTTCCTGTAGATTTGACTGACTTCTCAGCAGTTCAACTAGACGTACCCCAGACTGTCAAACCTTATTCTGAACTGCCTGTATGCAGCCCACAAAAAAGTACATACATTACATGCATTGGTACAACATATTGCCATGAACATATTGATACCATAAATCAACACACCTGAGGTAGTTGTTTTGCAATGTCTCCACCAACAAACACAGCTTCAAGGTAAATCCAGAGGTTTTGTACAGTGATCCAGTTTTCAATTATCTCTGCAGTATTGGTTAACTTCTGAACCCACTGTTGTATAGTGGACTTAAATGGTGCATTGTATCTGTATGAACATGAGTTGAGCGGGGGAAAAAAACAACTAAGATGATCATTGTTTACTTTTAGGCTTGATTAGATTTTCACATTATGTGCATTTATTAAGTTTTATACCTGCTGCTCACGAGAGACCCCAATAGCATGAGGCTGTCTTCCACCAAAGCTATTTTCTCCGAGATATCTGATCCTTTCAAAAGGAGTTCTCCTCGAGTTTTAAATTGGCCAAAAACGAAACTATGAGTACCCCATTCACTGATGACATGCTTTAATTTTGCTTCAATGTCCTTCTCTTTAACAGCACTGATGCAGATATCCTGTGTAAAAATAAACTAGTAAATTACGTTCCTCTAAGCCTAATATAAAGACATTGACACTTCAGTGTGAGCTTCAGTGTGATCTCACTTCAGTGTGAGCTCTAGATAATGAAAATACACTTTAAAACACCTCATAATTATTATATTACAAACTAGATTATATTACAGCACTACTTGTAGCTTGTATTTTGCTACTTCTTGTAACTGAAACATTTTATGGACTATATCTTCACTAGCGCTAGTAATTTTGAAAATTCACTGACTCAGCAAATCTGCAGGCAGAATTTGCCTCTGTATGTATTAAAATCTGAAGTCAAACACACCTACTGAGGCATTTAAGGAAATACAGTCCAGGCATAGAGCACTGGTGGACAACATGACTGTCTGCTACTTCTCGAAGGCAGTGAAGACAGGACTGTTACAAAATTGGTTACTGCACCAGACAGAAAAGGAGCAGCTACTTGGACCCCAAATTCAGACTTAGAAGTACATTGGATTCCATCACAGTTTTAAAGTTTATTCTTGAGTGTAAGGCTGTAACTCTGCACCTTTCAAGTAGCTTAAATTCTTGTCTGGAAAACAGGTACAGTAGAGGTTTGCTTTCATCTTAGTTTTTGTCTTGTGGAACCAGACAAATCAGGTCAGTGTTGTGCAGGGACCATGGATTTAGCTAAGTGACCACAGAACTGATTAGAAATTGTTTGGGTTTGACGTCTTACTTTTTAGCTGTACTTTGTTCTTGCAAAGGGATAATGAGCATAAAGCTAATGTGCTTGCTGGATAACTACTGTGTCCAACAAAAACCAAAAACCAAAACAAAAACCAAACCACAAACTCTACTGTGTTCCAAGGATTTAGAGTATTTAACAGGATGAGACTTACATCAACTGTTTTTTCACTCTGATAAGATATTTAAAAGGAGCTAAAAAAAAAATACAAGTTAGTAGGCAGAACCTAAATCATAAGCATGACAGAATCACACTAAACTTAAAGCAGCAGAATTCCATCTATGGAAGGATTATTGCAATACCTTCTATCCATGTAATCTTCCTACAGAATAAAAAGGAAATAAACTAACCATCACTGCTAATACCAGTTACCAAATTCCATTTTTCAAAAGAATTACCCAACTAAGGACAAAATTTTTACTGTTACAAAGCTGACTAGAAGCAGTATTTCAAAAGCAGGGAGTCCCAGATTGTGAGTCATTCATAAAAGCAAACAGAAAATACATGTACCTCAATATCTTCTTTATATTTTAATAAAGGGGCATCCATTATGTTTTTCAAAGAGAAATTTTCAGAGTCAACATCAAAGCGATGCCCAGTCACTTGTCCAATTCTTTCCCAGTGTCTTGACATCATTGCCTAGACAGTCCAGAGGAATTAGGGAAGATGAATTAAATTTCATTCTTAGGACTAGAATGGTCACATACTTTTACACTGCATCTTAAACAAATAGAGGAGTCTCAATTTCCATTCCACTGAAAGCATTAATAGTTCTTCTAATCATATCATGATGTCTTTTGTTTTGCTTTTTCTGTAACTAAGCCTAACTTGATTTTTGCCACAAATAGAGCTGCTTTTATCTTTAAAAAAGAATTATGGAAAGCATCTTACAGTCATACAATATAGTCCTCAACAGAGTTTTTCAAGTGAATCTTATCTCCAAATTACTATGTTGAACATACTTTGTTTGCCATCATTTCAAGCAAAGGACAGCTCTCTGTGAAGTCATCAATCTTCTTTTTGAGGTCTTTAAAAGCTTGCCATTCCTTCAGTGCTTTCGGTAGCTTACGGATTCTTAAAAAGCACACAAAAGAATAGATATTTTATTCTTAATAATCATATCCCACCATTTAATGGTACAATATATTCTCATTTTTCAACCAGTGGACCGGGACACTGTAAATGAAAATCCAGTTGCAAGTTAGCAGCATAATATATAGCTGATTGTTCTGACTGTAGGCATGAAATGCTGATGAAGACAGTAAATTGGTTTCCATTTCAGTTTGAATAACAGGAGGTTAATTTCATGTGCAAACCGATGTCTGAACTTAAAATTTTTCAGTGCCATTCTTTTATAAAAATATTTTAAATTTCACCAATTTCATACAAAGGGAAAAGGATCACAAAGATATTTTTTTGAGCAAAATAAAGTATATCCTAAACTAAAATGGACTTGTTTGCAAACAGAAAAATACTTCCATTTCAATCAAACAAGTCCTATTTTATACTTAGTTTGTACAAGGGATATTTAAAGAGAAACCTTACTTAATACATAATTCCAAGATAAAAAAAAATTTGAAAATAAAGTCTTCTACTGTGAATTGTCACATCTCCACTTGCTTCTAACAAGTCATGCCAATTGTTATTTGCCAAATCTATGGACCAAAGACTGACAGCACTTCTCTTACAGCTCGATAGCAGAAACAAAAAGCTGCATAAAACCATCCCATAATGAAAAATTCCTTCAACATAATTCTCCATTTTTCTCAGATCAAAGTCAGACAGATCTGTCACACAACACTGCAGTATGTGTGAATTCTTCCATGCTTGCTGGTAAGAGGTATATGAGCATGGACATACTGACATGGCACTACTCACTGTAGTCTTTCACCTTGAGCCCACAAAATCCATAGTATTCAATATCCTAGAGAAAAGTATTGCAACGTGGAAACTACCACTCTTCATGTATCTATAAGGCATTAAAGAGTAGTTCCTGGCTACTTCTATGCTGAGACACAAGCAACATTCTTCCAAACTTCATCTTAGGCTGGAAATGGGATCTCCTAGCTTAGTAATTTTTCTATACAGATACTTTTTTCCTTTGCCTTTGCCTCAGTAACATCTTCTAACAACAAGTACCATGAGTTATACACTATCAAAAAGTTGCTCCACTGATCAGGCTTAAACTTCCTTCTTCAATTTACTAGACATTCTCTTTACACTATATTACAGTAAAATATAAAGGGAAACTTCTTTCTAGCTGTTATTATAAACATTTTTTTTTATAATGGATATGGATAGGATAGTATAGCACATTTCTTTTCAAACTTCTGTATGTAATTTGGTTCTCATTTATATTCTGTAATTCCCGTTAAAACATAGACTGGTGCAGATAAGTACTCTAAAGGAATGGAGGCACAGAATTCTTAAGACCTGCATACAGACTAGACTTTTGCATCTAACAAAATTTCCCAGCAATTCTGTCCAGACTCCAGTGCCCAGAATCAGAATTCAAAGAAAGCTGGCCATGTGGAAACAATCCAGATGCTGTTTGTTCATGAGATCTTGCCTCTGAGAGAAGTAACAAGCTGGGTCAGGGAAGTCGTGCAGCCTCAACCATGGCTGTTGAGAAACTAAAGGTCTGTCTTTACCTAAACTCCTCTCATTTTAGCAAACCACGGTCTCACCTAATAGTTATTTTGCATGTAACATGGAAAACATTCTTCCTCTCCAATCTTATAATAACTCTTCAGAATTTAATGTGGCTACCTACTTTTGTTGAAAGAATAATTTCAGTTCACACAATTGCACAGAAGTGAACAGTGACTTCAAAACTGTGTCCAGCATCACAGAGAAGGTAATATGTAGAGATAAACTATGCAAGTTATTTATTCTTACAGCCCCCTTACCACGGGTTTATGTATCTTATTCATAACTACCATGGCAGTATACCCCAACAAGCTTAGAGTGACTTGCAGATTGAGCTAAGTATGGTCACGCAACAGCTGCATATTGCACCACAACCTGCAATTAGTGTAGCTGTGATGAGCACCTGAGCTTGATATAAAAAAAAGCAGATTTTTGCCACTCAGGGCAACTTTCACAGGATAATTAACACTGAAAACTGAGAAATAAAAATTTTATGCAATTCAACAAATAATAACTTACCTGCTTTGAAAATCCAGAAGTTCATTGTTAATTTTTTCAGTATTTAAATCACTCCAAAGTATTTCATTGTATCCATCAATATTAGCAGTAACTGAATTATAAAGACTGTAAAGTTTCTGAAGCAATGAAAGCTCACGTTTGATTTTGTGCAGTTGAGGATACTCTGTTTCAAATTTTAAAAGAATAAATTTGTGAATGCTCATTAGGTATAACTGTATTCATGAACACAGAGATCCGTATATTTCTAAAACTGGTATTTAGTAAATGTCTGAAATCAGATCTGTGGTCTTTTACATAGTATAGTAAGACAAAATTTTTCAATTACGTTATGTAAGAACTTCCGATTTTGATGTAATTAATTGTTTAGATTGCTGAGTTTTATAAACATTTTTCTATAACAGTATATGTAATCTTATAAAGAAGGTGCTGCAACTTTCTCTGAGGAAGATAATGTTGAAAAAGAAGCTGAAATTCAAAGGAAAGCACATTAGTTTTATACAACAATTAAAATGTGCCCCGTCTCGGTTTGCACTATTTACTTAAGAGGCAGAGATGGGCGACAAGGGTTGTGCTAAAGAGTATATTACACAATAAAAGTATTTTAAATGGACCTCTTTTGTTGTAATTTTTTGTTTAGTTTCTCTCATATCTTTGAGAATTTCTCATTAAATATATCGTGGTCACTACATATGTCTTCAGTCAGGAAAATATACTGAATTTAATATGTACTAATTAAAGTGCTTATTATACATTCTGCTGTAACTTTAATTCACACCACAGTCTTCCAGATTTGAGAAGTATCTGACTAGGAGGCAGAAGGATGTTACAGATCAGTTGCACAGCCCAAGGGAATTCATTATATACCTGGAGCAGGGACAACTTGAGTACTTCAGCAACATGTTCACCACATTTGTGCATGGAGGAATACAGATGGGAGAAATAGTTGGCTCTAAACAGAAAAAGTAAGAGAGCAAAGCAGCTGAACCCTGAAATACTCAGAATAGTGCAATATTTTTCCATATTTTATGTATGCGCAGACTGAGAGTCAGTTTCGTACAGCTGCTTTTCATAGGAAAAATAATAATAATTTAATGCAAGGAACTTTTCTACAATGAATCCAGTATTGAAGGTGTTCAACAGAACACAGAAGGAAAATTTAATAGCCTAGAACCAGGTACCCATATGTCTTGAGAAACTACCTGAGATAGGAAGACCAAATAATTCTTCTCCAGCAGATAGAGAGATATACTTCCTCCACAGGTCATCAAATTTGGCTTGAAAGATCTGTAATCTGTCACTTGCTTCATGGGGAGGAACATTCTCCTCACTTGGGCCCCTGTAAAAAAACAAACTTATTCAGTGGAGGTATCAACCATAAAGGTTTCTGAAAGAAGCACAACACAGATCTGACTTGCTGAGCAGTATTTAATATTTTTTCTATACATTTTCAAAAAAGATACTAAAAGAGAAAATGCAAAGTATATTCAGTGTCCCAGCATTACATATTGAACAGTCCTTGAAAGAAAGACCAATTTATTGTCTAACAAAATTCATCTGGGCTGCTATCCATATTAAATACAACTAAAAAGACCTATAATTATTTTATCTTTGTTATTTTCCATTTCTTTTTCTCTGTAAAATACATTTTAATAATTATTTTCATTTCTATTCTTAAAAAGAGAAAGACAGCAGGTATATCATTCAAGAGAGAAAACTGTGGTAGCCTGTATTAGAATCATAAATAAGCACTTGGAAAAATAACACAAAAAATATGATTTTGCCCTAATGAGTATGTTTCAGCAGGACTAGGTGCAATCCCCAGTTGCCATGCCTGTAACCACTTCCTGAGTGCATCATAGTATTTTGATATTAAAACTCTAAGTATGTCCTCTTCTGTTGTGCTATGGGTATTTCTAGAAAGAAATACAGACACACGGACGTCAGAGAGTAGTGCAAGCTGGCTGCTTGGCAAAGGACATGGAACCAGAAGGTGACAGCAGTAACAGTGTCAGCAGAGGCAGTAGTCAGGCCCTGATTCCATAGCACCTGAGCATGGAAAGCAGGGCAGGCTGGGGACAGCAGTCTGGTTCAAACAAGAGTCCAGATCTTTAGACAAGTCCACAATAATTACACAGAGGCAAGGTCACGCGGGGAAGGTGAATCAGAAAGTCAGGGTCAAGAGTAGGTCTAGGGAAGGCAACCAGGATGAGACACAATCCAGTGGTTATCAGGCTGTTCTGAGATCAGGCTGAGTAGTGAGTCTTTGCACTGGGATCCAAATTCAGCTCAGTAGGGTCAATGACCAGGCACAGGCATAACTGCAACAGAGCTGGAGCTGTAGGTCAGGGAGCCAGGGAATGAAGCCTCAGCTTAAAAGCAGATCCCACTGGAAGGAATTTCAGCCTTGCTGAGGCCTCCCAGCACAGCCATGTGAGACTGCTCTGCTATCAAAGAAAGGAGGAAGCCCTCAGATGTACTAGCTCTAAGTTGTCACTGAGCCCAGGCAGCTGAACCCTCAGGAGGCAGGATGCTCTCAGGGTCCCTCCAACTGGTAGCAGTCACCGGGTTTTTCCATGAATTGCTGTAGAGAACTGTGAGAGCAAAACTGCAGGCAGTATTATCCATGCACCCACATTAGCAGCTTGATGCTTTAGTAGGTTCAGTTTAGGTGCAAATACACCTTGTGTCTATAGCTGAAGTCTTGAGCCTTGCCCTCTAATACACTGATAGTGTGCCTTCAAAAAGTTTCACTCCTGGGGAAGCAAAGGCTGAAGCCAAGCATGCAGTTACCATATGGAGCACCTTGCTTGCAACACCTACACAAAAGCATCTGCCCTAAGAGTAGAGTATATATTACTCAAGACCCTCTAAGAGTGTGTGCTCTATGCATGCACTGGATTCTTTTCATAACAGTAAAGTACCCTGAGGAGGCTGTACATAAAGCTGTTTTACACTGCCCATGGACTACAGGAGTGCAGTGCGTGCCTAAGGGTCAGCTGCTGACATGAACTTCATTGCCAGAAAACATACACTATGGATGTATGTTCCTAGAGCCCTAGAGGATCATAGCAAGACAAATCCTGTCTTTCCTTCTTTGTTGCTAATGCAGAAGTGCCCAGTGAAGCACAAACATCCTGTAAGTGAAATAAAAAAACCAAAAATTTTGAAAAAGGCCAAAGTAAAGTTAGAAGTAAGACTGAGTAACAATCAGTGAACTTAGAAATACCCAGAAGTGGAATCTCCACTCAATTTATATACTATATGCTATTTTGAGATTCTAAATAGTTTATATATATATATATATTAAAATTATATCTTATATTTAGAATCTCAGAAATATTTCAAATTTAGATCTGGATTGAGAACTTGATTGTGTTGTTTTTTTTTCCCTAACCTATTAACTCCTCCAGAATTTCACCAATTCCAGCCAGCATTGAAATCATGGAAAAAAATCTGTGACAGCCCATCTTCTAATCTTCTGAAATTAGGGGTTTTTTTCAGCTGTTATATATACATTGAGGGTGCACAGTATTTATTCTCTGCAGCCCTTTAGATGCCCCATTTATGAACAATCACTAATAAAGCATCATTGTATTTCATCACAGGTCACCTACTTTTCATAATAATCTTTGTAAAAGTCTGCAGTATCAATCTTGAATTTTTGAACACCACTCAGTAAATCTGTTTTCATATCTGGCTGTACCTTCAGCAGCAAGTCTTCAACCTGCAGTGCCTACATGCAGACAAAGAGGAAAAGCAGACAAAAAAGACACAGGAAAAAGGAATAGTTTAAAGTAAGAAAATAGTTTTGTTCTAGCATTTCAACATTTAAAAGACTGACAATAACTTTGCTATATATATGACTTGAGAAATACTACGGCTATGATACCTGTGCATTTAGGTTCTTCCAGGCATAAGCTAATCCATCAACTCTTTCTGTATTTCCATCTTTAAAGAACAGATTGTATTTGTGAAGTACAGAATAAGATTCTTCTATAGGTCCAACTGTCATGTCAATTTTAATCTCATTCTCACGAATTTCCTTTAGTGCTTCCATTGCTCCCCGTACATCATTCAGGTCATGTATAGGTGTGCTTAATCTCTTACTGACATTTTCAATGAATGAATAAATCTCATCCATGTCTGTGGCAGATCTTTTATTCAATGCTAATCCAAATGTTCTTTGTCTTGAACGGCATTGCTGAATTAAAGCTATTTTCAGTGAGTCTGTTGCAATATCCACCGATTCCAGTACACAGTGACTTGGCAGTTCCCTGATTTGCATTTCTAATTGCTAAGACCAAAAAAACAAAAAAGGTGGTTCAGCTTTTAATTTCACTACAGTTTCCCTGGACAGATCATTTTTATTGGAGATATAATACTTACAGAAAAATACTCAATTTGAGTTTGGAATTCAGCCATTGTTGGTTTAGTATCTATAAACTCCCTCACTTCTTCCTCTGGATCCTATATAAAAGAAGCTTATTTTAATGATTATTTAGCATTAGTATTACAATAACCTAAGGGGAAGCCATCTGCCTGATGTACTGTGCAAACACAAATGTTCCATTTCTTAAAAAGCTTAAGATACAAGCATTAAGATCAAATTATTTCACTTGAATTGCTTTTCCTGACTCTTTCTTTAAAGCCTGTGAAATCTATCTGCAACTCAAAAACTGGGACAGATCAGGATATCCTTTATCCATCCAAATATTACTGCAAAATGTAGCTGTAACATTTTTCTGGAAATATTCACTTCTCCGTCTCCCTTTATCTCTGCAAACCCCCAAAAGCAGCTCACATCGTCTAACAGGTATTTAAATGGCAGTAATTGTACTCAGCTATATTCACTCTTTCTGAAATGGCCTCACCATTTGTAGGAGAAAGAACAGTTTGGTAGGGAAGGATAGATCTAAGGGAAGAGAGGGCATTTGGCTTGCTGAAGATTGTTTAAAGGCAACAGAGCACAGAGCACCCTTTCTTTTCACAAGAAAGGCCTCTCTGCAGAGCCAAGAACTTCTGTGCCACCAGCTCAATAAATGTGTTAGACTTTCAGATCCATTGCAAACAAATGACCTTCACTCAGCTCAATGACATTATAACATTTATCTACAGTCTGCATCGTGAGTTCCCTCAGCTGAGAAGCTGTTACAGCTTCTGGCCAATAATGAGTTACCAGTGACAGTTTCCACCGGTCCCACAAAGATTATAAAGACAGGGGGTAACAGTGCCAACTCCTGAGGAATTTTAATGTTAAGAAGCAGATTAATTGACTGGTTTAGAGGATTTTAGTAAAAAGGAAACGTCATGCTACTGCACTATCCAGCCTGATGGTTTGGGTGAAATGACATACCATCAACATAGGGCTAGATCAAACAGTAACTCCAAAAACTGGGGTAACTAAGCATTAAGAGTTGGGACCCCAGAAGCCATAAAAAAGTGAAAATGTCTGTCTTAGCCTGAACTAACCACAAGAGTTGGCTGTGAGAACGTGGTCATCTATGATTTGGTTTAGGAAGGGGAAGTCAAAAATAGAGAGCAGTTACAAAGATAAGATTACTCTCATTTTGATTGATCCACAGAGTTGAATCTCACTAGTCAGAATGTTTACTTCATGACATATCTCCTGCCAAGCAATCTTCACATCTTTACTATTTATGCTACTGGGCCCACTTCCTAATGAAGACAATTTCATCAGCCCAGTTCTTCTTCTGCTTAGGAATCCTTATTACTGAAATTAGTTTATCATTATTGTGAAGAAATAGAAAAGCTGCTTTCAGCAGTGGTTGCTGAAGAAGAATTTGTCAGTTTAATATTCAGGACTAGTTTTGTAGTCTGCAATTTCTCAGAGATTCTGCTAAACTATTCTTTTTTATAACTTAGGCAGATGATGCTGTGAGAAAGATGCATGTGTATGACAGCATAACCTTGTTTATGCTTCTACATTCTTTTTTGTTCTGCTTTCTTCCTAAGATAGTTTAATTGGTAAAGAATAATAGGCTCTGGATCACACAAGAATAGCCAGAGAAGGTATTAGGGAGTAGGAGCTGTATCACAAAACCAATGCTTCCTACTGAGGAGAGTCTTGTTATGCAACCCCAACCAGTTTATTTAGAAGATTTCACGATACAGCAAGATTATTACATATGGATTTAACCTTGTTCCAGATGCTTGAAAATTCAGAAAAGCTCTTCAGAAGATCCGATACTTCAGTTTTAAGAGATAAAACAATTGTACTTAATTGGATCACCACTTTATTTACATCCTTATGCTCGATGATCTGCTTGTCTAATGGTTTCAGTGCAACCATCCTGGTGAGTTTGCTCTCATCACCTAGCTCTACAGCAACAGCTTGTTCAATCTGGCATAAATTAAACAAACAAACAAAAAAAAAACATGTCCAGTAGATTTTTACTTAGTTTTACATTGACATTATGGACTGCCCAATAATGCATGCACAGTAAGTACTTCTAAGAACAGAAGGCTCCGCAAGAAGACTCCCTGCTCTTACTTTGGATTTTTACTATAATTCTAGTGTTAAAGTTAATTTTATTAAAAAATGCACATGGAGCTCTATATTAATAATTTCTGAATTATATCTGTCAAATATGCATCATACATAAGTACAACTGTACTGCTTACTGCTCCTACACAACTGTTCAGGTTTTGCTGCTTTCTTTAGTGCAGAATTACAATCTATGCCATTCTTGGCCAAAAAAGTCCTGGGGGCAATGTAGTGTTGGCTGCTTGGAAATAAGCAACCAAGACCTCTTGAAGAAACCAAATTCAGCCCGCTCTCTCCTAGTTTGTTTGGCTTTCATTATTTATTTGCAGAACCTGAATGTTTTGGGTTGGTTTGGTTTTTTTTTTTCAATTGAAATGTGCTGATCTGAGATTAACTTAAAGCTTTTGCCTGGAAAAAGTGATAATAATTTATACTCAGCTAGTAGTCCCTATGGATAATTCTCATACATTCTCTGCAATATCATTATCACACTTAACAATATTTTAGAAATACTTTTATTAAAGCAATTTTGGATTTCAATGTTAAAAATGACCAAACATAAGGTTTATGAATTATTGATCTTGTGTTCAATTAGTTGATATAGAAATTAAAAACCAGGGCCGTCACTTAACAGCAAGCTCCACCAGATTGCATGTCAAAGTATTGGTACAAAACCTATCCTTATGAGATTAAGAAATGTTAACCAAAATACTAAAATTTTTAAATAATTAAAACAAAATACTCACCAGCTGCTGTTTATGATGTAAGTAAGCAAATTTCCACAGAGGGATATCTTTTGCTATTGATAATACAATGTTTACTGCTTTGTTTACAGCATTCTGAAAACAGCAAAACATTCTCCTTGAGTACACAGAGATCATGGCAAGTGGGGAGGAAACGCAAAAAGGGAACCTCCAAACAATACCAAAATGGAAGAACTATACATCTGTCTTTACAGAAAATATTTTAAGAAGCATGAAGTAGGATCACCCAAATCACATTTTAAGTGGAAAGAGCACTCCATAAAGCTTTATCACAGTCCTTCTACTGTTCTGTGGTTTTCAACCAAAACTATAAGAGAGCTTTATGAGCACTAATAATGAATCACTGGGGATCATAACTTAATTATAGTACTACTTACCCTCAAATTGGTTATTTATTATTCATAATAATACTTTTCACTTTCACATCAGAATTCTTGAACACATTTGTCTCTATAATCTATACAGGCAGCTATAGAAATTATAATATAACTTCTGTCTCTGCTATTTTTAAATTCTGCTTTGTGGTCTGATATCTTAGTGACAACACCATGAAGGCTGCACATGAAATCGGAGAAAGAATGCACATACTGATTTTTACAGTGACAATGCCAAATGAGAAGTCCACAAATCGACACCACAGACAACTTTGTGAATAAAGGGCAGTGAGTGTAAGTACATGTGTAAGTGTTCAAAGTTTTGCACTGATTAGAGCTTTAGCTAGAAATATTTTTCTTTACAGTTCACTCCTGCAGAATGCTGATTTACGAACGACATTTTAAACTGATAAACATTGGTTTATACTCCAAAAGAGTTTAAGGAGATCAAGTCATGCAGTATCAATGACATTCATCTTTAATTTTGCATTCACTTTGGAATGTCTGCTTCTAAGCAGAGGGCTGTGAATGTAGGTTACTGAGGGTTTTTTTTAAAAAAAAGTTCCTTCTACTGCCCTGCCTAACAAATCAGATTGGTGGCTTCGTGACTTTTCACCTTTTTTTGCCTTCCTTTTAGTTCTTAGATTAAACTCACACATGTTGTTTCTAAACAATGCATTTATAAATGTTTTACTATAATGACTGAGATGCACAGTTATCATGTTACCTGAATATCCTCAAGATTTGGTCTCAAGACAACATTTGGAATAGCCAGTTGAATTTCAGCTTTGAACAAAGGAACCCTCTGGGTATCTACAAACTTGGTCGTCTGATACCTAGAGTCAACAACACGCAATCGATGTTTTAAGGACTCTAAAGAACTCTTCATGCCTAGATAAAAATAAGATTTAAGTGAGGATATATTATATGCCACAATAAGCTTTGGGAAAAAAAAATCTTAAAATTTAAACATCTGAAAAAGACAGACTCACATCTGATCAAAGACTCAGTATTCTTCTGACAAAGCTGTCCCACCAGATTATAATAACTACAGGATAGGCATTCTTGGCAGCGTGTTTTCTGTTTCAGGTCAGTATGTGTACAGATGAATGAATCCTAAAGGGTTAAAAGGAAATTCTTCAGAAAACAGCCACGTTATACAGCATGTAAGTGAAACATCAAGCATCTGACTAGGTTATGAAAGTTACTTTTTACAAAAATGTCTTCTTACCTCCAGAGTTCTGCCAGCATCTGCTTTCAGCCTGTGCTTAAGAATATCTACCAGTTCATACACAGAGCATTCCACTTGCTGGCTTTGTCTACAAAAACAACCTTACAGTCACACATAGGGAATCAAACATATGGAATACTCTTTGGATTTTTACAGGCACGCATCCCAAGTTATACTGTGCAGTGAAGAATTGTAACTACAGGCAAATACCCTTATACTTTCTGATTTGTTCCTATTGCTTGGGCATACAGAGACTGTCTGTGTATTAAGATATGCAGATTAAGAAACCCATTTGCCAGAATCTATTATAACTGATTCAACTGGACTTCATAATACTTAAAGAAGCAGATGTTTTGCACAGTGAGCATAGACATCTTTTTGGAGAAATAAACAACAAATTTTCTGGTATAATCTGGGAAATAGGCACAGGCCAAAAAAATTGCAGCACCAGGAGAATGGGAACTCTTATATTAGCTAGCTAGCACTAAGAATCAAGCAATTAATATGGAGATGAAATTTCAAGTCTTATCCATCCTCATTTTTCTTGCTACTGATAAGAATGGCATAAGAAAAAAATATGAAATGTTAAACACTACAGAAGCAGTGTTACACCTACTTTATTCAAGACACTTGTGAGACTTTCCTTGTGTCCTGAGACTATCATTCTGCCTGGCGCTTTATTAAAATAACACTCTAAAGGCGCATACAAAGGTAATATGTAAATAATCCCTCCCAAACATAGCTTTCCAACCTATGCAAGGAATAAACCTACTGTGACAGTTTGTGAGCAGCAGAGATAGCAATCTTTTCTGTATGTTCCAGGAAGGAAAGCACATCTATAGGTTCATCCTCTGGCAAATTTAGCAGAGCAGTGTTTGACATATCCTCCAGAATTCTTTCAATTCTGCATTCCAGGGTATCAGCCACTTCTTTGACTACATAGTCCAGCTTCTTCAGGGTACTATGAACATTCGCAATAACTAAGCAAGGAAAAGAAAATCAACACAAATCATGCAACATAGAGACCCCTTAAATCTCATCATCCTCTCTCCCAGTGTTCCATTTAATGACAATAAAATATGCAAACATGGAACTGTTCAAAAAACATGTGGACGTTGCACTTAGGGACATGCTTTAGTGGTGGTCCAACATCGTACCAAACACCTCCATGACCATGTCCCAAAGTGCCACATCTACTCATTTTTTGAACACCTCCAGGGATGGTAACTCTACCACTTCCCTGGGCAGCCTGTTCTAATGTCTGACCACTCTTTTGGTAAGGACTTTTTTCCTAACAACCAATCTCAACTTCCCTTGGTGCAGATTGAGGCCATTACCTCTTGTCCTGTCACAAGTTACTTGTGAGAAGAGGCCAACACCAGGCTCACTACAACCTCCTTGCAGGTAGCTGTAGAGAGCAATATGGCCTCCTCTCAGCCTCCTTCAGGTTAAGCAATCCCAATTTCATGTCATCTGTAAACTCACTGAGGGTGCACTCAATCCCCTCATATAAATCATTGACAAAGATGTTAAACAGGACAAGGCCCAGCACTGAGCCCTGGGGAATGGCACTTGTCCAGTTGCTA
This sequence comes from Indicator indicator, assembly GCF_027791375.1. Lineage (NCBI taxonomy): Eukaryota > Metazoa > Chordata > Aves > Piciformes > Indicatoridae > Indicator > Indicator indicator. The sequence goes on along the minus strand of NC_072015.1, from coordinate 34,839,568 downwards.
ACTTGATTTAACTCCATTTACCAAAACTCACTGGGCCTGGCCATCCACAGCCAGTTTTTAACTCAGTGAAGAATACACCTGTCTAAGCCATGAGCCACCAGCTTCTCCAACAGAATGCCATGGGAAACAGCATCAGAGGTTTTACTAAAGGCCAGGTGGACAACATACACAGCCTATCCCTCATCCACTAGCCAGGTTAACTGGTCATACAAGGAGATTAAGTTGGTCAAATAGGACCTGTCCTTCACAAACCCATGTTGGCTGGACCTGATCTCCTGGTTGTCCTGTACTTGCCATGTGAGCACACCTAAGATAAACTGCTCCATAATCTTTCCCAGTACCAATTTCAGGCTGACAGGCCTGTAGTTCCCCAGATCCTCCTTCTAGCCCTTCACCTTACTCCTGTCTGATTTACTTCCATAATCAGGAGGAAGGACTTGGTGTGTTTTTCCCTTGCATAGATGAAATGCTTTTCCTAAAAGTGACAAGGAAGTATCTGGCCAATACCACCTAAGAGCATCAATGGTTCATCTCTTCTTCTCCTGTCACATACATTTATTGATGTTTAAAGAAGTCCATGACAGCTGCATCAGGCCTGGGGTAAAAGCATCCTCGACCTGTCCTATGAAAGGTTTCATCAATGGTTTCAGCATGACAGGAATGCCATTCCGACACTCTTTATAACTGATCAATAGATTCTGTAGTCTGCAAGATATAACAAGGTTAAGAATGTGCTTATTTCAGACATCTGAAACACACATAAGTTTGGACGCATTTTCTGTTAAGATTTGCAAATTCCAAGTCCATGTTAAAAATAAGAACTCCTCCCAGCTCTTATGAGGTCAAACTAAGCCTACAGCAGAACCAGACTGGGGAAATAACCACCTTCAGGAAACCTTCAGGAAAGTGACTATGATCTCTTTAGATAACTTTTCTTCCAAAGAAAGCTTATTACAGTTAAAAAAAATCAAGAAATTGAAAATGTATTTTTGTTCCCTTCTTCCTGTTTCACAAGACACGGTATGAGATGACACTGATTACAAGAAAAGCTAGATCCAAACCATTCAGGGCACCAACTATCAAAGATAAAGAGGCCAAATTCTGAATCAAGACTTAGAAAAGTCCTGGGTTCCTTATAAGAACTGCTGCAAAACCAGTAATAGCTGTGTTCTGTGCCAGATTTAAACCTTAACTTTAAACATCATAGTTAGAAACCATATACTGAGATAACCCATTCACAATATATCCAAAAGTGTTTTTCCAGAGCAGCTTAGGTAAAAATATGCAGTCTCTGAATATATCTTCATTGTTTGGGGAGTCAATCTGAAGTCTTTCTTAGAATAGAAAGTAAGTTTGGAATTTTTTTAATTGAAAATATTTTATGTACTCTTTTTTCTCTCACATGGCAGAAGTTGGATAGTGGTTGCTTGCTAGAGGACTGTAGTACATAGAGTGGTGCTTGTACATTAAAAATGTTAGGTTAATTCGTCCACAGATAATTAATTTGAAATATGGTGTTGTAAGAGTGAAAGACTGAATGCTTTAACCTAAAGAACACATCTGACAAAGGATTACTTTTTTTATGATCTACCATCTGTTATTAGTGAGTTACAGAATTAATAATCAGCACCCCTGAGAATGAAAAGAACTCCTCCAGCACAGAACTGGACTCTTACAAGAAGCAGAAATAAATTGTTTAAAATCACCAGAAGTTATTTCAAATATTCAACAAAAGAAAGCAAATTGTAACTTAGGTGATGTATTACCTATACAAATTTTTGGGTTGTGCTTTAATCAAGTGATAAATTCCAGCTTGTTTTTCTAACAGAAAAAAGCTTTTGATGTAGACTATAATATTTTGGAGTGTGATCCCTATGTAGTAGCACATAGAAACCTCATTTACAGAGCAGCTGTTGCAATAACAAAAGAAAAGCATGCAGGCATTTTCTAGTAATGAGATATTTGTGGAGATAGGAACAACTGCATGTCACCAATATTACTGTGGAAATGCAGGGGGAAGCAACTAAATTTCAATTAAACTCCATCAGAGAGAAAAATTATAATAAATCAAAAGCATAAGCAACAGACATAAAGCTAGGAATTCCCATTTGCAGATGAGAATCAAATCCAAAAACAGTTCACTCACGCCACTTGATGTCTTTTAATCTGTTCTTCGTCTGCACACAAGCCAAGGACAACATCTGGAACTTCAAAATGCATTTTTTTCAGGTATTTTGTTTCATAAAGTACTTCCAGGACTATTGGGTCCAAGTTTACAAGTAATTCCTTCATGTAGCAGTATGAGAGGAAAACAAGAAATAGAAAATAAAGCAGTAGTTTGATGCCTACATGTATCATAAAATGCACTGGGTTGGAAGAGACATCCAGAGGTCATCTAGTCCAAATGCCCTGCTGTGATATAACTGTAATATAGAACAATGTAGGTGAGTAAAGAACATTTTTCAAATGGATACCTGTGTTTCTACACAGATCATTATGCTCCTCTACATATACCTGGATTTTAGAAAGTATAATCAACAAAGATACTGATTTCAATTTTCTGTCACTCCCTCACTGTGCCCTAAGCACTTGGTTCTTGTGACTTACAGAATCATAGAATCATTGAATGCACTGGGTTGGAAGGGACCTTTAAGGTCATCTAGTTCAACTCCCCTGCAGCAAGCAGGGACATCTCCAACTAGATAAAGTTAATTAGAATTAAACTTCGGAAGTTTAATTCTAGTTTTGCAGCTACACTCTGTGGAAGCTAATTTGCCTTTCATAACAGTTTCTCCATCAGTAGACTAGGGAATATGTTGTCAAGATTAATCTCTGTACACTTTTTGAGGCACTAAATGCTATTAAGATGATAAATAAATTTGAAAACTAAGCTCTAGCTGTCAATTATGCCATCACAAGTTCAAAAAATGCCACATTTTAAACATAATTTCTCTGCACCACAACATAAAAAAATAATCTGTGAAGTAAGAACAGTAAGATTTTCTGCCTCATCAAGCAGTTTTGAAATCAAATTAATGAGATTGCAAAAACAAGAAACAAGATGAAGTCTGTACCACAAATACATATAAAAAGAACAAAAAGACCAAAAATAAATTAAAAAAATAATTAACCCCCACACACACAACACCAATCCGAGTCATTCATTTTTTCACTCCTGTTAGGACTACTTTAATGTTGTGCTTGTCTATCTGTGATATGATTAAAGTAGCATGTGTAATAATAGACAATGCAACAGTAATACAGAGAATAAATCATACTTACTTTGGTTTCTGGGTGCCTGACAAGTAAGGAAGCACACAGAGCATTTCTAGCCTGGTCAGCAAAACTGCACCAGGCTCTATGATAAACAAGTTCAAATTCCAAAAGAACCGCAGCTATTTTATTGTAGCTCTTAACAACCTTTTTCATTTCCAGTGTCTGCAATTCGAGAGGGGGCAGGGGGAGAGGAAAACAAACACCATTTGATCAATTCAATGAGTCTAACATTGCAGATATGTCCTCCAATAGGCTTTTCCTCACCACTATTAGGAACACAAAACAAACAGAAAACTTTAAATTATGTTACTTTAGTGATAACGTAAAACACAGAACCATAGAAATATATTTAGGAATTCAATTATTAAGAAGCATTTAACTGGTCTAAACAACATAACTTTTTCCCTGACTTTTCCTCCCAGTCTTGCCGATAAACCAAAGTCTATACTATGACCTATACAGGGCACAGATGTCCCATTGAGAAAGCTCTAAAAATGTGTGGCTAGTGTTTGAGGTTAAATATCTCAGTCCTCTTCATTACACAGCATAGCAGACAGAAGGATTTCATCTTAGGTACACAGCCAACAGTGCTGGTATCCAGATGAACAAACTCAAGTCCCAGAGGAGACAAGAGCACCGGCCTAAGTCATCAGCTTAATGTCTCAAGGAAAGTAACTGTCCCCAGGCATAGAATAACAATGCTGCAAAAAGGAATTCAAATCCTAGAGCAAACACTAACATCCTGTTGGATGAGCTTGAATATAAGTTGCTAGAAAAACAAGCTTAGGAGTATAAAAATAAATCATGTGTCTGTTAGCGACATGCTTGACAGCCTTGCACAAATCCTCCTCTGCTAATTCCAACCTTCAAAAGCGTGGTTTTCTTTTTAAGGAATGTCATTGGATGGTCAATTTTCCTGTATAACTGCTGAGCCCACATAATCTTCCCTGTTACCTAAAACAGAGAAGATATGAAGTTATATTTCCATTAACTTAAAATAGTCAAGAAACAAAGCCTTTTTTCTCTCTCATTTATTTAATTCTTACTGGTGGTATGTTACGTGGTATAGGTGGATTTTCTTTTTGCTTCTGGTAGAGTTTTTGGACAAACTCCAAGTCTTGGCTGTACTGCTGAAGGACAATGGCATACTTCTCATCAAGATCAATATGATTTTCTCCTATTTGTTCAAGCTTCATCAGAAGTCTCAGCATCTGTTCAGTCTAAAAAAGAAGATGGAGTATTTACTGCAGAAGATGTTAATAGTTTAAAAAGTCACAGTTCATGAAGGTTTTTTTTACTTTATGTGTTTTCTAAGTTGTTTGCAAGCTGTTTTCTAGGAAACACAGAAAAGCCAGTTCAGATAAGTTAGTGAATTTTACTTCTGCATTTTGTCCCATAGAACATATATTTACCATAGTATGAACAAAGAAACTCATCCTACTACAGCACAGTGGAATATTTAATAATTTTCTGCTCTTAAATCATCACTCTTTTTTTTTCTGCAAACAATAGTGGTAGAACACCTGCACCTTTACTCAGGCTTCATTAACACCTCATATTATGACCAGGGCCTGGACCAATGAACAGTCCTGACATTAAGGTAACAGACAGCAGAAATGATTTCATTGCTCCTGCCACTCCAACATGAATAACTTAGAAATGCAACAGGAAGCATGGGGAACACCAGGATGAAGAAAGAAAATAAACTTTAAAAAATATGTCTATAAAATTGAAAAAGAAAGGTGGAACATAAAGCTGGCACTAAGTACCAATGAACATTATCATGTCACTTGTGCAAGTGACTTTTAAAATGTTTGTAATAGGCTTGATGTCCTTCTATACTATCTCAATACTTGCACAGTACAAAACTCCGGCAGTAGTGAAGGAATTCAGTAGAAGCTGTGGCTACTCAGTCTTTCAGAGCACCAGAACAAGGGGTTTGCATTTGTAAAATTACTTACAGTTACAGTCTTCTCAAACCAGGAATCCAAAAATTCTTGTATGGACTCGTACAATGTTGCAACTTGGTTCTTAAATTCAAGGTAATCTTTTTCAAACTAGAAAAGGATAAAAGTGGGAAGATAGACCATAAATATATATTGCTCCAACCATTTTGGTGCAGAAAAGACATGCAATTTTTTAAACACACTTCAAATTCCAGTTACCACACAGCAAGTATTACAGAAATGTAAGCCATTAGCCAGTTAGAGGAAAGCCAAAGGTACTCTAGACGTAAAAGACGTAAAGGAAAGTTCCTGACAGTTGCAAGTTACAGTTCAGGAAGGCAGGAGAGTAAGTCAGCACTTCCAGCACTTCTAGTGTGAGGCTGTTAATCCTGCAAAGCAAGCAGGCTACCACTCAAAAAAAATGCAGCTCACTTCCAGCATATGTACTCTGAAGCACTTGAAAAGCTAGTTCAGTTTTTACTACACTGCTCAGCGCTGGGGAGTGATATCACTCACTTCTCCCTCTAAAACCTTCATCTAAGTGCTCTTACAACTGTTATTGTAACACTGCCTTTACTGCTCCATTATTTTCAGTAATACACAGAAACTCTTCCAACTAGATGAGCTATACTCAGTGCACTGACCTGCCTGAATTAATTTTCAGTTTGCAGCTCAAAATACGTGCATCTCTAAACAAACAAGCTTAGAAGAAGTTGTCAGCAACCTTACCTATCATACAAAACCTAGTTTATAAAAAATATAACAGAAAGATTGCAAATGAAAACCAAATTTACCCAAACACCTTCAAATTGTATCAAAAGACACAAAAGGATTACTATTACAGCAAAATACTATGTGCATAACTACAATGAAAAGCGTAGAATTAAAGGAGTGATTGTCAGAGACATGCTGAATGTATGTACCTCTTTTTTTCGGTGATCCAGAATATCATACTGCTTGGATTTGGTGTTTGTAGCAATGCTCTGGTAATGAGCACTGATCTCTTCAATACCTTCTATTTTTATACACTGGAGCTCTAAAAGCCTTTCCATAATATTGCTCATGTCTGAAATCTTCTCTAAGCATTTACAGAATGCATAAAATTTTCCAAATATATAGTTTTCACTAACAATAAAAAAGCAACAGAGAATGTTATGCAAATGTATTTGTAATAGTTTATTGCTATTTAACCCACATATATTCTACGAGAACTGCTACTAAGTTTCACATTAAAAAATTTATGCTGTAATATTGTACTTATAAATCAAGTAAAAACCATTTTGAAAGAATGGATATAAACAAGATAATGCTTATCTTTATAAATGTTAATTAAAAGCCTTTACCACATTTCACAGGTGTTACTCTTTTAAATAAGACATTTGCTGGGGACCAAAATGTGAATTTACAATACTAAGAAATGCCTCATGCTCTAAGTGCCAAAACAGGTAAATGTCTCCTTGGTGTTGTGACAGATAACTCAGCCCAAAGCTGATTAAATTCCCCTTTTTTCACTTAGATTCATGACTCAGTTTTGATGGGGTTTCAGACCATACGTAAACATATGTATTAATTTAACACATGGAAAGTTCCCAGAAGTTCTCTTGGATATCTGCTAAATCAGCAAATGGCTGGCAAAAACCTGTCACTGGTTTATTCCTGAAAAAGAAAACAAAACAACAGCAACAACAAAAAAACCCAAACCTAAACATCTGCAATCTTCTGATTATAACAAACTCTACAGTTTAATTGACCTTGCTTTGCTACCCAGCAGATATAATTGAAGTCCATCTAAAAAGTGTATAAGTTAATATGATTCAATATTAGAGTGAATTATTTACCTGAAATCAAATTGCCTGTAACTTGGATTTTCCTTTAGCTCCTCCCTTATTCTCTGAAATGATGTTTGGTATTGTTCTTTGAGAGAAATGCATTGTTGTATCCTCTTTAGTAATTCTTGTCTGAGGAAGAAAGTGCAGAAGACAGAAAATGATCCTAAGGAAGGCTTTAAAAGAGTATAAACCAAATTAGAACATTTCAGTCAGATATGAAACTTTGCAAAGTGAGAACACAAAATTATACATTACCTGAAACACGTTCAAAGTATGAGGATTACATTAAAAGGTTTTAGTTTAAATGTGTTACCTAGAATGGATATTTTTAATCCAAGTTTTCTCTGACATCAAACTAAAACTTTCACAGCATAGCTCAGAAAGGACTTAGACCAAGTAATGGATGCCTACAGTTTGGCCATTTCTCATCTTCTGTAGACTGGCTATTGCTGATGGCATTTCCTTAATTTTTTTCTTTGTTTCTTTTTTTTTCTATGCAGACATGACCAGAGAGAGATTTTTTCCGGACTACAGGAAGCATGAGGCAAGTGTTACCTCTTTAAAAAGATAAACCAGGAAGATCTTGTTTCCCAAGGCCACATATAGTTATAACTTTTACAGAGATATTCACTGACCATGAGATACATAGATGAGGCATGGAAATTAGCCATAAGCCATTTACCCAAGGCTGTTTATACACTTTGGCTTTGTCTTTCATCTTCCAAAAGATCATTGGGAATTAAAGTCATGGTCAAACTTCATACACTGAAACCACTAACTGGCACAGAGAGAAACTATTACAGGGATAAAGGCAGCAGATAAGTAAATTAGAAGAATGCCTCAAAAAATAAATTTAGCTAGAATAAACAAACAAAAATATTCTAGATTTACTTATATTAATTCTTTAGAATAAACATAACAAGTACTTAATTGATTACAGACAAATTCTGAAATCTTCCCTTTACCCACACCAAAATACAGGAGGAATCCAAATTATTTCTTAGATTTATTTTTATGTCTTCCAGCCTGTTACCTCAGTGTCACCTTTGACTTGGCTGGAATTTAAGTGCAGGCATTCTGACCATCTATGTCTTGAGAAAGGTAGTAAAACCTTTTCCTTCTCACTCCAGTAACCATAATCTTGCTTGAATGATACTCTTTCAATAAATTATTCTAATAATTACTTTTCTAGTTCATAACTTTAGATGTCATTCTCATCTTAACTCCTCTTCTCTGCTTCATGAATAGAATTGACTGTGCTCTTCCCAGGCTATCTCATTTCTCATTCTTCAGATCCTCTTGTTCTGCCAGTGATGTGAGTATTCACCACCCACTTGTTACATTTCATACAAACATTTCTGTGCTACTGATTATGCTGTAGCACTTGGGAGCAGCTCCTTGCAAGTAGCTACAGAGCAGCTAACTCATTCCTTCCTTGAAATGTAGGCTAAAGAAGTGATGCCTACAAGACACCACAGGCATCAAAAGGTTTGCTGAAAACACTGTCATTCCAGCTGGCCAGCACTGCATGATTGCTGGGTTTTCTCCATCCCTCTTTCCTCCTCTCATCTCACGCTTCACTTCTTATGTTTCAGACTGCTAGCTCTTCTCATGTTTTAGATTGTAAGCTCTTTAGAGATGAGGCAAGTTTCTTGTTCTTTTTTTGTATAGTGCCTAACATTTGCTGAGAAACAGGGACTCTTGCTGTAATAATAGATGGAACAAGAACAGTAGAGAAGAACAAGACTAGTCCTAAGCTTGTCTAACCTGAATTTAAGGTGCCTCACTAGCATCATTTACACTCCTCATGTGTTTGGTCATATAGCATCCTCCATGGGGTACTCAGAAAACACAAGTCCAAATCCCATCCTATAAACTTTACTAGTTTGTCCTTGGAGGTTTTTTATGAAGAACCTTAGTTGCCAGTTCTAATTGCTTGAGTGTGTTTTGGGGCCAAAATATTCAGTGATATATGCTGACATACATTACATGGTTTTCAACACCAGTTATTTGCACAACATATGGTACATTAGGTTTTTTGCAGAGTACTACATTCTGTGCAATATGAGTAGTCACAAGCTTAAAATTAACATGGGAAATAATGTCTGGTGGGAGGACAAGGAACTATTTAAATTTACCTTTTAATAATCTTGATGACCAATCTATAATTTTATTTGCAATGTTAACAAAAGAAGATGAAATTATCAAAATTCTGTCACCTGTCCAGATCCCAGATTTTTGAAACACCTTCACATAGGTAAGTCTTGCATGTGTTAATCATTTGATTCGTGATCTTAAGAAGAAGCGACGTCATGCGCTCTGATGTGTTGTAGTATGGTGATGTACAGTAGATCATACAGATAGTATTCATTAAACTGGGTACATGTTCCATCATTGTTACCTACAACAAATGGAAAAGTCAGCCATTCAAATTTCCTAAAAATTAACACAATGGAAAATGTAACAGCTGTGGGAATACATTTGTCAGTGGATAAACTTCTTTTAGATTGCAACACAACGTTTTTCTAGACATCTCATTATAAAATGGAGCATCCAATGCATTTGCAGGGACCTAACACACTATGATCAAGAGGGAAAAATGGGAATAGTTAATGAATAAATGAGTAGGTCTTTTTCCTGAATGGGATTTTCTAAAGCAAAACCAGACACTGTATACTTTTTGGCCATGGCCTCTAGTACATAAAAGTGCTGTAGTCTGCTTTGCAAAGGAATATGCTACCTAAGGAAAAAAAAATCATGCAGTGCTACAAAAGAGTTGGCTGGATGTAGGAAAGACAAGAAGAAAGCTGGCCTTTGTTTCACCTAGATCTGTACAGAAGAGAAATCAAGAAGAGGGAGGCAATGCAACAATAATCTCTTACTGAGGATACCAAACTATAGAATCCACAGAAAAGCATGCAAGCCAGAAATACTGAGAACTCAGAACAACAGACAGGTCTAGAAAGGAGAAAAAAAAAAAAGAAGTATAGCGTCTCAAAGTCCAATTATGGCAGAATGATGAATATTACAAAAAAAAAAAAAAAAAAAAAAGCTTGAAGAGTTTTGCCTGGTGGCTGTATCTTCAAATTCATTTAAAAAATTAACTCTGAGATCCACATGGTTATGAAAATAAATTTTATCAATTTAATCAGGATGACAAGAAACACAGGCTACCTTCATGAGAAACAGCTTTAATCTGCAAAATAAGTGGAAGCTGCCCAATTTCAGCTCAGTTGAAGGCTTAAGATTTATTTAGGATATTTGCATTAAAATAATCGTGAATAACTGCTAACTGAACACAGAGACAGGAAGAAACACTGTATGTGAGGCCCAGCCTCACAAAGACAATTCACCTCAGTATCAGGTTGGGAAAAACATAATCTTTTGCTTACTTTTCTCATGCCTTTCAATTATCTTCTGGAATGACTCCTGCCTCCTACACAAAAATTAGTATTATCTCTGGCTTATTCAAAATCTGCAAACTCAATTTACTAATGCCAAAGCAGTGAAGCTGTTCATTGACCATTAAACATAGCAGTTAAATAATGAAAGAAGAAATCTCTTTAGAAGCAAAACTCTTTCCTTTCTTTTCTGAATTTTATGTTAAGTGCCTTTAGATTACTACTTACAGGTGAAGCTTTGGTAAGTGGACAAAAAAATGTATCCAATGTATATAAATATCTCACGTTGTCTTTAGCTTCATTGGCAGCAATTGTTACACTACCATCCTGAGGGAAGAAAAAAGAATTAATACTGCTGAAGTGTACTGAACAAGTTCTTGCTCTTTTACAATGCAGGGTATCACAAGACTATGTTTCCATCTTGCAACTATTTTCTCACAGAAGTTCTCCCCAGTAAGCCATTTCTTCTTTACAAAAGGAATAATTGCTTTTACAAGCAAAAGTTGGTAAGATCCACCTGGTAATCAGCAACATGTTGTATGTCTTAGAGGAAATCCTTACTTAGACTCCCAAAGATTTTCCTTCCTGGTAGAAGTACAATAGTGTGGGTTTGATAATCTAATTTACATTTTAGAATGGTTTCAGCACAGTACCCTTGCTACAATTTGCCAGGGTGTTTCCTAGGATTTAGGGAAAACAAATTCACAACTAATCCCTCTATATAATTTTGTCGGTGATAGGTGGAACTATGCAGTATTTAGGAGGCAATTCTGTATGAAGAAAGAAATCTAGTTCATCATCCTTGGCTTGCACTGGCTCTGTACAGACACTCTTGTCCATATTCCATTTATCATAAAAGTCTTCAAATATGTTAAGCACATACCCAAAACCTCAGTAAGATGACACTGTTTTCCTGGTCCATTTTCAAAACAGCAGAATACCATCTTAAGTACTAAAAGATTCTGGTGTTTGAGAGGTCTGATTGGCTGTGCATGGTCTACAGCTTATTCTCACAGTATCATAGAATCATTTTAGTTTTCTGGCTTGCCTACATTTTTGACTAAGTATACATTAAAGTTCTCCACATATCTGAAGTAGCAGCTATGCTACAAAAATCCAGCTGTCAATCATTCTAAAAGCAAACTTTTAGACACCTCTACAGTTGGGCTGCACACAGTATAGCCGGAGAGACACAGAACATGTTGTATAGCTGCATTCATTTACTTTTGCACAACCCTCTTGCCCACTACATTAATGAAAGACACATTACAGAAGCATTGACTTCTTTTCAAGTTATCTGTTTAATTTAAAAAATCATCGGTGTTATGTTTCAACAAAAGGATAATAAACCACAGCACAGAAACAGTATAAACAATGAAAATGATATTAACATTGTGTTCCATTCTGTGTTACAAGTACACCACTGTACTAATTTAAATTTTTTATTAAAACATAGTGATTACCAGCTCTTTCCATTGCTTTAATGTCTTTGATCTCGCTGCCTGAAGAATACTTATAATTTTCTTTACTCTTGAACTCTTGATCTCATCTAAAAGGCTTTGAAGAAAGAAACACTTTTAATACTCTCTTTGGAATGAAAATTTACATTTATTTTTAAAAAGTTGGGGTTTTTTTTAGAATCTGTGAGAATTAATGCAAGAATTTAACCTGTTAAATGTTGACATTCTTGCCTTCCAGTGTTCCAGCTCTGCAGATGGACCGAGGTCATCAGCTTCTCTTCTCATTTGTTCACTCTCCACCAAAATCTGTCTTATCTGTTTGATCCAAATTGTGACCGCTTCTTCAAGTTTCTCAGTGACCTCTCTGTTACTACCTTCAAAATTATAGAATGGGACAGTCTTATAAAAATCAAGAAATAAATACAGGTTTTTAGCTACAGAAGTGAAATGTCATTGTCAAACATAAACTGAGATGCTTTGTAAGCTATGTGTATTCAAATCAGTGACCAACACAAGGAAAAGATTAAGAATGTAACAACAAGATGCACACACATGCTATTTGTATCTACCTACTCTGTTACTATTGCATCTCCTTCAAAATGGAAGCAGGTAAAAACGTAATGAGTTCATGAGGCAAAAAATGCAGTGATGTGGTTTGGGGAAAAGCATATTTCAGAGGTCCAAGTAATGCATTAACTATTATGTGTATACTTTTATGCTTGTACTTCATAAGGCTTGCTTCACTTTTCTCTTACAGCCTATTCTGTATTGTAATGTACACCATTATCGACAGCCACAACCCCCCTATAATTTATAAGTCAGTATATCTTTTAGAATGCCCTTGAAGCAGAAAGAGTCCAGTTAACTTGGTTAATTATATTTAGGACTCCTGAAGCTTGTACTAATAAATAGATCTGAAGAACTTTTCCAGCTGTGTAACATTATTGTCCCATCTTAAGAGTCATCAGTTCTTGTGTGGAAGCTGCCCTCTGATAGACTCATGTAAAGCTGAGGGATTGCAAAAGAATTTACTGGTTTGGCATTATTTCACTCTGAAAGTCCATGCAGTGGAAAGCTATTGTTTTAAAGAGAGATGATATTTCTTATATACACATATAAGTGGGTTTTGGGGGCTTGTTTGTCTTTTTTTTAAATAAATACATCTTGGCTTGGCTTCACTTAACAACTACTTGACCAGCAAACTAGAAGGAACACAGGCCACTGCATACATGGTATGTCAAGGAACTACCTAATCCTTTAAGATCGATGAACTAAACAATAGGCAAATGATCAATGATTTTATGATTACGCAGTCAGATGAGCTGGCAAGAGTAAGCTGAAAAATTTATATAGCTCAAGGTAGATGAATTCATTCTTCAGAGTATTTTTTTACTAATGACATTTATTTTCTAAACAGAACCACTGTGTTTGCTGGTCTTAGAAATTACTCACCTGCGGTTATGTAGTCAGAGGGGTTCTGTAAGTTGCTAAGATAAATATCAATATCCACCTTTGTGAGCTGAATTTTATCTTCTATATTCTGTCTTGATGATGACAAAGTATCTACAAATGTATCCACTGAGTATAGAAAGTCTTGTATCTGGCTGTTCTTCAAGCCTTCTTTCACAGCACCCCAGTTCTGATTATTTTATGATTTATGGAGAAAAAATATTAAAATGAGGATCACATCTTCTTTTGTTTTCTGAACACAAAAGGTATCTTATCACAGAATCACAGAATGTTAGAGAGGTGTTTCTTAGTCATGGCAGTATATAAAGGTTTGTCAGTACACCCTTTAAAATACATTCACCTGTACTATAACATAAATACTTTAAAATGTGCATTGGTTTAATAATTCTGTTAGACAAAAAGAGACAAACAAGCAAGAGGCTCTCAAGAAATAAAGATATCTTTCTGCTCTCACTGTGTTCACAATGAATTGCTGTCTTGTCTGGTTTTTCTTCCCAGTCTGATTTGGCTCTCTCTAAACAGAAAAAAATTTTCTAATCTCCCTTCCTGCTCCTGGGTGAGAAAAAATGGTAGCATATGGCAGCAGCTTATGACACCATCATTCTTGACAGACATTGATCTTCATTATACTTCCTACTTCTGAACATGTACTTCTGGAAGAAACAGAACCAACTGTGATGCTTTGTGAGTGCCACAGAACAAGCACAACTCAAAGAAGCTGGATACTCTGGCTGTGATACAGTGTGTGCTGTTCATGCCCTAGAATAAAATCATGGACTGATTCCTTGTGCTGCCAGAAGGACTTGACACATCTTTCAGTCCAAACTTAATCTAGTTTTCTGTCATCACAGTTTCACCTTAGTATGGCTGCCATGCTGTGTTCCCCTTTGTCATGAGCATTACAGCTGATGCTATTGCATGAAAATAATAGTGATATGAATTTCAAACCCTTATATACAAATCGCATTACTCTGATTAAGGCCTGTATTATGCTTAGCTGAGGCACAAACAGGACTGCATCAGCCAATTGTTTTAATTCCACAAGTTCTTGAGAAAAAAAGACTATTTGATTACCTGTTGGGATTTAAGTGCTGGTATCATGACTTGGGATAAGAAAAATTCCAGGCCCTGAAGGATATTTCCATTACTACAGTCAAATACGCCAAAATTCACCTCCTATGGGAAGAAACAAAACTTAGCAGAGTGCATATAAACTTCTACATTATACTATTTGTACGAAATTCAGACATGGCAAACATACACACACACACTCACATACACACATCATATATATATAACTACATCGGTTCCATGAGGAATCTGGATTGGACACAGACTAAAATTCAACTGGAAATTCCAATACTTTCCCCTAAATTTGAGCCACCAGAAGATTCAGTCTCGTATTGAAGCAACACTCAAGCAACCCATTAATACTAACCATTTATCACCAATGCATTCATTAATCTTAGGATTTAATCTTATATGTCTAGATTTCTCTTTTAAAGCAGCAGCTTCCATCTATCATAAATGCCTGGAAAAGGACAACAAATGTATAAGGAAAGAAATCCCTCTTTCAGTTGCATGGTTCTCTCCGATTCGTTGTTAATGAACTTGTGCTCAAGAAACAGTTCTTGACCAAGAGGGTGGCCAAACATGGGAACAGGCTTCCTGGAAAGATGGTCAGTGTCCCAAGCCTGTCAGAGTTTAAGAGGCTTTTGGACAATGCCCTAAATAACATGCTTTAACACAATCAGCCCTGAACTGGTCAGGCAGTTGGCCTAGGTAGTTGTTACAGGTTTCTTCCAACTGAAATAGTTTATTCTAGTCTATTCCAGTCAGTGTGAGGCAAGAAGTGAATTGATGAAGCTGGGGACAGTGAGAGTCAGCACTGGTGAGTGGCATTTTACTGCAGAACACGAAACTTAAGTTGGAAGGAGCAAAGGATTGCATCTTTTCCCAACATTATCTGATTATGGACTGGTTGGCCTTTCTCCTACTGGCATTTTGCTTACAAAGGTACATGTCCTGAACATGGGCCACATGCTCCCTGTGACCCATACTGACTAGCTGTTTTGGCTCTGGGTATGTCTTTTGTTAGCAGAGGGGGAGTCACATTCAGAAATTCTGAAATGCACAAACATACACTGACTTTACCTTCATGATAATGAATGTTTTGCTGAGCTCTGCCCTGGAATATTCTACTAAAAAACTTTTACCTGGACAAAGATGGCAATTATACATGTTTTAGGAGCAGCAACTCCTAATGATTTTTTTATAGGGGCTTTGACATTCTTGGCTGTATTGATTATTAATTTCACTAACACGACATTCTTGGCTGTATTGATTATTAATTTCACTAACACTTTCCCACTTGCATACAAAAGAAGAGCATTTAATACATTTAGTTGTTATTCATGGGTGGAATACTACATCCTAACAATGTTACAGTATTATAATCCCACTGGAGTACAAGGTAGAAAGCCCTTTCTCAAAAAGTGGAAAAACTACAGATGACAATCAAGGCATCATTCTGCTTGAAGAAGTGCTTACAAGGAAGATCAAGTTCCTTTGCATGTGTGAACATGTTCTCTGGCAGACAATGCCCACAAGATGGTTAACAAGGAAATACTCCTACCTACTTCCTTCTGCAAGAGGACATGCTAACAAAAGCAGAAGAAAAGAAAAGAAGGGCAATGAAGAAATAAACTAACCTCTATTTTTCCACTTCAGATGATTGCAACAATGCCAGTTTATATTTGTTGCAGGGAGGAGAAGACATGGAAAATTAAGCCTTTCTAGACATCTGAATCTCCAGGAAAAGTCAACATACAAGCTGATCCAATTCTTTTGACAAGACACTGAAGACTCAGTTATTCCTCTTGAGAAACAGGGATAAATCCATGTATTTATTGGGGGTTCTCAGGTTTTCTTTCCAATTGTTCCTACACAGTTCCTCAAGATAACCCAAAATCTGCCAATCCAGTGTGAGCCTGAGCTATGGCTTCATCAGTGTGAAGACTGGTTGACTGAAAATTAGGGATTGTTTTACCTTTTATAGCACCAAAAAATATTGCCTCACATAAGGAATGAAGTGTGACAACACTTACATGTACTTACATGTCAGCCCCTGCCAGGAGAAAGTGATCATAAGAGAAGCAGAGAGAGAAGGCATCAAGGTAGCTAACTGAAGAGTTTGGACAACCATTCTGACAGGTACCCAACTGAAGCAGTACAACTTCTTAGATATTAACATCTGGATGCTTTTCTATTGCAAGTATTTCCCAGAAACATGAGTATCACTGAAAAGGCTGTAATAGTGCTTTTCTTACACACTACTAAAGCTACTAGAGCAGGAAAACCTTACTTTAGTTACTTTCAAGTATTTTTAAAGTTTTAAAAATACATTTACTTAAACACAGCATTTCCACAACTGAGGCTCATTACTTAAAAGAAACTCTCTTGGTTTAGGTCTTTATTCCCTACTGCCATTAAAATGTGCATTTTAATGACAGATTAATAATGAATTTTCATTAATTAAAATTTTGTTTTTAATAATAATGCTGTAGGCAATTTTCAAATAATGAGAACATTAACATACTTATTCAGATAGAAAAGCACCTCTATGTTAAACAAAGATACTTTTATGAAATAACTGCCCACATCTTTTCCTTACTTCTGTTGCATGAATGAAGGTCTAAGAAAATATTAAGTACACTGCAAACATTGTATGATTTTGGTCTGACCTGGGAAACATTTGATGCAGTTATAGCTTTATCTGATGTCCTTAGGAAAAATGCACAGGTACCTGTAAAGTCCTGTAAAAAGAACAAAATGCATACAGTTTACAAGTACACACATGTACAGTAAAAGTAATTTACTCAACAACTTGTTGAGTAAAATAAGTTGATAACAACTTGTGAACAACTTTGTGCTAAAAAGAAAGTCTACAATATTTAATAGTCAAAAAGGTCATGAACTGTTTGTAGAATATTTGAAAATCTGTCCCAGTCAAATACTAGGTTTTTTTCCATTTGACATAAGAATGTAAAAAGTGTTCTTGGCAGACCAATATAGTATTGCTTCTCTACTACGAAAATGCAGTCTAGGGAGAGCTTGTGAGAGAGGCTGCTTCCTAGGCTCCGTTCTTCTTGTATTCCCTGACCACCTGGAACTGTTTTATGAGAGCTGGTAGATGACATATTCCTCTCTAGTCAGTTTAGTATCCATTTACAGAACTTCCTAGGAGATTGTCTAGTGCCTTTCTGAATCTGACAAGATAAATTAACTGAAGAAGAAACCCTAAGGATATCCTCATCTTTCCAACAAAGCACTTTCCATACATACTTAGAGCAAAATGGATCATCTTAGAACTAACATTTATTTCATTTTTTAAAAGGGAACTTAAAGATTACTAACAACTTCTGATCCAAAAAGTTCTTTAACATCTATATTCATCTTTTCAGTGGACTGAAGTAATGTAGAAGTTCCAAATCTGTACTGCAGCAATGTTTATTTTTAATCTATTAAATCGAACAATAACTATAACAGATTTTAAAAGCTGTTCAATTAGTCCAACTGGCAGAGGAACAAACCTCATTTCTTCCCTGAAATAAGAGAGAATTCTTCAGCTACATCTTTTCTAAGACAACAATGTTAATATAAGCTCATTGGGAGGAAAAAAAAAAAAAAGACATCACCAAGCCTTATTCAAAGAAAATTTTATATGGTATATCTCATTCCTCCCAAAACAGATGGAAAGAAGAAAATTAATCAGAACTCTTAATGACTGCTCTGAATACACTCTTCAATAATGCTTAGACACTATGTTACATTTTTTCAATATCTTCCTTTTCAAGTGCCACTTAATGAATTTTTCAAACATACCTCAGTAGAACCCATGGTAATAAATAACTTCTTCTGAAGTAAACTGTTCGTTGACCCATCTGGACTCAGTGATGCATTTGACTTTTGCTAGCAATTAAATTATAAGAGGTTAATAAAACAAAAATTATCACACAAATACCAAATTCTATTTAACGATGTGAATTATAACTATGATCATTCTGACTTACTTATTCTCAGAAATAATAAGGTTGGCTTTATTTAGGGAATAAGCTTTGCAAGAATCTCACAATCCCCAGAAAACAGTTTTATGCTTCTGTTTTTTCAGCAAAAATACCAAAGAAGAAAGGGGGGAAATATCTCAAAAAAACCATAATGAAATTAAATCTGGTTTCCTAAAGCAACTTCCTCCATGGAAACAAACTGGATGTCTCACAGAAAGAGTCATGTGCCTGGTCTGCAGTCATAATGTAATGGTGAGTGGGAGTTGTGAGTTCGCAAGTAACACTGTCAGCTGGAGCCTGCCAAAAAGTGCAAAAAAAAATTCATTTTCTGTCCATGTCTTTAACCATACATCACTCTGAAAAACTCTGAGAAGCCTTGTCAGTTCTGTTCTCTCTCCACTGAGATGCATCTACAACCTCTTATCTTTGAAGTAACAAAAAAGTTTCAGCCTAATGAAGACCTTCTTCCTTCTGATTTTCTGACACACTTTGGAAAATAATCTGTTGAAACTTGGAAGGATGTAACAGGAAAATAATGTGGAAGAAGCCTGCAGGTGTATTTCTCTCTCAGGTTGAGGAGAGGCCACCCCCTAAAAACCAAAATGTTCATCTCCTGTTAGACTAAATTTGTGGCTTCCTACTTCCATTCCAAATCAGCCTTTTCTAACCCCCATGCAGCATTTTAAGAGAAGATCGTGCACCCAAGCTGGTGGAAGAGAGAGATGAGCAGCACTGAGGAAAGGATCTTTGATAAATCTTGGTGAGAACATGCCTAGTCGGCCAGGCCAGCAGTCTGCCCTGGTCAGTATTTTGTCTCCAAGAATGGCCAAAAATGGCTCAGAACAGAGCAAACCAGGTATGACACCACCCCTGAGTAATCTCCAATTCTCCAATATGTTTGAAATCATACTGTTGACAGAACAGTGAATTTAATGAGATCTCTTGACTCATCAGGATGGGGTGAAAGATGCTAGAGATGGCATTCATACTTTCCACCAGAGATATTTATTCTTATGCTATGCTGCTTTTGCAACAAGATGTTCATAAATTCATGATTTAATGATGAAAAAGACCAAAATAAAACAAAATTAAATCCAGAAATGAAAGGTTTCACTCAACTCGAGCTGGGCATTTATTTCTGGCTTGTCAGTTAAGGAAAACAATTTCAAGATTTTTAGTTTCATCTTGATTTATGTCAAAGAACAACATGTTCATCCCTGAAATGTGCATGCATGGTCCCAGTGAAAGTAAAAACTGATTAAACTGTTTTGACAGCTGAGCACATTCTGTGCTTTGCAAAGCCTCTAAGCAATTCCCATAACACTCAAAAGTTCTTTTAACTTATCTAGGTTATAATGAATCTGTAATTCACTCTTGCACTTAAATAATGATCAAGCATTATTAATCAGACTTTCTCCCCAATAAATCTCAAATACCACCACATAGTGACTTAGCTCACCCTAAAATGGCTCCACAATCGTATAACCTGAGAGGACTGAGCAAGGACTTCTGCAGTGCAGGAATCCTGCAGCAGGCATGTTTGCCAATTTCAAGGTCCCTTAGCACCCTCTGATATCACACAGTCACTGAAAGAGGAATAAATGATTTTGCTTTTTATGAAAAGGCTTCTCCTCAAAACTGAAAGTGAGAGGAATACATTTTAGGGACTACAATTACCTTATTTCTCGTTAGAGTTTTTCAATCTTAAGGCTATTTTCCACAGTATAGGACAGACTTGAACATGAAGCTACCTTAATTTAGAAGGAAAGTGCATCTTTTTTTGCCCTCTTGAATCAGTGTTTTGTCCTAAGTGGAGTTGGTGCAGTTTAAAACAGAAGGAAATGGAAAAAGGATTCTTATAGAGACAATTCCCTCTTTCTTGTAACATTTGTATTAGCTAATCTAGTGTCTTAAACTCTGAGTGCTGTGAATACTTTGCCTTAATTACCTTTATAATTTCTGAAATGTGGATTTTTAACCTACTTGGTCACTTTTAAGTTTTCTTTTGTGAAAACAGTATCAAACCATACCACATGGGCACTCTCCTGCTTTCACGTAAGCCGAGATGGCAGTATGTAAACAACGAGAACCAAGTTGTTTCCACATTGGCATACATAGCAAAAAACCTCTGTGAAGATTTTCTGAATTTTGCATTTTTTTTAATGCAGCTTTGCTTTTGCAGAAGTACTTACAGAAACATACCTGCAAAACATCTTGGTAAAAGAAGAGCAACTTTTTAAGTCCATCAGCGGCAAAGAATTGTTCTATAAGATGAAACTAAAAACAAAATTAGACTTGTAGTTGATTGTAAAGTAGTTTCAAAAGATTGGAAATTAATAATAATAACAATAACAATTGCAACAATAATAATAATAACATTTACCTTGTCATCAGAAATAATGGCCTCTTCCACTTGCTGCTCACTTAAGCCTATCCCGTCTGCTAATCTTGAAGTCAAGTATCCGTGCCTTTCATCTATCTGAGCTCTTCTCTCCTCTTTGGTGACTTTGGCTTGCTTGGCTAGTTCTTTCCTAGTTTCACTGGAAAGTACTATGTTTTCCTTACCAGTGGTCTAAAAAAAAAACAAAACCAAAAACATCCCAACCTTGTTATAGAGAGATTCTTTAAGCTGCTTTCATAAACTACTTCAAGCAGAAACATTAAAAAACATATCTAAAGAATGCAGACAGAAAAGATCAGTAATAATTTACTTGCTAGGTGTAAAGCAGTATAAAACTGCTACAAAGGAAGCTTCCAATAGAAAACTCAGATCAGGACCTCAGAATCAGATGTGGATGAAAGCTAAGGTCACAATAAAAAATTAGCACTATAAAGGCTCTAATTAAAATCTTATCTTTCTGAGTCCAGCTTCAAACAACCTATATATTCATTCTCCAGATATGAGACCAGACCTATCTCTATACTGCCAGCGGTTTAGCATATAGTATCAAGTTATTACCTCAAAGGAAATAAATAAAACAAATCCACTATAAAATCAGTTACCACTGGAATGAATATACAATTGATCACAGTATCATAGTATATTAGCAGTTGGAAGGGACCTCAAGAGATCATCAGGTCCAACACCCCCTGCCAGAGCAAGATCACTTGGGATAGTCCACAAAGGAATCCATCCGGGTGCGTTTTGAAACTCTTCAGAGAAGGAGACTCCACAACCCCCCTGGGGAGCCTGTAAACTGATGTTAGATACTGAGGACATATAAAGGTAGTAGCAGAATCACAGAACGTTAGTGGTTGGAGAGTTCCAGTGTTCTGTCACCCTCACAGCGAAAAAAATTTTCCCTTATGCTCACATGGAACCTCCTGTGCTCCAGCTTGCACCCATTGCCCCTTGTCCTGTCATTGGATGTCACTGAGAAGAGCCTGGCTCTTCCTCCTGACACTCACCTTTCACAATTTATGTAGACAAAGGATTTTTTAAAATCTTTCTAACAGTGGAACAAGATTGAAATAGATACAGTGAATGACATTTTTAAGTTAACATATAATCTTCCAAAGGTATATAGGAAAAACCCAAATAAGCAAGCAAAAAACCAAAACCAACACAAACAAATAAACAAAAGAAACCCAACCCAAAATCCCAGCAACACACATTGCCAGCACAGACGGTAAATGGCCTGACACTGCCAACACTTTTGAGTGAGTCAGTGTTGTTTTCCCTTATAATTAATAGAGACTCAGGAGCTCAGCACTCTCCAGTATTAGGCCAAACTTTCGTCAGTGAAGACTTCAAGAATAATCTGTAGAGGAAAAAAAAATTAACAGACAAAAGGTAGTTGAGTAGTTGAGTCACCACCTATTTTAGCATGAAAACACTTGCCGGAAGAACAGCAGTCAAAGGTGATCCAGTGACAGCAGATACTATCTCAGCACTCCTTGTCTTCAGGTCCCCTCCACGTCTAAGATGCTTACCTTCTGGTTCTAGTAAACAAAAAGTGACAAGTTCTAATTATTCAGGTATATGCATACAAGTGCATTTACCAGACCTGCAGTGTTGTATCTTAATATCTGCTGGCTAAACACTTCTAAGGCTGGGGAAAACGAAGCATGAAAGAAACAGGAGAAAATCTGTGCCTCAGCAGAAATCCTTAGAATCCATTAGGAGGGAAAGATGTCTTATAATGGCTTTTATCTAAAGTTCAATTACAAACGATTCCTACTGACGGCAGCAGAAGTAAGGAAAAGCAATTTAAGGTACTAGCTTGAAGGAATCAATTCTGAAAAAAATAGAGACTCTGAAATATTGTAATTTTTCACACTTGCTATTGTCAGACAGTTATTGCTCTTCTGTTACTTCTTCATTTAAATTCTGATTGTTCAGTCTGGTGCATTTCTGACAAACTTGTTATTTTGCAGAGATTTGCAAGACAACTTGATCACACAGAATATCTGAAGATAAAGATTACTAATATTTGCAATAAAGCCAGGGCATATATCATCAGAGTGTGCAACTATCTTCTGTTGATTGTTTAAGCCTCCTTAACAACTTTTGAGGCCCTTGAAGTTATTAAATAAAACATTTATTGTGTGCCTTTGTTTTTCTTATAAATTAACAAACATGAGTATTTATATTTTCCTCATACAATAACTTATCTCTAGCCAGTCACCATTTCTCCTAAAAAAATTTAATTACAAAGCATTCCTAAATATTGCTTTATCTCTCCGTAACAGAAATAATTTTAGTGAGCTTCAAAAGGATAATTATTTGAAAGTACTGAACAACACTACTAGTATTTGCTACAGCTTGCTTTTTGTTCAAGAAAAATGAAACATTTTATTTTTCAGAAAATTGTATTTAGGTCCCATCCTTGTCAGCAAATAGGTTCCTCAGTGGAGCATGCAGTAGTGCTAAAGCACCAAGCTTTAAACTACTGTTTAATCTACTCTAAATAAATGATGAGATCATGACTAAAATTAATACTCTAATAGCACAGATTGCCTTATAAATTTTCTCACAGATTGTGTCTCTTTTCCCCTGATTGTAATGTTTTATTCACAGAATCATAAAACAGCTGATACTGGAAAGGAATTCTGGAGGTCCTGCTCAAGCAGGGCCACAGAAAGACAGTTTCCCAGGACCATGTCCACATGATTTTTGAACGTCTCCAAGGAGGCAGATTCCACAATCCCACTGGGCAAGCCATGCCACAGCTTGGTCACCCATACAGTGAAAAAGTGTTTCCTGATGTTCAGACAGAACCTCCTGTGTTTCAGTTTGTGCTCATTGCCTCTGCTCCTGTCACTAGGCATTACTGAAAAAAGCCTGGCTCTTTCTATCCATCATCTTCACAGTCCTTCAATGGACAATCTTCACTATGTCCTTGTCTCCCTTGTTCTGGGGAGCCCTGGAACTGGAAACAGTGCTCCAACAAAAGCCTCACCAGGTTGGACCCCCTCCTTGATCTGCTGGTAACACTCCTCATCCAGTCCATGGTATCATTAACCTTCCTTGCCACAAAAGCCCACTGGTAACTCATGTTCAATTTGGTGTCCATCAGGCCCCTCAGGTCCTTTCCTGCCAAGCTGCTCTCCAGCTGGTTAGACCACAGCATGACATGGTACCTAGGCTTGTTCCTCCCCAGGTGCAGGAATTTACAATTCCCCGGGTTGAACTGCATGAAGTTCCTATCAGCCCAACTCCCTAGCATCTCGAGATCCCTCTGGATGGCAGCACAACCTCCTGGTGTATTGGCCATCCCTCCTAGTCTTGTGTAATCAGCAACCTTGCTAAGGGTACACCGTGCCCCATCATCCAGATTATTAATGAAGATGTTAACCAGGACTGGACCCAGTACTGACCACTAGAGTACACAACTACCTACTGGCCTCCAGCTGGACTTTGTGCCACTGATCACTACCCTCCAGACTTGTCTGTTCAGTAAGTTTTCAAGCTGTCTCACTGTCTACTTAGCTAGTACACATCTCATTCGCTTCTCTATGAGGATTTTACTAAAGAGGAAGTTCAAATTGTAACTGTTCAGCAGTGGTAATATGTGATCCAGGAACAACTTGGCATGGAAAGCAAGAGTGGACAACTGCAGAAAGGGTTAAGCTGGCTGGAAGCAGGAATGCCAGAGACAGAACAACTCCCTGTAAGGGAGTGCAGTTTCCCTTGGTGACGAGATAAAAAACACCCACAGCCTTGTCTTGTAGCAATCTTAGAATGTGAGGCTCAGGATCTACCTTTGGGCGTCAGAGCTGGGGGTTGGACTCAAGGCTAGGTCATGAGACTCCATGCAATATTTGCTGGACTCAGAGCTGGTACTAGTGTACATAAGGAGCAGACTTGTTATAGAACCAGTTATGGCCATCAGATCATCCAATGCATTGATCATTATTTCATTATTTTTACATTTCAGCACAAATGTTTAATTTGCCTCAAGGCACACAATAAAAAAATCTCCCAGTTGCTATGAACACTCAAAGATTATTGAACATAGCCTCATAATGCCTTCAGCCCATTCCCTCCATGCTCCTGGGTGCATCCCATCAGGGCCCAGGGATTTACATATGCCCACTTTGCATTTATATTCTTTTACTTTGTGAAACAAAAGTTCAGGTTAGAGAATACTGAAGCAAAGTGGGCATATATAAATGCATGGGCCTTGATGGGATGCACTCACAAGCACAGAAAGAGATGGCTAATGCCATTGTGAGACCATGTTCAACAACCTTGGAACTAATCATTCAATCTATTATCACTGTTAATATACTCTGGACAAGAGATACCATACTATAGGTTATTACTTGTTTTAATCCCACAAAAATTATTCTAATCATGTTACTATGATTCAAAACCAGGAAATTTGCTAAGGGATCAGAGTTGCACTGTGCATGACCCTTTAAATATGCATATGTGTATATATTCACAGAGAGAGAGACATTTGTTTATTTATATGTAGTTATTTATTTATAAAGCTGAAAATTGCATACTGCAGTCCCTAAACTAGCACTTCAGAACAGCATGTACCTACTCAGTATATATATATATGTTTTGAACACTCTACTTAATAATTGCTTTCCCATTTTGTTTCTGGAATTTTTTTCCATACAAAGCCAACAGGAAACACTTGTAATCTCTTACCTTTTTTTATAGCAATGAGAGGTGGGGAGAGATCAATGTCAGGTTTGGAAGAAAGCTGTTCTGATTCCTGCTGTGGAGTGTGACCAGGACGGGGATTAGGGTCAGCTCTTCCCCCTAACTCAGTCTCATGTCCCACAGACTCCTCCATCACTCCACCACAGAAAAATCAACCTAAACCAACAATGAAGAAAAATACCAGACAACATAACATTGTAACAATCAATTATACCTTCAGTATTTTTATCACTGTTACAGCACCATTATGATAGACTAGCAAGGAAAAGAAAAGAAAATGAAAGCATTTTTCTCTTCTAATTTAAAATGAGACAATCTAAGCAGTTTACAAAATTACAAAAGCTCCTCTAAGGTTCCCCATGACCAAAACTTTAATTCTAATTCCATAACTGTCATTTCTCTCCAATCAGACTGCAGCAGGTGGGAACTCACACTCTGAGGGACAGGTTAAGCTCCTTACATGACATCTGCAGGTCCTCTTGCAGCTAGCAGTACGTACCCAGTGCTGGACACAGAGTGCTGGCTGAGGCACTTGCTTAATTTTACACAGGTTGTTAAGTGTGTAGTCTGCCTGGGCACTTGGAGCTGCTGGCAGCTGCTATGGCAACCCCTACACAAACCCAGCTAACAACCCAGTCCCCAGGAGGCACCTGTCTGTCCACATTTCTCACTGCATCCACCAATGAAGTGCTAATTTCATAACTACTTTCTTTTTAAATGCACCACAGTTTTCCCTTACATATAAATTAAATTCTAAGCAAGTAGCTTCCCTGAGCCTCAGCACTTCTGAAGCACAGAGCCAGGGACAGCTGCAGGAAGCTGCAACCCAGCAGCCACACCACCCTCCTCAACACAGCCTCTCTCAACACAGCAGCAATCTGGGTTCTGGGCAACACATGAAGAGACACAGCTGAAACAATGATCAAAATGAGGATTTTCCCTTTTCCTCTGCTGGGCAAAGCCACTTCCAATAGATCTGAAAAGTACCACGCAGGATTTGCAGCTTACCCACTGGAGGCACTCTTACTTCACATGATTTTTCCCAGATAATATCTAGTGAACAAGCTTTCACTGAAACCCAGAGGTTTAATACATCAAAGGACTTCTGCCTTTCATTTATTCAATCCATCCCAGTGACCTTGAATCAGATCCCAAAAGGACTGACAATACCCTCAACTCTGAAAAACTGTATAAAAACAACATGAAGGAAAGAACTGCATGCTAATAGGTGATGTCAGATGAACTTTCCACAACAGAAACACCATCTCACTAGCAGCAATTATATTTTTCAACCTTTCAGAATGTCAAGGCTCCCCCTCTTAGCTGCACCAGACCATGCTTCTTTTCTTTTGCTAAGGTGTCAGGACATGTTCTTGAAGCCATGCTTTGTGCTTAGGGGAAGGCATGAGAAGCAGATCAAAGGAGCGCTGATACTCCTATTATCTCTCCCACCTACCATAGGTACAGGACATGCCATCCAGAGCAACTCTTCCCCCACCATGCAAGGGCAGCTCCCCACTAGCAGTTTTCCAGGCTGAGGAGGAACCCAGGTCATAGGGAAGGGGAAAACATGAGAACTGAGGTGTGTATTTTGATTCTTTGAACCATTAGAACTGTTCAAAGAGGGTACCCAGATCTGGAGAAGGGAAGCATCTCACCCTAGAATGGGTGAGTAGAGCAGAGATGGTGAAAAAGTATGTGTCATTGAAGAAAGCTCTTTTAGCCTTAAAGTAAAAGTCCTTGCAGCTCCTGAGGGGCTGTGGGTAGGGCTTTTTGTCAGTTTTCAATCAGTGTTAAAGAATAGACTTGTGTCACTGATAAAACGTTCTTTCTCCCCTGTTTTTAAGGAAGACATTAGGAGGTTTAGGCTGGACATTAGGAAAAATTTTTTCATTGAAAGGGTTGTCAGGCATTGGAACAGGCTGCCCAGGGAGGTGCTTGAATCACCATAGAATCATAGAACCGTTGAGGTTGGAAGAGAGCTTTGAGATCATCAAGTGCAGTTGCTCACAATACCACCAGTATTGCTAAGCTAATACCACTAAACCATGCCGCTAAGCACCACATGCATGAGCCTTTTAAATACCTGCAGAGATGGTGACTCAACTACCTTCCTGGGCAGCCTATTTCAATGCCTGATAACACTTCCTGTGAAGAATTTTTTCCTCTTATGCAACCTGAATCTCCCTGGGCACAACTTGAGCCCCTTTTCTCTTGTCCTGTCATTTGTTGCAAGTGAGAAGAGACTGACCCCCACCTCGCTCCAACGTCCTCTGAGGTAGTTGTTGAGGGCAATGAGGCCTCCCCTCAGCCTCCTGAAAACTAAACCACCCCACTTCCCTCAGCCGTTCCTCAAAGGATTTGTGTTCCAGGCCCTTCACAAGCTCAGTTGCTCTTCTTTGGACATGCTTTAGCACCTCAAAATCCTTCTTCTTGTGAGGGGCCCAAAACAAACCATCCCTGGATGTGTTTAAAA
This sequence comes from Indicator indicator, assembly GCF_027791375.1. Taxonomy (NCBI): domain Eukaryota; kingdom Metazoa; phylum Chordata; class Aves; order Piciformes; family Indicatoridae; genus Indicator; species Indicator indicator. The sequence goes on along the minus strand of NC_072015.1, from coordinate 34,811,524 downwards.
GCCATGTAGATGCAGTGTTTGAGGATACAGCTTAGTGAGTAGGGTTAAGGGTTGGACTCGATGATCTTACAGGTCTTTTCCAACCTCAATGATTCCATGATAGCATTAAAGGTATTTCAAGTGAATTATTAGGCTTGTGTATAACATGTGCACATTCTACCCTGGAACTTTGTGGCTGATGTGATCTCTCTGCAAGATGCTCAATGGTTTTAATCCTTCCTAAGGCTGATGACACAGGACACTCCATCTCTCACATCAGAAGCCTCTAACTCCTGAGGACAGGCTGAGGAAACTGGAGTTGTTCACTCTGGAGAAGCATCGCATCCATTGAGACCTTATAGTAGCCTTCCAGTACCTAAAAGGGGCCTACAGGAAAGCTGGGAACTCTTTATGAGGGAATGTAGTGATACAAGGATGGAATAGGACAAGTGAAAGCGTAGGATGCCTTTAAACTGAAAGAGACTAGATTTAAATTCGATGTTCCTCACCGTAGAGGGTGGTGAAGCACTGTTACAGGCTGCCCTGAGCAGTCCCTCAGGAGCCCACACCAAGGCTGCGCGCGCAGCCACCTCACCAGCAGGACGCAGCGCCTCACGGAGAGCAAGTGGCGATACTCCGCGTGCGCCGCTACCGCCCTTCCAGCGGCTTTTTCAATTAACGGGCGCCTTACGACCCCACCCCTCACCGCCCCCGCTTTCCCCACTGCGGATGCCGCGCAGGCGCAGCCACTGCTGTGACAGACAGGTGAGGGAGTCATAGGCCGCATGCGTTGCCAGACAGCGCGAAAGGAAAGCTGGGCGGTAGGAGGGGGAAGGCTTTGTTCTGCGCTTGCGCGCCGGGTGCTGCTCCGCGGTGTGCGGTGGGCGCCTGCGCACGGGCGGTCTGTCAGAGCCTTTCCGCGGGGCTCTCGCAGCCGGTAAGTGGGTGGTACCTGCGGCACCCCTGTCCTCCGCCGCTGGCCCCTTGCCAGCGCCCCGGCTGATGCGCGCCGGCCTGCCGGCTTCTGCCGGGCTGGTGCTGTGTGTAGCGACCCTAGTCTGGCAACGGGAAGAGGGAGTGGGGGCGGGACGGGACGGGCTGGGCTGGGGTAGGCTGGGCCGAGCCGAGCCGGGAGCCCCCTCGAGATGGTGAGGCCGAAGAGGGTGCTGAGGACTCCTCCGTCGCGGCCGCCGTCTGTGGGCCAAGGCTGAGGCCGAAGGAGCTGCGCGTGGTGGAGCTTTTAGCTTCGCTTGCGTGCCCGAAGGAAGGTCTCTGGCCTTTGCCCAGCAGGGACGGGCACCTGCGTCGATGCAGATAATTCGAGTTGGGCCACCTCCGTCAGGGAGCGCGGCCAAGAGGAGCCGGACTGTCGCGCGGAGCTGGGTCTGCTGTCCGGGGGCTGCCACAGCTTCCTCCGACCTCTGTTTTGAGCGATTGTGCCCCCAGGCAGGGTGTCACTTCGCGCCTCTGTCCTAGAAGCTCATTTCTGGAGGGGATAGAGGGAGCGTGTCGCCTCAAATGGCTCCCGGACGGAGCTTGAGTCCTGAGGATGTGCTTGGTAGCTGAAGCCTTTCCAGCTTTGCTCGGGATTTTCTTTTGTTCACTTCTTATAGTACTTTGCGCTGAAAATGTTTCTGGTTTTGGCTCAAAGCCTTGTGTGAAGTTGGCATGATTTCTTAAAAGTTTGCTCATCTCTTTGAATGGTTGGTAGTTGTGCAACAATCTGACCGCCTCAGCAAGTTTGTAACCTGTTAGGACATTATGGTACTGTGATTACTAATGCCATGAAGTCTACTTAATGTGCCTGGGTAGTGACTTGTGTTGGTTAAAGCTATTGTAATGCTCTTGAATGTATTCAGAGTTGTTAATAAAGGCAATAATACAGCATAAAGCAGTATACTCCAGATAGCTTTTCTGTAGTTAATTTATATTTAAGAGAACATTTTGGATAACTTGGAAATTGATTCAGCTAAACAAAACCAGAGCATACATTCATAACTGTGAGTGGTAGGAATAGATCCTGCACCTTGAATTACAGAGTAGGAAATCAAACGTGAGCTAAACAGGCCATTATTAGAGAAGTGATGAGTATGGTTGCATATCTTAGGAAGTAGGATATGAGTTTACACTCACGTGGAATAAGTGCATACTCATGCATGTAATTTTTGAAGATACTAGAGTTAAAGATCTTGAGATGTTGGATAAAGGAACTTGAGACATAGACTCAGGATCTTAAAGATGAGCTCATGGGCAAACCTTCACTGAAAGGTTTTTTAACCCTGATAAATTCTAAAATAATTAATTCAGCTAATGTTGTAGTAAGTCTGTCCAGGATAGAGTTAACTTTCTTCATAGCAGCCTGTATGGTGCTGTGTGCTGATAGCACAGCAGCATTTTGCCTGCTGCTGAAGGGTGCTTGTACAGTGTGAAGGTTTTTCTGTGCTTCTCACTCTGTCCTCCACTCCGTTTAAGCAAGCTGGTGATGGGCAAGAGACAGAGGGAGAACAGAGATGGGACAGCTGACCCAAACTGGCTGAGGGGAAGTTCCCTACCATATAATGTCATGCTCAGCAATAAAAGATGGCCTAGAGGAAGAAGGGAGGAGCTCTTGTCTGCCAGGCTGTCTGTTCAGAGACTCACTGGAACACTAGTTTGCCTTTGCTTCACTTGCGTTTTTTTGTTTGGGTTTGTTGGTTGGTGTTCTGTTTTGTTTTTGTCTGTTTGTTTTCAGTTAAGGGGTATGTTTCCACTTTCCTTCACTAATCAAACCGTCTTTTTCTTGGCCCATAAATTTTCTTGCTCGGCATAGTTCTTCATCAGGTCACTATTCTGTTGAGATTAAGTGATGTGCTGACTGTATGAACTCAGACTGCTTTCAAAGTAGACAACTAGTTTGAAGGAATAATATCAGTATGATAGAATGCAGTCTCTAATTGTGGCAGCAGAACCTAAAATGGTTTGATTACAATACTGAGGTTGGATAGAATTTGAATATGGAAGTACAGATGTGTTCCTTGAAGTTCTGTGGACATCATGTTCTCACGTTTCTGGTGACCAGGATCTTCCTTGCTTTCTGTAGTGGGTAGTGAAACTTGAGAGGACACATTTGGTTTGATGGCAAACAAATTTTACTTTTTCTGCATACTACTTTGCATGCATGTCTTGACTTCATTAGAAATTCTGCTGGAGACTTGGGCAAAATCCGTATTAATTTTTCCCTGCATACCTACACCTCTAATGGGCTGATACCATGAGAGGAACTGAAAAGAGTAGGAAATTAAAGTATCACCCATCAGAACTCTAAATGGAAGTGCGGTATAGTTAAGTCTCTGGGTTTAGAGCTTTTGCAGCTATGCTTCTCTCTAATTTTAGTAGCAAATTTCACCTGTTACTGCAGGGGGAATATGGTTGTGTTAGCTCTACCAGATTGTAGTGCAGGGAGAGTTAGGATTTTTGCTTGGGCCTGGTGCAACGTTGCTTTATGCTTATCTAATTCCCTTTTTAGTACGCAAGCCTCCTCTAAGATTAGATAGAATCTGGTTTTTGGTTGTTGGTCTTTTTTTTTTTTATTTTGAATGGAGATTCGCTATTCTTTTGTTGCTCTTCGTTTTTTTTTTTAAACAAACTTACAGAGAGCAAGGTAAATGCAAAAAAAAGTAAGCAGAGAACATTTCAAATAAACAAATGAAACACGTGACTTCAAAGGTGACTCTAGCAGAATTCCAATTGCTGCTCTTTATAATGTAGTCGAATGATGCTTCTGTCAGGCTGCACTGTTTTTACTGCCCATGTTGTTCTCCAGTTGTTAGCTTTGAAATGACATGTGGCCATCAACTGAAAAAGTGTTTTCTAAAAATGTCAAATTTCTTTTCAGTACTGTTAAATTATGAAGGCATTTTGAGGTTGTGATCAGCAATGGAGGAAACAGATAGAGAAGCAGTTGCAACAGCTGTTCAGAGAGTAGCAGGAATGCTTCAGCGTCCTGACCAGCTGGATAAAGTGGAGCAGTATCGCAAGAGGGAAGCTCGTAAGAAGGCTTCGGTAGAAGCTCGGCTCAAGGTACAGAACCTGATAAACCCAAGTGTCTGTTGTGCAGTGTGAATAAACCTCCTTTTTGGTTTTTTGTTTGTGGAGTTTTGGTTTTGTTTTGCTTCTGTTTTTTGGTTCTACGTTTTCATCCACATAGTTTTAAATCACGGACTTCAATTTTTGTTCTGTGTCCAAAACAAAAGCTTTACCAGATCAAAATGGCTGATACGCCCTGTATCTAATGTTGTATTGCAGAATAAGTTAGGTTATCTTGCAACTGTTGGATGACTTCTTCTTCGCAGGAGCCTGCATGAAGAAGAGAACCTGTGTTCTCTCACAGTAAAAGCGCTGTTGGCAAATTACATGCTACTTTGTCTGTAGCATAAACTCAGACTTTTTCTTGATCATTTGGACTGTTTTTTTTTCATATTTAAGTCCAGAACCATGCAATGGAGTATATTAATAATGAATCAGCTATTTAGTTGCTGTGATCCATTTTATAATATGTGACCACAGTGATTTGCCTGCTGACTGCTTCTGTATAAAGTGATGACTAAGCATAATTCTGTAAGTTTTGTACATGCCTGAATCCACTTTATAGCAGGAAGCCTTTGTCATTTTCTTTACATTGCCTTAACTTCAATCATCTACAGATCTGTGGATGACCTGTTCCAAAAAGAAGTACAATAGCCCTTAATCCATTCAGGCTGCATTCCAGAAACAGGTGATGGTTAGTGATGCAGTGAATAGCAAAGCAGTTTTTCCCATAAAAATTACTGTAATGGGTGGGAGCACAGAAAGGATGGAAGAAATACTCTTGATCTGTATTTAAATTGTGTATGTGTATGGTATAGAAGATGGAGAGACAGGGTCATCAGGATCACTACCTGGAGGAGTTGCCAACTTCTCAGGTTGGATCACCATTGAAAAAAATCTCACCTGCTTCCTCTATGCAAATGAACACATGGTAAATATTTTAGTGTGAACATATTTGTCTTTTTTTATGACTAGATATGCTTTCATCTTTGTCATAATCTTCTTCTGGAATAGTGCTCTGATTTAAAAACAGCATCTCTTTTAGCTGGTTATCCTATTCTTTTCATGATATCTTCTCCCAAATATTTAGTTATGTCATTTCTTACATTCTTCTCTGCATTTCTTCCTGTCTTCTATAAATTCTTACAGGAAAGACTGCTTTGAAATGTGTCAGATTCATTTGCTTCATGTGTGAGATTGATGGCAGCCAGTGAAGCAAATGAGTACTGTATAAAAATGCCTTACCACTGCTTAATTGTACTGAGTCTCACAGGAAAATACATTTTTATCAATAAAATCAGCATGTCCTAATTTGTAAGTACATAAATAGAGGTACTTGAAGAACCACCACGTTTTTCTGGGACTTTCCCAGTACATTTTAAACACAATAAATGTTGCTCATAGTTACCAGGATTTCCTCTTTGGCTTCTAGTATCAGACAAAAAGTTCTATGACTGCCCAAGCTTTTTGGCCTTAAAAGTATGGTCAAAAATGTGTTTTGAGCTTAGGAAAGCCATTAATTAGGGCCTCATTTCTTTACTGGCTACTTCAAGTCCTTGAGATAGACAACTGAGTTTTCACTGCTGTTTTGCAATTGGATTGCCTGTTATTTCCAGTTTCATTTTCCCCTCACTCACCTGGTACCAGTTTATAGTAACATCTTTAAAAAAAAAAAATCTTGCTGTGGATGTGATCCGATTTCTTTCAAAGAAAAATGCGTTACAATGTGTTTTTTTTTCTAGGGTGTCTGTACTTGCATATGATATTCAGGACTAATAGCCTATTTGAAGAATCACTATTTCAAGTGTTACCTGTCACAAGAGACAGCAATATCAATAGCCTCTCTTTATACCAAAACCTAGTAGTTGGCTTGTTGATCTGGTTGTTGATGTTTCACAGTGTGTAAATTTTATTCGGTTTGAGGTTTTGTGTTGTTTTGACTGAATTCCTTTTGTTGTTTTTGTTTTGCTTTCAGGCACAACAGAACAGAGGGATTTTTTAGAGCATTTCAGAGTTGTGGGTTGTTGGGTTTTTAAAAAATGTTTCCGATCACTAGCCAAAACTTCTAATTGCTTTAGTAAAATGCTTTATGAATCTGCATGTACCAAGCATTCCATTAAAACATCTGGATTAACTTTATTCTAATACCCCCCTTTGAAAATAATTTATAAAGGAAACAAAGAAATACCATTCTGTCTTCCATGATCCTGGTTTAATACATAAAAATTATGATCTGTCTAAGCTCCCATGTTAGCTTTGCGAGTGAACCAGTTGTATCTGGGTCCTTTAAAACTAGATTTAACTTCAGAACTCCACAGAAAAGAGTACGTGTACACACAGTAGGATACATGTTCTTAGTAAGCTATACCTTTTCAGTTTGTTTTTGTTTTCCTCTGAAAATGTTAGATGCTGAAATTCGTTCTTGAGAAATGTTGAAAATATGGAACTTACAATAATTAATACAAGTTCGTTATTTGTCTTTTTGTATTTAAGGCAGCAATCCAATCACAGTTAGATGGAGTACGAACAGGTTTAAGTCAACTGCATAATGCACTGAATGATGTAAAGGACATTCAGCAGTCTTTGATAGATGTCAATAAGGACTGGAGACAGAGCATCAACACCATAGAAAACCTCAAGGATGTTAAGGATGCTGTAGTGCAACATAGCCAACTGGCAGCTGCTGTAGAAAATCTCAAGAACATCTTTTCAGGTAGTCTAATGTTCTTTATATAATCCATGACGTACTGAAAGCACTTAAAAATGGTACTGACATCTGTAAGATTGTCAAGTAATGTTGAGAACTTTAAACCTCATTGGGAATGAATCACATATGCCTCACATGTAGGGACATAGCTGGTAACCATTTAATATATAGTGGTCTAAATTGTACTGTGAGAACTTCTAGTTTGGCCTGTCTCATCATCAGACACATTTAAGTCATGAAGAAGCTTCTTACTAGCAAACAGTAGCAGAGATGACATCTTTCATGATCAAGACTGAAATATGCAAGTGGAATGCACAGGAAGAAAATTAAAAAATATCTGGAATGTTGCCAGTGAGGGGGGCATGTACAGCAAACTTGTTGGGTAGAAGTAGTCCCAAATGATTTTAGGAAGTGAAATTTTTTTGCGGACAAAGGCAAAATATGAAACGACAAGGTCTCCAGTCAAAGACTTGATGACAGTCTTTTTCACAAAACATTTAGGAGTCTCAAGGTTTTCCATTAATTAACGTTACAAGTATGAACATGAACTACCTAAGGTTCAGTTTCAGCTGTGTTCAGTCCTTGCAGCACAGTCACAGAAGCCAACTCACACATAAAGAGATTATACATGGGAGACACTTCTTCCTTGCACCTCTGCACCACTGCAAATGTTTGCAAAATTCAGTAAGATTAATGTGATATGATGGATACCGTAAAGATAAAGACAATGGAATTCCTTCTGACCTTTTTTCAGCTTTTTTTATGCAAATTTCATTCCATCTTGAGTCAAGGTGAACTCCTTTCCAAGACTTTTCTGCTTTTAAGTAATTTTATTAATTTTACCCTATAATGGGTAGCTAAATGTGTTACGCCCCTTTAATTTTATTTAAATAGTCTTTTGTCAACTCTGCTGATAGTGATTCACAAAGTTTCCCTATAAAGAAAAATGTTTTCCAGTCATTCCAGGTTCATTTGTTTAATCTCTTTAAAAAGAGTATATCTAACTCCTTCAGTATCAAACTGGGATACAGTGTGCAACTTAAAGAAAGAGAGTAGTCTTTACATGCAATGTGTAGTAATAAAATTCAAATAACAACAAAGTACTGCATGTTCCATGTGGAATTATTTTGGGAGTACTTGCTGGTTGTTGTTTTTTTTTTTTTGAGCTGATGAATGCAATTGAGACAATAAATCCTTTCTGGCATTGAGAGATTTTTTTTTGTGTGAAGCATCTACTATCAGGATTGTTAAACAGTATAGTTGATAAACGAAGTGGTTTTCAACATGTTGTATAACTGTCTTTTCAAACATTTTTTGGAGCTGCCAGTTTTATCACTATCTTTTTCTGCTGAAATTTTTCAGTTCTTTGCAACTCAAGTTCAACAGGATAAGCCATTTTTAGTCAGGCACTCTTTTGTTTAAGATAGAAGAAAGCTTATACTGCTTTTTCATTTTTTTCATTCAATTTTTTTTCATAAGGTAGGGGAGAGAGAAAGGAAATTATGTTGAATTAGCACTGTGCTTTTTGAATAATTAACCCAATTGCCTTTAAATTATTTCAAAGAAATTACTACAGCTGTTCTCCAGCTTCTTTCCTAGCACTTTTATTCTGCTGTATTTATTCATTGTATTTTGATTGATTGTGTTGTTTTACTTCTTGTTTGGTTTTTCTTCTTCTTCTTTGCCTTTCTTTTAGTTCCAGAGATAGTCAGGGAGACCCAGGATCTGATTGAGCGAGGGGAACTTCTGCAAGCTCATCGAAAACTGATGGATTTAGAATGTTCTCGTGATAACCTGATGTATGAGCAGTATCGCATGGACAGCAAAAACACGCATGACATGAACCTCATCCATACATACTTTGGGAATATGCAGAAACTTTCTGAGGAGCTGGCAAAGCAGCTTTGGATGGTGGTTCAAAGATCTCTTGTTACAGTCCGACGAGATCCAACTCTGCTTGTTTCTGTGGTCAGGATAATTGAGAGAGAGGAGAAAACTGACAGGCGCATGTTAGACCGGAAAAAACAAACTGGGTTCATACCTCCTGGCAGACCAAAGAAATGGAAAGAAAAAATGTTCAACATTTTGGAAAGAACTGTGAGCACACGAATTGAAGGCACTCAAGCAGATACTAGAGAATCTGACAAAATGTGGCTTGTGCGCCATCTAGAAATCATACGTAAATACGTCCTTGATGACCTCCTCGTGGCTAAAACCCTGCTGGATCAATGTTTTCCTCCACCTTATGACATTTTCAACAGATTGCTAAACATGTACCATCAAGCTTTGGCCACCCGCATGCAAGAGCTTGCTGCAGAGGATCTGGAAGCAAACGAGATTGTTACTCTTCTAAGTTGGGTTTTAAATACATACAAAAGGTAAGGTCCCCTTATCTTTGCTGTCAGCAGTAGCTAAGAGTAAGCGTACAAAATGCAGTTTATGTGCTAATGTTTACGTTTGATAAAAGGAAGATAATGATAGGACTAGGGGGAACAGAACAAAAATAGAAATGGGTAGATTCAGATTGGATGTTAGGAAGAAATCATCTTCACCATGAGGGTGGTGAGACACTAGAACAGGTTGTCCAGGGAGGAAGCCCCATCCCGGGAGGTTTTTAAGGCCAGGCTGAATGTGGCTCTGGGCAACCTGATCTAGTGTGAGGTGTCCCTGCCTATGGCAGGGGTGTTGGAACTGGATGATCCTTGAGGTCCCTTCCAACCCTTACAAATCTATGATTCCATGATAATGGTGTAGAAGTTGCTGGTTTGATATTTGCTATGCATTTTGCTTTCTGGAAATTACTCATTAAAACTTGTTTTCATTTTCTGATACCTGATTTTGAGTTGCTTTTTAAGCTTAAGATTTTCATGCAGTTAAAGACCTGCTTGAAGCTACTGTCAAGTGTGTGCCAGTTTGAAGTACTGGGAAGAAGAGATGAGATGTGTGACTCAATGTTTGTTGTTGGCCACAGCTCTGGAAAATTTTTGTGGTTATTAACTTTCTATTGTTCTTTTTTACAAGGGTTGGGACTGTTTCAGTGTTGTTTCATTACTGTTAAATGGAAAGAATGTAGTAACTTCTTTCAGGTTTTCTCTCAGAACTGTGTGGCAATTTGTTTATAAGAATTTCTGCTTATAGGTTGTCTCCTGTGATATTCAAATTCTTTCTTTTGAGCTGTGTAATTTCTTGTGATAGCTTAAGCATTATGTCTTTCTTTTTTTCCCCCTTGTCCTCCAGGTGGAAACAGCTCAAATGTCAGCTGTTTAGGTTTTGCTAGTGTAGTTACTAGAGCAACTGATTTGTTTGGGAAAAAGTAGCCCTTACTTTTCTGTGGCTCAGGACTGTAATCCTGTTCTCAATAGCTGGCATTAACCCAGAGTCTGTGCTGTGTACACTTCTGTCTTCAATTGTTAAGTCTCACTAAGTGAACAAATTGGATGCTTGACAGGTTTAGAGTCTAATACCGCAAGCAAATAGGTGGAAGGTAATACTGTTCTGTAGAATGTTTATAATGAACTTTAAGAGTAATTTTGTGTTCAGAACTCTGTGCTTTGTTCTACAGTGAATTTCTCTGGCTTTTCTTCCCTGCCAGGAGCAGTCAGAAGCACTCGCTAATGCATGCTTACAACCTCTGCAGAGTATGAGAGATTCAGCTCTCTCATAAAAATCAGAAATATGTGAATCCTGCTACCTATAGTGGTATGGCCTCAGCAGAACTCTTGCTGTCAGGTTCTTTGGTTAGTTCCTGGGCTTGATGTTCCAGTAATTTAATTCTTGGTCTTAAAATTGCCCTTCTACCCTTCCATCAGGAAGTAGAGCAAATTTCTACTGAGATAAACAATTCAGAGCTAAAGCTCTCTCAATACATGTGAAAGGCGAAGAGAGGGAGCAAAGCAAGCTAGTCAAAAAGGGAAAGCAAACCAATCAAAAAGGAAGTTCTATTGCTAGAGCAAGTTGTATGGCCCATAGCACCTGCTGGCAGAATTGTGTAATGGAAGCAAAGCTGTGAGAGGAGTAGACATAAATTCATAGAATGGTTTGAGTGGGAAGGGATCTTAGAAATCATCTTGTTCCAACTGCCTGCCATGGGCAGGAACACCCTCCACTAGACCAGATTGCTCAAGGCCTCATCCAACCTGGTCTTGAACACCTCCACGGAGGGGGGCATCCACAACATCCCTGGGCAGCCTATTCCAGTAAAGAATTTCTTCCTAATGTGGAGTCTAAATCTACCCTCCTCAAGCTTCAATCCATTCCCTCTCATCCTATCACTGTTCAGTTAAACAATATCTTTTATGGTTTCATAGACAAGAATTTTGGTTTTAAAGTAGTTAGCCACAGTATGATTTGGGGTTTTTTAGTGCTTTCAGATATTTTAATTTCATGATGTGGAAGCACCACTATGCTGACTTGCTGCATGTACCCAGAGAACAACTTTAACATGAAGAAATAGACAAACTGAACGTTTGTTTAGGATTTTTTTTTTTAATTTACTATGTGATTTATAGTTGCCACTGCAAATGCAGAATTTATGTCTTACTCATCGAAAGCATACTAGAAATGCAGGAATGTGAAACAATTTATGTTATCCATTAATCATTAATAAAGCACTCTCTGAAGAGTGTGGGTTTAAGTTACTGATTTTTTTAATTTTTTTTTTTACCATGAAATATTAAGAGTTCTTGCTGTGTCCTGATTTGGAATAGCTTTGGTTTTTATAGTTTCACACTCATATCTACATAGATGCAAAACATCACTCTAAAGTATTAAATTTATATAATGCTTGTCAAAATATTCTTGAGGGTTCTAGTTTTTTAATCCCATAAAACTGAGAATTTTCCTTTGCAAGAAAATGTAGCTACTGATGCTGTTATGATACAGTACCCAATGAAGTACACTTGATTAACACTTGATTGCAAGATGCCTCCTCCTCTGATAAATTTCCTTTTAATATATTCTAGCTTTGATATGACTCTGGTACAAGTAGCAAAACAAGCTCTTTTGAGGACCTCTGAGGAGAATATCCCATACTTCATCCTGAGCTTTTCCATTCTGAAATTCAGGATGTCTAAGCTCTCTGTCATCACCTCTGAAATTTAAAAGATATATAAAAATGCCCACAGGTTGAACCAGATGGCTTTTATTCAGTCTTACTAATTTAGAAATCCATGGAAGGTTGAACATCTAAAATGTCTCAACATTTTTTTTAATATATGCTGGGCGACAGCTTTTATATCCTGTTCTTTCTTCTGTATGATTTTTATTTACTTTCCTGGTGAATGCATTTATTGTTGCAGTTGTTATTAAGAACTTTTTGAAGTGTAAAGATATCGGAAAACTGCCCCTTACAGTGGTCATACAGAAAAATCTGCCTAGTTTTTAACTTGTTATCACATTTTTCTCATTGCTTTTGCCCTAATGTCTGTCTTTAATACATTTTTTTATTTAAACAAAAACTCAGTGCAGAGATGATGGGAAATTCAGAACTGTCTCCCGAAGTGGACATAAATTCTCTGGATGCTCTGATTTCACAAAATGTGGTAGACCAGCTCCTCAGCAAGTATATGTCAACACTTACTGTAAGTAATAATAATGCAAAAATGCCTTCTCATGAGTTTATAGCTGCATTAGTGCCTCAGTGCAGTTCCTCTAATAGAGGAAACTGATGTGATAAATGTGAACCTGGTATCATTACTTCTATAAATTTTCATGTAGTATGTGTAGCTTTGTTTACAGCGGTATAGTCAGATGATTTTATAGATGTAAATCGTGATGTTTCCAGGAATACATTATGCTTTACAGACTGTACTAATCATATTTTATTAGAAAAGAAGTAATTCCAGTGTTCATAAATCTAGATTCATAATACATTAGGTTTTAGTAGACTTACAAGCCACTGAGCGCAGCTTGGTCTCTATGATAACTATGTCTACACTTGGCACATGTCTGATCTTTTCAAGATAATCAGGATGTTCTTGTTTGCCAGTTTGATTCTTTTCACACTCTTTTGCCTTTCGTGCCTGTTGATTACGTAACCATAATTTTCGTGGATGCCATCTTAAGTGCATCTTAAATACACAGACAGAGTTTCCTGGTTATTCTGTGATTCACTGGAATTGGTCAACTACATGACGAAGGACTGAGTATGTGATTGTCAGATTTTTTAAATGTATTTTTCTTTGAAGATCCGCTGTTGATTGCCTAAGACTGGACATCGGAATTTCAAACTTGCTGTTTTTACATTGCTCAATTTAATTCCTACTCCACCTAGGTTCTAGAGCTCTGCCAAGCAGAGGAGGAAAATTTTTTGCTTCTTTAAATGCATCAGCTACTAAGATGTCCAGCAACTTGCTGGACTTGATACTCATCAAAATAATGTAAGGTGATCTTGTTATGTCTTAAGGAAACTTCTAGTAGAGGCTCTGCTTCCCATTAGCTTTACTAGGACTTCTGTGGAAGTTTATTATTTTGTACTTACCTTTAGGACAAAAAAAATACTGGTTTGTTTTCTCAGGCTACTTTTGGCTTGCCTCAGGAAATGCCTTTGGATTAATTTTGTCCCCTCTAAAGATAAAAAAAAAAAATAACCTATATTTGTTTTTCAGAAATGTTTTTTCCCCTACTTACTGAAAAATATTATATATATGATTGCTGTATTTATGGTCTATAAATAAAGCAAAGGTTTTCTTTTACTGGTTTTGATTTTTGGCTGTGTCATCTTGTAAGGCAGAAAACACTGAAACTGAATGTTTATTTCACAGAATTCAGCCTGATCTAATTTTCTACACATCCTGGCACTCCTACTCTGTTTCTTTTGATGTTATGTTTGAAACTGTTTATAAACTAAATGTAACTAGCTCTGTTTGGATAAATGAAAGTATTTCCTAATTGTGGCTATCAGCTTAAACATTGAGGCTTAAGTCAATAAAAGCATATTGTTTTCATTAGAAATAAAATGCTAACAGATTTTAAAAGATTTCTGATGAATTGGGGTTTTCCCCAAGCTTCTCAGCTTAAAAGTTCTTGTAAATTATGATCTGAAGGTGAAAAATGTTGACAACCCTGTGTTGCTGGCTTAAATGATTAATTCTTCTTTGCAAATCGTATCTCATCAGAGCAGTTCCATGCTTCTGAGGAAATAAGTACATTGTTTCATGCAACTGAAGATGATACTATGTGTGCTTAGCAGGTCACTTGACAGGCCATACACTGTAGTCAAAGAAGAAGGAAATGACAGATCTGTGTTTGGGCAGGAAGATTGTAGAATTTTCAGTTTCTTCCTTTATCTAGGAGTTTTGACAAAAAAATACTGTAACGCATTTTAAAAGTGTAAGTTTAGATTATTTCAGACTTTTTTGTGGGTTTTTTTTTGTTTTTTGTAGATGCCTACTGGTCATGTTTAATTTTGCATGACAGGATACAGTAACACACCTGTTATATGTGGGAAAGAATTACAAATCTTTTTATTACTAGGGGTTTTAACTAAATGTCAATAAAATCGGAAACCTTCAACCCTTTGAAAATATATGGATAATAACTTTAGTGAGAAATAAGTATCTAACTACATGTTTAACAAACATGCTGCTCTTTACTATCTGCTCTTGCAAATATGTCCATGCTACCTGTGTTGTGCAAATAATAAGAAAACTGGCTTAATCCAGCTCTAAGAACAGTTGTTCCTAATGTCTGTTTGCTATACAACGTGTGTCAGTTGGGAGGAGAGCCAGATATTGTATTTCCATTGCTATTTTCTGCAGCACTTGAGCTCTAAGAAACACAACTCAATGTAATCCTGTGATTTTGTCTGCAATGCTGGCAAGCATCAATTTCCTAAAATGTAGGTAAAAGGAACTACAAGCAGATACATGCTAATTTTCTTGCACTAATTACCTTAATTTTTTTCAATTATTGAAAAATTCAGTTTGATACCTAAAGCTTGAGGCTTAGTGAATGCTTCCAAAGTTAGTAAACGTGTTGATTCTGACTGACTTGCTCTTTGTTTGGAGCTCTCTCCTTCCAAAAGATGCCTAAGCTTGATTGAAATTACATCACTATTTTACCAGTATTAAACTTTGTCAATATACATTTTAACTTCTTTATTTTGCCTATATACTATAGGCATGACAGAAGTGTTCAGAACTATCTGTTACTATGCCACTCTTCATTGTGGAATGGCTGCTAGTCCAAATATTCTAGTAGGGGTTTGGTTTGTGTTAAATTAGAAAAATCTTTACTTTTTCCTGGTTGCTTTATTTAATGCAGTCTAACATCATTGGCTGGCTGCGGAAAGCACTGGAGACAGATAAAAAAGACTGGATAAAAGAAACTGAACCAGAAGCAGATCAAGATGGGTATTATCAGACTACACTGCCAGCTATTGTTTTTCAGGTATAAGCGAACTTGCTTATGCTAGAAAATGTAAAGAAGCAGTACATGGATTCAGGGGAACAGAGGGATGGGAGTGGGAAAACAAACTGTTTGGACTGCCATTGTTTCTATGTTCATTAAGTATTGGGTTTTTTTCCTGTAGAGTCCTTAGTTGGAAGAGTTGTTTGTTTTGAAGGTTGTTTTTGCCTTTTTCACCTAGAGCTATTTTTCTCAGCCTATTTACTTGACATCTGTGTTTAGTTAACTGCTTTTACTTGGGTATCTTCATGTAAATTTGTACCCTAAGCCTACCAGATGAGGTGTTTGGAAGTTATTAGAACGCTGTTAATATGGTGCTGAGATAGGCATGTATTTGTTCCTATAAACTATTCATTATACAAACACCTTAGTACTGGAAAGAAAAGTTCTATTGAAGGTCAAAAATAGTGCTGCTTAAACACTCCTTTCGTTAACAAGAACGCCTGTCCAAATCATTAAATAGGCTCAAAACAGGGAAGAGGTGACTATTTCTAAGAGCTTTTAAAAAAAAAGCCACAAAAAACCCAAACCTGCACCACTCTGTTGGTGGTATTAGAAATGGAAAGCTTGCAAAGTGATCTTTATCAGCCAGAAAAATGTCAGCACATTACGCTCATTTTCTAATTTTTCTGTACAAATATTGTGTTAGGTGTTTTCAGTGACAGATAGATGGTCTCTTCCTGCATGTGTTTCCTGCCTTTCCCCCCCTCCCTCTCTTATACCAAGATTTCTACATTTTTTCACATTTGTATTACTGCCAAGGTTGACTTCATCTAATCCTTTTCAGAAAGTGTGATGTCAAAGAAACTAGTGGCTGACTGGCTCTAGTGTTGTACCATCAAAGACTGCAGCGTTGAGATTTGTGTAACAGCGAAACTTTGACCATCACCTCAGCATAAAAGCAGCTCATGTTGCCACCTGGCTTCATGCCCTTCCTTTCCTGTCCCTCTCCTCTCACATGCACTTCCTTGTAGGTCATCTTGTGCCTAGTTATGTTTCTAAAGTTTAGGTGTCCCTTCTATTTCACTAGTGTGAACTTAACTGTTTTCATGTATGGGGAAAGCAAAGTAATTTGAGTTGTGAAGTTGTTGATTACTAGCTGCAGGAGCTGGGCCAGGAATTTTGATCCACTGTAAAACCAAATCCCTGATGAGTTAGAAATATGAACATCTCTTTTGTGGAAGAAAACAATTTTCAGTCTCAGGAGAAAAGTGCAGCATACGTTAATGACTGTCAATTTGTTAATTCTTCTCAAGGAAATGGTGATGGAGGAAATGGCCCAGCAGTTGTCTGGGCTTCTTTAAAAAAACAAAATCATAACAAACAAAACAAACCCAAAAAAGCCTGTGCAGAGCTGATGCTAGTGAGAATCACCAACAAAACAGGAGTTCTGTCTTTGGTTTACCACTGATAAAGGACTCTCTTTGTAACTAAACTATTTTTAACTTAGATGTTTGAGCAGAATCTTCAGGTGGCTGCTCAGATAAATGAAGATTTGAAAACAAAGGTACTCCTTCTATGTCTTCAACAGATGAACTCATTTCTAACCAGGTAACATAATTTAAAAAATATAAATGCTTTATCCTGCCTCGGCCTCTATTTGTTCCTACACTTCCAATACTTGTTTCTCCTGTGGATGTTTCTTTATTGCTTCGTCTTTCTCCCATCACATCCATGCCAACCAAGCTTTTCTTCCCTTTTCTTGCCTTCTTCCTTCTTTACTCAGTTTCACAACAGAAGTTATTCTTTGATGCTGAATGGCACTTTCACTTCCTCTCTACAGATGCCTTTCATTTTTGAATCAATTCTGTTTACCTTTTTTATTTCTCAAATTTTTATCTCATTCTCATAAAGAAGACAGCAAACACTTCCTTGGCTGGATTCTGCCCTGAACAGAGACACTTAATATCACATGAGCAGGAAGCCTATCATAAAATACTTCAAAATGCTTGACAGGCCCTTATGGAGCATATGGCCATTTAGGTGTACTATTTCAGATTACTGTCTGCTTAATGCCACTCCTTGTATATGTTACAGGTACAAAGATGAAGCACAGTTGTATAAAGAAGAACATCTTAAAAATCGTCAGTATCCTCAGTGCTATGTTCAATACATGATTGCAGTCATCAATAACTGTCAAACCTTCAAGTAAGTCTGAAGATTCTTGCAGTGTTGTAAGAAAAATAGCATATTGATATATCATGTGGAACACTGTATGTTCCCAGCATATATATGTTCCCAGCAGAGGGTTTCAGTTGAAACAGTTCAGCTGACTAAATAAAGACAGCAAGTTAAATATATTACTGTTTTAAAAGGCAGATGCTGTGATTCCTGTTGCCTTCAGCAAGCCAAGCCATTGCTCCTCACCAGTGGAAATTCACTTATTCCAAGCATTTCACTGCCAAGGAAAAATTTCTTTGCTGTGGTTCAATCCCAGTTGGCAACTGAACACCACAGCTGCTTTCTTGCTCCACCCCACAGCAGGGTAGAATAGGGGAAAAGAATTGAAAAGGTAAATTTGAGAAAACTCATGGGTTGAGATAAGAACAGTTAAACAATTGAAATAATAATAAATAATGAAAAGAAAACAAAAGAGGAAATAAAAGCCAAGAAAGACAAGTGATGCAAATGAAAAACAGCTGCTTACCATCAACTAATTGATGCCCAGCCAGTCACCAAGCAGCAGCCCCCACCCAGTGTTCTCCCCCGTTTCTATGTTGAGCATGATGCCATATGGTAAGCTGGGATCAGCTGTCTCCTCACAGCAACTTGTGCACCCCCAGCCTATTTGCTGGTGGGACAGTGTGAAAAGAGAAAAGACCCTGACTCTGTGTAAGCACTGGTCAGCAATAACAAAAAGATCTCTCTTGTTAAACAACATTGTTTCCAGCATAAAGCCAAAACACAACCCCATACTAGCTACTGTGAAGAAAATTAACTCTACCCCAGCCAAAACCAGCACAATCATCAACTTCAAGTAGTTTTAAAAAGTCATTTCACTTAGTTTGTGGGGAGCCTGCCACCTTCTCTTACACTTGATCTCTTCAAGCACTGCGATCAAGGTGAACTGAAGTAAAGGTAGACCTTGCTTTATTAAGAATATAAAAGCAGGAGAAAGAAATCCTCATTGCTCATGTTTCAATTTTCAGCAATCCAGCCCCGCATTCATCTAGATCTGCTATTTTCAAGTTTGTTAATCAGCAGTAGTTTGTTACCAGCATATAAATACTTTAGGTTGATTACTGTAAAATCGTGCTGGAGAGTAAATGAAGGCTTCAAAAGCATACAGCAGCCATTATTTCCTCCTGCAAAAATAAGACTGTCTAGTATGTCTCTTTCTGTGTGTGCACTCTGGAAATCTAGTAGCAATGCAGTTGTGCATCATTGGATGATGACAAGCATTGTTATTTGTCACAGAGAATCTATAATCAGTCTGAAAAGAAAATACTTGAAAATTGAAATGGAAGATACGCTGTCAAGCAGTCATACAAACATGGATGCAATTTTAGACATCATTGCCAAAGAAGGATGCTCTAGCCTGCTAGATGAAGTCTTCATGGATTTAGAGGTTAGAACTTTTTTTACTAAAAAAAAATAAAACCAAAACAAAAAAACACAGAAGTATTTTGTACAGAAAAATAATTCAAGAACAATGTACTTGACGAAGCCTTTTGATTCATAAACATACTTTGTACATGGTGTGTTAGCAAAATGCCGGTAAATGTCAGTATCGTTCTTCACTGGTATGGTTTGCATGTAGGAGTCTGAAAGGTTGCTTGATTTTATTTCCAAGGATTACTTCAGGTGGGTGCTTTGTAGATAGTGAATATTTTCTAGCAGACTGTATTTAGTCTTATGTAGTTGAGTTTTAAGAATTGTTTGGGAAACTACTGCTGATATTGTCATCTTTGTACTGTTGCAGTACACCTATAATTAATTAATTGACTCTAAAGGCAGGACCTTTTTGACCATGTTTAAGAATTCTAGCTGCTTGTATAGAATACTTCAGGGGGAGAAAAAATAATATATTACTAAAAAGAAATTGGGAGTATGGGGAGAGAGGCAGAGAAATTAGAGAAATTACTAGGGCAAAGAAAGATGCTCTTAGGACTTCTTAGGTTTGTAATAATATTTTGAACTAATGTAAACACCTTGAATGACTCTCATTAAGAAAGATATGGCAGCAGTGTTTATTTTAAACTTGGACCTCTTAAGCAAAACCTTTTTTTCTCATTAGCTATGCTCATTGATTGTCAGGGATCAGTACTATTCAATATATTCATCGAAGTCCTGAATGAGGGCACAGAGTGCACTGTCAGCAGGTTTGCTGATGACACCAAACTGGGTGGAGTGGCTGACACACCAAAGGGTTGTGCTGCCGTTCAGCCAGGCTGAAGAGCTGGGCAGGGAGAAACTTAATGAATTTCAGCAAGGGCAAGTGTAGAGTCTTGCACCTGGGAAAGAACAACTCCATGGATCAGTATAGTTTGGGGACTGACCTGCTGGACAGCAGTGAAGGGGAAAAGGGGTCCTAGTGGATGGAAGGTTGACCATGAGCCAGCAATGTGCTCTTGTTGCCAATGGTATCCTGGGTTGTATTAGAAGGGATGTGGTCAGTTAAGTCACGAGAAGTTCTCCTTCCCTTCTGCTCTTCCCTGGTGAGGCCACATCTAGAATATTGTGTCCAGTTCTGGGCCCCTCAGTTCAAGAAGGACAGGGAAACTGCTTGAGAGTCCAGCGTAGAGCCATAAAAATGATTAAGGGAGTGGAACATCTTCATTATGAGGAGAGACCAAGGGAGCTGGGGCTCTTTAGCTTGGAGAAGAGGAGACTAAGGGATGATCTCACTAATGTTTATAAATATGTGCAGGGTGAGTGCCGAGAGGATGGAGTCAGGCTCTTCTCGGTGATGCCCAATGACAGGACAAGGGGCAATGGGTGGAAGTTGAGGCACAGGAAGTTCCATGTAAACATGAGGAAAATTTTTTTTACTGTGAGGGTGACAGAACACTGGAACAGGCTGCCCAGGGGGTTGTGGAGTCTCCCTCTCTGGAGTTATTAAAGACCTGCCTGAATGCGTTCCTGTGTGACCTGGTATAGGTGATCCTGCTCTGGCAGGCGGGTTGTACTAGATGCTCTCTCAAGGTCCCTTCCAGCCCCTAATGCTCTGTGATTATGAGGAGATGCTCCATCTAGTCTTAACAACCATTCTTTCAAATCCATTAGCTTCAAACTTTGTGTCACTATTATAATTTATAAAATACCCTGCTCTAATATGTAAAGAATTTTTCCTGTGGGGAGAGCAAAGCAAGATGGTTATGTAGGTGTAGAGAATACTTCTGGAAAAGGAGGAGAGCATATAGGCCACCAAGTCTGGTACAGGCACAGCAAGTTTGTGGGGCCACTGGAGAAATAACTGAGTAGCCGAAAGCCATTCAAAAAAATCAAGCACAAAGTTATGTTATTCAAGCAGTTTAAATGCATTTCATATTTAAAATGGAATTATCAGCATTTACACCAATTTTGTCCTTGGAGCTTTAATTTTTTTGTTTAGCATACACATCAGAATGGAGAACATAGTAAAGAATTTTAGAGCACTTGTGAAAAAAATGTTCATGTTAGTACATTTGGTTTGCATATACCCATTATGTGTCAGGGTAGCAATCTATGGCAACTGTCAGTTCTGACAACTGATCATGTAATTTTCCTATGCTAACTGCATACTCCTTATAGGACGAGTGTATTTTAGAAATGTGTGACACCTAAAATTGTCACATGTTGTGGTTTTGTGGTGTTTTGTTTTTTGTTGGTTTTCTCTGTGTGTGTAACTGCGCTCATATGATGAAACTGTCAAAAATTTGTTCTGATCAGTTGTTTGTTACTTTCTCAGCCACATCTCAATGAGTTGATGACAAAGAAGTGGTTGATGGGGTCTAATGCAGTAGGGACTATCTGTGTCACTGTGGAGGACTATTTCAATGACTTTGCAAGAATAAAAAAGCCTTATAAAAAGGTAGGTGCAAAACATTCCACAATACTTTGCTAATGTATTCTGAGTTTCATGTTGGTTTGGAATTTCTGAACAGGGAATTGAATTCAGAATTGGAATACAGAAATTGGAATTGATTCATTACTGGAAATTAAAAAATGTTCAAGATCGTGTTGCAGAACTCCAGATCTCTGTGTTCTTATCTTTTTTTTTTTTTTGGTTCATAGTTATATAACATTGTCAAAGATAGATCAGAGTTGTGGGATTTGGTCAAGAAAGTATATTGGCATGTTACTAGATTGGATTCTTGCCAGCTTGTATTTTTCTGCCTCTCCTTAGAAGTTTGTAATAAGATGAAATTAACTCTTTTGAAGCTAGTTTTGCTGGCCTATTATTACCTTTTTATAAATGCACATTCTGCAATTTCTATTTTTAGTATGTACAATGAGGGAAATTGCTGCCATAAGGTATAACAAATGCATAACTCATGTTTAAAGAGTGCTGTTGCTTAAATATTATGTGCTAGGTTAGGTTGTCTTTTTTGTTTTGTTTTCCTGTGGTCTGTCAAAAGATAACAGGATCTCTTTATTTACCTTTTAATATTTAGCATTATTGTAATTGGTTTTATCCTTTTATTGAAATAGTCAGTTTTGTGTAGTTAACATAGCATATCTTCAGTGGTTCCCTAAGATTTAGGAAATAGTTTAAGCTATAACAAGATTAGGATTTAGGTGAGGTCTTTGAACAAACGCATATGAAGTGCTTAAACACAGTCTCAAAATCATGTGCTTACTTTTTCTTGCTTTAACTCTTACAAAGATAGAAGAGATTGCTCAAAGCTCCTCTGATGACCTTTTGATCTTCATTGTTTTACAGATTTTAGAGGTTTTGTCATGTAAATGAATAATCATAAAACTATTTTGCTTGGGAAAGACCACTGAGATCAAATCAAACCACTGACCTAACACCACCATGACCATTAAACCATGTTCCACAGTGCCATGTCCACAGGTTTCTTGAATGCCTCCAGGGACAGTGATTCCACCATCTCTCTGGGCAACCTATTCAAAAGCCTGACCAGTCTTTCCATAAAGAAATACATATTTTCCGTCCAGAAAAAGTACACAAAAAGGTAGATTGGTCCTAGAATTAGTCTGTATCCATGGAACAGCTTTGTTTCTTGCTAGTATTTCTGCAGAGTCTTGAGACCAGGACTTGAAACAGTATTTTGTGTCCTCGATGAGGGCTGTGACTTCCCAGTATTTCAACAATCTGGGTTTTTTTCTCTCTCTCTCTCCCCTTTTTTTTTTTATTTTTTTTTTTTTTCTCTCCTGAAACCTTTCTCCAAAATTTTGACTGGAGAACATGTTGATTGACACTAAAGCTTGATACATACTAATAAAATACCATTAAAAGTTTGTGACTACTGTGATGCAGTTTTTTTCGTAATTGTAAGTAACTTTGCCACCATTCTTAGGAAACAAAAAAACCCCAGCACCTAAGGACTTGTGGAATCCTTACACAGGAGTTCAAAAAACACGTAAAGTTTTGTTTGTGGGTTTTGTTTTGTTTTGTTTTATTCTTTATTTCCAAACCTTAGCATTGCTCTTACATCAATGCCAGGTGCTTTATTTAGTCACCAGTAGATATTTCCTATAAAAAGACAAGTGCACAACAGCAAGTCTGTCAAGGAAGATCTGAGAAAGTGATTGCTGCTGGCTCTTCAGGCTTCCTTCCAGACTCAACATAGAGCACAGATAATGTAAGCTAGATTTGCAGTTCTTTATGCAATGTCCTGGAGTGTTCTTCAGCAGAAGCCTGTCTGATGGCTAGTCATTCCTTGACCAGATAGAAAGAGCAAGGCTGCAAGCCCAAGCACAAGTCTGTTCTAAAGATACACAAATTACTCATTTCATGTTTGTTTTTCTATCTTTGGTGCTCCTCAAAAATAATTAAGACATCCTTTTGTTATTTCACTTTCTTGTAATTGGCGCATACTTTTCAGCAGGGAAGGATAGATTTTCATTTGTTAGCTTTGTGAAACCTGAAGTTACTCAAGAAACGTCGTGTTAGCAAAAACTGTACACTGGTGATGAAGTGCACATTTCAAAACACATTTCAAAGCCTACCAATTGTTCAAAGACTGCAAATACTGTCTGCATTTGCAGGTATCCCTGCCATAGTCCAGCATCTTTTTCTTTTCTTTCAGACAGTGACTATTGAGGCCCATCGCAGAGTGGTTGTGGAATACATCAGAGCGATCATGTTAAAGCGTATATCTTTCAAGAATGCAGAAGAGAGAAAAGAGGGTGCAGAAAGAATGATCAAAGAAGCAGAGCAGTTCAGGTTTCTGTTTAAGAAGCTTGCAGCTGTAAGTGCTTGCTTTGGGTAATGCTGTTAACTTGTTAATTTAGAATAAACCACAAGTTTACTGTTTGGGGAAAATGGATTGAGTTAGATCTTTTTGTCTGTAAAACGCTGGGTGACTTGTGAGTGTCGAGGATGCCAGCTGACATATAGACATATACAGGTGAACACACAGACACTGCTGCTAAAGTTCCTGAGTGCTAGTTTCTACTGCTTTGTGTTTATACAGCTGTCTGCAGCTGAGTAATTGAATGGCCTTACACAGATAGGTACCCTGAATTCATAATAGTAAGTGAACAAAATAAACCAGTTGTTTGTTTAAAATAAAAATAAATTAAAAAAAAACAATTGGGCTTTGCCCTTTCAGCTAGGAAAAGCAATGCTGCCTCAGCAATGACTTATTACTTAAGTAGCATGCAGTATATTTATTTAGAATTAACAAGACAAGTATGTTGTCTCCATTTGAAGTGCAGTAGAAATAGAAAAACCAGGCCAAAAACAGTATTTGAGAAACATTGTACAAGATAAGCCTAAAATGAATAATGAATTTTTTTAAAACTACATAAGGAGGAGGAATTTGCCATAAAGTTCCCAGGCCCAGCACATGACAAAATGCAAGACAAATACAGAGAAAGAGAAGGGCTGAAAAGCTGGGAGATGAGGAAGGGGTAGTGTTCATCTCTGCTCACTGTGGAAGATGGAGCAACTCCTGCATCAGAGCCCTTCACTGTGTAGGATTCAGAGTAAGGTCTGTTTCAGATTAAGGCATTGGTAGAAAGTTATGTAATAAATTAAATGAACAATACCAGATTGGCAGGACCAGATGACCTGGAACCAAGAGCACTAATAAAGTCCAGAGATTAAGTAGGTATTACAGTTTGGTTGATCAGTTGCTGAAAGCTGCCCTGGTGGCCAGATTAGAGGGAAGCTAATGCAGGGCCAGTTTTTAAGTAATGTTTCAGAAGAGATCTGGCTTTCAGATCAGTTTTTCCTAAAGTTTATTCTGTCAAATTAGGAAGAGTCAGGCTAGAATGCATCACCTTGTGGATAAATGTGACATAGTTTGTAAGATGGGACTTTCTTTTCTAATATTCTGAGGGTAGGTCTCTGGATGAATAAGACAATGGAAAGAGAGGCTTATGGCAGCAATTCAAAATATGTTTTTTTTTTCTTACTGTCTGAAAAATCAGCTCTTTGAGGAATTCAAGATCACTGTTGGAAAAAATACTAATTAAAGGATTGTTTATAGATGTTGGGAGGACTTCTTTCGCTTTAAAAATTTTTCTTCTTTTTACTTTTCATCTTTCAGGGCACTGGAGAGGACACTGAAGGACTCTGTGGCATCATTGAAGCCATTGCAGAGGTTATCAAACTAACTGATCCTTCATTGCTCTATCTGGAAGTTTCAACTTTAGTCAGTAAATACCCAGATATCAGGTAATTCTCTTGGCCCTCAGAGTTAAAACACAGATAACATCATAGTTTTTGCAGTCTTGGGTGAATTTTAAAACAATGTCCTGATTTTCATATTTCAGAATGTAGCCACTTTAAGTGTGTTTTTTTTTTTTTTCATAAGAATTGTATGTGAGCTGGACTGGGAGGTATATATATTTAAATAGTGGTGCAGCGAAGAAATAATGAAAATACTGTGTTTTGGAAGGATAAAATATGTTTTCATGTCATAAGAGCAGCCAAAATAGTGCTTTATGTTGAGCTCTAAAATCCAGTTCCAGCTAGATCTGAATAAGAATTGAAGTACATGTTGAAACTGAGTGAAAGGATTGCCAGCTGAGTGGTATTTCTGACAGAATCTTACTTGTGCAGAGTTTCCTACTAAAGCCAGTTTTACATTTTCCTTTGGCAGGGATGACCACATTGCAGCTTTGCTGACAGTGAGAGGTGATGCCAGCAGAGATATGAAGCAGACTATCATTGAGACTTTGGATCAAGGTCCAAGCCAACCAAATCCAAACTATGTGCCAATTTTTAAAGAAATTACAGTTCCTACTCTAACTGTGCCAAAACTTCTGAAGTAACTGACAGTTCTGTGTGTCATTACTGATCTGGGATCAACAGAAGTATCTGCAGGCAAATTTGGCAGTGCTGTTTCCAGTAAAGTTCAATATACACTGATCCTTGCTAGGCATGTTTCTTTCTAAAGACTTAGATGTGGGAAAATGTGATCAGATTTCTGAAAGAGGATAGATGTGAAGGTCATGTTTGAGGAATAAAACTTTTGCTGGCCAGGGGAGCTTTTTAGAGACCTGTTTGTTACAGCTTTTTTTTTTTTTGCTGTCAGCAAGTACATTTTTCCCATGGAGTATGTTTGCACAAGGCACTGCAATGCTGTATATTTATTCCCAAAACAAGAGAGCTGTATAATTGCCAGATCTACTAACACACATTGCTTACAATACTTTTAGACGTATGTTTTGTATCACAGAAGCACAAAGTGGTTTGGGTTGGAAAGGACTTTTGAAAAATCACTAAGTCCAATACCCAGTGTTGTGTAGGGTTTCTACCATCCACATACTCCACACCTCTCAACTTCTGCAGAAATCATGAACATAGGGATTTTAAAATCTCAATCTGTATATGGCACTGCATTGAGCATTTATTAACATTCTCAGTCCACTTTCACATTATATTTTGTGTATGTACTTACCTGAGTGTAAAATAGTTTATTGCATAAAACTTAATTATTAAATCAGTTTCCTGAAAGGGACTGAATTAAATTGCTACCATGCAATTTGATTATAGGGTGAATAAAGACACATGAGGTACAATTTTCTTTATTGATCTAGTGAAAGAGCACATAAAGCACCACATGTTCAGTTAAACCACTGCTACCTTCAGCTATGTATTCTTTGCATCCTTATAAATTTACAGCAGATATTTTTTTTTTTGTTGTTGTTTGAAGTGTGAATAAACTCTGGATTTAATAGTTTTCTGGAAATTTGAGATACTGTTTTTCATTTTCAGATCAATGTGTGAAGCTAATTTCCAATGTTATCTGCTCAAAGTATAAAATACTACTAGCAGATTATGAATTTAAAATGTGATGAAGTGTCCTTCAGTGAAGCCATTCTTGGTTTGTGCAGAAACCTTGTGCCATTCCGTAGCTCTTGCTGACTCCTCCTCACTCCAGAGGAGTCACATGCAAGGTCAGCAGTTTGAATAAGGATAAAGCAGCGATGGTGGCTTTTGCATTGACAGATACAGTGTCCCCCAAAGGATAAGGACAGTTCAGTAGGGCATCAAATCCATGTCTTTGTACCTGAGGAGTTTAGTGTGGTCTGGAGGCACTCTAGGTCACATGGGACATTACACTATTTCTAGAAATTGCAGGTAAAGGAAGAGGAATTAGGCAGGTTTTTTTGAGGGTTGTGTTCAGCCCACATCTGAGAATTACTGAGGTGACACGAGCTGGTTTCGCTTGTACTTCAGTTACTTAACGTGCTTTAAAGCTTCTCTATGTCCAAGGGACAAACCCTCTATCTCTTGGACTAGTGGTCTCCCCTGAATGGTGGAGGATCCCTAAACCTCTCCGTTTCTGCCAGGGAACGGTCACAGCGGGGGCACGGTGGATGACAGCTTGTGTGGGGCAGCGTTATTAACTCGTGAGCGCGGATCCCTGCCCGCCCCGTGGAGTCACAGTCACCGGCCCTGGGCAGCGGCCGCAGTGTGCTCTGCAGCGAACCGTTACCGCGGTCTCGTTGTCCCGTGAGCCGCTGCCTCGCCCTCTGTCAAGCATCCTGGGGAGGCCGCAGAGCTCCCATTGGGAAGTAACAGTGCTCACTGCCGCCGTGCCTGCTAAGGCGGGGTAAAGGCTCGCCTCCTCCCGGCCCCGCCCTGCAGCCGTCGCCGTGGCAGCGGGCAGGCGGCGCAGCTACCCGTGTCGGGATTCCCCGGGGCGGGGTCGGTGCGCCTGGCCGGCTCATCTACGTCACGGGCCGCGCTGCGTCAGGCTGTCGGTGCCGGAAGCGCGGAGAGGAAGAACTGAGCTGCTCGGCGGCGGGGCCATGGCAGCGGGGTACCAGTACAGGCCCAACGGCGGCGGCGGCGCCGCGCTGCCGGATCCCGCCTTCCTGTGGAACGTCTTCCAGAGGTGAGGCTGCCGCCACGGGCCGCTCCCCGCCCCCGGGGCTCCTGGCGTGGTGACTAACCGCTGTGGGACGAGGGCTGCGGGGTCTCCTTGCGCTGAACCACGCTGGGCCGAGGCACCTCCTTCCCAGCGCAGCGGGCCTGAATCGAGCCGCAGTGCAGAGGCCTGCTGGGCGGCCGGGCCGCGCCCTCCTAGGTCCGCCGCTGCCCGAAATGACACCGGGAAGGAGCTGGCGCTGGGAGGTGCCCAGACACGGTTAGTAGCTACGGTGAGTCCGTCACCGGCCCTGGGAGCTAACGCGGGATTCGTCTGGCTTGGGCCTGGCAGAGCGATCAAGCGTCGCGGTTGTAGGAATGAAACCATTCCTGTGGGAGGAATCCGAGGGGGAGCTTGAGAAGCAGTAAGTACGGCTGTGATTTAGAGCAAGGGACGGAGAACTAATGGAACCTTGGCAATGCTGCAGTCATTTTTCGACCCGAAGATCCAAAAATTATTGTAAAGTCTGGAGGATCAGTGTAACAGTTCAGGAAGGCTTGTAAAAAGGAATCTGATAATGGGAAACTTAATAACAGCCAACAAATACTCCCTTCAATACTCTTGAGGCAGGAATGCAAGGGAGTTAGCAAGTCCTTGTTAAAAACAGGCTGTCGAGACAATGGTAGTAAAGAAGCTGAAGGCATTCTTCACATTTGTATCACATCGAGGAAACCAGGGAGGTTCCTGCGTTGGATCCGTTTTTATGTTAGATGTGTCAGAGTGTCATCCTGACTGGAATGACAGCAAGAAGAGATTAAGGGGTAGACGATCAGTAATGAGTTGCTAAAACTGGTTAGTATTTGCTTAGTAACTCACAAGTGACTCAGGAATGTGGCAGCTTCCTCAGCTTTTCACAAAGCCACTTCATCTGAGAACTTACAGGAGGCACACATGATGCCGTTTCTTTTTTTAAACAGTCCAGAAAGAAGCAAATCAACAGTTTGACTTCTGCACCAGGCAAACCAGTATAAACCATTTAAAATAATGTAGCTAGTCAAGACAGTTGTATGAAATTTATTGAAATATTACTCTCTGGCAGACTGCTGTATATGTCTTGGAATATGTTTGGTAAGGATTGAGTATGGATATGCTGTCTAGAACTGGTGCAGTTGATACAGACTGTACAGTTTGCAAAAAGACTGAGATAGAGGCATCAAAGGCCTTTAAGGAAGTCCAGGATATGCAAAATGAAAGGGAAGGTCCTTTGGCAGAGTGTGTGGTTATCTGCCACGCTGACAGGCACTGACAATATGTTCCAGAGATTCTGGAGGAAAAGAAGATGAATGGTCAGATGAAGTTTGCTGGTGAAACCTATTCCTGCATTAAGTGGGGCCTATGAATACTTGCAGGAGCACTTTGTAGTCCTGAAGGACAGGGTCACCTGTCATGGCCAGATCGTAATTGCTACGTGATGGTCAGATGAAATCCAGAGTAGATACCTGATGGCCATGAGGAAGACCTACTTTAGTTTTGCATCATTTTGTATATAAAAAGAATGCAATCAATGCTGACTGATGATGCTTAGGAGCAAGGTAAGTAGGTCATGATGAATTTTTGTGAAAATACCATCTTAGCACTTAGTAGCAGCTCACAGAAGGTAAAAAATGTTCAGAACACCTAGAGAAGAAATGGAGAGTAAAAAAGAATAATCTCTCTCTTTTTTTAATTGTCATCTATGCAACTGATGCTTGCAATTTGAATGTTGCCTGTGGTTTATGCAAGGTTTGAGGTGGGTAGTCATCCAGGAGAATGTACTGAAAAGATACAGAAAAAGATAACGAAGACTGAAGGAAGCAAAGCTCAGCTTCTGCAGAGGGATCAGCTGAGCAGGACTCAGCCTGGAATGGTAGCAACAGAAGGGAAATAAAAGCTGTCAGAGTCAAGGGGAAGGTCCTTGTATAAAATGGAAGGAAGTCACCACCATTGCAGATACCCTTCTAAAGAAGGTATGATCCTGCTTTATCTGGGTAGAAAATACTTATTAATTTTGGGATAGAAATCAATTCTTTAAGGCAATAGACTGTGAAGGCTCAGTGGAAGCTGACACCTGTCTGTGCTTTTTCACTTTTTCAACCCCTTTGAAAGGAGTCAGGGTCCTGCAGTCGATTCTTTTCAGTACTTCACACTGGTTACATTAGTGCCTTTTTCTTGATTGCCAACATCTCACTGAGAAAACCAGGTGCCAAACTTGGGTCTCTGGTCTGGCAGCCAAACAGCTTACTGCTGTGACATTGGGTGTTTTGTGGATTTAACCAGCATGGTGTGCTCTGCAGCTCTTTTAAAAACAAGTAAATACAAATACTTTCTTGTGTGGACCATGCTCCTGACTGGTTTATTGTTACTGTGTCTTTTTTGTGTCTCTTCACGCCAAAGGAAGTCTTGCAGTTTTCTCTATAACTTTTGTCATATTCCAGAATGTCTCATCAGTCTGAATGAAGCATTTATTTTGCAGTAACTGTCAATGGGTTAGCAAGTGAAATGCAATTAGTGACTTTGCAGGAAAGAATAATCTTAACCTGGTGAGCAAGAAGCAGAACATTGAAGTCTGTAAGTGCAGCCAGGTAATTTCAGCCATTTAAAGCTTACCGCTATTTTTTTTCCCAGGGTTGATAAAGATAGGAGTGGAATAATATCTGATAATGAGCTTCAGCAGGCATTATCCAATGGTAAGTCAGTACATGAGCAATGGAGGTAGTTCATCGTAAACTTGATGTTAAATTTCATGTGAGACTGCTTACTTGATGGTGTAATTCTTTGATTCTGTGGGGTGGGAATGTTCCTATTACTGATTAAATACTACTTAATCTACACAAAAAGCCTGAAAGAGAGAAAAAAATTGACAATTCCTAATTTTAATTTATTGATGTAAATTTTTTTTGCTAATGCCATTGTTCCTGGGTGGCTTTTCTTAATTTCAAGGGAAGGTTTCTGGGTTTGGTGCCAATTAGTAATGATGCATTACAAACTAAGGACCTATTGTAAACATTACTGATCTGTATTCTGGGAAATGAAGACATGCACATCCCTTCATATTTCCTAGGAAGCAGAGTGGGGGAAAAAAATTGTGATTTACATATTCCTCTCTCGTATTTCTAAATGTTTATTTTTTAGCCAGGGTGGGTGTGTAAACTGGACAGAGATCAGCTGTTTACAACCAGACTTTTTACTGCACATAAAAACTTTTCTTGCAGTATGATGCAGGAATTGAAGATGGGAATTTTGATTCCCCCCTCCCCCCCCACATGGGACATGTTTAGTTTTTTGCCTAATAAAATTGAAAGATACTGTCTAGATCTAATACTAAACCTTTCTATTAGTCTGTTAGTTTCCTGTCATAATATTTAAAGAGTAACCAGGGTATGATCAAATAACTCAAGGAAACAAAATGAAAACCAAACAAATTTTTCCAGTAGCCTATTTTTACTTTCCTCTGGTGACTTGGAATGGGTTGGGTTGTACTTTGTGGCATTTTTTTTCCACCTAGAAATCTGAAGAAGTGCATATTGAAGCTGTTTGTGCATCTTTGAGTCCATATTAAGTTCCCCTTCTCCCAAGGTTTAATTCCTTCATCCTTCCTGTGCTTTGTGACTGAGAGCTTAAACTGATGTGAGATGCAGTGCACAAAGGCTGAAAGGCTCCTTTTTGTCAGTAGTCACCTGACTTGAAATAAATTTGGATGGTTCTGTTAAGTAAAGTTGTGGTCTTGTAACTAAACTTGATTTTCTGGAGTATTTGTTTAATAATATATGTGATAAATTAAAAGCAATATATTGTAGATGCTGCACCTGATCCATTACTAAAATATTCATTTGAATAACAACTTGAGCAAAAGCTCACTTAAGTCACTGTTTTCATTTAAGATCACAGTGTTGTTTATAACAATGTGGGGAGCTGGCTTTACCTACCATTTGAAACTTCATATATATTAAATGATTGGATTTAAGGGTAGTAGGCAGTGATGACTATCTGAACTCTTTCCTTATTTACAGTGTAGATTAGGAGATTCAGTGCT
The DNA here is from genome assembly GCF_027791375.1 of Indicator indicator. NCBI lineage: Eukaryota > Metazoa > Chordata > Aves > Piciformes > Indicatoridae > Indicator > Indicator indicator. The sequence continues at coordinate 34,779,858 of NC_072015.1, read as the reverse complement.
TTGCAGTCGTGAAGAATCTCCACCAAATTAATTCACTATTAGACAAAATATTTACAGAACTGTAAGCTTCCTTCATTCTGAGACATCCTATATCTCACACACTGAAGTCACTAACACTGTATTATTTTCAAAATATATCCTCTAGCGGATAGTTGTGTGTCACTGTCCTGAAATCTAACATGGGCTATAAAATATTATGTGTTTATTTCTAAAACATTACCCAAATTCTCTTAGTGCTCATTAACATTTAAGGTTCATGGTGGTTTTCACATTCAGCTTTTCAACATGTCAAGCTTATGCAAGTAACAGTATATTTACCTGAGAGGGACGGATCATCCCTTCCTGTAGTTGTTTCCTGCTTGGTTATTTTGGGGTTTTGTTTTTGTTTTTTTCTGGTGCTGCCATGTAAAGTTAATAGTAAAGTCAGGAGAGGAGAACAGTCTTTTACTGTTTGGTGGGATAGGTTGAAATTGGTACAGTTCTTCATCACTGGAGCTGCTCTGGTTTCACTGTGTAGTGTCTCTTGAGTTTCATGAACATTTCAACATGAAATTCCCTTTTTTCTCTATTTTGTTCAGAGTTAAATGCTGGCACCCTATTAATAATTGCCTTATTTTTTATTTTTGTCAGGAAACATACAACTCTTAAGGTACTGATGTTCTCTGTCTAAAATACTGCTTGAGCCTTTCCAGAGCAATTTTTACTCTCCTCTGCTTATGTTTCTCTGTATGTGCACAAATAGTCCTGTGGCTCTCCACAGGGGCTTTCCCTGTTGCTGCCTCTGTAGACTTACACTGATACAGTTCCCGTCCTATGGGAGGAATTCAGTGCCAGGTATAAGCACTACTTAGACCACTGCAGCTTGATCCTGCAAAGCAGCTGTTGTCTTCACAAAGCCTGCTTAATACCAGCACAGCCTTTCTAGGAGTATTTGTGGTCAGCTAACCACATCATTGCAAATGCCTCTGCAGTACCCTTCGTCTTACTGGCTCCTTCATGGTCCTTGCACTCAGCCTCAGTGAATTTAATATGTGCTTCTTGGTTCCCCTGGTACCTTCACAGGCTCTAGAGAACTAGAGGTGAAACTCTAGATTAGGCACAGCCTATCTCTTAATTTAAAACTTAATGCTCCTAACCAAGAGAGAACTATTCCAAAGTGACTAACTTGCCAAAATAATCAGAGAAGTAGAAAGCTTCTCTTCAGTTGCTTGCTGCGCAGGTCCTTTCAAGGAGCAACATTTCTTAGTCTGAAAATACTAATTGAAACTAACACTTCATTTACTTAGCAGGCGGTGAGATTGGTACTAAACTCAACTCTAAATTGCACTGTGGGGCTATGCCATGTTAGGAACTTGTTTTCACTTCTGTCAGAAACTAAGTACCTTGGAATGACCCACCTGTAAAACAGGAATAAGCAGATGGGTTTTTACTAAGGAACAGATCTGAGACCTTGTTTGAGTTAAAACTCTTCTGCTCCTATCAGTAGAATAAAGTGGGACTTGCATTTTGATCTTGTCTTTTACCCAATTCCTGTTGACTACCCAGGATGAAAAAGTCCTTAGTTCTTCCAAGGTTTGGGGGTTTAGAGGTTTTTGTAGTTTGTTTGTTGGTTTTTTTTTGTGCAGCCTGGAAAATGCTTGGTCTAGTTTGTGTAAAGCATTGGTCTGACATTTGAATGGTCAAAAACATAATCACCATGATGGTCTTAGGTTGATGTTTGGACTCAATGATCTTAAAGGGCCTTTCCAACTGAAACAAATCTATGATTCTACAATAATTACTTCAAAGCAGCTTTATTTTATAATATGCTAGCTCCATGTCATCTTGCTCTGAATTCACTGTTTTAAGTTGTTAGCTGAACTTTTGGTTGCTTGCTCTTTTTCCTTCCAAATGTTACTTAGGATCAAGGAAGTAAGTAATTCTTTCTTTTTCAGGCACCTGGACTCCATTTAATCCAGCAACAGTCAGGTCAATTCTTGGTGAGTGTAGTTATGTGATGTGAAATAGTCAAGATACCATTTTGTGAATCTGTTCAGACGATTGAGAGCGTGATAAATTGCAGCACTGTTTGAGACAAATAAGTACATATAAATAGCACAGTACATTTATGTATATTCCTACTGTAATAATGCCTCTTTAAAGGTCTTCTGAACTAATTGGGCTGTAGTGTTAATGAGCTGGTCTTTCATTGTTAGTACATTTCAGTATGTATTATTTTTAATTTTTTTTCTGGAGACAGCCCAGCTGCAGTAAGTTAAACTCAGATATTTTTCCCTTTTGAATAATACAGGAATAACCTTAGCATGCACACGTGTCAAAGTAGCGCGAGAAAATGTTGCTGTACAACTGAATAGACAGTAAATGTAATTTATGTGTGGGGAAAGCATCAGCTTAAATACTGTAAAAGAAGACAGAATATAGCTTGTCTTCATAGCTAGTTTTTCCTGTCTTGTTTTAATCTTATGTTATGCTCCAGAAAGACCCAGCAGAAGCTTTACAATGTTTGAATTCTTCAGCATCCTAAAATAATTGCCAGTAATGTAGAAGGTGATGGTGGTATAGAAGGATAAAAATTCAAGCCTCCCCCAGATTTTCTGTCATAAATCCAAGGACTAAATCTTTTGCTTTGTTTCTAGTAAGTATTCAGTAGCAGTCCGAGTTCCACTGCTGTGCAACATGCTCTTTGCGTAATGACAGTATCAGCAAATCAAATGCAGATCAATGCCCTAACACTTCTGGCAGTCAAGGGATGTTGCAGATGTTTCATGAGTCCTTGGAAAAGAATGACCCCTCTCTCTGTCACTGGATGATGAATCAAATCCTAAATACTTTAAATCTGGAAATGAGAGAAACATTTTGTGGTTCATTGTAGTCCTCCATTGGTACACAGCTACTTGTTTTTTTGGGCAGTGCATTCCAAAACATCGCTTGTATTTTTGCAGTTTCTTTTCTGTCTTCAGTACTTTCCATAAAGTACTCTCGCTTCTTTCTTAAAATTAGCAGGTCTTACTGAAGAATAGTGAGTAAGGTTTTATGTGTTTCTTACTTGATTTCAGGCATGTTTGACAGAGAAAACAAAGGAGGTGTGAACTTCAATGAATTCACAGGCGTCTGGAAGTACATCTCAGACTGGCAGAATGTCTTTCGAACGTATGACAGAGACAATTCTGGCATGATTGACAAAAATGAACTAAAGCAAGCACTAACAGGTTTTGGTAATTCATTTGTAATTACAGTTTTTATGACTGGGGTATATCATCAGATGAATTTCTTATTGTTAGGGCTGCACTGCTGTGACTAATATGGCTGAAAATTAGGCAGACAAAACGCAGTTATCCTTTTGGGTACAAGGTGTCTTTAAAGAAGTCCATGCCACAAGCAATGTTTGAGCCTCTTCTCTTAATGGAAAAAATGAAACTGGATGTGTCAGCACACATATGGAATGTTTTCTGCCTCTCCAGTTAGAGGCTCTGAGGGTATTGCCAGTACTTCAGGTCAGTGTCTGAACTTAAGAAGGTACTTGGTACAGCTTGCCAGTGTTCACAACAATGCCAGCTATCTATGCTACAGCACCAATCTGATGGCAGAAGGAACTCTTATTAGCTTACAAAAACTTGAGTCGCAGCCCTAAACACTTTCCTCAACCAACTAGTCACTTTAACCAGTAATTGTTTACTGTGACTCTGCTATTATTAAGCATGGGTTTTACTGCATGCATTTTAGTTTAACGTGGAAGTATTTGGCAAAAAAAAAAAATCTCCAAGCGCTTACTGTTTTCTGGTTGTTTTACACACCTGCTAAACAGCTGACTTCTGTTTATAGACAGGCTGTGGTAATTGAAACCTGTTAAAGCATTTCTCTTTTCCAAGGTTATCGACTGTCTGATCAATTCTACGATATCCTTATTCGGAAATTTGACAGACAAGGACGAGGACAAGTTGCTTTTGATGACTTTATTCAGTGCTGTGTTGTTCTACAGGTAAGAGAGGCAATGTACTTTAATGTCAGTTGAAAATAAAATCACCTTTAAACTTTTATGGTTCTCAGTTTAGCTATAATATTGGATCTAGAACTTGCTTATAAATAAACCATTTGAATAAAGTATACAAGAAGTGTTAAAAACATCTTCAGTTATTGGTCTTCATTCGTTATCCCTGGCATCACAAATTTGATAGGTTTTTTTACATCTTAAATACTTTAATGGGGCAAAAAGAAATTAAAATAGCCTTGTGTTTTAAAAGGAAAACACTTAACACTATTTCCACTAGTTTAATACTCCCTCTGGATCGTGAGTGTTAAAACTGGAATGTATTGTGTCCTGTGGTGCCCATAATTCTTGTAATCTGAATTTTGAGGACTTTGTGTATCTCTGTGGTTAAGGCTCTGACTAAAAGGAATTTGACTTCATAGCTGAATTATTTGTCACTGTTGTTCCTGCAGGGACAGTAGTAATAGAAGACATTTCAAACAAAAAGAAAACACAAAAAATCTTGTTGACAGGTTCCACACCTTGTTGCTTAATGTTTTCTAAGTGTATCTGACTTTTCTGAAATGTAGGTAAGGTTTTGGAGAAAATTTGAATTTCAGTAGGATAGGGAAAAGAAGGTTGCTGCTCTTAACACTGGTCAGCAATTGCAACAGTATCTTAAGATACTTTCTGATAGGCAACATGAAGAGAAAGCCGTACCCTGTAACAGTAGTATCCAGTATTTGCATACAGGTGTATTTTGGTCCACTCTCCTCACTGCTCCCTCCTGCCTGGCATAGAGACAATTTGGACACTAATGCCACATAAAACATATTTGGCTAGAAGATGAGAAATGGACAAGGTACTCGTTGGATTTGTCTATAGACAACTCACAGATGTCTCATAAGAATTGTGCATTGTTTCCACCCACCCTAAGGCCAGTTATAAAAAGCTGTCTGCTCTATACAGAAGTGTCTCAATAGCCTTAGTTCGTGCCTCACAGGCTGTTTTATACTCAGATCTGCTGCACAGCTCAGGCCTGAGACATGGCCAAGAAATACCTCTAGGTGCACAAGATGGTTACCATGGTGTCTGTTAGGTCTTGATAAAAATCAAAGTGGGAAGGGAAGTGCATGGCAGTCTGAACTTCCCTGATGTACAAAAATGTATGTTTTTTTGCCCCCTCTCCAGAGGCTGACTGATGTGTTTCGACGGTACGACACTGATCAAGATGGCTGGATTCAGGTGTCCTATGAGCAGTATCTTTCCATGGTCTTCAGCATTGTATGACACTGATAGCTAGAAACTGCACATTGGCTTTAGAGACTGGAGTTGCCAAACCCTAATGTACTGAATAAGATTATTGGTGTATCATAATGGATATAATTTCACATTCTTAAATTTTGTATGTTGGCCATCACCTTCAGAATCTGTACTTGAGTTGTTTTTTATTTTGTATTACTGTACAGTATGACCATCTCTGCTTACTGTAGCACAGAAAGCACAGAATCTAGATTTAACTGGTGCAATGTCAACCTTAACCTTCTTCCACATATCCTGCATGGGAAAAATGATTCTTTAGAAATGCCAAATTAAAATAATGCTTGTTAGTTTGTAAGAGAATGGAAAGTCAGAAGTTGCACAACATGTTTTGCATGTGCCTTACTTTTATAAGAGTTTAATGTATTAATTTTTAATACAGAATTTAAAACTTAGTAAAAATATTAAATCAATTTTCACAGTCTATATCACTTTTGTGCTGCTTTTGGCAAGGGGGGTGGGGAGCAGTTTAATTTCTGTATTCTTGTTTTGTGTAGTTCATGGGTCCCTCCCACTTCACAGTGATGGCCATTTTTCCTTGCCTTATGAGTTTAGTTTCTAGCTGTCTCCTTCTTTCAGGGTCCTCCTTGGGATACTTTCAAATAGAATGTAACACCTCTGTCCAGTATCACCTCTTCCACATGAGTTCCCCACAGAACTATGCTGTATCTAACTGCTCTGTATCTATAGTTCCCTCTGCAGATAGGCTCATTTACCACCAATAGTCTTGGGTTTTGTGCTGAAGCGGTTCCTTGCAGTGGTCTTGAACTGACCTTTACCCCACACCATCTGATTGATTCAGAGGGCAAAGACATACAGTACTCTGTGCAGTGTTGAGTAGAACAAAATATCTAAATTAACTTTGGATTTTCAATATGGCTTATAGTGTTTTGGGATGCCTTCCTTTCCTGGAAATTCATCGCGAGTTGTTGATGTCAGTGGCCTCAGATTGTTTGTGTAATTAACCTAGGTAAAGCAAAAGGTTTCACTATCTGATTTTAAACACAGATCTGGAACATTCTAACAAATATAGCAAGAACTCACAGAAAGTTAGCAGAATGTAATTTTAGGTGACAACAAACTCCATAGGAAGCGTAGGTTGTTCTGTTGTTCACGATTACCACATCAAACCATAACTTTCAGAAGTATTTGGCAGAGGTATGTGTCTGGAGAATGTTACCCATTTCATTTTTTTCAGTGCCCATATCCCTCAGCATCACCTGAATAAAATATAAACCTGGTACATACACAAATGCTGTCTCTGGCTGGGGAATGCAGGATGGAAGGCTCAGCTCCTTCCTGAGATTAAGCTATAGCAACAGCTTTTAACTAAACTCATATGAACTGTATTATATTCAAATGCCTGACAGGTATGAAAGCATAGTTCTCAAAAAGGTGGTGGTGGCATACACACAACCTCCATAGCTCAGCTGACATGGAATATATTTTAATGCCTAAGAAACCAGTCTGAAATGTTTTTCAGAAACCATTCAGTTTTTAATCAGAAGCTACAGGGGTTTGTAAGGGTCAACAGAAAGACAGGAACATCTTGCCTACCTTAGTCTTAACAGGTCTCACCTGGGAGCAGAGCTGGAAGTCGCTAGGAAGAAAGACTTATCTGTGTGCCCATGAAAGAAATGACACATCTGGGCAGCACTTAAAGCCTGATCAGTCTTCAAAGAAAAGCTATTAAGCAAGGGACCAACTCCAAAGTATGGAGGGACGACCAAACACCATGAAGCAAAATGGTGCTCAAAACAGGAGGACACATGCAAAAGAAAACCAAAACAGATGAAAGATAATGGAAAACTAACAAAAATGTGCCATGCAATGAATGAATGTGGTATTTAGAAATTGTAAAAAAAAAAAAAAAAAAAAAAAGGTACATTTAACTGGAGGTTTCTGACCTATGCCTGAACTGTTTGGCAGGCTGTTAACACAGAGTTCAACCACTCCTTTTCTCCCAGTAGTAAAAGAAGTCTGGTCAAGATTAAGTTACTTACTGCTGCTTTCTTTTCACAAAAGGCCTTCAAAGCTTCTGTGAGTTCCTGTGTAATATGGCAACAAGTGCTGCTTCCCAGTCTGAGGTGATGTGAAAAGTCTCCTGTTGAAAAACATGGTTAGAATTGGTCACTAGGATGCTGAAGGGTCATAAAGACAAATAGACCAACGTTATACTTTGATTTTGGTATAACCAAGTTTATACTGTTATTTGATATGAAAGACATAATATACAATACACACGTGAAAAAATAATATTGTGGGCATAGTTATGGCCTGATAAAAGATAAAACATACAACTGGATGTCTGTGCCACTCCTGTACTTTCAATCATGAACACTTAGTTGGTCCTAAATTTATGTTGTCTGTGTAGGAAATCAAATAGAAAGTAAGCTTCAGCACCACTAAATACCTTTGATTCGACCATTTAAGTAACAAGACAAAAGTTTCCCTGATAATTTTCCTCTGTGTAATTTTGGGAATAAGAGATACCAAAGAGATTGGTATAATTCTGTACAGCACAGAACCTCTCTTTTTAATGTCCCAGTGACATTAATGACTAGTAAGTACATCAAAGTATCAATGATTACAGTAAGTTAAAAGAATGTAGGCAGTCTGCTGTAAGGAACAGTTATGATTCCTGTAGATAAAAAAAATCAGTTAACTCTCTATGAAGCATTCCTGGTAGTTTTATGATTATCCCCAGCCTTGTTTTTTTTCTACCTCTTCCTCAAATCACAAGTAACCACAGGTCAAAATTAAAAAAAAAAAAAAAAAATTGAAAAAAGCCCTTTCTCAGTGGGTAATGAAGCACACATCTCAAAAGGCTCTAGTTGAGATTTCAGAGTATAAACAGAATTCTGACCCAAAAGAAAATGTGTAACTGCTGTAGGTACAGAACATGACTTCCGTGGATTAACATGGTGAATGTAAACGGTCAGATATTTTCACAACAAAAGCCCAGAAGACAAATGGAGGCTTGCTATGCTGCTGCTAACAGCAACTGAACTGATAAAACCTCTCCAGTCCAACACCAGCAGTTGTATCAGCCAGTTTCACTTGCTTGTCAGGTTCTGCAGCAGCAGCACAAGCCACAGCACCCCAGACCAGACTGGCTCCCCTCATTCAGTGTTATCCACAATCCCATCAGATACCAGCAGCCAACAACACTTGAGCAACAACAGTGCTGCTAATGCTGCTTGTCAGGATGGCTCCTCAGCAAAGGGGCAAATGACCCACAGAAGAGGTAAAGAGCTCACATCTAATCCAGCAAGTTTTTCTGAGCTGGCATTATGCTACAACTGCACTGGCTTTGCCAAGAGCAGAGTCCATCGACACAAACCTTTTAAATTAATTGTGGTTAAATGAGTTTGATCAGCCATCAGAAGCTCCTTCACAATATTCCTTGCATCTGAATCATTCCTTGCTGATGAAACTGCATGACTTATCACAATTATTTGACATACATACCAAGAGCTTCAAGGCTTTCTGTTTCCAAACAGGATCATTCTTTGGGATTGTAAAATGGGGGAGAAAAATTAAAAGACTGACTACTACAGTATTTATTACATCACCTTGACAAAACAAGACTTTCTAATCTCTTGTCCAACAACAAAAATCAACACAAAGAAAAACACCATAACTTTAGGTCGCGGCCATAAACAGAGTAGAGCTTCAATAGCAAATCAGTAGCGGCTACTACAAATACAACTGCATTACTTCCAATACCAGGAAGAACACATTTGACATCTAACCTATGTATCTAAAAGAGCTGTCTACCTTTCCCAGGCTTTCCTCGCTCCATTTCAATGTCATGTTGGAATCTAGCATGCATCTAACATAGTACCTCACCAGCCCAAAGTCTAAAAGATCAAGACATCACCACAGAATACAGGAGATTACAAAACAACCTCTGCCACTAACAGAAAAATGAGGCAGCTCTCAGTGTTTGTGCTCAGCGCTATTCAGGACGCATACTTGAAGGTGCAAGTCAGAATGATCTCAAGTTAAAAACACTACTGGAAATCTTTAGATATACCTCAAGATTCAAACCAAATCTTCAGTATAGAGTATCTCTGATCTGAAGAGGGGAAAAACAGAGAAGTGGAGACTGCAGCCCAAGTTGGGAGACCTGTCCTCTTTAAATTTCCATTAGAAACTCCTTCTCCCTGCCCCACTCTTCCCTCCAATCTGTGGACACAAATGCACAAGTGTGCATTCATGACGTTCTCAGTATTTTCTATGTTGCAACATTCAACAAAAAGGAGGAGATATTGCAACAGGTTGCCCAGGGAGGCCACCTCCCTGGAGGTGTTCAAGGCCAGGTTGGATGAGGCCTTGATTAACCTGGTTTAGTGGAAGGTGTCCCTGCCCATCGGGGCAGGGGGAAGAGGGGGTGTGGAACTAGATGATATTTAAGGTCCTTTCCAACGCAAACCATTCTATGAATCTATTAAATCACCTAATCAGGCTCAGGAAATCCCTTCCAACTAATGATTTTTTTTTCCAGTAAGGGATTTTCCAGATAGTATTCTCCAGATACTAGTTATCTATATGAACCAAAGCACCCCTCTTATTTCAATACTCAATGACACAGTACCAAATGTGTCTTTGTTCTCCACATTTTGCATCTAAACCTCTATTTGTATGCACACAAATTCCTCATGACTGCCAGAAACAGAACAGCTCTGTTTCAAAACTTAAGGACTGCTTCAGATATTGCCAATTCAATTTCCAGTGACAACAAAGAGGTACTGGACTCATCATTGCAGATTCACTTTTGAATACAAGAGATGAAGTAAAACACGGCTATATCCTATTGTACAGGGAAACTCTTCAAAAGACTGGCGGTCATGAATCTGTAACTCAGAAAAGAATGTCCAGGTTTTCTTTCTTTGATAATCTAGCAGTAGTTTTACATCCCAAAACCTTATGTATACTAATTGACGCTTGACAGACACCAAGCATGGAGGGACATGTTAAAATCATAAATTTATGATATAACAAAGCTGAAATGCTGATCAGGATACTAAGGTTGTGATCTGTGAACCCAAGGCAGAATACATGATACCTATCCTTTCACTGGAGAAAGAACTTGCAGTGAGTGATGTCTGATAGATGCAGCTTATCTTCAAGATTTCTCCCAATGACTCCATTTTATGAAGCTTTCTTTATTCATGGTGCTGCTTAGAGGTTTTAAGTTGAAGACTGTAGGCTGCTAGATCCAGCAACTAAACCCCTACAATAACCCTTATTATACTTTTCATTCATATTGTTTTAAAAGTAGTACTGCAAGCTAACTCTGCATCTTCCTGTAACACAAGAAAAATCTCACAAGCTGAGGAAAAAAAAAATTCCATTAAGTCACTCTTTGTGTCAAATTAATGTCAACAATAAAGCTAGGCAGCCCAGAAGTTAATAGCGCTTATGCTCTATATCATGCCTCCTACCTGAGCTGCCTTGTTTTAAATAGTAAGCATCTTGATTTTGCTATTGCCCAAGGAACATTTGCCCAAGATATATATTGGCAACCAACTACCATTTAATGCCTCAAACCAAAAGGTTTGCAAAACTTGTCTGCTTTGGCCAAAGGTCCCAGGAAAGAAAGCAATGTTCAGTCTCCTCCCCTTCTTAACCTTGAATATGTGTGCCAATTGCCTCACATTAGAGCTGAAAGAAGAGTTCCATCTGTCCAGTGGTATTACTGCACAAATAAATCCCATAATTTATATGTCTATACTTAACTGAGCTTTGATACAGGTCTTTTAGTAAAGTCCTAAAACTTCAGCATCTTCTCACATCTTTCATTAAGTTGTTCTTCACTCAACTGCTGGAGAGCAGACAAAAACCCACTCTAGGTATACAATTCTTTCATTACCACAAAAATAACTTGTTGATAGTTGTGCCATATAGAAACTCACAATGGTATCCAGATGTCTTTCTTCCAAAAAGTAGTACTCTTCCAAAAGCAATCATCTGGAAACAGATGCATTTCCTGATTTGACTGACGTCTAATAAGCCAACAAGATTGCACAGCTGAACAAGCTGTTCACATTCATCACTTCTGGATTATGAGTGGTTACTTTTGATGAGTTCAGAGAGGATACTGCACATGGCATGTCCCATTTGAAAGCACTAAGAATTTAAATCATTTATCTTTCTAAATTTTGGTCTACCAATGACAGCAGCATTGGCAGTGCTCTTCCTATTGACAAAGGAATTTTTTTTTTTTTTTCATTCTGCAGCAAGGAAAAAACTGTAGATGTCAGTGTAAAACATTTTAAATATGTCAGACCTCTGCCACTGAAGTACCTGTTCTTTATTCAGCAAACAGTTCAGATATTTGTCAGGTTTCATCCCAAGTGACTCTCAAGAAAATTCACCCTTCGCTTTGACAACATCTATACATTTTCCTTCCTGGCTCTTTGAACTTCAGCTCTGTAAATGTCCTGCACATTTCACTCCCACTTAAAACAAGACTGCAGATCCAGTGGCAAAAACCGAAGCCTATCATTAATTTATGCCCTGAAATAATACTAAGACTCACACTTTACATAGTGCATCTAACTTCAGAATGCCCATACTTCCCATGCTCATTCAAAGGACTTTTACTGCATTTGTGGAGTTAAGCAGTAAATTTTTTTCCATGATTACTATATATATAGATACAGATATATATATATATATATATATCTATCTGTAAACTGTAGAAAAAAATCATTAACAACTTAAAATGAAAAAAAAAAAAAACAAAGGACAAACAAATTCAGAATTTATTGCTGCAACTCAGTGACAGAGTACAATGACCTTCCTAGATCTGCTGGATCTTGAGGGAGAATTATTTGTATGATTGGTAATATGTTCATGTGAATCTGCACATATATTTAATACACAATTCTATACTGCAGTTCTCAAAACAAAATCTTAATTGCCATCTTTGAAAAGTTATTCAGGTGGAAAGCTTTTCTACCTGTAAAAACAAAAAATATCCCAACAAAAAACAGCACACTAAAACATACTATTAACTTCATCAGGCCAAATTTCAGCCTCTTTTGGACAAACAAGCCCTAAGAGTGGCTTGCAAATTGTCCTCCCATATCTAGATCTTCAGTGAAGGAGAATTCAATGTGTATAAAGCAGAATAAAGGAGGAGACATCAATGGTATGAATAGTCGTTTCATACGAAGTAAAAGATGCTGATTGCGTCAAAATGATTACTGAAGCACAGAACTTTCTGGGTTAGACCACATCTTGCAATGCTTACGACATGGTATCCTGTGAAGCTGGGACTCCTCCAAAAGTCAGCTCTATCTTTTTGACCAAAGTTTCACATCTAGACTCTCCACTTTAATAATCAGATATTTTAACTTATTTTTTTTTCTGCAAGAGTTGAAAGAATCTAATCTACAACACTTCCAGAGATGCAGTGCTAATAATGAGGATACATTCTTAACCTGAATTCTCCATGAAACACTGAGCCTGTAGTACATTAAGCAGTGATGTTTTCTAAAGGTGTACATCCTTGCAATAAGCTCCTGTATTTTACCACTCCTTTTACACTCTTGCTGCCACAATTTCTGTCGTCTTATTCAAGTCTTACTTCCTGTCTCATTTATCTTTTACATTACTCTTCCAAAACAAGGTTTTATGGCCTTGAAGTGAGAACCTTTTCAGTTAATAAGTATTATTTCTAATGGCTGGTTTTGACAAGAAATATAAAGAAACCTCTACGAATGGTCTTCCATTAAGAACACTAGCCCACAGCCAAACAAATCTATGGTTGTTGCTGAGGTGCAAATGCAGATTTGGGATGCTCGAATCTACTGGATTTTGAGAAGACCTGTATGTTGTCAGGACTTTTCCAGAAGTACTGTCAAGGAGCTTCATTACCAGTTTTTCTACAAAGACACCTTTGCACAGAACTCGTGTCTTCTGAGGCAAATTAGCTCATAATTGCTCATGCACTTGCAAGTATCTTGAACGGGTATTCTCTTGTCTATACCCAATCATCAGAGTACCTAATGAAGCCCAGACTCTCAGAAAATGAACTCTGACCAGTGCTTTCCTAAGTCTGTCTTTTGTGTTATTCTTCAGGGTCCAATAAGAGGTGAGCTGCAGCACTTCCCTCAGTAGAGGACTGACATCATCTCTCTTCTTCATGCAGATGTGCATTTTCAGAAACGCTTGATCAGCTTGGTTCAGAAGGTCTGACAGGTTCAAAAGATACTGGAGAACAGATGACAAAGCCAGGATGTAAGCCTTGTTTCTTAGGGAAAGAGGCTAAGAAGATAAAGTAGAAGTGAAAGGCTTGTTTCTTGTCATGACTGACTATATAACTATTTTGCTTTTTCATTTTCTCATAGGTTTTTATCAGTATTCCTGTATCTGTTAACGTTCTCTGCACCCTGTACTTCAGAAATCTCGTACATCCTCATAGCAGCCTTTATTTGATTTCCTCTTCCACTGTGAGTTAGTTATATCCCACATTTTCCACCTTTCTCCTCAACTTGCGTTTTCATTGACATACAACAGTCTGGACTCACGTTCTCAGTTTTAGGCAAAGAATTGAGTTTGCCTTGAACGGGTCTTTGCTACTCCAGGTCCACTACAACAAAGGAGGCAGGTCATTCCTGTGATGCAACCAGGCAGCTCGAGCGCTGGTAGAGCTGTATGTGCAACAGCACTATGTTAGCCTACTGATTTAGCCTCTTAGCATACTGCCTTGCAGCTTAGCCGTGAGTGCATAAGGCTGATGGACAAGTGGGAGACAGTTTAGCCTGGGAAGGTAAGACACAAGTACTGACTATCCACATCCCTCTAACAGACAGCCAAATATTTAGATGTGGAAAAGCATCATTAAGTTTTCATGCTGTAAAATATTCATTGTTCAGCAGTTCATCAAATAGAAATTTTGGAAGAACATTCAGCATGTAAAGAGAAATACAGTCATAGACACATGAATGTGACAAATCCAAATACCTGAACTACTACAAAAAAGCAACAAACATTAAAACCCCCAAGCAATACCCATGCTAAGAGGCTGGAAAGAGAAAAGTGTTATACTTGCAGTAGGCAGTCTTGTGTCTCAGCGCTTTCTCCTTCTTTGGTTCTGAAGATGAAAGTCACCCCCCAAAAGAAAAGAAACAGAAATTAATGTGCTGTACCATTTGAATGAAAAACCTTGTACTTCCTGAGAAGCCTTTGCAGATAAATTACATTACAAGTCAAAGTTTCCATTATCAAATAGACAAACAGGAACAATTTTCTGCAAAAGCTGGAAGCACTGACATAAGTATACTTAAAATTAATACAAGGTTCATTTCAACAAAGCTCTGTTATTAAGGAGATTTTGAAAGATGATTAACGTTTGAAACACAACATCCCAAGGATGCTAGATCCCCACCACTGTTGCCTTAGGTGATACTTCAAAGCCAGCCAATCTCCTGAAACTTCATTTGTATCATGAAGAACAGGAAAAGTGGCTTTCATCAGCTGAATTCAGGACAGATTGCTTTTTGGCAGAATCTAATGGAAAGACGAACTTAAATTTCCATTTCATAATATGGATAAAATGATCCTGATTAATTTTGAGAAGTTTCTGGCAAATAAACACAAACTTACAAAGAATAAAATAGTATGATCATTCTACCAGTAAGCCAACTGTCTGCCCAGAGTAGTCTACTGAGCCGAGTGCTGTTTTCAGTATTCAGTGTCATGAAGAGTTGCTACACATCAGTGTAGCAATTCAGTAGGAAGCAAAACAGATGCAACAGTTAATTGTTTAAGAAACCAAATAACTGTTCCTTCACTGCAGTTAAAAACAAAAAAGTTATCTAAGTCTCAGTACCACCACAGAGAATAGGTGTGGTATATGAACTCAGCAGGGTTTTATAAACTTAGAATACAGTCTCCCTTATAGTTATGTTGGTGTAAGTAGAGTTTTTTTTACTTGTCATTCTACAGTTTTACAACAAGCAGCTGCTAATACCCAATTTTTCAGACAAGAGTAAGAAACATGCATTTTGAGCAGCAGTTCACATTTCTTCCTGACCATTTTCAGAAAACTGACTTTGATTGTACTTGGATTACTCCTCTTGTTAATATTAGAAATGGAGTTCCACAACCAAATCTAATGAGTCTGTTTCACTTGTGATCTCTTCTTGAGGTGTCTTTAAAAAACAGCAGGAAGTAAAAACCCAAAACTAAACCAGGAATGAAGGTTCTCATACATTAGGTAAGAGATTTAACGTATGTCTTGAGTCACGGGTTGCAAGTTGCAACAACTATTTTTGAACTAAGACTATGAAAAGTTAAGGCAACTTTTAAGCAAAGAACCTAACTTTGGTAAGACAACTCAAAAATTGCTGCTTTTAGGGTTCAAAGCTCCCTGCACACTAATTCATAGGAACCACTGCATAAATCAGTTTTCCACACAATTCAAGCTCACATGTTATCTAGCAAAACAGTTTCACATGCATAATTAAACACTGCATAAACATAATTTAGTTGGTCCTAAATATATATACACTCTTGAAATGGTATCAGCTGGATGTTATCTAGCCATACACAGAAATTCTATTTAATTCTTCAAGCTCAAACTACGCAAATCAAGGCTTTTTACAAAAGAATCTCTGCAGTTTAAGCCTCTTTGGATCATTAATATAAGATACAGATTATAATCACATACTTTTTGAGACCAAATATAAACAATACAACAGCAAAGCACTTTTCTTGCAACTAAAACCTCCATGTGTCAATCGAAGAATATCCAATTAAAATGCTCTTATAGCATGTTTGATTTTAATGCCATATGAAAGGACAGAAAAGTCACCTGTACACCAGTAATTTTCAGCCACAGGTTCTGATGCACAACAGCCAGAGGCAAAAGGTAGAGCAGAAATGACAACACTGAAATGGTAAAGGTAAAGAAACCAACAAGCCTTCAGAGATCTGAACATTCCTTGGTCCTAATGAGGTTGCAGACGAGTGCAGATTCCTCTCCTTTTGGAATACTGTAGGCACGTCCACCCTATCTATTCCCAGATATAAAGGGAAAGCAAGGAACCTGGAATCCTTGATAGAAGCAGAACAATCTTCATCTGTGCTCCAAATACAGTTCACGGAAGAGGTAACACTTCTCTGCTGGGGCCGTACTTGCAAAGGATTGTTCGAAACATACAGAAAAGGTGTTCTACTCTAAGATTTTCTGTCTAATGAATTCCAGGTATGTGCACAACAGCTGTATTTTATCTGGGGATTGCACCCTCAAAAGGCTCTCAAAAAAATCCAAACAAACCCACCTTTGCTGCCTTGTAACTCTCATTTCTCTTACAGACTTGGTTCAATAAAAAAGCATTAGTTACTTCTATAAACTTTGTTTTCTGCCCACTTCACCATAAGGGCTAGAAGTAACATTGAACTGTTTTTCAAAGCAGATAATACAAGCCGATTCCAATTTCCAAATTACTAACAAATATATACATGTGTATGAATGATACTTTATCAAAGTCATTTTCCACTCCACCTCTTCAGTAACCAAAGCAACAAAACCCTTCACTAGGCAGCTATACAGAAGAGTAAGCATAAGGCACTCAGTATCCAAGATATATACACCCCTGTACTGTGGACATCCCAAGCCCACAATCTTTTGTCATCAGTACTCTTGACGGGGGTTGGCCTCATTAATTATCATCACTAGAAAAAAAAAAATTAGATTTGTACTCTGCCTGTTACTTAAATTCCAGTTCAAGGACACAGAAAGCATCAGTCATGAACACTGAAGTCAGCAACAAATAAAAACACTTGGCACAAGATCAACTCTCAGGGACAGAAACTTAAATGAACTCTAAAGAGGTACACAATACAGACCTAAAATATTCCCTAGTATTTTGTAAATTAAGCATTCAAACACATGACAATATCTATGTTTGAAATTCTTAGATCATAGAATGCCAGTGGCAACAATTTTATCCTATTGGATATTTGACTAAAGCAACTACTCTAAAACTTGTTCAGAAAAAACTTCAAAGTGCAAATGGAAAAGACTTCAAATAAAATCTAAACTTAGTAACAAACTAGGAAATCTAGTGATTTGCTTGAAATATACCGTATCATGAAACAGAAGCAATTCTGTTATCCACACTATTTCTATCCCTTGAAATCAATCACACATCAATCCTGTGGGTTACGAAGCCTTAAGCCTGAATATATACAAACAAAAGTACAAAAACAACTGATTTGTGAGATTCCTACCTCATCTTTATCTTGGGATTTCTTATGCAAGCTAGTTCCAGACCTACCAGTGAGTTAGACAAGCACTTGAAAACATGTGAAATCAGTCACTGAAATTTACAAGAATTCCAGATTTATGATTTAATGTGCTCAAACACTTATTATGGAAAAAGGTTACCTTTCTGTGCTTTGCAGCACGACAGTGTGACTGAAGACTTATGGAACTCATACACAGAATTCTACAAACTTAGAAAAATAAATTGAAAGCACATCTTCAGTTACGCTACAGATATTCTGTAGCTGCTGAGTTACAAGAACAAGAAATACATCCATTTCTGCAGCTAAGCCAATGGAATTTGTGTGACATTTCAAAAAGCAGCATAGCACTAGAATGACCAGAAACTGTATGCAAACCTGATCAAATGATACTCAAACACATGTTTAAACACACCAGGCGGTATGATTCTTTTAAGAGACTCCCCCTTCCCTTCTACCACCACTTTCTGGTTTCTCAGTTTTCTAAACTTCTCCAGGCTGAAGAGCCAGCAAAAATGGATTATCTAGAAAGGAACAGACAAAATTATACCCTAGAATAACTGCAGCTCCATTCATTGTTACATCAAAGAGATGAGAAAAACAGTGGAGGAAGACATCTGCGTTTCATTAAGATCAACAGACACACATATACTATTACAATAAGGTATTGTCAATGGATGCACAAGGGACACAAACACCAAATTTAAAAAGTACATAAGCAATAATACAGCAAGAGCAAAATAATCATACAACAAGGATAAAATATATCAAGGCAACACACCAAATCATTACTACATAAGGTTAGCTGTAGTAATTAAGAAAGATACATCACCAGTTGCCCTAATACTTTACCATCATGCAAATTCACAGTTGCTGAGGAGCCCCAGTTGCAGCGAGGATTTGGAGAACCTTTCCTAGCAATTGGGAGGTCCTAAGCAGTGTGCCCAATCGTAAGTGAGGCTTCCCAACAATCGCTGCAAGATGGTCCAGCTTTTATGTTGTTTAATAAACAAATCTATGTGATTCTAAATGTGGAAACTTCTGACTTTACCTCCTCTTTGATTTCCCTGGAGCCTGGTCAGAGCTTGGGAGGAAACCAAGAGGAGTGTCTTGATTTATTTGGCTTTGATAACACACCCCTTTCTCAAGGCCAGATATCTGACTTCATGGCCTTGGAGGTCTATCTCTAAATAAGCTAAATAAGTTACCATGGCTTTTCTTAATTATATTTTGTCTAAGCTACATCTTTTACTAATAACCATATATATTTCACTAATAATCACAGAATCAGGTACTAGTAATCAATCATAACCAGTAATCAACTATTCTTATCACCAGTAATGGCAGAAAATACAGATCTATAATTATTTATTACTATCTTTAGCTTAAAAAAAAATAATAATAGATGCTAATATTGTCTATTCTCCTAAGATACTGCTTAAGAATGTGCCAGAAAAAAAAAAAAAAAGAAAAATCAAGGCTAGAACAACGTATGACTGACAAATCTAACAAGTTCCAGAATTGAAGCCTTTATACATGAGCCTTTACAGCTACTTATGAGAAACACTTAGCATAGATCTGAAAGACTACGATTAAGAACATTACATTGCACCTGTGACTACTCAAGAACAAACGGAATTCACTGAATTCTAAGACAAGTGTAACTCTTCCAAGGACTGACCACAATATTCTCCACATTAATCACTTCTTTCACAAGTTTGCCACACTACATCTAGTTTAGGCCTACATTTCTGAGAGCACAGTCTTTAATAACATAAGCCTGCACTTTATTGTCTGAAAAGCCATCAAGAAACAAACTCACCTCGCAATAAAATATCTTCTTTCCAGATTCCGGTTTGCCATTTTCTGGCTTGACTTCTTCAGTCGCAGTGCTCATCCTGCAAATCTGGTTCACTGTATGCAATAGGGGAAAAAAACATAGCAAATCCAGCTCTTGTCCACGCGGTACCTTAAAGCAAGCAATTGGGGGTGGCAGGGAAGCACCACCTGAATGAATTAATTTGATTGTCTTCTTTCAATGCTTTACTAGATGAAACCACATTTTTTCTCACCAAGACACATCCCTACAGCCTTAAGCCTTCCGGTAAGGGTACCCTCCCCGTCTTTCTGTAGAGGTCTGACAGAGCAGCCGGTCCCCAGGAAGCACAGCTCTCTGGCCGCGTACATCCCCACTGCTCCCCCGACAGCCGCTGAAGACACGACGCTACCTCAGTACCGCTGTCCCCCGGCGCCTGCTTCAGCGGAGCTGCCAGGCCCGGCGCCACCCCCCCGCACGCCCTCAGGCCGGCCGGTAACGACGGCAACGGCCCAACGGCACTCGTCAGAGCGAGTCCCTACCTCCGGCTCGTCATTTCCGCTGCTTCACACCGAGATAGGCGGCGCTGAGGAGCTGAAACCAGCGACGGCCCGGATGCCGCACCCTTCCAGGGTGGCAAGTAGCCAGTGGGCAAGAAGCCGCCCACCTTAACCAATGAGGACCTGGCGCTGCCTCGCGCGGCTGGGAGCCCAGAGCCCTCCGTTCCCGCCGGGGGCAGCAGCCCCGCCTTTGCCGGTGGCTTCCTGGCGCCCCCTGAGGGCCTGGATGAGGAACGTAACGGAACGTAACGGTCCGCAGGCAGTCGGGGACGCGGAGCTCGGCCGCCGCCGGGCCTTGCAGAAGGGGCAAGAAACATCCTCGGCAACGTTTTTAATTTAAATGCAAATATTTATTTCAAAATGTCTTAACTTTATACTTCTGACTGGTAATAAATGTAAAATATAATTTAAGAAATATACTTGAAAGTTCCTTCTAAAAGCAGGCTGAGAAAACAGTACACAAAATAACAGGAAAGTGCACTGGTTTTAAACAAAATTCCGAAATAGCAAATCCACGTTTCACTGCCTGTTTTTCATTAGCCTGCGAGTGATACATCTTGACGTCTATTACACTTGTATAGGAAGCAGCAGGGTCCATACAGGTTAGGATACGTGTTACCAAAGGTACTTTTCTTGTTTGGCTGTCACAGGAGTTGTTGGGTTAACTATCCCAGGCCATCACTGGGGCTGGAGCTGTGGCAGCCCCCCAAAATCCTTCAGTTGTCAAAGCAGCCCACACGTGTGCCAGAATCACATGCCTAAATGCAGGAGTTATGCTTACAAACCAATACCTGTTGAAATAATGCTGTGTGGTTGTGGTGTTCTCTCCAGAAATGTGCCCTTAATTTTGGAAATCATGCAGTACCAGTTAAGCCAAAACTGTTGGTACATCTCCACCTTCTTTTTAAATCATGTGTTCCACAGTTATTTCTTCAGGAGGAGCAGGAGTGGCACCTTTAATACAGGATTATTAGCAGAGTCGATAGCAGACTATACCCCTTTTCAAAGTGAATGATGTTACTTGAACTGGTATTTTTCGTGGGCATTTCTGAAACAGTCAGGACTTTACATGGAGTCACATTAAAAGGCCTGATAATTATTTGTGGCCCTAACCAATTGAAAACACTGCGCTGTACATGTTGTGTAATGCTTCCATGCCCTTCCTTTTAAAAATGCAATTGCACAATGAAAGAATAAACACATGTAGAAAAAAAAGAAGCATAAATGGAGAAAATTAGTTATTGATTTTTTTGACACCAGATCTATACAGAAAAGGATTTGGTGGCATATATACTTGCAGAACTAAAGTGTTGGTAGCTCCTGACAGTACAGCCTCCTGAAGAGAGGATGTTTCGTCAGCAAAGTTTGAGAGTACAGCTGTGATTAGTGAGTACCTCTGTCTTATTAAGGAGGGCAGGGGAGAAATCGGGGATTGCACTTCTGCCTATCATTGTTCTTTTGGCACAATTTTTGAAGTATGCCTAAAGTGGAAATAAAGCCACAGAGAGTGAACAGAAGGGGTGGAGGCCACAATGTACCATCCTATAAAATCAAAAAGGTAAAAAGGTTAGAGGAATAAAAAGGAAAAGTTTTTTAATGGACACGACTGCCTTTGAGGATGAAAGTGCTCTTTGGTTTTATTAAGAAGCTGTATAGAGGGGAAGGGTTGTGAGGAAGGACCTTTTCAGAAGAGCAAAGTTTATTGACTATGTAGAGGAAGAATCTTTTTTGCTAATGAGAAGAACAGACAGAAAACTGAATACTGATACTGAAAATTGAGATCATTTTTTCCCTTTTCAAAGTTCTTTCTTAGAAAGACAAAGCTTAAAAATCAACAGTTGATGTTTGCCTTTCAAATCCCATTTAAAGTTGAACAAAGGGATGGCACATACAGTCAAAAAGTTTAAAAGAGAAAGGAAAAGAGATAAAAAGAAGGAAGAGTAGTGGGATAAAGAAAGGAAAGACCAAGGTGCCACCTAAGAAGAGGCAGAACAGTGGTATAATTCCTGAAACACCTTCTTGTGCAAAATGGAGAGCTCCAGTCCAGAACTTCACCTGATTTTTTTAACATAGCCTTTTAATTAGTCTAATACAATTACTAAGAATTGCTAAGCCATTGACGTTCTTCCCATTACCTTCTTCTACATTTTTTGTATTAGTCATTGGGTTACCATAATTCTACCAATACAAATGTGAAATGGGAAGCTTTGGCTGTTATACAGCTGGAGCTCTGATATATCAAGGAAATCCTGAGAAACTTCAGACTACAGAATTAGAGCACCAGCTGCACAGCTGAGCTACAATTGCCAGCAGCCAGAGTTAATGCAGATACTGAATTAGAGTTTCAAAGACTAACCCCCAGGGAAGGAACAGGGGAGGGGAACACTTCATGCCTCCTTAAAATGGTGTCTTCAGTCTCACTGAGAAATACAACTTAGCATTGAATTACATCAAATCCTTGTTTTCAATAAATTATTTTCAGCCTGAAAAGTTATAAATTCATTTCTACAGAAAAACTAAGGAGATGATTTCAGAGCACAGAATTAATAGCAGTGAGTGGGGAATTAATGCTGTAGTCACAGAATAATTACACCTTGACAGCAGTATATCAATTGAGGTGATCTTTTTTTCTCCCCAGAATTTGTCTCAACAATCTTTTTTTACTTTCTCTCCAAACCCCCAACCAAAGAAAATCTTTGCCTAAGGACAGGCAAGTGCTTTGAACCCCATATGTGTTTTTTTTGAGAAACTACTTTGTGGTTTTAGTGTATTTTTCAGCCTGTCATTGATGATTTTGCTCAGAGGCATTTTTGGTAGCATGATAGGGAAATGTATTTATAATGGCAAGAGCATATAGTGTGTCTATTCAAACATGACAAAGATATATTTGTCAGGGTGGTAGTGTCTATGAACAGCTATCAGCATCCCCCTTGTACAAATCTCCTTCAGCTCAGTATGAGTACAACATGAGCATGGCCACCTGCAGTCTCTTTTTTCACTAAGCGTGGTAGAGAAGTCTGCTGCAGTTGCAACACAGGATTTCACATAGGACTTTTCAAGATTTAAAAGAGAGAAAGAAAATCCAAGGGAAAAAAATCCTTTACTAGCAAGAAATTTTCTACAATCTGGTAGAGGTTTAGGTTTTTTGTCTCAATATAATAAGAAAAGTCTTTCCGTTTTCAATGTTTCCATAAGTAGAGAGGAAGAAAAGAAGAGAGCAGAAAGAACGAACATGAAAAACAGGACAAGGGTTCTATGCCTCCATTATTCTGAGGTTGGGTTTTTTTAGTTTCATGACACCCTGATGAAAGAAAATGAGTACATTGACTTTTTTTCCCCACTACCTAAGGCAATGTAATTATTCGTAGGAAGGGGAAATGGTGTCTTTTAGATATTTTGATTAAAATATCAGACATTAAGATCAATTAATAGCTTTTCTGAAATAACTACAGTGGGTGAGGCTGTCCTACTTAAGTTCTAATATGGCTTCACAACACAGAGTTAAAGGTTTCTAGGTAGCAGAGGCTGCCTTATCCAACAGAAAATTCCTTGTTTCAGGCTCAGTATTTTAAGCACTAGGTATTTCCAGAAGAATTGCACATGCCCTGTTGATCACAAAGGATCAGCACCTGACTGACCTGGCTGATGCTGAAATGTCAGACCTCCCTATACTGTCCAAAGGAGACTCTAAGGATTTTAAGAACGTATAATTGTGTTCTAATTATAGACAATTAAACCATAAGATGTACTTTACCATATTACAATCAAGGACTAAGCAGTCGGTCTTTCCTATAGAATTGAGGTACAGATCCTCGATCTTTGCATTTGCTAGTTAAATCTCCAAACTGAGAACCAACCAAAACCAGCTTACCTGTTGTACACTGGTGCCCTCACTGAAATTTTTTCAAAACAAAATGCTGTTTTAGTATCCAAAGAGTCTAAAATGAATATAAATTATTGGTAGTGTTGTCTAGAGCAGAGGTCTGACCCAGTGTCAGCCGCCGGTGTAACTTCATGCCAGCAATCCTTAGAAAGAGCAGCTCAAATCAAGTTGGTTGTCAGGTAAAAATAGTGGCTTACAGTGGTGTACTTCAGTTGGACTAGCATTTGTATGACACTCAGCAGCTGTCCACTGATAGCTAAAATCAGGACACATTCTCAGTAAGGATGAGACCTTAATTGAAAGCTTTAGCTTTGATAGTCTCTGCTGTCTGTGGATCAAGTGACATTTCAGCAGAAGACACATTCTTAGAGCTTTTAGAGCTGCTCACCTTCCATACAAACAAGAACCCCTCCCCAAACACCAGAATTCATGAATTCTAGAAGAAGAAGGTGGTCATTACATCTCTTGCATCAGATTAAATTCTCTTACATGCAGAAGCTTTATCTAACTTAATAATATCAATTGAGTAAAATGTGACTGGCTTTATTGGGAATGTGAAAAAACTCATTCCAGCTGAAATAAACCAAGAAAGCCTTAAAGTAAATGTAATTCATCAACAAAAAGCCTTTACTCAGTAATGGAGAAATCTGTAGAGAATTTTTGTTGTTACTAAATGTTGCTTTCACTCTGACAAGAGTAATCTGCTTAGTATAGTTCTCCCACTGTAGTCCTGCCAGGAGATACTTCTAAGCACAGACAAAGCATTCAGAAGCCCCCAGTCCTCTACAGAGTTGTCCCTGGTGTGACCACTGATGTCTGTGCAAAATGGCACTAGTACGTCTAGATGAGGATAACCATGTTTTACAATCATATTGCATAAATATAAATGATGAAAAGTACAAGATAGTGCAAAATCAAGCCCAGATACCCTCATTCAGAGGGGTGTGACATGGAGTCCAAGTGTGAAATTTAACAAGGATGTTCTCAGTAGCCAGGCTGGCAGATCCTCCACTTGCCCCCAGCCATCTTTTCCCACAATACCCTGCCTCCACACTACCCAATTTCTGCCAGGCAGCTGCACAGGGATCTGGACTGTAGGATATTACACAGTACCAGCATATGTGCAGCCACAGCAGACTCTCTGGCACCATGACATAAGCAGTGCCACTGCTACACAACAAGCACTGGACTATGACAGCAACTCTATGAGAGTCTAAAACAATTTCTGCTCTCATTCTTATAGCTTAGTGAATCAACAAGGCAGAGGTTGTGTAGCACTGCTGGTTTATGGGAGTCTCACTCTACATAAATACTCAGTTTGCTTGCCCAGAAGTATTTTTTATATTTTGGCTTGAATTTAGGTGATGTGAACAGTGGTGTACGAGAGAATAGTATAAATTTCACCATTGTGGTCTTACCTCAGAACAGGGTCTAAGTTGCATTGCACCAGCTGGCAGGAGTATTAAGGCAAGGATATCAAGACTGTCTCAAGAGGCAGCATGTAGCCAATAGGGAGCTGATCTACCTCAGAGACAAAAAAAGTAATGTTCTCATGGCTTGGGTATGGTCAGCTGTACCATGGGAGATTTAAACAAAGCTATAGTAAGAAATTATTGTCTCTCTTTACTGTCCACTCACCTTTGTGCTGGAAATACTGCCTTTTGCAGGACAGTCATCGAAAGGTATCATTTCTGTGTAAAGTGCAGCATTTCAGAACAAAACATCTTTCACAAGCACTTGAGTGACATGTGGAGAGTGCATATCTTTGCATCTGCCAACTGTAATGTACAGACAGCAACTTCTAGCAGAGAAGACAGTCTTGGAGAAGAGTAGTCTCCCAGGTGAAGAACTACTCCCCTTTTTGAAAACTACACTTATCCCATGTATTTCTACCATTCAGGAGAAGTTTATGCCACTTTTCTGGCATGTCTTTGCCAGTAGATACAGAAATGAAGACACTATTTATAACATTTTGAAAAATAAAACATTCATTATAGGGCTTCTTTCAAAAAGCGCATATACATCAAAGCTTTTTTTTGTTTTAATGATGTGGGTTTTTTTATAGATGAAGTTCATATAAAGTTGAAAGAGTGCAATTTTAAAACGAAAGTTAGTGCAGGAATCAAACTACAACAAAAACCAAAACAGAAGTTGTAGAATTATTATTATTTTTTAAAATACATTACTGCCTGGGTTCAAGGGAAAGCACACAAATCTGTTTTCAAAAGCACCAAAGTGCTTTTGGAAGGTATACATCCTCCAGATAGTTCTTGGTGAGATTAAGATTTTCTTTTGGGAGTGAAACCAGGATGTTTTTGAAAATAGCATACCTAATCTTAGTGTGGGATTTGGTTTTGATGTCAGTTGGTGTTGTCTAATAAGCTGCTATCAGTCAAAGAGATACTATCAAAAAAAAAAAAGTGCATTTCCTTTGTTAATGTTATAAGTAACAGCCAGGAAAATAATTGGAGAAGTGTCTTCTTCTCATGTCATTTAACAGCACTGGTAGAAGTCACTGGTAGAAGTGGATAACATCCCATTGTTCAGTCTTTCAAACAGTAGTATGAAAGGCTGATGGCTTCACAATGGAAAAATATAGATAGTAAAACAGTAGTATTATTAGGGAAACTTGGGAAGAACTTCAGTTTGAAGTGAAATAATTTAATGCATTTTACGAAGGAAATTTGTTGTGATTAATGCTATCCTTTTAAATAAGTGTTGAGAATCCCTTGCCTGTTGCCATCAATTTAATCTTGAGATGAAGAAACAAACAAAACCATACCAAAACCAAAACCAAAACCAAAAGTGAACTGACTGCACTACAGAGCATAAACATTTTCTCTTTGCACAGTGGCATCATAGAATCATAGAATCAAGAAGGCTGGAAGAGACCTCAAAGATCATCGAGTCCAACCTGTCACCCTAAACCTCATGACTATCTAAACCATGGCACCAAGTGCCAGTCCAATCCCCTCTTGAACACCTCCAGGGATGGTGACTCCACCACCTCCCTGGGCAGCACATTCCAATGGCCAACCACTCTCTCTGTGAAGAACTTTCTCCTCACCTCCAGCCTAAACCTCCCCTGGCACAGCTTGAGACTGTGTCCTCTTGTTCTGGTGCTGGTTGCCTGGGAGAAGAGACCAAACCCCTCCTGGCTACAACCTCCCTTCAGGTAGTTGTAGACAGCAATGAGGTCACCCCTGAGCCTCCTCTTCTCCAGGCTAAACAGTCCCAGCTCCCTCAGCCTCTCCTCATAGGGCTTGTGCTCAAGGCCTCTCACCAGCCTCGTTGCCCTTCTCTGGACATGCTCCAGCAATTCAACATCTTTCCTAAACTGAGGGGCCCAGAACTGGACACAGTACTCAAGGTGTGGCCTAACCAGTGCTGTGTACAGGGGTACAATGACCTCCCTGCTCCTGCTGGCCACACTATGCCTGATGCAGGCCAGGATGCCATTGGCCTTCTTGGCCACCTGGGCACACTGCTGGCTCATGTTCAGGCGGCTGTCAACCAGTACCCCCAGGTCCCTTTCCACCTGGCTGCTCTCCAGCCACTCTGACCCCAGCCTGTAGCTCTGCATGGGGTTGTTGTGGCCAAAGTGCAGCACCTGGCACTTGGATTTGTTGAATGCCATCCTGTTGGACTCTGCCCATCTGTCCAGCCTGTCAAGGTCCCTCTGCAGAGCCCTTCTACCTTCTAACAGATCAACACCTGCTCCCAGCTTGGTGTCATCTGCAAATTTACTGATGATGGACTCAATCCCCTCATCCAGATCATCAATAAAGATATTGAACAGGATGGGGCCCAGCACTGATCCCTGGGGGACACCACTAGTGACAGGCTGCCAGCTGGATGTGGCACCATTCACCACCACTCTCTGGGCTCGGCCCTCCAGCCAGTTCCTAACCCAGCACAGAGTGCTGCTGTCCAAGCCACAGGCTGACAGCTTGGCCAGGAGTTTGCTGTGGGGGACAGTGTCAAAGGCCTTGCTGAAGTCCAGGTAGACTACATCCACAGCCTTTCCTACGTCCACCAGGCTGGTCACCTGATCATAGAAGGAGATCAGGTTGGTGAGGCAGGACCTGCCCTTCCTAAATCCATGTTGGCTGGGCCTGATTCCTTGGCCATCCTTCAGGTGCGCAGTGATTGCCCCCAAGACAATCTGCTCCATGATTTTCCCTGGCACTGAGGTCAGGCTGACAGGCCTGGAGTTCCCAGGTTCTTCTCTCCGTCCCTTCTTGTGGATGGGTGTCACATTGGCCAGTTTCCAGTCTTCTGGGACCTCTCCAGTGAGCCAGGACTGGTGGAAAATGATGGAGAGAGGCTTGGCCAGCTCATCTGCCAGCTCTTTCAGCACCTTAGGATGAATCCCATCAGGTCCCACGGACTTGTGAATATCCAAGTGACTCAACAAGTCTCGAAGTAATTCCACATGGATTTCAGGAGTACAACACTACTTCTTGACCCCATCAACCAGTTCAGGAGGCCAGTTATCCTGAAGTCCTCCTGCCTTACTGTTGAAAGTGGAGGCAAAGAAGGTATGCCAAAATGACATTCACATCATGCCAGCTTGAGAAAAACAAATAGACCAAAGGCAGGAAACAGAAATAGCTGGACCTTGGTAATGAACTGTAGACAAGTGAGGAAAGATGACAGAGATGAATTAGCAGGTATACATGTGCAGGTTATTTTCTGTGGCTGAGGTTTTATCTTTCTTTACAAAGATGACCAAGATAAGGGCAGTGGAGGGAGGTGGGGGTGTTGGGGGTGTAAGGTGCAGGTGTGTATCTGTCTGTTTTTTCTCACACACAGATACACGCATGCACACGCTCAAAACCTTTCCACTGGCTTTTAATTTTTGTAACTCATTTAACCCAACTGGAAGAGAATCTACAACTTCTTCCTTTTAAAATTATAAATATTTCAAAGGTTATAGAATCTATTGTAAAAACGTACATTCAGTGGTTTTATGAGGCACAGGACCTGCTAATATATTTTCAGGGAAGCTCACGTGTACTCTGTTCTGTCCGCTGCTGGACAACGGTGGAGAATCCAGGGGCTCACGCTTGATTGCTTGAAGCAAGCAGGGCGTTTTAAATTCACATGGCATTTTAAACACCTCATTATCTGTCTCTTTCCCCTCCCCTGGGCTGGGGCTGTAGAAGTGGCCATAGCACGTTGTGTGTTGCAGGTCGGGCATGCTTTCCAAGCATCCTGAGGAGTTCTGAGGGCAAAACGGGGCCACTTCCTTGCTACGTGAACCCTTCCAAGCTCTGTTCAGGTTTAGGTTGTTGGGATGATTTGCTACGATGCATTGCCAATTACGTGGCGTGTAAAGGCAGTGCCTTGGCTTCTGACAAGGTGAGGCCAGCTCACAGAGTTCTGGTTCTGTTTTGAGGTGCACTCTACTGGGGTAGCTAAACATCTGCCTTCTCACTGAGCCATTCTCCTCCAGCCAGGCTCGATTTTGTGATGTCAGGTAGTTATCAGCAATGTTTTCAGAATCGGAATCATATTCCATTTTGATAGGCGTCTCCAAGGGAAAGGCTGTGTCATAGAGAGACTCCGAGGACAGTAATGGTCTCTGCAGTTTCAGGTGGTCCATTGCATAGTTCTCTGTGCAGCGTTGTACACCCGAATAGGACTGGCAGTTTTCTGCACTTCCCCAGTGGGAAGGGCAAGTTGATGCTAAATTTAAGAAACTTTGGTCTCTGTTGTAGAATGACCCAGTTCTCTTGTTTGAACATGTGTTCATTCGCTGGCTCATAGAACAAGAGCTTGAGTTTCTTACAGTCCAACTACTGTTTGTGGTGCAGTTGTTTTGAACACCTAAAACTGGTGTGTTAGAACTGAGAAGTTCCTCTTGCATAAAACACTCACCATTTGTATGAGGCTCAAACTTCACTTTTACATTATCTTGTTCATTTTTTACTGCTGTCCAGTTAAGATGCTTCCACTGGCCCAGAGTTTCAATGGCACTGTTATAGGAAAGTCCCTCCAGGTTTCCTTTCAAACCAGCAAAACCACTTGGTATCTTCAGTTGTTCATCTTCTTCCCTTTAAAGAACAGTAGAAAAAAAAATTCAGTCAATCAGAAGTTTCTAGTGGATGTTTTCTGGAGTACAAAAACAGAGTGGATCGACATATGTTACAAGCAATACTTTGCCCTTAATTTAATATGGGACTTAATCCTGTCCATATAGCCTTTGTATTTGTTTGAGAGGAAAAAAAAAAGAGTGCATGCATCTGGGCATCAGTGGGTGTTCACAGCTACCCTTCTGTGACACTGCTTAAGTTCTGACATGCATTTACTCTTCCATTTCAGGCCCAGAGTTCACAAAGACCTTAAATATTGTAGTACCGCATGGTAACTACCCTACACCTTTGTTCTTCCATTAAAATATATCTAAGTGATATCTGTATATAAAAAAATCCAGATCTAAAATAAAGAGTATCTTAAATGAGATCTATTTTCTTAATAAGGAATTATTTGGACACAGAAGAAATTTCTGATCAAAGTGATTTAAGGGAGAGCCACAGGGGTCTTATATCTTGATAATGCAGAGTTATCTGAGAGGAGATGAAATGCCTAAATTAAGTGTCTAGAACAGACACAGAAATTCATATTGGTTTTACTTGTCTAACAATTTTGTCTTTCATTTCTGATGGCCAGCAAATTAATTTTCCATGAACTCAGGCTGAAATACTCAAAATTAGCACAGATCTCTGGCAGAGAAAGTTGCCTAAGCATTTCCATGTCAAATGTAGCAGTTTTCTGAAGCTGGGGTCCAAATCTTCAGGTTCAGGATTTGTCTTGAATTCACTAACCTGCTGACTCCCAACCAGGTGGGATCAGTGTCAGTGCTAGGAAATCCCTCCCCCGCTCCCTATCCAGATAAAAAGCAAACATCTCAATAAGAAACAGAGCATGAAACCTGAAGAGCTAGCAAGGATTTAGAAGGCTTTTTCTTAGCTCGCTGTTAACGTTTTCCTTGGGTATGGACTTAATGTGCAAGTATAAGATTTTCCAGTAGAGGGCGTGCATGTTGTTATAAAGTGAGAATATCCCACTAAGAAATATACACCAAGAAAGCAGAATATTTTTTTCTTTTTTTTTCTTTTTTTCCTTTTTTTTTAATCAAGGAGAAATTGAATGTTTTTAGTCCTCTGCTAAATATTGTCATCATTATTATTGAGAGTTCTGATGCAAGCAAATAGTACAATACAAGTTTGCTGCAGAACTAGGCCATGGTCTCGTAGGGAAGCAACGGACTGAGAAAATGCAGTAGCCACAAAAGTTTACACCTTCAAATGAAAAATTTTACAGTGAAATAGTGAAGATTCTCAAAACAACCCCAAACCAAAACAAAAAGTATGTTCCCAGGAAGATAACATACATTTTGACATGAAAAAGTAGTAGTAGGTATGAATTCTATTGCAGACTATCAGCACAATGGAACTGAATATAATCTCCAAGGCCAACTCCCACATTCTGCAGGAACTACCAAGCACAAAGGAAGAATTTTAACTGCTCAGAGGGTAAAAATGTAACTAAAGAGACTTCAAGAAGCATGCTTAATTACACAGAAAACAATTTAGAAGTAGAAACTTGAATACAAGAAATAGCCCCTTTTAATCTGCTTCTTAACAGAAGTTCATTCCCTCACTCTGAGATGATGTTTGTGTCATTCCAGTAAAGGTAAAAAGTTACACCTGGATACTGGAAGATACAGTGCCTGCAAGGGATATTTACTCTAAAAGTTCAAAGACTTTTTAGTTTTTTTTCTTCCACTTGCAAGGCATCCTAAAGGAAAAAAAACACAGTGAAAATAGCCACATTTTTTCCACTAGGCCAGATGGTGTCTGTGTACACCTCCTGGCTTCTGCTCGTTCAGTCCACTCTCTTTTATCTTCTCTCAGACCAGCTTGAAGAGATACTCCAACAAGGCCCGCAGGAACCTGAACAGTCAGTCTCATAGAAGGAAGAAAAGCCTATTTGGGAGGAGAAGGGCAAACCTAGTAGAGAGATCCTCTTCAAATGTGAATCTGTGACATTAGCTTCTACTTCAGGGCTAAGCCTACAGCCAGATAGACGTATCTGTCTACAAACATAAAATGATTAAGACCATCCCTGTTTAGATTATGTTGAACATCCACAACTAAAAACATGAGCTCAACTGTTATACATATAAAACAAAATAATTAATTAACATAACCAAATGTTAAAAAGTAGGAAACAAAAGGATACTAGATCAGTGAAGAGCTTCAGCTGCAAAGTAAAACAAAACCCCAAAATACAGTTGTGAAAGAAAGTTAAAACATAGCAATAATCAAGCTTTCTGATTTTGAAATATTCTAGTTTAGTATGTATGTGCACTCAACTTTGTAAGAAAAAAAAGACTGAAAAAAATTATTTGGGAGGATTATAAAAACTGTTTCATAAGACAGAAGACAAGAAATGGATTTCCATTTCCTAAGTAACAAATGAAATCCTTCTCATTCAGTTCTTCTCTTATGTCACTACAGTCCTTTTAAAGATCTCGCACATGAAAAATAAATTATTTTTTTCTGGAATACAGATTATTTTTTTATATTCAAAAATACACTTACTTTAATGTTTGTTGTTGAGCAAGGACATACTCTGAACAACCGCTTCGATACAGAAGTTGAGTGTTAGCTTGAACCCAGACCCAGTGATCTTCATTTGTTTGTACTTTGACTAGAGAAATGCCGTTTTCTCCATTATTCTTTGCTATATAATTTAAAAGAAAATATATTTTAATACAAGCATTATTTAGCATTTTTTTCTTACCTACACTACTGGTGAATGTTCTCAGATTTGTTTGCTGCCCTGGAATCACCAGCACAGGAAAGTACAAGCTAAAATATATCACAAAACTAGGCAAATCACATTTAAAAAATAAAATTTGAAAAGTCTAATAATACACTTAAACTGTAATCAGTGATTTCTTAGTTCATTATATGTTTTTCTTCACAGTAATAGCACTATACCAACACAAGAACATTCGTGAAAAATGGGGAATCGTTTTAAAGAAGTTAATGGTTTCCAGTAGGTATGACAGAAAGCTGAGTACAAGTGTACTCAAGAAGAAGTTGCCCATTGGGATAAACCCAGAAGCGACATTTTATCTAATGTGAAACCTGAAATTCAGCTTTGACTTCCATAATATTGCCACAGACATACTAGAAAAGCATGAGTTAAAGCTGCAAGCAAATAATGAGTTTGAAAGACAATATATTCTAATTTTCCTTTGTTTTCTGAGCTTTGGGGAAAACTAGAATTTGTAACGTATCATATAGTTTTCATCTAAGAGGGGTAGATACTGTCATCAGTTGTTAAGATTTTCATATAATCTTATTCAGTTCAGTGGCACCATTTTTAGGAAACCATACATTGAGTATTCTTATTTACTATGACTGTTTATATGTCTGTAAACTTGGCATTACATTATTTCTGCCCATTCCAAAATATCAGACTGATTCAGCACTCTTTTGAGGTGGACAACTTCTTTCACATTTTTTTAAAGAAAGAGATTAAGAGAGAAGAAAACTGAGAGCATTGGGACCAAAACCTGAAAAAATCTAATAGGAGAAAGGAGAAGGTTGTTTCTCCATAAACTGTATATAATCCAGAAGGACTTAGCAGACGCACCTTTGATTTGATTTTCAGCAATCTGTAACACATTAGTGAAAGCAGCACCTTCGTGATGACTGTTTCTTCCATATAATTCTGCTGCTTCATACAGCCCTGCATTACTTTTTGAACTGGAGCTGTGTAGGACAGAAAATGTGGACAATTTCTTGTCAGTGAATGACAACACAGTCAAATTACAGACCCTCAAAGATGTGATCTTCAAGCTGTTGTCCATTTGCAAAGACATGGTTTAAGTATATAGTAATAATTGTTTCTTGCATCATTCAGTTGCTCAAAACAGTATATGACTGGAATTCTGCATTCAATTAAGTGGAATGCTTATGATTAGGAATTTTCTCCTTGTGATTATCTGTAATAATGTATTTTAGCCTGAACTGAGAAAAATGCTGCCCTGTATATTCAAGGTGCATTCAAGGCACACACATCGCACTGACCAGCAATGCAGTAATCATCATATGATTTGAACTGATTTCTTCCAGTCATTAGTTCAAAACTCATATTAAGGCTTGGAAAGAGTGCAAAATCCATAACAAACAAACAGCTTTACAAATTTTTCCCTTTATTAAGATCATCAGAAAAAAAAGTAATATGTAAATTTGCCAACCATCCCCCAGCATGCTTCAAGCCTGAATCAAAGGAAAAACAGAAGTTAAATGCCCACTTCCTCTTCATTCTTGTCACATCCTTGACCACTGCCCAGTCACTTAGTAAAACTTAAGTAAAGCATCTATCTTTTAGGAGCTGAATGCTGACCA
Organism: Indicator indicator; assembly: GCF_027791375.1. NCBI lineage: Eukaryota > Metazoa > Chordata > Aves > Piciformes > Indicatoridae > Indicator > Indicator indicator. Next base: position 34,745,612 of record NC_072015.1, on the reverse strand, counting down.
TCATTTTCACCTGGGCCACTGAATGACTGGTAAATCAAATTATTTTCCAACTCTGTTCCAGAAGCCTGCATAGTCCATTATATCAGCCTTCCAGTAATTTAATTCTTGTCAAAAGGATGTATGTGTTAGAACTGCATCACATAACTGGATAGTAAGTCCACAGATACATAAGCATATTCTAATTAAAAGCCAAATTAAGATGCTGTCAGTCACACTGATGAGCACACTTCATAGCAATGGACCTCATTGCTATAAATTTTATTTAACCAAATAATGGAAAGCATAATCCTAGCCCCAAACATCAGCTAAAATTCAATCACAGAAGAGTATAAAAAATAAATGTTAGGAAGGCAATGAGTCTGAACACAATCTGTCCTGATTGAATCTTCTGTGATTGCTACTGAGTGATCAGCCCCAGGCCATTCAGTGCCACAGCAGACTTACGTGTGCATAAGCCTTCTGTTGTAAGATAAATACATACACCAAATACATCTCGTTTGACTCCATGTGAAACACCCACATATATGCACATACAGCTTTCCAAAATGTTCCTTTCCCTTTGTTTGCTACCAAAATGTCCACATCTAAATTACAGTGCTTCCAGAAAATACTGAAAATTGGGAATTCAGTAAAGATGCTTTTTCTTTTCTACTTTTACAACTGGTAGGATGACTTACTGTGCTGGTAACTTCTGAGGGCTAGGAACATATCCCAACTTTCCTGGTTTTATATAAAATTATATATATAGTAGTAAAATACTTAATATGTATTATATATAAATATATCTTATTATATTACATTACATTATAACATAATTATTATGTATTGTAGTTAAATCCAGATAAACTATTCACTTTTCTAAGATCGAGAGTTATTTCACCTAATTTGTGCTTTTTACATGCCCAATATTCATAAAGTCTATAGTATACTAATTGCTAAAAGATTAATTTGAAAATACTTTGCATTCACTGCTGCTGCATCATCAGATTTGTGTTTTGTTTTTACAAGCAGGCCTTTCATCTTCATCTCTGTCATGGAAGGTAGTAGAAGTGGTACCACTATGCAGAATAAGGACAACTGAGGTGGGAGTACTGTTCCTGATGAAGTCTTCTTCCTCTGTCCAAAAAGAAACTTCAGTTTGCCTTGGAACTGCATTGTCTGCCACACACACACACACACAAAAAAAAAAAATCTTAGTCTCCAAAATCTTTTAGTTTCTAAACACTTAAAATGCTAATACATCCTATGGAGTGTGTTGCTTAACACCAATATCAGGTTCTCAGCAGTGAGAAAAACTAGGGATTTCATTATCTTCATACAATGTAAACCACATAAATTTAGGGGAATGGTGAGTGGAGGGACTATCAGCAATAAAGGAGACATTTGAGGTTGTTTTTTGTGTTTGATTCTCTCCTGTGTATTTAAAGTAGAAGTTCTGCATTATGCGCTGTTTACCAATTTGGACAGCATATGGTGGTGCAAACAGTTATTTCTTCTCTGCCTTGCTCTGAAGCTGAACTATTATTTTCCAATGCTCTGTTTCTATCCAGTGAGATGGTTTCTGAGTTTCATTCCTCTTGCACTGTGCTTTCTCTGGGAAGTACATGGACTGGCACAGCCTTTAGGCTGTGCAGGCAGACACCAAGGGAAAAACATATGCCCAAGACAGCCAGATACAATGTATGTAGTTTGTAAGGAACCATCCATTCCTGCCTCATATCTGCATATGATCAGAAGGCAGAAATAAAGTAAATAGCAAGCTGCTGCCCTTCAGTGAAAAAATTACCTACCACAAGATAACAAGAGAAAACTCAGTGCATTTGAGTTGAGCATTTTCCAGAGCTACAAGATTAAAACAGGGATGCAGAAATGACTAACTAGTGCAGCTGTGGAAACCCATACTCTCCCAGCAAATGAACATCTGAGACAGAAGTTACACTTCCCTGTCTCATGTTGATCCTCTCATTTTTTTTCACGTGCTGTACTTTGTCAGAAGAAGAAACAGCATTGGTCTTTACTAAGCAAACAGGAAAGGGATTTTTGAATGAGCCATTCCTAGTAAGAATATTTGAGGAGCATATGAGAGACTTTCTAATTCCAGTTTTTATTATTAAAAGACCCTTTACCAAAAGGGAAAATGAATCATTATTACTACTGTTCCTTAAAGCAAAGACTTTGTGCTTAAATGTTAATTGTTGATACTCAGGTTTGCCACCCTTATGATAGGACCAGTACAAATCAAGGATAGTTGTTGTTCAAAAGAACTTAAACCACAAAAGTTTATAGATTTGTTCAATTTCAAAGATTTACAACCCTCTTTTCTTTAATCACTTTCATACATATTAATAAATAAACGTCTTTAAGTGGGTTGGTTTTTTGTTGTTGTTGTTAGTGCACAGCAAAGTGCATTCCAGCCATAGCTCTCCACGATATTTACTAAGTTCATCATTTATGTTGACGCATTTTTCCTATAAAGTAATTAAAATCCAGCACGTCATTACTGCAGTTCTCTAAGTGAAATAATACTTACAAGGAAGCCAGAAGTACTGTCCAACAAGCAGCGAACTCGACAGATGAAGCAACGAGTTAAGAAGGAAGAATAATCTGTTGATATGCTGTCATTCTCTTGTGCTTTAAACAATTTACTGAGGATATATTCTTCTCCTGGGAACAACAATGGAGGTAATATATATCAGCTCACACTAACAAAGAATAAAAATGTTCTGTAGCTAGTTGAAGAAGCTGTTACAGAAATTGCAAAAATACTACTTTATGGAAGGGCAAATATTAAGCTTTCTCATATATAGCTGTATCTGCACATGCTTTACCAAAAGAAAAAGCAAAGCTCTACAATGGGATTCAGGTGAGTTTTTTCAGAAACTTTGACTATTTTTATTTCCTGAGTTTTTGTGATTTTTCCTGATGGAATGCAGAGTAACAGACGTTGCTCGTCTTGAGATCAGAGATCACAGAAAATACATTAGAAAAAGGAACAAAATAAAGGGAAATGCTAATGCATAAAAAACCCACAAATGAATGAATAGATTAGCTTAATATTCAGCTGTTGCAATTGCTAATGAAGCATTTTCCAGTTTTGGACTACAAGTGCATTGTTTTTGATGCAAGTATTTGTACAAAAGTATGAACCCAAGAACTGAAATTCTCCACTGTATATATTAGGACAAAAAAATCCAAATATCTGTAACTTTTGAAATATTAATTCACATTGCCTAGTTTGTTCTCTGCATGCTCCCTGCAAAATTTTGCAAAGTTCCTCAGATATCTGTAAAACTCTTGCAAAACACAGAAACTGCAAGAAATTGTACCAAAGTTCTATGACTGTATTCCTGAGGACTTCATAAAGGCAGCTGAAGGATTTCTTGCAAGTTTCTTCCCACCTGTCTGAAGACTGTGCTTACTCAATTTCTTTCCTCATTTACTTTATCAGCTTCTGGTGAAATGCAGGGATCAATAATTCTTCATAAAGTTAACCACTTCAATGCTATTGTATTTTCTGTAGCCGCAATTTCTGTTTAACATGTCATGTAAGAGAAACTTTGAGCACCTGTATCCACCTGCAGCCTCAGAGGAAAAAGGTTACTGCTAAACCTAATTGTTCTGTGGAGGACTCCTGTTTATATATCTTTGCATGGGAAAATACATGGCAGAAAATGATGTTACCACTGTACAGAAATGTTTTGCTGCGTGGGATGGTTTTGCACTGGTGATAGGAATACGAATGTTCACTACTGTGTGAAAAAGAGATTGGTAGGATGAACACTGCTGCTATTCATTCTGCATGGAAAAGGATATAAAAGAACCATCATCTTTGTAGTCTCAGTGGAACACAATACCTTAAAAAAGTCAAGGATCAGGAAGAACCATCTATGGAACAGTAACATGCTAAATGGCCACTATGTAACTTTCCAGTGAAGAATCTGACTTGACATGGAACAGACATAGGCATAGGTGGAGTGTAATTCTACCTCTGTACAGTGCTGCCTATGTTTCCAATCAACATATACAACCCCACCTGTTTCTGTCTGTTGTTGCTGTCCAGATAACATCTGGGGAGGATTCATGGCCCAGTGCAGCTGTCTACAGAAATCCTGGCGATCATCCACGTGAATGTAATCATATATGTTTTGGTGCATTACATCAGTCTGAAACAATTACAATAAGGAATGTTTAATTTGTAAGTGTAGTGGGGCAGACACTTATCTTTAGATTTACACTTTCCTTAAAATGATAACTACTGTAGGATATCTTCACAGAAATAATCGATTGAGGAAAATTACTTCAGAGGACTCTCTTTTTCTTTATCTGTTTTTTTGACTTCATATCCTATGATGATTCTTTTTGTTCTTAAATCTATTGTGCATATGCAACTGTGAGTCATAAAAATGTCCAACTAGCAGCCACTCCCAGAGGCTGATACTGAGACCATCCCTGTTTAATTTCTCGATCAGTGAAAGACAGGAGAAAGTGCTCTCAGCAGGTTTGTGGAGGGTACCAAATGGGAAGAGCAGGACACAGACTCAGACCTTGGTGAGTTGTAAAATGTGCCGACAGGAACCTTAGGAAGCTCAACAAAGGTAAAGTTATCACGAATTTTGGGTACCTCAGGAAAAGAAAGATATTACCATACCAAAGTGAATCCAGGAGAGTGCTACTAAGACATTAAGAGGAATGAAGCATATGATACTTCAGGATTGAAGAAAAGGGTTTGTTCAAACTTCAGAGAAAACTTCTGGAAGATTTTTCCACAGTCTACACAACTGAATGAGTGAGCATAGAGAAGACAGCTCAAATCTTCACAGAAGAACAATGTGGGAGGTCAAGAAGCAACAGACACAAGTTGCAACACGGGAAACTGGGACTTGATTTAAGTGACAAAAACGTACAGTCAGGGTGGTTAAACACTGGAATAGATCTTCCAGAGGGGAAGAAACTTGAAACTTTCCTGGATGAGTCCTGGATCAACATGCTCTACCTGGATCTGCTTTGAGCAGGACGTTGGACTAGATGGTTTCCAGAGGTTCTTTCCAACTACATGGTTCCATTATTCTGTGACTTTACAATATATATCTTGCAAATAGGCAACCAGTCTAGAATAGCTGCATCTTATACTGAAATTTAAAGGAAACTTGGCTAAATCTTATTTTAATGATAGATCATGTTTCTGTTAACTAAAGAAATTACAGGGAATTCATCTTCACCCATCGGATCATGCACACACAAAAATGAAAGTCTGAAATTGGGTAGTAAAATAGCTTAATTTCAGTAGTGTATATCTAATCAGCAGTAGAAGGGTAACATAAGAACATAAACAACATAAAGTGTTGCATTTTAGAAAGCTGGTTAACAGGAGTCATTACAATGGCAGTGTCTAAGTATTCTAAATATTCGTTAACATATTTACCTGATGAAATCCTAGATAGTCCACAATGGTTGATGATGCATAAAATATCATTCCATCTGCACTCACCACCAATGCAAAACCGTTCAGTGACTAAAGAAGGGAAAACAAAATAATGTAAAAGATAATCAGAAAGTAATCAGTAAAATGGGCATAAAATTTAATAGTCTTACATAATAATATTATATATACAAAAAACTCACTCTGCAAAAATAGGTGGCCTTCAAAATCTTTCAGAAAGGCCTTTTTTTTTCCCCCCCACAGAATTACAGAATACATCTGGTTGGAAGAGACCTCAAAGATTATGCAGTCTAACCCTCAACCCAGCACTGAAGGGTCAACACTAAACCATGTCCCTAAGTGCCAGGTCCACACACTGCTTGAACACCCTCAGGGATGGTGACTCCACCACTGCTCTGGACAGACCATTCCAATGTTTGATAACCCTCTCACTGAAGAAGCATTTCCTAACATCCAGCCTAAACCTTCCCTGGTGCAGCTCGTAAGCGTTTCCCCTAGTCCTGTCATTTGTCATCAAGGAGAAGAGGCTGGCCCCCTCCTTGCTCCAACCTCCCTTCAGGTAGTTGTAGAGAGCAATGAGGTCTCCCCTCAGCTGCCTCTTCTCCAGACTGAACAACATGAAAATGAATGACATAAAAAACTAATAACAATCTGCAGCAGTTAGAATAGCTAATGACAGTGTAACTACCATATTACATTACTAGTTTATTATGTACTTTAAATTTTATTTTGTCATTAATTCCTATAATTAAAAGTTTAATAGCAAGTACCAACTGCAGGGTTTTTTCTTTTAATTTAAGCCATCACATTCCGTAATAATTGCTTTGAATTTATATGCATTGATACATCTAGGTAATACAATACTCTCCAGTATGGAAATTAAATACGTGTGATGTTGTAGCTATGACTTTTAAACTGGATGTGTATTGTAAAGTATGGCTATTTTCTTCAGCTTCATTAAAAATACATACATAGCACAATTGCATAAGTGTAATGAATATAAGAAGTAGGCAATAAATTCTTCACTGCTAGAGACTAATGTTTAGTCTAGAAAAAAAGCTATATTAATTCTTGTAGACTCAATGATGCAAGGAAAGCCACCAGAGAAATCCAACAATAAATGTAAGGACTAAATGAAATGTATGATGTAAAGATCTATCAGGCTGCTTGCAGACTGACTAATTTTGCCTCTCTTCCCACAATAAAGACTCAGGAACATATCTTCTCTCCAGCAGGCTTGCATTCCAAAGCAGTCTAGATGACCTTTTCATGTGATGGTTTTGCAGTCTTTTGACATTACAGTTAAAATAGCTGCTTCTGAAATACTCCTATATTGTTATTATCCTTGCTTCACCTTTCTCTCCCATTTACTGTTGCTGAGATGTGCCTATTAATCTTGAGTTAATCCTGAAGCACAATGAGGGCAGATTTTCAATTGCTCAGTAACCAGATACACTGACATATTTTTGTGAGCTTGGTTCTCTTTTTGGTTCCTAAATAAGGACCAGATTTCCATCACTGCTCAAAGACTGTTCCCACTGTGACAATGGTGGGCAGAATTTCAAGAGTTCAGTGCACAATAGGCTGACCTCCTTAGAAGGTTTGGCCCAAATCATAAATGTGGAGCACCTTTGAAAACATGGCCCAGTGGGACCATACATGGCCAGGGGCTCAGCACCTTGAAGAACCTATAAAATGGTGACTGGAGAAATGTAGTGGAGAGACTGCAATGTCTCACCTACATTTGGAAAGTGCTGTAGCCGCAACTGATTCAACCAAGTCAACACTGACCACAAATGAGAATAGTAAATGGCAAATCATGTTCAGCTCCAGGTAGATAGATACATAGATACAGGTCCTGTCCAGCGTAAGTGTTATCTCTGCCTACTTGGGTTTGTATTGAACATTAGTTATCCCTGGTGACAATACAAACACAAAGAGATGCTGGACTTGTGATTTGGGTTTTTCTTCTCACAGTAAGTCCAAATTCACCCCAGCAGCTCACCAACCAGAAGACCATTTACCAAGATTTCTACATCTTCACATGTGTGCCTTTCACTGCCCTGAGAGGAGCTTCCATAGAATCTATTTATTGTATCCATTTCAAGTGTCAAGTGGAAATGAGAGTATTTTTGGCGCTTTGTCTCTTTGGACTGATCTTCACAGCAACAAAACCATCAATGATGTTAGGAATTTCATTACATTTTGAACATCTGGAAGGCCTTTTAATTTGGACTAAAAATTTCCACACAGATAACCAAAGGACATTTAAAGGACCTCCTTCATGTCTGTGGCTGTTACCATGTATGTTCCAAAAGTCATCCACCCGTTGCAGCCAGGGCGGATAGAAATTAAGAACAGTAAAGAAATGTTCTTAATTAAAGAAATGTTTTTAGCCAATGCAAATTAGTGCAAAAGGCCTATCTGAGAAGGCTTCAAAAACTACCACAAGGTCTGAATATAATCAAAGAAGCTCATACAGTATCATGCTGAACATCCTTAAAATGTGCCTTCCACTGTCCTGCAGGCAAGCTGGAGTTTTTTAGCCCCTCTAGGAAATAGCTGGAGAGCCTCTGCCTTTGCCTAAGACTGCTTTTACAAATCAATAAATAAACACTCCTACTCAAAAATTAATCTTCTTATCCAACATACTGGTACATATTGTCTAGGCCTGGACACATACCCTAAGAGATCAGTCTCTACCTTTAAAATGTAAAACTTGCTTCCTCACAGTGGAAGATTTTCTTTACACAAGTTTTTACACACGCAGGATTTTCTTTACACAAGTTTTTCTTTTGACAGAGTCAGGCTGGACCAAGTGCAGCAGTTTGTAAAAATGGGAGAAATGGAACCATGTGTATTTCTAAGGGTTCGGATCAGTGGACTGGCAACTACATCTGTGAGGGTGGATGAGGTATTTAGGAAAGGTGAGAGGGAGGAAGAGGAAAGAAGCAGAGGAAAAGTTCAAGAAGCCATGTGTTTGCATCAAGCCAGAAATGAGTATGGATTTGAGGGAGGTATGTAAAGGAAGTGAATTACAAACTTCCCCCACTTTGTTTTTGTTTTGCTCTAAAACGGCTGATGTCCTCCCCAGAGTGAAGATCTCTTAACTAAGAATGACCTGGTTTTCATGACCCCAAACACAGACGTCAGATTCTCTGCCCTGCAGGCAGGAAAAGCAAAACCCACTTTGGTGCAACGACGACTTTTATGGAGCCACGTGAGGCTATTTGAGAATTAACCCAAATCCCATGTGTCTAAACCTCATTTTAGCTGGGAAACCTGCTGCTTCAGCCACACTAAAAACAGACAAGCTGGACATGGAGAAAAACTTCATGACCCATGACTGCATTTTTTTCTGTTTTCTCAGTATTAGCCTAAAGTGGATTTCAATGTAAAACTCGACATCTGCAGCACAGAGGATTCTGAACAGAGTCAGAGTTCAGTTGAGTTTTATGCTTTCCTTACTTACCACAGCCAAGGAGAAGGAGAAGGGTGTTTGCTAGCATAGGTATGGTACTCCATGAGCAGGTAATAGTGATTGCAAATTAGTAGGAAAAACCTCTTCTGATCTCTCAGACAATCTCTCAGGTATCATATACAACTCCATACTCAAGACCTTTAAAGTAAAACTGCATAGAGACTGAGTGAAACACAGAGCTTCAGTCCATGGTTTGTATCAGAAATAGCATGGCCAGCAAGATGAAGGAGGTAATTGTCCCTCTAGACTTGGCACTGGTGAGGTTGCACCTCAAATACTGTGCTCAGTTTTTAAGTCCTTCACTACAAGAAAGACATTGAGGTGCTCGAGCATGTCCAAAGAATGGCAACAAAGCTGGTGAACATTCTAGAGAACAAGTTCTATGAGGAACAGCTGAGGAAACTGGAGTTGTTTAGTCTGGAAAAATAGAAGGCTGAGAGAAGACCTCATTGCTCTCTACAATGTTCTGAAAGGAGGTTGTGGAAAGATGGGTGTTGATCTCTGCTCCCAAGTAGAAAGCGACAGAACGCAAGGAAGTGGCCTCAAATTGCACCAGGAGAGGTTTAGGTTGGGCAAATTTCTTTACTGAAAGGGTTGTCAAGCATTGGAAAAACTAGTTGAAAAACTATCCCCAGATGTATTTAAAAGATGTGTAGATGTGGTGCTGAGGGACATGGTTTAGTGGCGACTTGGCAGTGCTGGGTTAACAGTTGTACTCAATAATCTTAAAGGTCTTTTCAAACCGAAATGATCCTGTGGTTCTATGAGAACAAAGCAAACCTATTCCCATCTTTTTTATTCTAAGTTGCTGTCTCACATTAAACAGGACAACAAAGAATATGGCTCCACTTATGGTTTCTCAGTTTCTGAACTAAAATTCTCAGCGATAGTTTTTTCTCGTTCCTAGTGAACAGACGGCTGCATTGGTGTGCTGTGTCAGAACCACAGCAGTCATCTGCCTGGGTAGTCAATAGCCTGGGAGGAGGAAAAAGTAAAGAGGATAAGGACCACCTCACAGCTGTGCAGCTTACACTCCCTAATGTAAGCACTTGTCTACCCACAACATGGAGGAGACAGCAGAGAGGAGTAAAGGCAGCTGTCCTCATTTCACTTTATGCCTTACAGTAGAAATAATGGAAAGCCTAAAATAAGACTCTTGGGTTTAGAGGAGGAAATAACTACATGGCTCAGTGTAAATAGTACCTGCTTTGTGTACAACTGGTGTGTTTTAATCAATAAAGCCCACTTATATCCTATGACAATTCTTAGTAATTTTGGAGGTATTTACACATGTACAGAGGGACACACCCATACACAGACACACATACACACACAAATATATTAGTGTGGACATTAAAACTTTTGCAACAAAAAATGACTCATTTTTAATCTGCAAAAAAATACATGGTTATAAACTTCCATTTCTTAAACCATATGGATTCAATGACAGATGGAATTTCTAATCCGGGATAATAGCTGAAACATGTGAGACAGACTTAAGTACATATTGTGAGCATTTGTTTGTTTGTATTTGGCTTTTTAAAAACATTTACATGAGTTTTCTACATTGTACTTAAAAAAATGAAATCATGAGGATTTTCACCCAAATGGAAAAAAGAAAAGAGCTTGGCACCAGACAGGGGCCTGTGTTCCTTTGAAATGAAACATGTACATCCAACTACGTACTCACGGAAAGCTGCACCTGCTACTGAAAAAAAAAACAATTAATCTGTCAGTTCAAAGAAAGTACGAAATTATTCTGGTGCCCACAGTAGCTGTGAGATGAAAGTTATCAGTTCCTTCCATTAAGAAGTTTTTGAAACGCTATTAGTCAAGAAGTTCTTTTTGGGAATGAAGGCAAGCATTTTGAGGAAGATAGGACTTCCTTTGGCAAGATCCTTATATATCCTGGTATTTTTTTTCTGCTCTTGTAGCAGAAAATCAGCCAGCACATACTTCAAAGATATTTTGGTCAAGGTCAAGGCATAGTAAAAATAATAATAATAATTAAAAAAAAAAAAAGAGAGCAAGTTCCAATCCACATTTCTCTTATTACTCTTCCTTGAAATAAAGGAAAATTCACTAGCATTAGATCTCCAGAGACCATGTTACTATGGTTACTAAAGTACAACAGTCAAGGCCTGCAGCCATGCCTTGCTTTGAACAGATTTTCAAGTCACGCAACTTGAGTACTAAATTTCCAGGGTCATTTGGCTTGCAGTTTATCTGGAACAGCTTCGCTCTGGATCACTGGATTTTTGCATCCTATATGGGATGGCGCCATTTACTGGTGATCTAAATAAGTAGCTATTTAAAAACTCTGGAAATGATCTGCTCATTCTTGTCTCATGAATATTAGGAAGAAAATGCAGACAGTTGATGCATCTTCTGTCTTTAACTGCATTGTTTAGTGAATCAGTATTTCTTTCCACTGGTGTTTTTAGGACTCAAAATTGCCCTTCTCAAAATTCCCTCTGGGATCCCTGAGGTTCTCTCTACACACTTTTGGGAAAAAAAAAAATCTTACAGAACCCTGAAGTAGAACCCCACATAAAAGACTATTCAGAAATACTGTATCTGGTGACATCAGAATATAGCTCCAAAAGTACAGTATCTCTTAGCCCTCCAGACTCTTATGTAGCTCTCTGGTATCTACAAAGCAACTTCAAAAGGAATAGTTCTGTGAGTAAGCACTATTTCATGCAAAGGGGAGGGACAGAATTGCTTTTAGCATTCAGTTTTGATCAAAGGCTTGCATGTACTGCTAAGTTTTCAGGCAAAAGAAACAAAACAGAAGTTGAATTTCCATCACTTGAGCCAGGGCAAGAAGTAAATCCTACAGGCTGAAGCTTACAGCTGTGGGTTCACATGGGAAGCCTTTCAGCGGAAAAGAGCTCAGTCTGATTCATTTGCTTTCATTGACATCAGAAATGTTCTTTTCAAATACAAAGAAATAAGTATATATATTATTATTATTATGCCACTTTCTCTCTTCTTGTCTTCCCAGATAAAACAAATTTCATATTCCTGCCTATCTTCTTGAGCCTGAATATAATTTCAGGCTCCTTAAAGACAGTATGGAAATTCAGCATCTGGTGCTGCACTACCCAGAGCAGGGCACAGCAAAATTTTTGAAGATCTTTCACATTGCCAGAAGAATTTGAGCCCTGGCCCTCCCATTTGCTATCAGAGGGAAGAGCTGTGTCATCTGAAAGGCACACATGATTGTGAACCATTTTGCTGGTGAAATTTCTCATTATTCCATTTTTTCAGTATCCTATCACTTCCACCAAGGAATTAGGGCAACTTTGGAGGTACTTGTTTATATGTGTGTGTCTTCAGTCTAAGAAGGATGCTGGAACACTGTGGCTCATCAGGAGGCAGCAGACAGAACTGGCTGCCTGGATATCGGCTAGGAAAATGTAAGTCACAGGGCTCTGGTACTTGTGAACTATAAATTTTGATGAAAACATAGTCGATCCCTAGAGTGTACAGTTGTAATGTGCGCACACACATAAATGCATTTTAAACCATGGTGATGTTGAGTTTTATATGCTTGATATGTAATAAATACCGGACATAACCAAGAACAACTTTGCCTTTAAAGTTGTTTTGATTGCATGATGTAAAATTGTAAATGTATTTTTTCTTTCTTTATAACTTTCCTTCCAAGCTAAGCTTTTGAATCAAAGCTTACTTAGTCTTTGTCAAGTCCTTGGGGTAGGGCCTCTCTTCTCTACTATATGCATGAACTCTTGCCCTCTGATAAGTCTGGCACCTCAAAACCAGCCACTCTATCCAAGATGGTACTGAGAAAAAAGAGCAGAAGCATTGTTTGACTTTGTATGTGCATGCTAGAGACACACCCCAATTGATTCTCTTTGTTTTCCAGAAGTATTAAATATTAAAAAACAGAACACAAAACACAGACCATGCTTCCAAAGTAGAACAGTATTAATGACTACTTAGAGACAAGTTAGGTAAGGTTTTGTTGCTACAATAGTGGATTCATGAATGACACCAAACACCTCAGTTCAAATTTGTTATATGGCATGTTTGCTTAGAATAAATTATTAACACCAACAGGGGTTTCTATTGATAGAAAGACTGGGTGGAGTTTTTTTTTCTTGTCCAATTGTAAAAAATCCATTATTCTTTTCTTTGCAGTTAGGATTTCATGTGGGAAGTGAGTACACTACCTGAGGTTAAAGGACATTATACAAGTACTGGAGACTATTTATAGTAATCTAAAGAAGAATAATATTCAAATAATTAATTCTAAAATCTTAAGGAAAAAGCAAGTTTTATTTATTAATACATAGATGTATGTATTATGGTTACTCAATATGCTAGTGGGAACTTGGATGAGTAAAGTTTCATTAACCTTATCAATTCTCATGAAAGCATACTAAAGTATGACATAATCTTTTATATATTTTTCTTTAGCCTCCTCATTAATCATGACATTGAATTTAAAATTGTGCTCTCTAAGTAATGGAACCCTACTGTCAATGCTCTACACAAATACTATGTCCTGGACTACACTTGGGAATAGAAATAATCTTTATATTGATTTATGCAGTTTCTCATTTCACTTCCTCAAAATCAGATGTTATATTCACAGATGGAAGCAAAGCTGGGGCAATATTGTATTCTCAGTGCAAGTTCAGCCCTTCATTCTTTCTGAGTTCTGCAGCTGCTCTGAGCTTTTCAGTCTTCTTTTTGACAATTTCAGTACAGAAAATGCAAGACTGATTAATTCCGTTTGAGAAGACTCAAAATGAAGCTTTAATTGCTTACTGCTCTGCACTTGTAATAACAAATTTACTTAGGTAGCCTTTGCAATAACAAATGTAGTAAGATTGCCCATATTTTTCATAGAAGTAATTTACTGAAAAGCATCTCAAGTAATCTTTATCCAACATGTGGGACAATCAGACATATGTAAGTACCAAATGTCTGGATTTTTATTTTCAATGTTATTTACATGTAACTGCAGCAAGTCGTGAAGAGAAGCCATCATAACACCCCATCCACAGCTGACTTTGATTTGTACTTGCAGAGAGCTCCTTAAGGAATCAAAACCTAGCGGAGACAATGTTGCAGCCTATATACTGTAAAAAGAATGTGATGTCCTAATTTCAGAACTCTATTTTTTTGTGTACCTAGCACTATATGTCATGCTTTCTAACACAGAACTATGCTATGCACAGAACTATGGGAAGAAGAGCAAAGCAATCTGTATTTCCTCTTCCATTCAGTAATACATACTAAATCAGCTTTTTAAAACATCATTTCAGGTCAGTGGAGTTTTTAGGGGATGTGACATTCCTGAATTTGACTCTGGGAACTGTCTTACTGTGCTAGTTATCATCCTATGCATGTTCTGTATCCTCTAAATATCCTGTGTGTACCCTGTATAACACATATCATGTCCCACACTGGCAGCAGGGGTGAATTCTGCTGTTATGTGTTGTGCTGACCCAGAGAGGTAAGCAACACTTTCTATAGCCAAGATATCAAGTGTATGAGAGTGGATCATATTGAAAGAAGCATGGATGGAAAGTTAGAGACAAGTGTTCTAACTGGCAGCGATGACTGCTGACCTTAAACTGAGTTATGGATGAGATGAGCCCTTCTACAATGCCCTTCTGCAAGACCCTGCTATAGTTCGAGGACACATTTGTTTTCTTCTTGATAAAACAGACAAACAAGCAAACCTGCCTAATTTCAGTTACTGGAGAATTCTGGGAGCACTGCAATAGCGGGAGGAGGCAGGAAGGTGTAGAACATACTGGGGAGATTTCCTGCTGTTGGCTACCATCAGCTTTTGTAGCTAGGAATTCCTGGAAGAACTGCAGTTACAGTGGGATACAAAAACTGTCTAACTTTTCTTTTTTCTCCTCATGAAGTGTCAGGGACAGTTAAATCAGAGTGATGGTGATTTCTCTTGAAGTGCTTGGAGCAGGAACAGAACTATTTGAAAGATGCTTGTCTGTCCACCTGTTTCCATATCAATGCTATGTCCTTGTTAATAGAAAGCAGTACCTTCAGTGATGAACATCATACTTTTTAATAGCAGTTTTCTTCACAGTTCAGACCTGTCAAATAGCACATTCAAGTTTTATTAATTGAGATAGAAAGTAAAACTGAAATGTACTCAGTATTTCTAGTAAAACATGTATGTTTTTCCTTTGAAACCTTCGTAACCACAAAACAACATCACTGCAAATTTGCAAAAATTCTTACAACAACACACAGTCTTTCCTGGACCTACTTTCTTGCTCACCACTTTGTCTTACTGAGAAAATATAAAGGTTGCAGCATCTGAGTTGAGGGAGAGACGTATACCGGAAGCAAGAGTCAGTTGTAAATTCAGATTGGGCCACTAATTTACAATTTTACTTTAACCAGCTGAAGTGCAGCTAAACAATGTAAGAGTTCAATTATCTATGGTAATAGGCATTATGTAAAGTGATTTTCTATTTCTTTTGGTACTTTTTTACAATATATGACTTTGCTATCTTCAAAAACAGGGCACTTCTTCTAAAGCAGAAATTCATACAGAAGGAACAATGTGTTCTGATTGCCTTCATTATTTGAAGGCAAGAAGTCCAGTTCTGGTAGCACACTATATCTCAGTGCATCTACACAACTTGGTGCTCGCATAGGGATACCAAACCTGTTGTTTGGTGAGAACGGCTGCTAAGGATTAGCTCTGAAGTCAGTGAGAGAGGGAAAAAAAAAAAACTAACCAAGCTGAAACAGGAGAATATGTTTTGTTGGGGAGGAAGTCACATGGTCACTGGACTGTCTCCAGAGGCACAGAAATAGCCCAAGCAGAAACAGAGGAAACGGCTGTGAAAAGTGAGCTCGGGTGGAGTTGGCTGTGATGAAGTCTGGAAACAGCAACAGTGGCCTGAAATTTGAATCCACATCTGGTCTGTGCCCAAAATTTACTGATTCTTTACCTTAATGCTGCTGAGAGACAGTTTCTCTGTTCACTGGTATGTCTAAAATTTCTCAGCTAGACCTCCTCTTACGACAACAGGTTTGCCTCTGCCCTGACAAATGGAAGCCAGCTTCCCTGATGCCAGTGCAAACCAGAGGATTCTGTCTCTCTTTGCTGCATGCCAGTTCTGGCTGCCTGCCCTCTCTGCTCTATCACATTAAACATAAGCTGCTTGTCCTAATTTTCTGATCTGCTCACAGCTTGCTCCACTCTCAATTATAATCTGTTATTTTGTGTTGTAGAAGCTAAGTACTACCTCTCATCAATCCAACATGCTACATTTACCCACATGCAAGGTTTGAAAATAAGCACTTGATGGTGTTTCCCATTTTGCTAAAAGGCTTCCCAGAAGGCTCTGCAGAGGAACCTGATTTTTCTTCTTCTAATCCCTCATTAACACCCTTGGAAAAGTCCTGGCAAAGGTGAAGCTGCATGTGCACTATGAGTACTGACAACTGTGGTTACATTTTGCTTGTTATTTCTGAGCACTCTTGCTTCTTTCATCACTTGTCTCACATTTAGGCTGCAAATCTGAAGGAAGGGGATCACATCTTTCTGGTTTGTTTTGCCAAATTTGCCTCTCTGTTAAATTGAGGGTGCCACCACCTGTATTTCAGAAACCTCAGTACTGTGGTAGCATCTTGACTCTTACAGTCGTAACAGTAGCTGTAAGGACCAGAGGAGACAGCAAATGGTACTTAGAGGTCACAGGCTTTTCTGTCCAGATTTATTTGAGAAAAAAAAATTAAAAATTAATAAGTGAGAACATTACTTATTTGTTTAAAGGGCAACAGAAAGGATATTTTTTGCACGAAGTTGTGGCCATGCCAAATTTCAAGTCTGGATTTCAGAAACATGCCTATTTGCAAAGAGAGAGGGGAAAAAAAAAAGGGCACCAGGGCCTCTGAAATGTTCCTTTGTGTTTTTCCTGCGCCTGGCAAGAAGAAACTGAATGTACGCATGTGATAAAATGGCGTTACTCCTGACCCCATTTATGGCTTTCTTTTTCATGGATAAATTTTCTGTAAGTCATCCCAAGTGACTAACATCATCTTAAATCATGTCATCTGAATTACTGGGAGAAGGTTCATGTTTGAAAACAAATGGAAGCAGAAGGGTTGTTTGGGTAACTTTCAGAAGTTGTATTAACTGGAAAAGAGAATGCACTGACACTATGAGCTTTTTATGAGAACTGCCTGCTTTGATGGACCTATTTTAAACCAGTAGATTAAAAGGTGAAGCACTATATCATCATCTAACAGAATTTACTAAGAGTGTCAACATTGTTGGAAGCTGAAAAGGAATTTGAGACCAGAATAAATCAAAAAGTCTCTTCTCTACCAGTTTTTGATTTCTGAAGTCTGTGCCTTGGTCATAGCCCCATATAACAAACACATATTTTTATCTGACTCCCAGTTTTCCTTTTCGAGTTTAAATTAAAAAATAACAGGAAGAGTAAAATCTCTTGCTCTCAGACTAAAATTCAAACTAGAGTACCTTTTTCAAGAGCACAGTTCTATCAAGCACTGATTACATAAATCAGTTTGGAAGGAGGAAGTGGAATTACACTAACAAGTTTAAAAAAATTGCAGGAAACCAAGTGGGAAAAAGGTTTCCTCTGTTATTTCCTTATGCACAGTGAAGAACAGCACCAAAGGGATGTTTTCTAATGTATCATTTTCCAACTCCCTTGGAATGTAACTTGAACTCCACAGTTCAAGCTGTTAGTAGAAGCCACCTGACAATACCTTTCAGTGCCAAAATGTACACACATCTCTGTTCAAAGCAACTCCCAGAAAGCTTATTATTTGCAGCCACTTTTAAGGTAATGACATAATGTTAAAATATATTCTTCATGTTTGCATTGCATCAAATCACACAACCTTTGCTTTGATAAAAAAAGATCTTACTTTCATTGGTTATGATTAAGAAGACTTGGGCTCTATTTGGTGTTAAAGCTAATGAATAAATGCCTTACTGATTTCAGTAGGAGCTACCAAGCAAGAACCAAACTTTCCTATGCGCAACAGTGCCCAAACTTGTAATGTGGAATTAAGAAATAATATATACAGTACTTGTCTGTGTGATAGATTGCCTGCATCTGATTATGCTACTGCTTTGTACCAAGTCAATCCCAAGCACAAATACCGATGGTTCAGTAGCTAGATACCTGAATTGCCTTACTAGTCATGTTACTTACAACTCAAATCAGCGAAATTCATCTGCTAAATGCTAGAACAAAAGCATACCTACAAAACGTGGAAGCTCAATTTGGAAACCCCAGCTTTACATGATTAAGTAGTTAATGTAATGAACTGAAGATTATTCATACCAGGGGAGATTTACAAGGGCTGCACCATCAAAACAAGCTTTCACTGGTTTTCTCAAATGCTGAAGACAGACGTGATTTTGAAGAAGTTCTTTCTTTTTGTTTTTTATTTTCTTCTTTTTTTTTCCCAAATAAAAGCCCATATGTCTGTGATTTTAATATAGTTTTTAAGATGCCAGGCATCTGACAATCTTTGGCTAAAAATTTAAAGAAGTTGTAAGCCTGTCCAGATGCCTCTGTAGAGCCTTTCTACCCAAATGCAGATCAACCTTCTCTCCCAGCTTTGTATCGTCTGCAAAGGGAGCACTCAATCCCATCATCCAGATCACTGCTAAAGATATTAAACAGAATCCACAGTGTCACTGGTTAAGAAATACCAGGAATAGTGTTGTGACTGGCATTTTCAGTGCAGCCATAAAGAAAAGCATGAAACAAAACCACAGAAATGTGACTCCTGTGCCTTGAATCCTTAAGAGTAGAAGGCTTATGTGGAAATTTGTCTGTGAAATAGCTTGGAACATCCTGAAGACAACATGGACCTTTCCTGAAAGAGTATGAGCTGTCAGTAAGCATGGAAATGACAAAACAGGTCGGATCTGGCCTTTATCAGTGTTCATCAGTGAGATGGGGCATGACAGAACCAGGCAGTCTTACTTACTGTTTGGAAGCTGCCTGAATCATCCATTTTCTTCTTAATTTTTAAGACATTTTGGATATAAAACACTATTTTCACACCTGAAAAGAATTATGTTCTGGAGACAGAGATACCATAAATGCTATCTTGCAGCCTATAACAGCATAATAGAAGACCAACAGAGGTAACAGGGGAAAGGCCATCAAAACGTTACTTTCAGCAGCAAGGGTTGAGACAGAAATTTGAATATTCTTCCACAGTGAACAGAAAAACTGCAGAAGCAACTGTGAGGTGGTCAACAAATTCCAAGTGAAAATTTTAGCAAAGTGCTATTTAGCAGTGGATTACACAAGAAGCAGTGTCAGTAGTGATAATGAGGCCACTGCATGACTCCATGTCATTGAGAAAACAAGTCCAGATAGGGCCTCCCTCTCAACAGTGGGCATTTAATTATTCCATTAGGATGGTATCACACATGAAAATTACATGTGTATTTGGGAAGAGGAATTGCCTGCACACAACAGCATGAAGTCACAGTCTGGACGTGAGACTGTGAGTGCAGCACAGCTGGGAGGAAGAGTAGAAGGTGGCTATCAGCCATGAGATGATTATTGCAATCAAGGCTATTGCCTAGATACCCACCAGTGATTCAACTCTTATTTTTCCAAGCCACCATTTAATTGTGTTTCTCCACCCTGTCACCTCATAAATTCTATCTGGATTTATTTACTGACAATAGAATTTTATTTTCTTGCTTTTCTGATTATGAGTTTGGCCTGGTGTTCCTTAAGTATTCAGAAACAGGCTTCATAAAATGAATTGAACCTTTTTCTGCCAGAAGATGTGTGGCACAAGGGTTGCAATATCACCTGCCTTCCAAAATATTTTGAAAGCGCAGAGTTAAAAATCGCTACTGCAGTCAAACAGTTGGAGTCTGAAGTCTCCAGGGAGAGCAAAGACTACAAAAATGGGGTAGACTCAAAAAGACAATTAATAAAATTGGACTTTGGTTCTTAGAGCTTTCTCTGTCTTCTCTCCACGGGGAAAAAAAGACGGCAAAAAGAAGACTCTCTCATCCAGAAGTTGTGATCTTAAAATGCTGGAAGAAATTATTTATTTAGATACCTGCTGTGCTCCACTAAAAAGTCTTTGATAAACTGGTATCATTGTTTATTCCATTATTGCTGATGAAAGCTATTTGATTATAGCTGTGAAAAATCTCTGTAAAATCCTAAATAAAAAACACATGTTGTGGTAGAGGCCTTTACAAATAAAAAAACATCTCAAACATTTTTGAAAACAGCCTAATTTAATTGTTTTCTTTCAAGCTGAAAGGGGGAATACTGCATTGTTCCAAGACTCAAGAGCTGTAGATACTTTATTTACCAGTAATTAGGTTTATTGTTATTCTATCTTTCTATCTATACATACAGCACAGTGATCATACCCACCAAGGAAAAGAAAAGGCAGTTTTCACTGGTTTTCTGTTAACATTGCACTCAGTAACAGTATTGTTCACACATATTTTCATAATTCAGATTATTCTGGTTTGTATTTTGTAAAGCATCAGGGAAAGGTTGTACAGTGCAAGGTGGTATCATGAGAAGTGGCTTTTGACAGGTGAAAAATGTCTTTTGAGAGACAATAAAGTGACCAGATTCACAAGGTAATATACAAAGCACAGCAACCAGCAGCAAGATGGTTTGCTTCTCCTTGGAAAGAATCACAAATCTATTTACTTAAAATCTCACAATCCCTAATAACCAACATGGTGAACAACAACAAAAAAAACAAACACATTTCTTCACATGCCATGGCCACTGAACAAGCATCTGAGCCGAACTGAGTCCAGAGGAAACATTTCCAGCAAGCCTCAAGGAAAATTCATCCTCTTATTCTACGTCAGATATGCCCATAAATGAAGCCTGGTGCGAATACATTCATATTAACATGCACTTAATAATCCGTATCTACAACAACTAAGATCCATGATGAAATATCTCCCATATATTCAAAAGGAATGTGACAGCTATGTACCCTGGGGTAAGAAGACCATTAGCATATTCATTAATATTAGCTTCTTGTAACCAACCTGAAATTATGTATCAGTGTTCTGTCCTTGTACTCATAGCAGTAGGGCTACTGTTCAAAGATCCTTCATGATTATAACTTGTGGGCAGGTAATACACAATAGACTAAAATAGGACAGCCTTAGTAAAAATTATACACTCACCATATTTATCATTTATTTTATGCCCTGTACTCCCTATTAATTGAGAATGGAAATTGTTGCAAATAATACCTCACAGCCAAACATGTCAATTTGGCACTAGCACTAACTAATCGGATGCCTCTATGTTACTTGCTTTGAAATACAAAATTTAAATATTTTGAAGTATTAAGAGGAAGCAAAGCAGTGTGCCACTGTTCATTCCATAGTCTTAAATGGCTTATGATATTGGATACCATGACAAAATGTCTTTTTTCTTTGATAGTATACAGCATTTATTTGCTGGAGACTACTATTTAATTTATACTTACATGTATCTCAGAGCTGTCATGAAAACACAATTTTTATACCATGAATATTATCTCATCTAGACCAACTATATATATATATATGTGGTCTTAATCACATAGGAATTTTCAAGGACCTCAGTGTAAGAAAGGCATTATCACATCCTGTTTTTGAATCCTGTGTTTGAAATGCAGATGTACCTGGGATGGACCACTGTGCTCTAGCTGGTTCAGTAGTTCACAGCAGTATTAATTCTTCCTCCAGATTAATGGATCCAATTCTCAGTAACGGTATGGCCCCTATATGCTGATCTGCCAATATAAAGTCACCCCAAAGAGGATAAAACTACATAGAAGGAATAATTTGTGCACACATAGCTTCCCTCAGAGCACAGAGCTGAGGAAGTAGGATAAATAAAAATATCCCAGATACTCAGATCAGCTCAGCAATCAGATCAGCAATCTCAACTCAGGTCAGCAAACAGCAAGCTCTTGTTGACAACCTCAAAATAAGGGACAAGTAAAATAAACCTCTTCTATCACTCTAAATTAAAAAAGAACTGTGATCTGACCCACTGCAGTTTACTGGTAATTTCAAGGATGTAACAATGCAAATGAATTGCCCAGATGGAGGCTGACAGGGGTTATCACAACTGCCACTTTTGCTCTTGCAAGAAGCACTCACAAGTGTGTTTCTTGAAGGTCTTGCAACAAGACCAGCCATTTCAAAGTTGCCACAAAGCATTAACCCAAATATATTATCAAAATGAATAAATTGAGTCATTTTTTCACTCACTTCCAGTAGAAGTCCACCTTCTTGTACAGCAGTCTTGTTAGATACATTGTCTTCTTTCATCATTTGGCCAGTCTGCTTCTTAAAGTGCTTTTCTTGAATGGCTGTTGAAAAAAAAAAAAAGAAAAAAAATTTTAAAGTTATTATCACTTTAGAAATCATAGAGATTAAGGCTGCTAGACTAAAATTCTTATCTGGGCACTTAACATGCACTGATTTAATTGGTAGTTACTGTCTTCGTGGTTTGGATCTCAGTTACTGACAACTTTCTTTTGCTATGAGGAAGATAGATATATGTTTGGCAGTCCAGATGTTTTTTATAGGAACTATCTCTCACTCTTTTTTAATGGAACATTCTTTTTCTATTACTGACCTCTATACAAAGCAACAACCAAAACCCACAGGAAAGAAATTAAAGTTAGCAAGTTGTTTTGTTTATAAAAATACGTATTACGGCAATATAAAGAAACGTCTATACAGCTCAGAAGATAAGGGGCTGAAATACGTTTCTTATTTTCAACGCTGACCTTGGCATCACATTATTTTCAGTCTCACTTTACCCTGTTCAATTCTATGAGTATGAGCCTGACTCTCACATTCAAGGGAATGTTCTTAAACTGATTTCTTTTCAACAAGAGGTTTAAAATTTGGGGTTTAACAGGTCATTTACTACACAAAATCAGTGAAAATCTCTCACTGTAATTTAAAATTGCAATTTTTTTTTTAATAATAATGAAAACCTTCATGGAAGTCAAAACTGGTGAGTGCTCTTCCCACACACATGGTATCATTGTTTGATCTGAAATGTCTTTGGCTTCTCAGACTAAAGTTTTCATATTGATGCATCCCACAGAAGATTTCTTGAAATATAATCCCAGTTTGGGATAATGGAAGGATTTCTGTATCATCTAGGAGTATGACAGGAATCTGTCTTTTATCATTTGGTCAGTAAAAATTAAGGAGTCATCTTCACCCCTACTGCTCCGTCCCAGAGGTAGGTCATACAGATATCCTGGCAGCAAAGAAAGATTCACTTTTCTCTTTATTCTACTTTCCACAATGAAAGAGGAGAGCAGACTAGTGAGATTAGCTAGGACACCTGATACACATTGTCCTTTCCAGGTAAAGGAGACGTGGAGCAGCCATGGGCAGAAACGGATAATAATCCAAAACCAGAAGGATTGAGATGGATGGGAATAATTTATACCAAATCACGAGACAGCCAGCAAGCTTCTGAAGTTCCTGAGCTTGTTGCTAAAAGTCATGACAATGGGGTTTAAATTTTTAGTAAGATATCAAATTAAGAAAAAGGTCCACATTTTAAAATGTAAAAGACTTGAATAGTATTTACTGCAAATGACCACGGATACAATCTAAATGGCGTCCCTTCCTTTCCAAGGGACTGTGCAAAAGTCTCTTATCAATTTAACAGTCTAGCAAGGGACTGTTGCAAGATATTTTACAACAGATGATGGCAATGCAAGAACCACACTGGATGAGTATTCATGATGTTTTTTAGCTTACATTGTAAATATTTGCTACCAGTGATAATGTCAGTCATTACCCCAAAGCAATCATCTCAAATGTATAATTAGATGTAATAAATCCCTCCCATGGGCATGGCAAAGCGCATCAGAAAAATCCCAAACTGCCTCAAACAGATCCCTACCCACATTTTCCAGCCAAAACAATTTTGTGACTTCAGACTTGTAAGATAGGCTGCCATGAAAGGGATACATAGATTCTTTATTCTGCATTTTCATTTTGATATACCCTTTGAACTAACTGGAAACGATTGCACCTTTTTCCCCCCAATCAGCCAAGCCTTCTGCTATGTCTGTACATAAGAACTGACATACGGACACTGTGACAATAATTCTTAAAAGACCAGCTCCATTCCAAAGGAATCCTCCAGAGTTTCCCCCTCATGTTTTTGTAATTACTGACATAGTGGTTTGCAGTCCTTGTGCAGGTTAAGAGACAGACAAGGAGGGGTGAGATGGAACAAAAGTTTCTTTTCTTGATGCGCTCTTCTGGTGTTGTGAAAATTCCACCAGTTTGAACTTCATTGTTAGTGGAAACTATTATTTTACCCAACCGAGCGGACCAGAGCTCCCTGCCTGTTTGTTAGCCTTCAGGCTCACACTAACACAGCAGCAGAAGCACAAGAGATGTTTGTTCCGCAGCTCATCTGGCTACTATAAATTCCATCTCCAAACGGAAAATATTTTAATGCTATTTTGTCGGCTAGAGTTACCCGTATATTAGGCCACACACATTTGTTTCGTAACATACCCTACTCACTGGCCTGGCCTGCAAGAAGACCCATTGCACCATCAAAGATGAATGACACCCTTCAAGCCAAGAAGCAAGAACTCCTCAGAGACAGGGACATTTGTTCCTCACACCTAAGGCAACAGAGCTATTGCTTGCTGTTCACTCTTATTCTGCATCTCAGCAGTGGAATACTTAATTGGTCTACACAGGTCTTGGCTAAATACTGCAGTGGCAAGCTCAGAAGAGATACTACTGGTAGTAATAGTCTGTCACCTGGAGAAAGCAGAGAAAGACAGGCAGAAAACCAGGCAGATCCCCAAAATGAATAAGGAAGAGGAAAATCAAGACGTGACAGAGTGAGGAAGGAAAATTGCGAGATATTATCTGACTAGTCAGAAAAATAGGGAAAAGAAAACAGAACAGCCTAACAATACCTCTGTCACCACCAATGATCAAGAGGGAGAAATGAAGGAAAGAAAATATTGGTTATGACAAGTGACTTGATAGCATAGACCCTGCTGCCAAGACAGCTATGATCAAGCTTAGGCTTTATATAAAACAGTGGCCCTCTGGAGCAAGGATGAAGCCTATGCTGGTACAAATAAATGAAAGATCAGAGAAAGATTGGGAGCACTGTCTCTAGTAGGCAAGGAGGAGCAAACTGTGGAAAGATACAAAACTTAACAAACAGCAAAGAATGACTCAGTGTCCTAAGGGGAAACTGGCTGCTTGATTTACCATGTATCAAGAATGAGGCAAGAAAAAAACAACTTCTATTGCAGGCAGTTTCATGAATACTGCTGGCTGTTAAAAAGAAAAAAAAAAAAAAGAAAAAAAAAAGTTTTAGCTTTGTGTAGCCTTGGACTGCTTTCTGTGGGAGACACAACTCTTTAGATTGTCAGCAGTTCAGTGTAGATCACTCACCTACTAGTTTCAAAACTGGCAAACTGAGGAGCAGCAGAGGTCTTTCTGAGAGCACAACTTATCTAGCCTGCACTTCCAGAACACAAAATAAAACAGAAGATGGAGCTGTTCTGCCAAAGAAGATGAATGAGTGTATTGATACCATAGGGTGATAAATACAAGACATACATGTGCCAGGGCTGACAATTTTGAAAGGTCATGCCATCTAGTGAGCATGGTGTGAACCCAGGCAGCATTAAAAGCCCACAAGTTTGGAAGTGCTGGATCCTACAGAAGGACAACACTGTGAAAATATACAGGGCAGGGGGGAAAGGGGCTAGGAGGAGGAAGATGATGGAGAAAAACGAAGAAAAATGGCCAATGAGATTTCCTGAAGGAAAGGTCAAAGATCCAATGGCATTATTGCAATTTCTGATCTGAAAGCAGTGAAAAGAGTGGAAACAAAAAATAATGTAGCATTTGAATTAAATTAAATTAAATTGAAGTAAATTAAAAATAATTACAAAAAAAAGAAAGGGATGATAAATTTGACTGAAGCAGTATGGGACTGTCTCAGATAGTGTTTCTGAGCCTTTCACAGATGCACTGTCTCTCCCCAGAACACTGTAGAAACCTGAGATATCTTTTGAGCCTACAGTTCTGATGCAAGCATTGCTACCTGCTTTTGCAAACCCCTTGGCTTGAAAACCTAAGCTGGAATATTGTAAAGAGAAGAAAAGCTGCCTGGCACTTTAAAGTCTATAGCAACATTATGAAACCAGAAGTTCCCTTTCCCCTAGAAATAACAGAACATTTGTGTGTTCAGAATACTCTGTAGTTCAGAGGAATGGAAATTTCAGGACTCTCATAAAACCATACTTTTTAAATCCATGGGATTACATTCTCCAGAGTGTTTTTGTGCCTCTTCCCACACAAGCACAAACTTCTTTCTTCAGAAAATAATTATCAAATTTACCTGCCAAGCTGGTCTCTGTAATGAACTAACACACGGTCAAACTGTGCCCCG
Organism: Indicator indicator; assembly: GCF_027791375.1. Lineage (NCBI taxonomy): Eukaryota > Metazoa > Chordata > Aves > Piciformes > Indicatoridae > Indicator > Indicator indicator. Next base: position 34,719,199 of record NC_072015.1, on the reverse strand, counting down.
GACACCCTCAGGGCCCTTGTACCACTCAGGCTACCTGTGTCAAGCACTGGGACAAGAAACGGGCAGCAAAGGGATGATGTTTCTCATCTAACACCTTGTCTGGGTTCATGGGAGTGATGGGAGTGTAAGAAGGGGACAATATTGTCTTCTACAGACTCGGGATGATGCAGGTGTATTAGTTTCAAGCCTTTCTGCAAGGACTACCTGTAAGAACATTCCCCTCCAGTGATGCCCAGGGAATAAACTGTTTCTTAAAATGGGCAGATGAAAATACTTGAATCTAGCCTGCAGGTTCAGAGATACTGCTTTATGCACACAAGTCTTTCTTTTGGTAACTGTTACTTGAAAGGAAGAGAAAAGAGGGTCTTTCTTCCTGGATCTTCTTGCTACAGGAAGAATCAGCTGTGTTACCCTGAATGCTAAGAAAACAAACCAACTAGAAAACACTCAGAATGAGCAATTCTGCTTAACAAACTTACAACCATGAACTGAAATAATCCATTTCCTCTTGCTGTGCTACAGATAACACTGAGTGACAATAAGGACAGGGCGCATTAGATGCACACTGAAATGAAACAATGGAAAACATAAAGCAGAGTTACTGTACACCACTGAACAACATGAAAGGGACGTTTGCACTCTGAAATGCCAGCATGTACAGGTTGCACAAACGTTTCATTAAAGGAATTGGCACTAAAATGCACCCCCTGAATAAAAGATGTGTGGTGTTGAGTCCTGTTGTGGAGGCTACCAGAACACCAGATGAAATTATGCTAGCAATAATGCCAAGATTTTCCTTCAAACTTAGTGGCTTTCTCAGTCTGCTTCTTCTTAAGAGATGCTTTGAAATCTGACTGCCCTTTGAAGTTTCTCGAGTACAGTATGACATTTATTTAAGGTACAAACCAAACGGTTTTCTTTCCAGATTCTGTCCCCTCTCTCTTTCAGAACCACTTTTCCCCTTTCCAGGGAGCCTCATCCATTTTTGCCTATGCAAGAACGGCATCAAAGAGGTGCCCCTGCTCGGCAGCCCTCCTCTTCCCATGGCTCATCCTTGCGCAGAGCTGTGGGGCCACCTCGCTCTCTGAGACTCCAGCCCATGCCCCCGCCCCCCGCCCCCCGCCGCCCGGAGGAGCCCTTTTGAAGGGGAGGCGAGGGGGAGAAGTCCCTGCTGCGGAGGAGGCAGACTGCTGACTAACCCCAGCGCCGCTGTCACGCAATCCCCGCCGCCTGTCAATCTGCCGGCAGCTCTGACAGGGGCCTGGCGCCGGTTCAAACCCTTGCGTGCGAGCAGACGAGCCGCATTACCCTATGAAGTATTTCATAATAACAACAGCTGTTAAATATTGATGACTTCTGGCAAGCGCTGAATGCTTTTCGAGAAGGTTAAGCCTTCATGTAATGGAACCTAATTCCTCATTATATACTGTATCAGATATCTGGAAGTTGCCTAAAAAAAGCAAAGGGGCTTAAAGGAAAGGATCAGAAAATAACTCTTGTGCAGCAGGGAAAAGGGAGAAAACCTGCAGTGTGAGAGGTGAGGAGTGCTTCCCCGAAGTCAAATCCCTTAGCAAACAGTAAAAAGTGCTGCCAAAGTGATCACCAAAATGGTTGGTTTTGCTATACTTCACTAGGCACTTTTATGCTTTCAGAAATCGTTGCAGATGAAACTTTCTATAACTGCAATCTGGAAGCCACAGCTGTCTATGTGTGTAAGAGTGTACAAGGAAACCCTTTCTACAGAAAAACAGAAAAGGAGAAAGCTTGCATTCTAATCGTTGCTTTACATCAGCCCAGAGATGTGGCTCATTAGAAGATTTAAGTGGTGATAGGACAAGACAGTAGGGTAAGATCTCAGAGAGATCTCAGCAGGCGAGAGAGGGAGAAGGGTAAGCTTCTTGCCTTGGGCAAGTCCTGGCTGTCCTCCAGTTCTCAGAAGAAATCCCCCCTCTTCCTTGTGCTTCCCTCTGAAATACATCAGTCCTATCTTCTCCGTCTTGGCCTTGCTGTTGAGCAAAGTTGTGTCAGCTCAGGGTATGAGGTCGTGATGATATGAGGTTAAGACCAAATCTTTGGAACAGATCTGGTGTGACACCAGGGTGGACAGTACCAAGGGGTCCAGCAAAAAAGACTTCATCAGAGTCATGGTGCAGGTGAAAGAAAAAAACACAAAGCAAGGAATTTTTGGGGTGACCACAAAATCAATGTATTTTTTTTCTTACATGTGAAAAAGCAATCTTAGGAAATATAATTCACATAAGGCAAACTGTGCTGCAATACAAGAAGTTCTGTGAAGCTTTAGGAAAGTATATTACCTGTAGGGAACCCAGGCTTATTTACTGGGTTGGGATAGAGAACACAGAAACTCAAGTAGAAAGTTGGAAGGGACCTTTGAAACTTGTCTGGTCTACCCTCCCTGATCAAGATGGAGTTAACTTCAGTTACACAGGTTGATCAGGGGTTTTGTTGAGTAAGCCCAGTAGAGGACATTTCAAATGCCCTCCAGAAAAAAAAACTTTCATTGTTTAATTACAAACAGGATTCATTTGATAAGGCAAGAGCTGCTTCTGGACTTAAGAGAGGGTGCATTTGGATAAATTCTGGATGGACACTACCTGTTTCTACAATTCTTGGCCTGTAAAATGCTGAGAATAATTTAAGAAAAGCTGGGAATAGGTAAGTGGCTGTCACCAAAAGTGTGTGTATATGGAGAACATGTGAATTAAGTTATTAGCTATTCTTAAAAAATTTTTTGATCATTTATTCTGCCTGTATTTCACACAACTGGCTCACAAGGAAACACATTTGTATGTCATGGGGCTGTAGCATCTCCCTTATCCCATAACTTTTGAGGCATCATAGATCCAAAGAAAACAGATGCCTTCATGTGAAACCTAATTGTGTGCTAACTATACAAACAAGACTCAAAAGAACTTGTCTACAAAGCACATTTCTTTTCTGCAACTTACTGTTACAACCTTTTTCTCTTCATATGACTCAAGAGATGGTCTTCCCAACCCCACACTGCGCATTGCAAGGCAGATATTTTAGAGATCTGTTTGCATCACTGTGAGTAAATATTTCAGTTATCAGTTGGTCTGGTAGACTATATTGGCTGGAAGACTGCCAAAGTCATATAGTACTAAAATATCCCAAGATATAAGGCTTACTACAAGTAATTGCCTTCCATTTCATCTTCATAATGCTGTTTGATTACCTACTACTTTAAATATGATAATTTGATGATGAGAAACTATTGATTTATAAGTCAAATCCTGGTGCCTTAATTTTATTTCTATATTGTTCCATTCTTAGTTTAATTAAGCTGTAATACATTAGCTTGTCTTAGTGTGTGCATTTGCTTGCATACTCTTTTGAATCAATCCATAAAAGGCAAATACTAATGGGTTATTCTGTCAAACTACAAAATGGATCACAAGCCTGAATTATTGGCAACCTCAAGTGTGAAATCTGCAAACCACTTGGTCCACTTTCAAATCAATATCCACATCTCTCATAAAAATTAAGACAGTTCCAACAAATTCTTTGCCCCTTATGTCATGAACTTGTAAATTACATGACCGTTAACCAGAACCAAGACCTACATCATAAGTTTAACGTATAAAACCAAAATAAATTTAAAAGAACTATTTTGTGTGTAGAAAATTAGCTTAATATCTGCTAGTTCTAGAGCTGAAGACCTTGCAATGTACAGTAATGCAGTTTTACATTTGTTTTACTCTAGTTTTCATTTTCATCTGTACTATACTCTGCAACACTGTTAAGTCTATGTAAGGGGATTCAGACCTCAGGAAACTAATCCACATTAGCCTTAAGTGTACTGTAGCGTGTTCTGACCTGCCACATCCTGGTTGCTTCAGTGAGATGTCAGCAAATCCCACTGATCATGGAATACATAGATATTTGGAAGAATAGCATATCAGGACACAGTGGTTGTAGGATCTAAGGAGCAGATGGCCTATCAAAACTACTAAAAATGTCACAGTTCTTTTAGGTGTCCTTCATGATGTCTTGATGGCTGTTCATCTTTTCCCTTGTCCAGATATTTTTAAAAATCTGCACAATGAAGAATAAATATTTTGTTATCCATGTGTGCATTTCCAGCACTTCTATCTCTGTGGTCCAAGAACATAGTCCTCTTTTGATGTGGCCCATTGCATTGTCCCAAGGTAATTTTTTCACTGGTTCGATTCTCCCAATGAAAATAATACAACAGTGGATACTGGAGTCCACAGCAGAGACAGCTGCCCTTCGAGAAGAGGCTAAAACCCCTGTGACAGTTTACTGCGGAGAAAAGAATGAGAGGAGACGTAACAGAGGTTTACAAAATCATAAAAGCAATGGATAAACTGAATGCAGAACTGCTGCTTACCCAACTACACAGTATGACAACTATGAAGCACTCAGTGACACCGGTACAAGAGTGCTTTAAAGCAGATAAAAGACAATAGTTTTGGAGATGAGAATGCCAGACTAGATGGACCACTGGTGCGACACAGTAGTGTATTTCTTATGTTGTTATACTCCCCACTGCAATACCACGACTTTGTCCACAAAATTTGCTGCAGACAGAAAATAAACAACAGATGAACAAGAGCAGCATCTGTGATGTGAAACAAAGTATATCACAGAAGTGACAATAAGAAAAATCAGAACCTTATGAGAAAGCCTCTGTGTGACTAAGTTTAAGCATATGAGGAAAGACCAGTTTGTGACTAATAATTACATGCAAATAAAAGAAAAAATAAATTTGTTTTCTATGACAGCCTATTAAAATAAATTTGACTCTGAAATGTTTTTCAGAAACATAATTAATGAGACCAAAGTCTATTTTTACTGAAAAGACAGCTATGAGAAAAGCAATGTGTGTTCATAAGTAAGCAACTACAGTTTACTGCTATCTTCCCCGCTTTAAAAAAGGAGATTGCAAGAACCGCATCTTACCAAAGAAATGCAGTGAAGGCCTGATAACCGATTTATCTTGACAATATCAGAACATTTTTAGTCTTTTCTGGCTGCAGAGGATGCACACCATTTTACCCTCTTCAATTTAGATCTGTATTTTTGAACATTTAGTAAATCAACTCCTGAAGAATGAAATCAAGTCAAAGAACAAGTGAGAAAATAAACACAACTAGGAGAGTGTACAAGAAGCCATCTCTTCCCCTTCCTGATTAAATTGACCTGAAAATGACTGAATTATGGGAGATTTACATGATCTTTCCTTGCCTTTTTGAATTTGATAACCTCTTTCCCAAGCCTGTGTTTCAAAGATACTGTCTCCTGAGCTTCTACTCCTCAAATTCTAGTGCTTTTATAACATTCATGTCTCTTTATAATGTCATTTGCACCATTAATGTATGGAAAGGTACAGGCTAAACTCATACCTGGTAGCTCCAAGAGGGAATTTAAGTCAGTATCTCTTAGAAGAGTTGAAAGAGCATGTGTCACTAGGCCAGTATATCACCCAAGAGACTGTTTAAAAATAGCCAAAGCAGATGATCTGGAGAGGATAAAGGAAACCTTTGAGATGAAATAAACACTGCATCTAAAATATTCACACTGAGACCTTAGTGCACAGGATGTGCATATGTTACCCAGAAAACTGAATCTGGCTTCATCAGAGTTAGAAAGATCATAAGGGCAATTCCTTAATATCTGCTTTATGTAGCAGCCATACTGTACGTGGAATTAAAGGCAAAGACACAGACATATTTGCTGTCCAGTGTACTTTAAAAAAGCAAATACACTTGACAGGGTAAGTGTAAGAATATCCACCTCTGAGTCAGAGGGATACCAGGGCACGCTCCTGCGCCATCGTGAATAAATAGGCACACCCCAGAAAACAGCACTCTCTTTCTAAGGCAGAGCTGCTTTGCTTTGGTCTTTTCTGCTGTCTGTGGGGACTGTTATGATGAGATTGACTGTATGAAGAGCTGCTTTGAGAGGTTAAATGAACCTAACGAGCTGTGGGGAAAATGTGCCTCAGAGGATGTTCCTGAGCCTTGGTTTTTCTGCTCCAGGAAGTAAAAGAATGAGTTGAGACAAGACACAGGCAAATGAAAGATGAAGAATAGCATCTTAAAGCTTTTGAAAAAATAATTCAAAATAAATTTTCAGGAAAATTTTAAAACTAAAACACTGAACTTCCAGAACTTTTTAGAATGCTGAAGAAAATCAGTAACAGGAAAGTCTCACCCTAACGTTCAAATGAAGTATAGGCCAATAAGTAGAGGTCAAAAATTGAACTACTGGAACCCTAAATTGATAATGCTACTGTCCTTGGATATCTTTAATGTGTTTTCTATAGAAATTACTTTTTCAATATTGCATTAAAGACTAGTCCTGAAAAGCTATCCAAAGAGATGTACCTTGCTCCCAACTGGAATCCCTTGTATGTAAGGGGGCCTGCAGGGAAGACATCGTTTGTCCAAAAATAAATTGCTTTGCAGAGCAGGAATCTTCTGCAGAATTAGAAAATTCATGTACATGATGCCTTCATTTTTCACTTCTTCACAACCATTTTGCTTTGCTTTTTTCACAGACTGACTCTGTGCTCAGAGAAAGATCTCAAACAGACCCTAAAGACCCTAAGCAGGCCAGTAGTGGGCTTACATGATCTCTCTCCCTTAGCAGTAGGGAAATTGAATTTTTAAAAAATACCACAGTTCATAAGTCAATGACCATATTTAGGACCTTCAAACATTCTAAACATAATGAAAAATATTATCTTTAAAAAAAGGCAGGAAGGGTAATACTTGAAAGCTCTGAGAATGTAAATTGTGTCCTTGCTTTGATTTACTTTTCAACTACTTAGATATAGTGATAAAATGAAAAGGCAACCACAGAGTTCTTATCAGACTTGTCCCATGTGAAGACCAGGAACAACCAAACAATGCTCTGCATTTCAGAAGCAAAATTCTAGCTAATAACATATAACCTTTTCTCTAGTTTTAACTCTCCTCCATATGTGTCATTGACTTGAACAGGCAAGTCTGACTCCAGTGAAGGTGCCTGCTACTTTGACTCATACAAGCTACAAAAGAAATTAGTATTCCTTATGGACAAGAAACTTATCCATGAAGCATATGGGATTGCAGCCTCAACTTTCAAGGTAATTACAGCTTTCGCCCAGCAATCAATACTAGGTGAATAGTATGTATTAAAGAGAGTTCTGATACACAAATGACATATAGGACTTCCTATTCTGTCAAGGTCTTCTGGATGAAAACTGGTGAATTCTTGCCAAATAACTCATTTGATCTGTTTTACATTCATTATATGATATAAACATCAGTTTATATTGTTTTTTCATCAGTTATGATGTGATCTTCATTGAATCTACACCACAACCTGCTGCCAGAGTCTGAAACAAAACTCAGTAGTGCTAAGCTAAGTTAAATGAAACATGAATAGGTTTAAGACAGAAAATGAACAGTGCAAATTTCAAAAAGCAAAGATGCTTTTGCACATATGCTTAAAAATTGTGCAAGCTAACTGGAGAAAATGTATGCTCTAGATCCAACATTGTTTTATGCTGAATATTTTTCAGGGTAATCATTATAGACTTAGCCTACGAATGCTGCATCCAAAAGAGGAACGTTTTTTCTCCTGCCGGGGCAGATTTGTAGGGAGGAGGCTCATTTCTGCCTTGCTGGTCTGGCAGGCAGCAGAGCTCTATTCCTCTGATCAAGAGATCACTTTCATAACCACTTTTCTGAGGTCACAAATGAGTCTGCTGCAGTCACGCAACCCCTCGCCTACCAGAGCTTAGTGTAACAATACAGGTTCATGGAAATGTTTTAAAGAGGCAGCCCATCCTTTCGACCCACACAGATAAAAGGCTCATGCACATTATCACATGGGCTTCCTCCAAACATGTCATGGGACTATTTTACTTCAGTTGGAGCAGGGAAGAAATGCATCCCTTGGAGTTTTATCTGGATGCAGTCATGTTGCCTGAGCAAAATTAAATAAAAAGTTAAGACAAATAGCTCTTACAGTTCTTTTAAACCATACTGCCACCTTTTTCAAATATTTCTTCAGCCCATCCCTTTTTACTATCTCAAAGGTCCATGCCTGCCAAATATGTGCTACTGTGAATTATGCCAATGAAGATATTTTAAAGCTATGGTAGAGGCAAACCAACTTAAATTCAACAGACAACGGATATGATTACCCTGCATTAAACACTGCCCTGCTGCAGTCGTAGAAGCACCAACAATACACATATGGATGATCAGGAAATGGGCTTACTATCAAAAATTTATTCAGAAGAAATATTATGAAAATACAATACAACTAGTCAGAGCCTGTTTCTAGGTCAGAAAAGCCTATTTTATAGACTACTAATCTGTTGCATGGACGTGCCTTGTAGGTGGTTGCTGGAATGGCCTTTGGGTGGTGAGGGCCAGGTGGGAATTTAAAGAAAAAAGTTTGAAGTATTTTTCTTCTTACAGTAAGTCAACTCTATCAAATGAAGGGGGGTTTTTGCCTATTTTCACAAGCAGTTAGTTCTATGAGTGTAACTGTTATTGTTCCATCATGAATTATTTGCACTAATTAACTGAAATAGCAGTTAAATTACTTTGGAGATTGCAGTTCAAAAAATTAAGTTGGATGTGTTGCTCATTGACATTTTATGAAGATTAGTATACAGACACATTTCATTTAAAAGCAACACAAACAGGCTTGCCCAAACCAGCTTTATAATCCATCTTAAATCAGTAACAATAGCAATGAAGGCATAGCACTAGGCCCATTGAAGACTCAGACTGTGAGCCAAGATGACTAATTTGCAAGATGACTGTCCCTCAAGTTCATTGCTATTATTAGCCATGCTAGCCAGGTGAAAGCTTGTTCACATGTGCCCACAAATGATACAAACAGCTTCAGGGACTCTGTAGATTCACCCAGAGGTTGTGAAATGCCCTTGGCTTCATCCAAAGTGATACTCAGTCTCGATCTTCATGGGTATCTTCACCCAATTAAAGCAGTTGGGAACGTTCTCTTCGATGACCTCTTGGTTTAGCTTTGATATTAAATTAATGACCCTCCAAAATCAGTCTTGTCTTTGCTCCAGGTCTCTGGAGGGGATTTAGGCTGGAAGATTGAGAGGTTACTGCTGGTGGACCTCACCATCAGAGCCTGCCACACTCAGTTTGTGGATGGGAAGTCAGGGCAGTGAGGGAGGCTCAACTGCAGATTCTGAGCATCTCCAGAGTTTCTTATCTCAAAGTGCTGGTGGAGGTGACAAGACACTGACCATTAAAGGGAAGGTATTGACACCCTCCAGTGTAAGGGTAATAGTACGGCTGTATGCATTTTGGAAGATAGGCTATAGTTCCAAAAATTTCTGAGACTTTTGAAGGCATTGCCCTAAATCTTATGTCACTGATTTGTGCTTATTGTGCCCAGTAAGGCAACCTCCCAAAGAAATGAACGATACACAAGTTCATCTCCGGCCTAAATAAAGACATATGACATTATCTCTCTTTATGAAATTTGGCTAAACCACAAGAAGTTAATCTAAAGTGAAAGAACATTGGATACTGATGTTCCAGCAGTATTGGATGTAATATTTAGTTAACATGACAATCTTTCTAGTTATAGGAAGAGAAACGTGAGAATAGTCTTGTGCTGTTTTACCTTTACAAACAAATTACATTATTTTTCTGGAGGCAGTTGGTGAAAAACTCATTGGTAACAGCAAGAATGAGTATATATCTATATGTATATCTATATTTATGGGTATTTCAGGGTAAACAACTGCTAGAATATTTGTCACTCAGCTCTGTTCTGCATGGCCACAGAGCTGGTACCTGTCTAGCTCTACTGAGAGTCTTTCTTATATTCCTTATTACCTGAAAATAAAATATTTGCACTTTTTCTTGCAAGAGTATGACCTCTTTTACTCAAAGTCCTTGGGGTCAGTTGCTCTATTGTCTAAGAAGATGCAAGAAAGCATATAATACACATGCCTAAGAGCCATTGGATCTGCAGTTCTACAGAAAGAATTGGTCAATAATTTAGTACAGTGAAATCAAGACAAACAATTTGCAAATAATTACTGCAAGCTTTCCTCATTCCTTCCACAGCTCTAAAAACTTTATCTTACTCCACCTATATATATGCAAGAACATGCAGACAGTAATTTGGATTATCTGCAAATCTTCCTTGATATTATTTGTTTACTCTTTTTGTGAAGTTTATTTAATTTGAAAATTATCCAGAGAAATGAAATCCGTTATACTGCAACTAATAATCTTAAATCAAACTATTTCAGATTAGTGTAATATAAACCATTACTTAATAAATAATATAAATAAATATAATGAATACAGATCATTATTTAATAAAAAGATAACTTTAAATTGCTACTAAGAGGTATTATTTTTAATAAATAATATAAATAAATATAACTAATATAGATCAGTATTTAATAAAAAGATCACTTTAAATTGCTACTAAGAGGTATTCTTTCATTAGAAATAGGTTTAAGTACAATGAGAAATTACAGTAATTACAATCAAGCTTTAACGATTTCTGAGGAACTTTGTTACTCAAATATTACAGCAAGCATGCTCTGAAAAAACTTCCAGCCTCACCCTCTTTCTGCTGCCCTAACATACTTGATGCACAGTTACCAAGCACTACCCAAGCAGAAAGCAGATTAAAGAGGACCGCAAATAGTGTAGCTGCAGAAATAAGTTTAAAGTAAGTTGTTGTGATTGAGCCTTCTGCACATCATGGTCCATACAACCTGTAGTAGCATGGCATAGCCTTTGCCTGATGTAGAGAACAGGAAAAAGAGTTGATGTGCCTAACCGTAGTGCTCCAGCCAAGGCAACGGCAGCCGGGGGTTGATGGAGTCAAGCAGGATGGAGCAGGCTGGGAACGGGGCAGCTGGAACATTCTTATGCCTAATGCATTTTCCACTGACCAGATGTTCTCCAGTTGACTTGAGCTGTGAGACACTGGATGTGCCAGTCCCGGAGGGTGTTCTGACCCCTGGGAAGCACTAAAGAGGTCCAGGCCTGCCCAGCGCGGAGGCACAAAGGTATTTTGAAGCTCTGATCATCTCTCCTCCCACTCGATCCCTGTGCCAAATTCAGCTGTGGCGCAAGATTCGTTTTGAACATTAACCCAATGAGCTAAAATACCATCTGAGACCAACATGCAGTTAATTGCTGTGAGAACAAAACTTTGAATTTCCTGACCTATTCAAAATTTGAATTTCCCATTAACTCCACATTCCCATACTAGCAGATGGCAAACAGGGGGTAGTTTCCAAACTCCCACATCAGAGTGTAGGCGAAGAGAAGAAGACTCGCTGAAGTGCATGCCCCTGGAAACCTGCTCTTTATATGCAGACGGGGAAACTTCTAAATATATCAATTAATGTGCCCAAGTGGACCCTTGCCTTCTGTGCAGATAATCTTGGCTGACACTCTTATGCCAAATCTATCCCTGCCATGGGGAGCTGGAAAAGCTCTGGTTAGCAGAGCTGACTCATCAGCTGACTTAGCCCACAACATCAGCACAAAGGACCGAGAATGCTGGTGGTGGCATGAAGCGTGTGGGTGGGAGCAAGGAAAAAGCAATCATCTGGCAGCCTAATGCAGTAGGAAGGGCTGACAACAATTCATTATTTATTTCCCCCCTCCTGCCCTAAGGCTTCATCCCTCTGCTGCAGGGATTCTCATCATTTTGACGCTGTGGTAGGGCTCTGTGCAGGGGAGGGAATGAAAGGTACATCCCCTCCCTGTGGCCCATGCAATGAAAGCATCAGCAGGCTATCTGAGCTCACCACACCCAGACCACATAGGCAAAAGGCCCTCATGAAGGAGAATGGAAAAGAGGTTTGCCTGGTCCTTCTTTCACTCAACAGGAGATGAGAACAATGTCTTACTAGCAAGAAGAAAAAAGAAGAGAGTGCATCGTTTTCCCACCAAAGTCAGTCTCTTAGCAGAGAGGAGACAGAGATCCAGTTCTGGAACACCAAAGAGCAATCGGAAGCAAAGTTCTTAGAGACAAAGCAAGAAATACAGGGAAAATGAATGTCATAACAATGATGGGGAAAAAAGCTGTATGGAAAAATCCCAAGAAAATCTACATACAGAGGATGAAAATGCAAAGAAGAAAAGCATTTAAGAACAGATGAGGTGGTTTATCTCTAGAAAGGTCACTAGAGAAAAAGAGGTGATCAATATTTATCAAAGATTTCAGAAGAAAACAGCTTAAACTACAGACACTGAAAGAGGGAAGAAAGTCACCAAGGTAAACAGCAAAAGTGCACACAGAAAAATAAAATTAACATTTTTAATTAAAAGCTTGACATGTAAGTACACTGACAAAATCCCCCAATTTTTTAAAATGTATCCCATTGTCTCCATGTAGATCTGAGTTCTCTTTCCAGTGTTCTTTCCCTCCATCAGCCTGCTAACACTACAAATCTGGCTGCAATATGGCTAGCTGGTCCCAAATTTACCTAGCACGAAACTTTCTCCAGCCAAATTACTGGTGTGGGGAAGATGTGAGCATACCCCTCCCAAGCCTCAACCTTTTCAATGGTGCTTTTGATTTGGTGTCTGAAAGCACATTTAAGTTCAGGCAATGCATTTTTCGAAACACTGGGCCTGGCTTTGAAGACCTAACTTCTACTACTCCACTAATGCTAAAGCAAAATATAGTAAGAAATTAAGGACTTGACCAGTTGTCTTTATGTTTTGTCACCAACCACAGCACTGTTCTCTGAGAAGAGGCTTTTTGCCCAAATTTTGCCTACGGTAGGTCTTTCCTGGCAGATTTCCTCAGTGGGAAAGAGATTAGGTTTCTCACTGGTCTCTTCATCCTTGGAAATTTTCCGTTATATTTCCCAGTCTCCACTACAGACCCGTCAGGACACATGAATATACAGCTTAAATGTCCTCTCCAACCCGTTTTTCATATGCTGCTGTATGTACCATTTGGCAAGGGAGGGATGGAGAGTCCCAAAATTGTAGTTTGCCATTGCATCTTTCTCTAGCCAGAGAAATCATTCCACCTTTTTTCCTGAACTAAAGCTAAGTTAGTCGAACATTATCTTCAGAAGATAGAACAGCTTATGAAGCTATAATATCTAAACTAAGCATGCTGACTCCCATCTGGAGATTGTGAGCTTACTTGACTAGATAAAGACAAGAAGCAATAAAGAAACTCCTCTTTTTCAATTGACTTCTTGGAACTTTAGAGCCACAGCAGTGTTGCTGCAAGGAGGACATCCCCTGTCCAGAACCTGACCTCTCCTTCCACCTCATTCTACCAGCAGTGACTCAGTCACAATACTGGTTTTAAAGATACTATCAATTACCACCCTGATACTTATAAGGTGTGATCACAAAGCAAACTGACATTATCTCTACTTTCCCAGCCATAAGTCAGCAGCAACAAATGTCAGGTGGACCACTGGCCCCAAATAATATAGCACTTAATGCCTAATTTATGAAATATTTCTAAAGTGCTTGCTAGCATCACTAAGAATGAAGACTAAATATTGTAGTCTGCAATACCTTCAAACTCTCTGACTTGTCATCAAGAATATGTTTGGCTCAAAAGAAAGAACTCAAAACCCACCCTCCCCTTAAGCAGGTATATAGAGCTGTATTGCTAGGATTTAATTATCATATAATTCTGATGGTTCTGAAGGACTGCTGAAAAAAATTGAACACATAGTAATTTGAGAGCACTCCGCACCTTGTGTAACTGAGCCTTTAGTAGCTATTAAAGTAATTCCTGCAATTTTAAACCTCTCTAATTCCCTCAAAGAAATATTACTTGTTTTGAGAAGCACAGCCTTTTTCTATATATGACAATGTAAATTAAGACATTAAGTATAGAAAGAGGAAATACAATTCCATTTTTCTCCACTTACTGTCTTAGCCCTCATAATAAAATATTGGAATATTTTCCACATAAATCCTCATATTCATCAGTTCAAGATGTATTACCCAGGTTAGACTATTTCTCCACTCAAGAAATGTCTTCATAAAATATTATTTATTGGGCCATTTTCCCACATGATGTTTTTAGGGATCATTTGATGGCACAATATAATTTTTTTAAATTATTTGGAACAAAAATATAGGATTTTGTGACAAGTTTTCAGTGATATCATACAATATAATAGTAACACATAGTTAAGTGGTTATGAATTTGATAATGGACTAGAAAAACAAAACTTAAAATATGTTAGGTTTTGATTTAGACATGATCTTTGCTTCTTTACACTCCTCTCAACTTCTTTCAGCTGTTTCCAATATGTAAGTACCCAATCCATGTTACAGGTTCAGTAGTAATGAGGATAGCAGACACTATTTATTATAACAAAAAAAAATACAGACAGATTTACTTCCTATATATACCTTCAACTTGATATATGCCATCGATATATAAAAAGAGAATGCATTGAGGGGATTTTAATGGAATTTTAGGGACATAGTAAATTCATGTGATATGTGGTTGTGTTTGGGCAGACTGTTAGAACTGGCACTGACCTTTCACAAAAGAAATTGTGAGCTTCTCTGAAGGAAGTTTTAAAGTCTCTTTATAACTTCTATTGTCAAGATTTTAGAAAATTTGTCAGTTGCATTATCTGCATGATTGCACCAAAAATTACCATCGAATTAAGACTGGATTTATGTGTCTCATCTAAAAAACCTCTTTCATTCACGGTGGAGAATGTTCTGACTAATGCGTTACTGCTACATTAGACAAAGAAAAGCAACTGATTTAGTTGCTTTTTGGGATTTTCCTTTCAATAATGTAAAAAAGGCACTAGACCAAAGACAATTAAATGAAAACAAGTAATTTAGAGTAATCCACTGAGCCGAACCCCTAACAGAATGTTAGGGGTTAGAAGGGACCTCAAAAGATCATCGAGTCCAACCCCCCTGCCCAAGCAGCATCACCTAGAGTAGGTCACACGGGAATGCATTCAGCTGGGTTTTGAATAACTCCAGAGGAGCCTCCACAACCTCTCTGGGCAGCCTGTTCCAGTGTTCTGTCATTCTTACAGTGAAAAAGTTTTTCCTTATATTCTCATGGAACCTCCTGCGCTCTGGCTTGCACCCACTGCCTCTTGTCCTATCACTGGACATTACTGAGAAGAGCCTGGCTCCATCCACTTAACACTCACCCTTCACATAATTATAAGCATTAATTAATCATATAGCAAAATGAGGTAACTTTGCAGAAACCAGCTCCCATCTCATGTTTTATGATTTCCAAGCACCTAAATAACATCTAGACTCAGCTTAGAAAGACAGGTGTCTTGCAGAGATTCAGTTATATAAATCGTGTGATAAATCACGAACTTTTGGGGTTGACTAAATCACAATTTTATTTATTTACTTTCATACTTTTATATATACTCACTGCCACCTTTAGCTCTGTATACAACTAAAAAGATTTTAGAGCAAAAGGAATTGTTGGGTGACCCGAGCACAATTTCAGGAAGGGTATTTCATCCATAAAGGACAATGTGAAGAAAATTAATAGTGGCTGTAAGGAGAAAGTGTCAAAGCTATGGAAAGAGAAGAGAGGGTTAATAGGCAAGGATTATTACAAATACATGGCCTTAATGGCAAAAAGATGGGCATAGAAGATACCTGTGGAGACGGCACAATAAGTTGCTGATTCACAGAAATGAGCTGCAGAGCACAAATGGCAGTGATATCAGGAAGGCCTAGGAAGGCCTGTGATACAGACATTACAAAATGAGGAGAATACAAGATTCAAACAAGTCTTTCCAGCATGTTCAGAAAGGAAGTTACAATTGAGAAATAGTGGAGCCACGATAGAAAGTTATGAAAGAAAGATGAAGACAGTCATTTTAGCAGAGCCTCTTAGGACAGTACAAGGCATAATGGTTTAAACTAGAAGAAGGGAGATTTAGACTAGAGAAAAGGAAGACATTTTTTATGAGTGTGGTAAGACAGTGGCACAGCTTGCCCACACAGGTGGTAGAAGTCCCATGCCTGGAAACATTCCAGGTCGGGCTGGATGGGGTGCTGAGCAACCTGATCTAGTTAAAGATGTCCCTGCTCTTTGCAGGGGATGTGGTCTAGATCACCATAAAGGGCCCCTCCAGTCCAAGGCATTCTATGATACTGTTATTCTAGGAGTATAGCTCAGAGATCTTTGAGGTAGCTCTAAGGGTATTGGTATGGACACAGAGCATCTTATGCTCCTACATGGAGATAAAGGAAGCTTGAAAAGAAGTGTGGTTGCAATGGAATGGCTAACCACATCTAGTTGTGCCTCTCATGACTAACTCACATGGGCTTATCCCCAAGTGACACAGCCACTCTGCCTCTGAATACAGGACTCACTCTAACATGACATTGTTTCAGAGTTCTCTGCAGTCAGCTTCAGCCATATCCTGCAATCCAAAAGTGAGATGGGTAGCAAAGGGAGAAGATAGGACAGCACACCACACTGTTCCCTAGCCTAAAACAATTTGTCCTATTTGTCTTCAAAGCCCTATGCAATTACATCATGCCAAGCTAATTCCTTGTTGTTTTGGATAAGAGGTATTTTCTTTCCTTTAAAACATATCTGTGTTTAAAATAAGAAACAAAGTAAATAATTTTCTTGACAAGAAAGAAACACATTTTCTCTCAGAGATGGTAATCACTTGTGAAGCTGAGAACAAGTGTAAACCAGGCCAAAGTTCATGCCTAAGTGAATGCTTTCCTACCTCCTATCCACCGCAGCAGTGATTAGGACAAAATTATTGGTAGCACCTTCTATACTCACGGCAATTGCTAGGAACTTCTGGAGTGAAAACAACTTCTGGAGTTAGGATGAAAACTAATCTTGTTTCCATATCTAAGGAAAGCTTGGATTACAGTGGAAATATACTGAATTCTTTCTCAGTCTGCAACATCCAAACACAATTTAACTTCAGAAAATGAGGTGAATGGAAGTCTATTTTTTATAGTATAGGATAACAAAATTTGATCCATAAAGGACTATAAGTGTGTTTCAATAGCTGGTCCCAGGCTGCACCAAGGAGAAAGGACAGAGCAAGCACAACGAACAAGATGAACATCACTGAATGCAAAAGACAGTGCATTTATCACTCTAATGGATTAGATAGGCCCAGGGTTTTTTTTGCTACCTACCTACATTTATTTACATCGATGCTACATGGGAATGCATAGAGTGAGCTAGCCAAATGCAACTGAACATAAAAGTCTCCCTTGTCAGAATGGCTACGAATTGCTAAGCAAGCAGGAGAAAAATAAAAACCTGCACTTAACAGCTGAAAGTATTTTAAGGACTTCCCCTAGAGTTGGACCAATATAGCAGCTGTAGCTTGTGGGAACACCTATACAACCAGCCATCGTTATGTGTCTGAGACCATGTTGTCTGGTTCTGAGTGTACTCCTACTATCACTAGAAGCAGTGGAACTCTTCTAGTGCCAAATGCCCTCAGGATAAGTCTGACAAAGATTTGCCTCACATCACTTGTCACTTCCAGCTCCCTGTTTTTCTAATCAATCTTGTTCATGTCAGGGGAAATGCTGAGGCCTACAGGGATGATCATTTGAATGGCATCCAGTAACAGAAAAGTGGTATAAGATATAGATCCAGAATCACACAAAGAAGTTCTGCAAGAATGGTGATGATAATGTATTTCCCAAAGACAGCACAAAGTCCACAGACTCCAGCTCTCATAGAATATACTTTGTGCAGGTGACTGATGCAGCCTAAAGGCTCTGAGCTTGTGAGATCTGACAATATAAACAACCTGCAGCACCTGACACAAATATCCAAGCAGTATCACAAAAGGTCTGACATTCATTTATAACTAAGATTCTTTATTTGCCCTTGCTCAATAAATAGGCAGCGAATTTAAAGCCAGTCTCACAATGTGACAATTTAACCTACTGTTGCACCAACATGTTCCCCTGATCTTCAAAGGTGACAGGAATTCAAGCAACGTAGGAGTCCTCTTGTTCTTCCTGAATGTAGGTTTGTTACTACAGTAAATCCTGCTTGCAAATCTACTTTCCTCCTACAAAACCCATCATGCTTGTTGGAAACTAAAGACAAATCTATATAGCACAAGGTCCATACTCATACAATAAGGCACAAAGAGGAGATACAGTCCTCCTCCAAACATCAGCAAAAGTCCCCCAAGGGTCAAAGAGATCTTCAGGTTCTCTAGGAGAACATATAGTATGAAACAGTTGCAGGTATTTGTTACATGGAATGAATGGTGGACCCAGGAAACAAGAGGAAAATTTTAGAAGTATAAGAAATATGTTGCAATAAAACAAACTCTCTGACAATTAAAAATATCAATTATTAAAAATATTCCACTGTTTGAAAATGGGTGATATAGGGGAGACTCAGTGTGCAACTGCTTCTCCAGAAACAAGTCCTGCCAGATCTCAGGAATCAACTTATGCAGCTAGCCTGCTTAAAGTCTTGACACTTCTACTAAAATGTCACTGAGGTGGTATTTTAGCACTTGATTAGATAATGACTTGCGGATAATTGGTCTTCCTTCAAAGAATTACTTAGGTACCACTTATGTAGCAGAACACTTAATCCTTTTTTCAATTGCTATATTGTTATGAAGATGATAAAATTATAGAGCAGTAGAGAATGGAAAATGTTTCTTTCATGCACAGTCCCTGTTTGGTTGATCAGTCTGAATGCTGTCATAAATTTGAATAGAACAGTTCAGTACAGCCACAGGAATAACTTTCTCTATTACCTACCTACTCTGACCATGAAGGTTCCTTCTCAGTGCAAGCCGTTGAATATGCTGCCCTGAGAAACCTAAACAACCTAAATGCTTTTAGGCAATATAACAAGCTATGATTGTAGACTACAGCAATATATACCCTAAAGACATTTTGTATGTGTTCAAAAGAGAAAAGTCTTTCTGAAAGAAATCATTCAGGCATTCTGTTTCAGAGGACAGGACCAAGGTTAGAATATGTAATTGTTAAAATACTCAAATGTGTTAAGGACTTCTTGAATCAAGGTAATGGCTTCAACCCTAGCTAAGCAGAGAGCCACAACTGAAACCTTAGATTTGTAACTGAGAGTACAGGTTTCATCAAAAACTAGAGGCTTGAGGATAATCTGAAAGCCTTTCATTATTTCTGCAACGAAAATCAATACCAATGAAAATCACACCAAGAAAAGATTGATGGGAATGAAGAGCAGGAGTCAAGATTGTTGATTAAGGCATTTTGTCCTGCTCTCAGTGTAGCCACTCTTAGAATCTTTATTTGTCTTTCAGATCTTTTAATATTTTACTTTTCCTCTATCTGTTCTAAATATATCCAGTATATAGGACCTGGAGAGTATCCAAGAAAAGGACATGAAGATGATGGAAGGACTGAAGCATTTCTCCTATAAGGAAAAGCTGAGAGAGCTCAGTTGCTCTCTCAACCCAAAAGTTGAGAGGGACTGCTCAGCCTAGAGAAAAGAAAGCTCGGGAGGGATTTCATCAGCATGTGTATTCATATACAGCATGAATGCAGGGTGTAAAGAAGATCGAGACAAACTCTTTTCAGTGGTGTCCAGTGACAGGATTGGATTTGGAATTACAGGAGGTTCCCCCTGAACATCAGGAAACATTTTTGTCACTGTGAGGGTGACTAAATGTTGGGAGAGTTTGCCCAGGAAGGTTGTGCAATGTCCATTCTTGGAGATATTCAAAAGCATCTGGACATGCTCCTGGAAAACTTGGTCTCTGCAGCCTTGCTTGAGCAGGGGGTGTTGGGCCAGATGACCTCAAGACATGCCTTCCAACTTCAGTCCCTCTGTCATTCACTCAGATACATTTTTAAATTTAAATAAAAGCTTCAGGCTACTGGAACCAACTGACAAATGAAAGAAGAAATTTTACCATAGAAACGTATCCATTATAAGCCATAATTGTAGCAATAAACTCAAATGTATGCGTTTAGTTTCAAAATCAGTTAAATTATGCTGTGGATATATTTTCCTTGACTATGCAGAGTAAAATTAAACAAACAAACAAAAAAAAAAACCAAACCCCACCAACAACAACTTGTAATAAAAAGCAGAATTTGTCGATCCAGAAAAAAAAAAATCATTGAGATATTTTGAAAAGAAATGTCAGGAAATACAGAAATGTTAGACAGAGACAGTGGGGACAAAAGGGATGGCTAAGAACCCCAGTATACATGCACTGCAGTAGAATCCTGGATCCTCAGACCAGGAGCTTTGATTCAGGTAAGCAGCAGTGCTGGATAACATTCCCATGGAAATAATGCACTGAAAGCAAGATCATTCTTTGCTTCCTTCTATCTCAAGTTTTAATTTCTTAATTTTCTGTGAGCATCACTAGCATGACATACATGTCACATCAGAAACAGGTCTGTAAGCTATGCAGTGGGAACTGCAGCACTAAATATTCAAATACTATGATAAATAACAGCCTTACATGCTGTCCTCAGGACAGACTCATCTAAAGAATCTAATGAGGGAGGTCTGAGGAATCTGAATCAAAGTAGTAAGAAGTCCATGTATGTTACTGAGCTAAAAGATCAACAGCCATGGACACAGTAGGGGGAGAAGAAAGCTGGAACAGGCTGTGAGTAACTGGGGATACTGAAAATCAGGCCAGATGGGAGGAATCTACTGCTGCTTTCTTCTTAAAAGTGATAAATCCTATTTCCATTAAAGATAAATATCAGTGGGAATTGGATCACAGCAAACACAGAAAGGAGTAAAAGGAAACAATCCACCAATATAAATGCTAAATCAGAAGAAAGCACACAGTGAGTGCTATCCTGTCAGAACTGGAAAGACAAATTTAAGTTTAGCTGAAGGGCTAGAAGGGAAAAGGGCAGCTTGGTGAAAGTGGCCAGGAAATCTTGTAAGCACTGGTTCTTCCAGCAACAGCACACCAGGGCACAGCAACACGAAAACACTGAACCTAAAGAAGGTTCACCTGGAAAACTGGAAGGAAAAATCTCAGAGGACAGATTCCTAAGGGAAGCAGGAGATGAATGTTCTTTCAACAAACCAATATGTAGGGAATAATTGTAATCTATCTCAGCGGCAATGAGGAGTGGGAAATATAAAACAAGACCATCGTAACAATATCCTAAGATCTTCAATCACTGGAAGCTCATAGAAAAGAAAAAAAAAAAGAATAAAATAAAGCACAAGTGTATAAGAAGAGAAAACAGAAAAGCCAATGTATGAAATGAGATGCAGAAAGAAAGGGAGGGTTCTAAAAAGCGTGGTGGAGATCCTTTAATCATGCAATGTTGGGAAAGGAGTTTTCTGCTATTCTGCAGTGAGGGAGCTACAGCTAATGCAAAAAAAAAAAAATTTAATTATTGCCTCTTTTTGCTCCCATTATCTAGGATCAGACAGGTACTGACACTAAACACCAACACAAGGCTAGCACCCTGGGTGCTTGGAAAGGTTTAGTTGCATCTGGACCCAATGCAGTGTATTTTGACGATCAACTGAAGCATACTCAGAGCTATTAGCTGGGAGAAATTATGATAGAAAGGGGAGATTTTGAAAGACTAGAAGAGGACAAACATGGAGCTTATCTTTAGAAAGCATGGAAAGAGGAAACCAAAGGGGCACTAAGATGAATTTCAATCCATAGAAAAATACTGGAGCAAAATATTAAACAACCTATTTGTAAAAGCATAAAGGTAATAAAAAAGAAGTAGAAATCAATATATCGATCAACAACGTATTGCCATGTTACACTAAACTACCTTCTGCAAATGGACATATGAATGGGAAGAATAGATATTACATGTCTTCATAACTTTAAAAAGGCTATTCCTACTGTCTCACAATGTTTCCATAAGTAAACAGAAAAATCTTGTTGGAAGGAGGTCCAAGCTTGCTTAAGAAACCATAATCTGAGAAAAGGTATCAGTCATTTGCTGTAAATCGGAAGGATGCATCGCACATACCCTCAGTTAATCTTGACAAAAGCAGAGCATCAACAATGATTCAAGAAAACAGAGCCCTCAAGAAAAGGTCAAAGAAGCAGGGCAGGGCTGTTTTGTCTAAAGAAGAAAAGACCAAGGGAAAAGTGAGACACCACCATGGCTGTAAAAGCTGAAGTGCCACAAGAAAAGGGAATCAATTGCTATTCTGCAGAAGGAAGGCTTAAAATGCAGGAGAGTTCCAGCTTGGGTACTAAGGATTGTCAAGGAACGTGTGGAACTGCTCATGCTGCAGATTTACAAAACATGTTAGAAAAATTACCCTCAGGTTTAGGCATAGCTGATTCTTTACTCAGTAAAGTCTATTACAGGCCTGTTTCCTAAAATCTTATATTCTATGTGGAAGCAGATGAATTAAGATTTATAGACAAATTTCTCAGTTTCTACCATAATTCATTTTATAATCCATATATAACTTTAGTCTAAGGCAAGTCAAACAAACATGTCTCTGTGTTTGACTGCCACTAATTTTGGAAATATCTGGATTGCAATTTAAATATAAAATTGACTGAAACTTTGAATATATTAATTCACGGAGTTAATCTATGACTCTGCATTCCTTATTTAGCCACCCATAAATCTATCAGCTTTCAAAATTAAATGAAGTCTGGAAGTAAGTAAATACAGAGAAGGCACTGAAGTCTGAGAGAAGCACAGAGAGCCAAAATGATGCTGCAAGGGAAACTTTTGTTGGATGACACTGGTTTTGTGTGTGCATGCATACTTCTGTGTTTGCATACATGTGTGTGTATAAACACAAAATACACATTTGTGCTTGCATAAAATGTCCAGATGGGAAAGATAACAAACAATTGAATTAAATTACTTTTTCTATAAATTACGTAGTCAAGGATTTAAAACACTCCCACTTCTTGTGGAAGGTCTCTGCATTTGCCATCTAAAACATCAAGAATGTCAGTTATAATTTATTAGGAATGCTTATGGATAAAAGGAATTACATTAATGAATGGTATGTTGAAGGAAAGTTTGAGTGGTCTACAGGTACAAGGTCAGTTACACTAAGAACTGAAAGATGAAGTGCTTTAAACTCTAATTGGAAACCCTAATTGCAATCTAAATTGTCATGAATATTTTCCTTACAGATAATGAGAAGCTTATGTTAGCTGTTTTTCAGAAAGGATATGAGATATTAAAAGAATAAAGTGCTGCTCTTTTTACCTTTATTCACAAAATTAATACCTATACTTTAGTTAAGGAACAATTTAAACAACCCACAAAAGGGAGTCAGTTTTGAAGTGGAGCAAGACCACCATTTTTCCACCAGTGGAAAAACTGAGAAATAAGAGGTATTAAAGGATCTGTTTTCAAGAGTGGTAAAGGAAGACAGACTACAATTAACCAGAATGGAATACGGCCAAGACAGAGGCCCAGCAAGCTCAAGTGTTCACAGATACTGAGTTTCACTCCATTCTCACAGAAGCCCCACTCAAGTCAGTTTTTTGTCAGGTCCAAATGACCAGGATGGCTTCCTGTAGCAGTTGATATCTCTCAGTCTAAGCACTGTTTCAGATCCATGCTGCACTATACAAGAAATCTGGTGAAACTGGAAGGTTCTTGCTGCGAGCCATTTCTAAGTGCCTATCAGGAAAATGCAAAATGACTAAATGTGTATAGCTCGAGGGGAGTGGGCTATTAATAGTCACCGCCAACTGGTAATAGAGAAATGAAGAATAAACCAAATAAACAGAAGAATTGTTCTGAAGCCGACAGAAAACATTTCTAAGAATGAGGGAGGGAATGCACCATAGTGACTTAAACTGAATACTAGAAAAATCTGTCTGCATTTCAGAGAAGAACCAGACCTTTGCTTAAACAACTTAACTAAGATGAACTGGCCATATGCTCCAAGGCACCAAGCTGTAATGGCCACCAAGGAAGGACCTATTCTCCACCCTCTAATAATTAATTCTCTGTAAAATTAATTTCATAATTGAAATCAATATGGTGAGGTCACGCCATGCTCTCTAATTGGCTATTGATCTTTGTAAATACAACATTTCTGCTACACACTGAGTATGGCAGAGTAGCTACTGAAAGGACACCTAGTGGTAAGGAAATGAGTTTGTCTAGAAACCACTGGAACTGTTGAAGGTGTGTAATTTTAACTGTCACAGGAATTGCTGAACTGTTATGGGTTAAATCTGCAATGTCATGTACGAACTTCTGTGTCAAATAACACTACTCACGGGTTTTAAAACACAGCAAACAGCATTCGTGCAAACACTTTTTAAAAACCCATGGATTTTAAACTTAACTTCACAGAATCACAGAATCACAGAATCAATAAGGTTGGAAAAGACCTCAAGGATCATAAAGTCCAACCTGTCACCCAAGACCTCATGACTACTAAACCATGGCACCAAGTGCCACGTCCAATCCCCTCTTGAACACCTCCAGGGATGGTGACTCCACCACCTCCCTGGGCAGCACATTCCAATGGCCAACCACTCTCTCTGTGAAGAACTTTCTCCTCACCTCGAGCCTAAACTTCCCTGGCGCAGCTTGAGACTGTGTCCTCTTGTTCTACTGCTGGTTGCCTGGGAGAAGAAACCAACCCCCTCCTGGTTACAACCTCCCTTCAGGTAGTTGTAGACAGCAATGAGGTCACCCCTGAGCCTCCTCTTCTCCAGGCTAAACAATCCCAGCTCCTTCAGCCTCTCCTCGTAGGGCTTGTGTTCGAGACCTCTCACCAGCCTCGTTGCCCTTCTCTGGACATGTTCAAGTGTCTCAATGTCCTTCTTAAACTGAGGGGCGCAGAACTGGACACAGTACTCAAGGTGCAGCCTAACCAGTGCTGAGTACAGGGGCAGAATGACTTCCCTGCTCCTGCTGGCCACACTATGCCTGATGCAGGCCAGGAGCCATTGGCCTTCTTGGCCACCTGGGCACACTGCTGGCTCATGTTCAGCTGCTGTCAACCAGCACCCCCAGGTGCCTTTCTGTCTGGCTGCTCTCCAGCCACTCTGACCTCAGCCTGTAGCTCTGCATGGGGTTGTTGTGGCCAAAGTGCAGCACCCAGCACATAGACTTAAATGCCATCATGTTGGACTCTGCCCACATGCCCATCCTCCTTAAACCTAAAAGAACAGTCTTTTAAACAAAAGATGCACAGGCCTGTGATTTACAGATTACAAATTTGAACCTCCACTACATCAATTTTGGGAATGTTGGATAGCTGATTAGAACTTATCACAGATATGTTTTGCTTGATATTCAAGCCAAAGTCCAGCCCATTCCTTGAGTTCTCTGTTGTGCCACTTCAAAATTTCCAATGAAACTCCTTCCTTTCTCTTCTTTCTCTGCTGTGAAGACAAACAACTGAAGTATATAAACCGTACAACTGTACACATTTGAGCTAATTTTACTTTTCTTTTGTTTTTTTTGTTGGGGTTTGGACTTTTTTTTGTCCATTGAGCTTGTCAGTCCCTGCCTGTGTATAGTCCAGACCCCTTAATGTGTACTAATGCCGTTGTGACCAGGAGATGCCCACAACAGAAAGCTGTATTGCAGATGGAATCATGCTGGTCTCACACAGAGAGGGATTATAACCTCCTGTGTAGTGACATGCTGCCTCTGGGCAAACAGACCAGAATCCACACTTGGTTTTCTTGTTTATGTCAACATATCGTATTACAAGCATAGAACAATTTGCTGACCACTGTCCCTCTTTGATTATTGTTTGTATGTTCTCTTTTCCAGGTTTCTCCTTTCTATTGAACATCACTTTGTTTGGATTAATTTCCCCCAAGTGAATTAGCACAGATTTGCTAGGTCTTTTGTTCCAAATACAATTTTTTTTTATAACCAATTTTATAACATCTCTGTATGCCACTGCTTTGTTTCCTATCCTCTCAGTGTTCACAACAGCTCCCAGCTTCATACCATCCTTGGATTTAAAAAGCCACAAACAAGCCATTTCTACTCTTCTATCCTCTTTCACCACAACACTCGGATGGATACTTTTTGTTTTGTTTTTTAAGGTGACTACCCACTAAGATTTTTGTTAAAAAAATGAAGTTTTCCCTTATTGCCCTACAGCTACAAGAAAACAGATCATGATGCTCATGGAGGAGGCTGCTGCTCCTCCTCTTACCCAAACATTAGCACCCGTTCCTCCACAACTCTAAGTTTCCATGGCTCACCTTTCCTCCACTCCACCCTTCTGAAGCTCCAGCCTGTTCTCCTGCCTTAAAATCGCATGTGATTTCCTTCCTTTACTATAAACAATGCTTTCTGTAACTTTAGTTTCATGATGTAAACATTCAAAAATAAAAAAGAAAGGAACACAAACTGTGTGTTCAATTAGGTAATTCGGGGATTAAATTAAATGAAATGTCTCAAAACATGGAACATTTCAGAGTAATGAAGTCTGGCTTTACTTGTTTTCCTTCTTAGAAAAAGGAGACAACGGTTCTTAGAAACTCCAGCGGAAGAGTAGTAAAGGCAAGCTGAAGACAGCCGATTGCTTGTCAACCCAAGAGAAACTAAAGTAAAGCTTAGAAAGGGCTGCAATACTCAGGTATGTGTTCAAAGGGAAAGAGAAGCACTCTGTGAACTGCAGGATGCTGGAGGCTGGGCAACCAGCTGCCACATGGGATGCTCCTGCAATCAGTAATATCACCATCTGTAATCTGATGTCAGCTTACATAATGCCCTACAAGTCTGCCAAAGCCTCTTCCAACTGGCATTTCTTTTATCCTGAAGTACATTTTAAAAGCAAGAAACCAACCAATTGTATACACTGTGCATAATAAGCATAGTAACAAGAAGGAGTAGTAAAAGAAAACTAGCATCCATTCAAAAAATACATCTGTTTATCTCTGCTGTCCACCTACAAGCTTTGGTCAATTATATTCCTTCAAATAGGCTTTTTCTTCTTTTTTTTTTTTTTTTCTTTTTAAACAACCCTGGTGAGGATTTTCATTGTTAAATCCCTAATCTGGATTTTGCTCTTGTGATCTTTTCAGCAGCAGAAGAAACTAAAATTGTCTGCAAATTTGGAAGAACTTTTATTATGTACATCTGAACACGCACATTTGGCTTTCATTGTGTGATGTGCCAGACAGCTGCAAAAACAAAGAGTAGCCTAGTACAGCTTTAGTCAACACTTTAAACTTTGGATCTCACTTGTCCTGAAAGACATTGATCTTTTTTTGCTCTTCAAGCAAGCCCATTTTGTCTTGGACTACAGCAAATGCAAGTAATATGGTAGCTGCTTGAGTTTCAGATGGCATTTGAACTACAACATGCATGATAACAGGTACAAAAAGTGAGCTAAAATAACCTACAGGTGTTACAGCTGCCCCAAGCCTCTTTGCTTGTTTTGGGATTTTACAGAAGGGTGGGGGGTATCCCATTATTTGGAGCAAACCACAAAAAACTACATAGGAGGAGATAACACAGAATTTCTAGCACAACATCCCACGCACAAAGTAAATTCAGTAATAGATCTTTTTTTATTATTTCCTTTTTCAGTGTAAATACCACTGGTTAGTTTTACCCAGCAGTACATACAAAGCAGCAACACATTAGAGGGAGACTTTTAGTGGGATACTGATATATTAAAGACCTACCTTGAAAGAAACTTTTGACTCGCAGGTAGCTGACACTGAGGCGCAAGACGGAAAGTTTGTCCAGCTTCGATATGATGTCAGGTGGAAAAGGCAGGAGGCTGGCCAGATGGTCCAGTTCCGCATTCAGACGGTCCCTGTGTCTCTTCGAAGGATTTGATTTTTCATTCCCAACTGCAGGCCTTCTGTGGTGGGGAACACATTTTCAGTTACATGTTTTACCTCCTGATAGCACAATCAGAAACTGAGATGTTGTCTGCAATTAGTTGATAACAGGCGTGTTTAACTTAGCTTCTATGAAAATCTTTGAAGTTTCCGTTCCCTGCCAAAACCAGACTTACCAATCTGCATTGGCCATAGTGCAAAGACAGGGACATTGGACTCTCTCTCCATTTGCCCAGTGAAAAACAGATAAAGAATTAATATATCTTACTCAAGAAATACTATCTCTTACTCTTTTTATTTGCCCAGTGGAAAACAAAGAATTAATAGCTCTTACTCAAGCCCCTCTCACTTTAGGGAATGGGTACTAACTTCATGTTGTAGTCAATGCCAGGAAAAAGAATTGCTCATCTATGTTGTACAAATGAAGGTCAGAAGAGCAGAGGAAAATTACCATGATTAATGTATGAACCTATGCAATATCCACTGCATTCATTCAAAGCATCTTAGTTCCCTCCACTTAATGACTCAAAATTAACCTGTGGGTCAGGAGATAATTAAGAAATAAGCCTATCTTTAGACATGATTTTTAAAAAGTATGGCAATAAAGGTGAAAGACATTCTTTCCTCAGGCTCACAAATCCTGTGAACATTTTCACATTTATCTACCTGCATCAATAATAAAATTAAGAATTTGTTTTTTCACTTAAGAACATTGATAGTCCTTCCAAGACATAAAGATTAATATTACTCGGATTTCTAAGCCAAGCACTCCTAGTCCATCCCCGTTTCATGTCTCTCTCATGTAGTGGACAGGACCAGGTACTTCAGAAAAGCTATGATGAAAAAGCAGTAAGACTAAATACATTGCAAATGAGGAAGCTCAGTTTTGGAGTGTCCACTGACACTCTTCTCACAGAATGTGTAAGATGTTGTTCTCAAGAGGGGGAAAAACTGGTGCACTTCCACACAGTGATGGGAACCTAATTTCCAGAACATCAAAGGGTGATCAGTAGTGAAGCATAGACTACTCAAGTAAGCAAGAAGGTGGTTATCTCCGGCATAAAGCCATTGCTGGACCCAGCAGTATTCAAGTGCACTATCCAGGAATGAGCCACAGGCCACCGAAGCCATAAACTACGTGGATGCATGATCTCAAAGGGAGTGCAGCAGCTTGGTGCTATAGCCAAGCTGGCATCTTCTAGGGGACTTAATGCTGTGTCTGCTGGTCTTCCACTCACTGTTGTAGTGCCCATGTTCAAATTCTTACTGGAGCACATTGCCACATATCTCCAGAATAAGAGGCATTGAGAGAAAATTCAAGGAGGAAAAGATGGAAAAGTATCCAAGAATGGGAAAGCGTAAGGAAGGAAATTATAAGCGGGTCCATGAATTCCACTTTAACGTCACTAAAGGCAAGGATCAGAACCTTATGTAGCTTATCTGGTGCTCCAGTGGTGGATCAGAGTAAATTTAATTATCTATAGCACTTTACTACTGCATTTGCACACTCCCCATATTCGCTAAATTTTTCAGCCATTATTTTGTTTTGAGCATTAGCATTTCACAAGGTGGTTAAAGGGTTACATCATAACATTTGCATGCTCCCTTCTCAGAAGTGCAGCATTAATTTATCATTGTAACTGTTATAAAAAAACATAAGAATTGCAAAAACAGTATCAGTGTGTCTGTGATTGCTGCTAATTGAAAACATCTTAAAGAAAGTAAGCGTGAGAGATTCATTGCTGCTTTTTAGAGCCTCACTTCATTTTAACAGGACATTTGTGGACAAAAATTAAAGAGAATATGGTTAAGGTAGGTGTCAGTGAAAATACACAATTCCTGCTTTTCCATTCAAAATTGCCAGTACTGACATGTGGTACTTCCATAACACAGTGAGATACTTTCAAAGACATGGGGGAGATTTTGTTGATTGGTATCAATGAAAAAATTTCATCTATTTGAGAGAGCAAATATGCAACAAATAATGTAATCAGCAAAGAAGGAATACTCTTACTTTTCCATAGTTACCTATTTTACACAAAAGGGGGTATGTACTGGGCTTTAATTTTTTGCAGTAAACACCAAAGCTCAGCCATCTTCAGTACAACATCAAAAGGATGCCTGACCTGTGGAGAGCAGAGAATTTCTAGGAATATAAGCCTATAGTTGAGCAGAAGCTAAAGAACATAAGCTTTTACTAATTGCTCTTTATATCTGACAAACAAGCTGGAGCAAGGAAGCAATTTAGGACAGAAAAAAAAAATAAATTTAATTCCAATATGGAAAATTAGACTGATGAGTTCAAGGAGTAAAAACTGTCAAGATTAACATGGAATAGAATTCGTTCAAGCCTATTTACCACATAAAGTAGTGACTGCTTTGTGCCAGAGAGGTATGGTTTGAGGCAATTATGTGGACTGCATTATGTGTACTGAGCATAAGGAACAGTTTTGTGGAGATTACAGGGAATGGTGTAAAAGACTACAGGAGAACGCTCAGGACAGAGTCTTCCTGAAAAATTAAGGAAATGATTCAGTAAGGGAGTGAATCCAAACAAACAGGGGTTTGATATAAATGGTAATTAGGTGCCAAGTGGATGCAATTTAAAACAATGCAAGTTCCATGGAAAGCCGAGCTTCGCTATCCGTAAACAGAAAAGGACAGGCCGGAACAAGGAGCTGTTTTGAGGAAAATGGAAATTCTAGCCCTTCTTTTGAGCTGAAAGTAGAAGGTGCTTCTTGTGTTTGTGTAAATCGGGCCTAGGCAGAGACCTAACACTCACTCTATGACACCTCTTTCACTCTGCTTTTCATACAGCACTAGAACAGCAAAGTAGCACATGGAATTAAAACAATAAAGCTGGCACTTCCTTCTTCACACTGTTAAATTCTTCAAATTCTGCTCTGCAGTAACAAGCACTTGTACCTGTACCAGACCTGTACCTCGTTCATAGGAACGGAGCGTGGGAGCTGGCGAGGAGAATATTTTCTCTTTCAGTGCTACATAAGGCATTGAGCCATTTGTGATTTAATAATTCCATGTGCCCATGACTGCCACCAGTGTAAACCAGTTTGGTGAGCTTACAAAGGAATTTCCTGCAGATACAACTCTGTCTGCTGTTCTCTACCCTCTGAGGGAGCCTTACCCTGTTAATAAAAAATTCGCTTGGACCAAGTATGCTGAAGTGTTAAACCAGCAGATGGTCTAAAGTGAGAAAAATCTATTCATTCACTGTGACAACAAGCTTTCAGCAACAAGGCAAAGGGGAGAGACCAAGAAATGCAACAGATAGGTTAAGGGCAAAGTAACAGTGCCTACAGCCACTGAGCTGTGCTTGGGCATTGCATAGGTGTCCTGTCAGAGCTGCATATGTGCAAATGTTCACCATCTGCTTACCAGCAAAAAGAACCAACTGAAAGCTGTGTGAGGGAAAGGGGGCCCTTTGACACCTTTTAGCTCTTCTAGGTCTTCACAGTAAGGAAAGGCAAAGGCAGAACTAATCATCAAGAGGGCATTACACTGGCTGAGCAGATGAGAGGTAGGATAGTGTGATATGAAGTAGGAGGAAGGACCATGCCACAGAGAACCTTAAAATGAGAAATAGGAAGCAGCAAAGAGCTGAGGTCTCTGTTTACCCTGGCACTGGTATAGTTCTGGCTGAAGTGGACAGTTTGGAGCAGTTATAGATACACTCAGAGCTACGGCAGCTGCAGCTTGCCATTTAAAGAGCTATAACACATTACAAGAAATGTTTTGTGGAGGGAGAGAGTTTTACAAGATGCCAGGGTTTGAGACAAAGTAGTGTCTGAAGCTCTCAAATGGCAACTGTCCTGAAGTGTTGCTTTAGAATTTCTAGTATAAGTATTAACTTCAGCACAGTGATTTTAGTTTGAGGTTAAAAACAAGATCTGTTTAGTTGTTGCATGCCTGAACTACCAGCAAAATGTTAGATTTCCACAGGAAACAAACACTTGGTAGAAAACATTTCCTTTAGTCAAAACTCCGGTTCTCTGTCTGAAAAGCATATCTGATGGAAATTTTTCAATCAGTCTGAGCTTCAGGTGTTTGAACTGGTTCCAT
This sequence comes from Indicator indicator, assembly GCF_027791375.1. NCBI lineage: Eukaryota > Metazoa > Chordata > Aves > Piciformes > Indicatoridae > Indicator > Indicator indicator. The sequence goes on along the minus strand of NC_072015.1, from coordinate 34,687,326 downwards.
AAAAGTCAAAATTCTTTAGTGTAGACTACATTTAATAGGGCTTGTTTGAAAGCTTTCTGGAACAAAAGGTGAAGGGTATTTATTTATTTACATGTATAAAGGTAGAATTTGAAAACAATGCATTGTCTGAAGAATTGGCAACATAGTTAAATTAGTGTCTCCTAGTTCTATTTTGAGAAGAAGTCTTCAACAGTCCTGAAATGTCAGCAAGGTCTGTAGGACTGAAGGAGAGACTGTGAAAGGAGCTCTGTCAGCCAACAACCCTCGACATTAACAGCCTCTTTAGATCAGAGTTATGAAGTCCCTGAGTGAGGGAATGAGCCCAGAGAAGGCTTACCAGAGATGAAGCCCACAAACAGATAAGGTTTGAGGAAGAGATCAGTGTTGCTAGGAACTGAGAAATCACCCTCGGCAAGTGACAAGTAATCAACCACAGAAAACAGAGGAGTTTGCTGGAGCTCAGTAGTCCAATAATCCAAAGCATGTGAATCCTATTGTTTTAACCAAAATCAAAATTTTTGATCAAAATTGCATATGTCTTGGCAGGATCAGCTCATGCTCAGATACCTGTACTGCAGTCTCATTAAGCTCTTTTTAAGGCAGCATTACTGGTGATGGATCACAAGATGAAAATTTGGCCCCATCCAGTTCAGTGAAAACTTACCTTTGACTGTCGAAACTAGAACTTCATCAAAGGTTCCTAAGGACATTTACATCCTTTATTAACAAGTCATTATCCTAGCCATTGCTTTTATGTGTACGTCATCTTCAAGAAAAGTTCTTCTAGGTACTATATATGCTCCAAACATGAAGCTTTATTTTCTCAAAGCAACTGCAACTCTCCCTCCTTTCTCACAAAAGTTATGATTCATGAACAGTTCTGTGCAGAGGTAATGTCATGTACTGGAGTGTTTCCACACCTTGTGCAGTTGCAAAGTTAAATATCCACATCCACTTGAACAGTAGGGCAGAAATGTCACATACATTTTGGATTTAACAGTCAGGTTTTGCAGGAAGAATAACTTTCTTATGTCATTATTTTTGTCTGTTGAAATTGTCCCCTGTGATATATTCTGAACTAAAAGAAATACATTTTTTAAGTGGGAACAAGTGGTTCATCTGCAAATACTCTGCAAAATCCAAACAAAATCAAAGATTCACTCAAACATTCAGAGAAACTCCTCTTTGATTTCAGACCTATATATACAATTTTAAGCCAAGTGGGCTGTTTTTAGAAATTCTGAGCAACTGAAAATAGGGAAATCCATTTTCAGTTACATTCTTATCCTTAAATTGTCTACAAAGGCCACCAGTGCTAGTTCATCATTTAACACAGTAAAAATGTGTGCTTCATATCCATATAACCAAGTGTAACACAAAAGATGTGAAATGGTTATATTAAAAAGCTTCACTTCACAACATGGTTTATGGCATCTGGAAATCATTTTTCATTTAGTAATAGCAAACTTTTTTCCACTCCCATTTCAAGTACCTTGTACTACAACTTCCCACTGCTTACTTTTGTTTTCTCCTTTGCCTTCACACATACAATTCTTCTCTCACATTTTATTCCTAATGAAAGTGATCCCACAGTAAATAGTGGTTAAAAATTATGTGATCTTTATGCAAAAGATGAGTCACCCTCTGCTTTTTCACTTGGCTGAACTGACCCACTTTTCAGACTCACACATGTTAGACTCAGCGATGCCCCAAGCAGGGCTAAGCCAAGGAAGGGGAAAGGGGGAAGTGAGTGCAATGCCAGCTCACCAGTGCCACTGGACACACAGCTTCTTAAAAGGCACCTTGAACAGACAGTGCAAACACAGGAGCATGGAGGTGGCAGCCACCCCTCCAGCTCATTGCCCAATTGGCATTTAGTCCACCAGTATCTTCTGCCTATGAAAGAATGTTGTCCCTCTCCACCTCTCATGGCAGTATACTCTGAATCACGTTGTGATACACACCACAACCACCACTGGCCTCTTCCTCAGACACCCAGTGATGGATAAGGATGGTTTGACCCATGCTCAGCATCTTTTCTGGAGCCAATCTTAACCATGAAGAGCTAGCCTCTTGAACAGGGATTTCTTCCTACAGAGAAAGAGATTAAGTCTCTCCTGTGTCAGCAGACCAAGCAAGAAAGAGACTCCTAACTCATATGTTTAAGGAAAGATAATTGGGATGAATATGATACTTAACTGTTTCTGAATGGGTTTCCTTCTTTTCCTCCCAGCATAAAGGCATTCTCCTGGTGGAATCATTGTGTTGATGCTGAAAAATAAAAGGAATAAGTTTCTTAGTTTCGAGTTTTCTCTTTCATACTGCTATACAAAATGGCAACACCAAAAAAGTTCCTTGACTGGGGCATTCAACAACACTGAAAAGCACAGTGGCATTAGTTAAGATAGAAGTTTAAGGCTTATTCCAATTTCCTACTTTAATATTATTAGAATATTGATATTTATATTCAATTTTCATTTTTTCAAATTAAGTACGTGGTATAAATATTGGTATAAAACACATCCTGTTTACTCGATACCCAAAATTAGTTTTTTTCCCTTCTAGGCTCATTTTTAAAATCTGCTAAACAAATAAGAATGAAAAATGCTACTCATTAACTTCCACAGGGAGGATTTCACAGCTTTTTAAATACTTGGTAATACTCTTTCATTACTGACACTGTGATAAGTAGGATGAAGTTATTTAAGTCAACATTTTTCTAGGTCCTCGTATCCGCATTTTTAAAGACTGAAAGTATATCTGTTGGCAGCTCAAGAAGTGACACATGGAATTGTGGTTAGCACTAGGACCCAATGCAGTGTTGATGGACGTAACAATTTGGGGAAAAAAGTTAGCCATATTATTGCTCTGTTTGAGTATGCTAGCCTTAGAGGCATTGCACACCCACAAAAAAGTCTTTGATTTCAGTCTGTTTAAATCTTCTGGAGGTTAGATGAATATTGAAGTCTCTTGATTTTCTGCCTGGAATAGACTTGCTGTGTGCTGCTCAACAACGGGTGCACACTGATGAGAGGTTGCTGTATCTCGAGGGTATTTGTTGCTTCGTGCAAAATTAAAGGGAACTTCTGTATCACTGAATAAAATCTCATGCTACTGAAGACACGTTAAGTAATGTAAATCATAAATCTACTGAATTTACTGATTCAAAAACTCTTTAAAGGAGCTACCTTTGATTTTCATTGAAAGACAGACTTATGATAACTAGAAACCTATTGCTATCCAGCTTAAATTTGTTCATGGTCACTTTATGCCCATTTGTTCTTCTGCCAACATTGTCTTTTAGTTTAAATAGCTCTTCCTCCTCCATTGTGTTTATTCATTGGTATATTTTTAAATATCAGTCATACCTTCAGTCAGCCTTCATTTTTCTATTCTAGGACCACCCAAACTCTTTCACTCCCCTCCCATGTTACAAACTCTTCATCCCTCCTATCATCATAGGAGCCTTTATTTTCTCATTTCATTCAATCTGTTTAAAACATGGATAAACATAATCATGAACAGAATATTAAGTAAAATCCAGAAGTATTTCGTATTTGCATACATATACATATTTACTGAAAAATAATCCTTTACTGAAAATAATTCTTCATGGGAATTATCTCACTTGGTATTTGTATGACCACATCTTGCATTTCCATAGTTATTATCAAATTCATGGCTCATTGTCATTCTGCGATATACTAACATACACATTTTTCTGTCTTCACTCTTAACTTCCAATAAATAAATGCACATCTTAGGGAGGAAATCGTATAGTGCTCAACTGCGTAACCATCTCATTAATACAATTAATCTCCATTCATTTTTGTTATTCTGTATTGATGGCACAAGCAACTTAGTTTATTGGTATGTTTCCCGTTTTGCATGAAAGTTCTTAATAAAAATGTGATTGTCCCCAAACTGGTAGTTGAGGAACTCTGTGTGTAGTTTCCCTCCTGATCAGTCATTTTCCTTTCAGCACATGCTGCTGACCCAGTTCCCTCCATCCACCCTCCAATTCTTTACTAATCCACAGCACAGCATCCTTCGCTAAACTGAGATAGATTAAGTCCACTGTATTTCCTTCATCTGGAAAATCAGTTATTGTATCAACAGAAAGCTCTCAGGTTACTCTGTCAAAATCATCTAAATCTATATTTCATTTTTACTCCATTACACAACCAACCACAGTTGTTAATGGTTCTTTCCTTGAGAATTCATTCTAAAATGACACATACTACAAAAGATCAGGCAAATAGGTTGGTAGTTGCCTTCTCTCATTTGTAGGTGATGATGGAAACACCACTCATTTTCCAACTGGTGTGGTGTCAGGTACAAAGTTCTTGTCAAAATAAACAAAAACCTTTTTTTCATTATTACTGGATGATTTCATGTGACATCAGATGGATGAACTGCCTGGCCAAAGTCTGTGACGGAAATGATACCAGCAGTAACTACTGCTCCAGGTTAAGAAAGTTTGTTTATCCCACAGCTTTTGCTTAGACAAAGTTTTCTTGTTGTCTTCAAAGATCTTGGTAGGTTAATATAGTCTGCAAGCTCATACAAGACAGAGTCCAAAGAAGAGCTACAAGGATGACAAGGGACTTCAACATCTCTCCTATGAAGAAAGACTGAGAGAAATGGGACTGTTTAGTCTGGAGAAAAGAAGGCTGAGAAGGGAATCTAATTAATGTCTATAAATATCTCAGGGGTGGGTGTCAAGTGGAAGGGGACAGGCTCTTTTCAGTGGCACCCAGTAACAGGACAAGGAATAATGGATATAAGTTAGAACACAGAAAAGTTCCACCTCAACATGAGAAGAAACTTCTTTACTGTGAGGGTGACAGACCACTGAAAGGGCTGTCCAGAGAGGTTGTGGAGTTCTCCTTCTCTGGAGACTTCCAAAGCCAATCTGGACGCATTCATGTGTGGCCTGCCCTAGGTGATCCTGCTTTGGCAAGGGGGTTGGATTGGTTGATCTCCGGAGGTCCTTTCCAGCCCCTAACTTTCTGTGATTCTGTGATTTTTTTTGTAACAGTCTGAGAGGTTTTAAGATTTCTTCTACCCTGGTGGGTTCAGTGGGAAGCTGAAATGGTGTGCAAATCCCAAAAGAATTTACGCAGTTTCTTGTAAGACCTTACATTAAAAGATATTTTCTTTATATCTGTAGTGGGTTGATCCTGGATGCTAGGTGCAGGGAAATCACTCACCAATTACTGTCACAGGCAAAACAGACTCAACTTCGGGAAAAAATAATTTAATTTACTACTTATCAAATCAGAGTAGGACAATGATAACCCTAAATCTTAAAATACCTTTACCCACCCCTACATTCCTCCTGGGATTAACTTCCTGGGCCCTCCCATCAGCAAAGCAGGAGAGCGGGGGTTGCAGTCAGTTCATCACACATTGTCTGTCACTCCTTCCTCCTCGGACAAAGGGCTTCTCACTCACTTCCTCTGCTCCAGTGTGGGGTTCCTTCCCACAGGACATAATACTCCACAAACTTCTCCAATGTGAGTCTTTCCCATGAACTGCAGTTCTTCATAAGTCCTGCCAGCAAACCTGCCACATTGTAGGCTCCCTTCTCCATAGGTCCACAGGTCCTGCCAAGAGCCTGCTCCAGCACAAACACTCCAGCTTTGAGCATCTACCTTTTCCAGTGGATATCTGCTCCATCATGAGCTGTAGGGAAACAGCCTGCCTCACTATGATCTTCACCATGGACTAAAGGATAATCTCTGGTCCTGCACCTGGAGCACCTCCTGCTCCTTCATCTTCACTGACCTTGACATTTGTAGCATTGTTTCTCTCACACATTCTAATTCTTCTCCGTCTGCCATTGCACTTGTGCAGCAGCTTTTTCTGCTTCTTAAATAAGTTACCATTGTCACTGATGGGCTTGGCCTTCTCCAGAGGTGAGTCCATTCTGAAGCCAGTTGGCACTGGCTCCACTGGACACAGGAGAAGCTTCTAGTAGCTTCTCACAGAAGCCACCCCTGTAGCTCACTTCACTACCAAAATCTTGCAATTCAAACCCAATACAATACTGTAACACTTTCATGTTCCGAATCCTTCCCATCCTTAATATGAATCTATGACTCATAGTTCATGTTTCAAAACAGTGTCACATGCCAGACTTCCCTTCTTTTGCCTTCATGACTAAAATTACAAGGAAGAGAAAGACTTGGACAGCATGATTCAACTGAAAACTGGAAATTAAGAATTCATTCAATTTCCCAGAAGGACCACTTTGTTTTAAAACACATTCTGCTTCAGTTGATGAATATGTGAAAGCAAATAGAAATAAATAAAAAGACTTTGGTATTCAAATAACTGAAACCCAGGAAATAACTAGCAAAGTATGAGCTAGAATTTATGAAGTGAAAAATGCTGGTTAAGAAAGATAAAGGCCCAAAAGAAAATTCACAAGTTGCAGCACTCAACAGAAATGATAGTACACTTTTTAGAATGTTATGAACAAAGGATGTCTAAAACATGTCCACAGTGCTTATTCCATGGAGATGGCTCTATGTTAGAAGTGCACAAAAGGTAAGAGCATTGAACAGATTTAATTCTACTATCTGAAAAGGAGGAGAATCATGCACTTGCATCAAATAAGAATGAACCACACACTCTTCAGGCTTTCCACAGGAACTTTCTATGGAATTAGGACAAGAGGTTACCACAGCAACATGGTATGAAGCACTGTCTCTGCAGCTGAACACCAATGTCCTAGATATGCATACAGCCAAGAAATGCTTCTGCTACTACCACTAATAACAATATTGGCACGCACAAAAAAGGAGTTTGAGAATTAATTTACAGGAATGAAGGTGAAGTCAGAAGGCTTATGGATAATGGTCCTAAATCTACAGCTGAAAACAGCACTTGAAGTTGTTGAGCTGCACAGAACCACAGACCAAGAAAACACTGCAGAAGAGACGTGGTCCTGCCTGGACCATGTCCTGCTCTGATTGTTTGAGATCTCTGCTCTCCACCACTGGGACAGAACAGCTCATCTCCACTGCTGAAGGTGGATGGGGCTCCTTCCCCTACTAGCCCACCAGCCTCATGTGTGAATGAGAAACAGGAAGGAGCTGGCACAGACACACTCCACTGCTCAAAACAATTGTGCTCTTTCCTTTCTCTTTCTCTCCGTATGCTTTTGAGAGTCATAGAATCATAGAATTGTTAGGGTTGGAAGAGATCTCCAGAAACACCTAGTTCCAACCCCTCTGCCATGGGCAGAGACACCTCACACTAGATCAGGTTGCTCAGAGCTGCAACCAGCCTGGCCTTAAACACCTCCAGGGATGAGGCTTCTACCACCTCCCTGAGCAACCTGTTCTAGTGTCTCACCACCCTCATGGTGAAAAATTTCTCCCTAACATCCAATCTGAATCTACCCACTTCTATTTTTGCTCCATTCCCCCTAGTCCTATCACTACCTGACATCCTAAAAAGTCCCTCACCAGCTTTCTTGGAGCCCCCTTCAGATACTGGAAGGCCACAATAAAGTCTCCTTGAAGCCTTCTCCTCTCCAGACTGAACAGCCCCAACTCTTTCAGTCTATCTCCACAGGAGAGGTGCTCCAGCCCTCTGATCATCCTTGTGGCCCTTCTCTGGACACCTTCCAGCATGTCCAGATCCTTCTTGTAATAGGGGCTCCAGAACTGGATGCAGTACTCCAGGTGGGGTCTCACCAGAGTGGAGTAAATGGGGAGAATCACCTCCCTTGACATTCTAGCTACACTTCTCTTGCTGCAGCCCAAGATGTGATTGGCTTTCTGGGCCACAAGTGCACACTGATTTCTCATGTTGAGCTTTTCATCCACCAACACCCCCAAGTTGCTTTCTTCAGGGCTGCTCGCAAGCCAGTCCCTGCTCAGCCTATATTGATGCTTGGGATTGCCCTGACCCAGATGCAGGACCTTTCATTTAGTCTTGTTGAACTTCATGAGGTTGGCTTGTGCCCACCTCTGCAGCCTGTCCAGGTCCCTCTGGATGTCATCCCTTCCCTTCCAGTGTGCCTGCTGCACCACACAGCTTGGTGTTGTCAGCAAACCTGCTGAGGGTGCACTCAATGTCATTGTCCATGTCACTGACAAAGATGTTAAATAAGACTGGTCCCAGTACTGATCCCTGAGGAACCCCACTTGTCACTGGCCTCCACTTGGACACGGACCCATTGAGAGACACTTTTTGGGTGCAGCCATCAAGCCAGTTTTTTATCCACTGAATGGTCCATCCGTGAAACCCATACTTGACCAGTTTGGAGTCCTCACTTACTCTTTCTGTGTTTCAGGGAGAACAAAGACAAATCCAAAGCACAACCTACGACCTGTCCAGCAGCAGGAGAAGGTCCTTAAAACCTTGAGGAGTTTCAGGAGGTGGAAAGCTGAGACTGAAAGTAACAGAATTGCTGGGAAAGGGCAGATGTGGGTCATGATCATTCACTTTCTTATGTCAGATGCTTTTAATCACTGCTGACATTGATGTAACGAATCTCTGAACACTGGGGAAATCCAAAGGATTGAAAGACAGCTGCTATATGACAATCTTCAGAAAAGGGAAACAAAATGATCCAGCTAACCACTAGGCTGATATCCATCCCAAGCAAAATACCAGAAAAGATGGTAACAAAGATGAATGACATCACTTAGTAGAACCTTCTATGGAATATCATGCTCTTTGGAGTGAAACTAGCTCACTGAGAAGTTATCAACTCTAGCTGGAATTCACTTCTGTTAGTAAATCATTTGACTTAGCAGCACAACATTTTAATTTTAAAAAGTCACAGGGAAGTATTGCAGTGCACAGTTTCCATAAGTAAAGATTTTGTCAAGTGACAGATCCAATTAAAAAAAAATTAAAAAGGAGTAATCATAGTACAAAGCCATTGGCACTAACACTTTCAAAGTTATAAAAATGTAGAAGAGTGGTAAACAATGCTGAAGGCATTGTAGAGCAATCAGGAGTGACCTGTTTCTGTTTATCCAAAAAGCATTTCAGTACAGCCAAATGCATCTCAGAACAGGGAATGCCTGGAGTTGATTCTTAGTAGGGACTGCATCCTGAAATGCCAGGGATTCTTGAAAGGAATTAGGGATCAAAGTGAGAAATGAATACAATCCGTATTCTGAGGTTCCAGGGAGGAGCTGCTGAAAAGGCAGCTAATGTAGTTGCTGACCTAAGTGAAGTGATTTTACCTCTGTTTACAGATATGATGAGACTGATCCTGGAACAGTGTGTACAGTTCCCATGTAAGTGTTTTTCTCTTAATGTTAGAAATTGGAAAGGGTGAGGAAAGAAGCTAAAAAAAATACTTGCAGGCAGAAGAAACTGCCTTGCATAGAAAAAAATAATTAGGTGGTTTGACTAAAATGAAGTACTTTCATGGGGAAGATCTGCATGTTGAATTATTTTATCTGAAACATAGCAAAAACTTTGGAAGTGAAGCTAAAAAGTCAGATACATCCAAGTAAGAAATAGGGCATCAAACTGTAACATTGTGAGCATTTAAACGCTGGGGCATGCTACAAAGGATTTAATGGATCCCATTGTCTTGAAATCACTCTTAGATGTTTTTCTGCAATGTACACTTTACCCTAACAGAAGTTATGCTTAGATTAAATAGAAGCAGTTGGGCTGAATGCAGGCATGCTCAGGAAAAAAATCATAATTTGATAGCTTTGGTAGCAATAGGAGGTCAAATTACATTATCCAACGATCTCTCCTTTCATTAAATGTTATGAATCATTTCCTGCCCGAATGTGATCACATACCATGCATTCAGTGCTCAAACTACATAAAAGGGATGTGTAGAGCACAGTTTCGAAGTGGCACAGGTCTGGAAGAGGCAGCCTGGGAATAAGGAAGTTGTGTTCTCATCCCTGCTGCACCACAGAACCGCAGTGCAGCTTCACAGGCAAAGCCAGACAGGGATGGTGCTGGACTATAGCTTGGGGTTTCACAAGGTTATGTATTGCTTTGATCCTGGGAGGCAGCAGCTCTTGAAAGAGACTTTCACACTCTGGAAAGAGACTTCCACTTGTGACAGTTAAACAGAAGTCTACCTGCCTGCTGTCACTAAAACAATCATGATTAGCCCATTGCTGCCAAATGCTTTTCTTTTGATGGATGATCATGTTTTAGGATAAGATATAACAGCTTTGGACATGTTATCTTTGCAAATAGCATGCAATACTGTGTCCTGAAGTAGGCACATTTCAAGAGATACTGGAGAAAAGAGCCACAAAAATTATTAAAGGCCAAGAAAATGAGCCCCACAGTCAGAGTCCAGGACTACAAACTGTTTGGATTATCACAAAGAACAGCCACAGAGAACTTCCTCACAATAAGTAACTACATTATGTAAGAAACAAACATTTCGTGACAGAGACTGAGATAATTCTAGCAAGATCCAATTTGCAGAATTTGAGGCTAATTAAATTCAAACTACAAATAATTGACGATAACTATTAAAATAATTTACCCATGACTGTAGAGGACTGTCCATCATTGAGCAATTTTTTAATCAAGAATTTTCTGAAGAAAACTATTAGAACTGTGTGGTAATTTTGTTTAAGGATATCTGATGGTCCATGCTATACATGAGATCAAAACATGATCATGGTGTCTCTTTCTTACGGTAAAATTTACTTTTCTCCCTCAATCTTCTCTCCGGTGACAAAGAAAGAAAGTTAAGTGTTAGAAATTTTGACTAATGAAAATGTATATAACACCTGACTTACAGAGGGTGTTCTGCAAGTACTAGGAATCATATGCTGGGCTTACAACACAGCTAAGGTTGTCTGACATAGCACATATAAAATCTCTCCTTAATTTCCTTTAAAGAAAATATGTACACGTTTGGCTATGTTTGGAATTTCTGGGGAAAAAATAAAATCCAGTTTGCGTGTGCTCAGGAGCGTTGCTGTAGTCTGACAGTTATCTATAGTTCCTGCCTGAGCTGAGCACTCCTTATCCCTTTCATTCCTCCTACAGGCATCTGCACTGTACATATGCAGCCCCATGTGCTTGACATGCCTCCCCTCAGAGCAGCAAAGGCAGAGACAGACTTTCCTTCTCGCTGTTCCTCCCTGTCCTGATGCTCTCTCCCTCCTCCAGCCACTGCTGCCTTGGAACAAGAGTCTCCAAATAAAACGCATGGGAATGAGGAGCTGAGAAGTTCTATGAGGCAGACTGAGAGGAGGCAGGGAGGACACAAAAGCAGACTGAGTCTCAGAAACCCAAAGATGTGTAGACAGACACTGTGCTCTGTAACGCTCCAGAAAGGGATCACTGGGGAGCTCTGCTTTTGAATTATCATTAGAACTTCAAAATAACCAATGAAAATTTGGGATTTTTGCCAGAAATTAGGTGGTCTGAACCTGCCTGCTGCAGCCTTTCACCCAGGTCTCCTGCAGGCTCCTTTGTCATCGCTCTCTGCGATAGGAGAAGTCGGAACACATGGAGACAGACCCCAGCCCCTCTCAGAGAGCTTGGGGAAAGAATCAGAGATGTGTAGGGGCTGTAGCAATGAGGGCTGCCTGTTGTGAGGCATGCAACTACAGCCAGTGACGTCAGAGGCATCAACCCTTGTTCTCTGGGAGCCTTGGTCTGATCTCTGAAAGTGATGAGCACTCAGTGCTGCAGCTGAAGGCACCCAGAACTGTGCTCTGAATGAACATGCCCAAAGGCTGTGGCCTCTGAAAAATCACCTCCTGAGTGTCTGGCATTGAGTAAATGGGACTAATAGAACCATATGTCTCAGCAGTATAATAAAGAATATTTCAGCCGTGGTTTTGATATGCTTAGACACTAGAGACACAGTTATCACAAAACATTCTGTGACAAAATTAATACCACTGTGTTTGCACAGGATTTGCACAGTGCATAGTACAGAGATGAGACCACAAGGCAAATGAGGATAATAAAAACAAAATATTCAATTTCTCTTTTTAGTGTGAGATGAAGTATAGTGCTGCTCCACATAGGTGAGGAATTCACATCTCATCTTTGATTCCTGGGTTTCCTAATTTGCAAGTGCTTGACTTTGAAACACTGCAGCCTTTTGAGTATGCAGCTACACTCTTCAGGAATCTTTAGCAGAACAATCATCTCAGTTACTATTCTCCCCTCACAAACAAGTTCATTTGGGGACTAAATTATCTCACCGGTGCTCTTTTCTTTATTTGTTTATATAAGAAATCCTGAAATTAAGTTCAAGGAGACTTTTTTTGAGCTTTGAGGATGTACATAACAAACTTTTTTTTAAAAAAAGCTTAGATGCAGAGGGTTTTTTCCAAAGTGATGTTTGAAAAATTAAGCTGTTTTTAGAACTTCTAACATGGGCACTGTGTCACTTGAGGAAGGATATAGACTGTAGCACATATAAAAATGCACCCCAAAAACCCAGATTTGGCATATGCCTGGTAGAATCCTTTATAGTTAGTGGAGTGGAATTTCTTTCTAACAGGTTTTACTTTGGGCCTCCATTGTCTTTGTCGCAGACTGAGAATACATGGTTGCTGCAGCAGCTGGACTACTCTTTCCATAGTAAAGTGTGAGCAGGGATACATAAGATTTGCTAAAGCTGGGGCATTTAAGATAGCATCTGAACCATATGGATTATTTGATGATTAACAAGACACTCAATCTCACATTGCAATCTTTCCCTCAGTAGGGATATGTTTCACCTTTAAACTCTCAGGAACACAGTATCTTTGAGATCTCTGTCCCTCTGTTTGCTAGAATCTGACTAACAGGTCAAAAGTAACTACTGGAGACTGAAAAGCAGACACTGTGAAAGCAAAAGCATCATTTCCATAGCAAATTTGACTAAAACCAGTAATGAAACATTTTTGCCATGAATGAGTAGTGCATCAGGACTTTAGTTCAGCTGTCTTCAACCTATAGCTCATTCAGATTCTGGGAGCAGCTTTATGCTGGCATTGCAGAGCTCAGTACAAGCTAACAACTCAGGTATGTTTACCATGTGTATATACAAATTTTCAGATATGTTCTGCCCAGATTTAGCTCCGTGCTGTCATGATAAGCCTGCTAGAGCTATTTAGCTCGTCAAGTTTGTCTAGTTCATTAGCTTGCCAACACAATTTTAAGTGAGGGACAAACGCCCTTAGATAAAAAGGAAAAGAGTATCACTTTGAATGGGTCATGTCACTTTGTTCAGAAGACACAGGTGGCCTTGCATTGGCTGCTTTTTGGGTTGTTTTATCCTCATGCCCTGTTCCCCTGTTTCACCATAAGGTAGTACGTGTTCCAGCACTGTGATGGGATGACATAGACATGTCACTTGGAGTCACAGAATTAGCTAAGGTTGCAAATGCAACTATGAAGCGATGCAGGTCCTCCGGGTGTTACTTACCCAACCACCTGTGCTTCAATACCCTGCTTGTTCTTTCATCAGACTGATTGTCTGGAGTTTGGGGTTCTGTTTGAAGTACTAGAATGATCTTTGATAAGACTACTTATCATCCTTCATCCACCAGGCCAAACTAGAACTGTGGTGCAATTTTGGAGCAAAGGTTGAGAAACCCTGAGCTATACAAAGGGAGGCTAGTGACAGATTGAACAGATGAGATAGAAAGGGAGAAACACTAGGAATCAATTTTAGGAATTTTCCACTGAAATGCCAAAATTAAACTAATTTAGATGGAATTTTTATCAAGAAAGGATTTCTTATCAAAATCAAGGAGACTTTCCACAATAGCCAGTAAGCTGATATCCCTTCCTGCAAGTGGTATGAGATCTAATTTGAAGTCTTTTGAAAAAGTCTGACATATACTATAACTGTACCTTCACTTCCCTGATTCCTCTTTTCCACAAAAGGCTTCTTAAAAGGTTTTTGGCAGTTCAGTGGAGAATAGGAGTCATATATTTTCTATATCTATTTTTTCATATATGTATATATATCTCTCACATATATATTTCATACAATATATTTTTATGTTTCTGTATCTCTAGAGACAGTGTGGATATGAAAAGAAGTGGTTGGCTCAGAGACACAGCCTCTCCTCAGAGGAGCTTTTGTGACACCGGGAGAACACAGCACAACATTTTCCCCAAGAAAAGAAGCAAAAGAGGGCTGGATCTAAGGACACCAAAATGAGGACTGACATCTTTGTTATGCTAAAAGGTATTATGAAATGTGTGTGTAGGAGTACGAGAGCAGGGAGAAAAAAATTACTTATAAATCTAAATGTAACATCAGCTTCTTGGGAAGATACTATCCCACACTTCTCCTGGGTTTGCTCTTATGTCATTCAGTTGAAGAAAATAAGAAGCAGAGGATGAAATGCCAAAAGCCCTGTAACAGAGGTTCAATAGACCGTAGCTATCTGAAGATCCAGAGGGAAAAAAAATAAATAAAAAAGCCAGGGTAAAAAATATGTTTTTCTCAAAGCTTGAGATAGAAAATGGGAATGCAGAGAAAAACTGAAATGAAAGAAATATTTTCTTCTAACATAACTGAGCAAGTTACGTTAGCTTGATGCTTAAATTGACATTGTTATTATTGTTATAACTGCAATTCAATCTTTAAAATATTTTTGCTGCCAGCATAAGAAACACTGCAGCATTTGAAAGAAGCAGGTCAGAGTTTAGAAACACTCACTGGGAGCCAGGCTGGCATGTGAGTTGTCAAGAGTTTGCTCAGTTCTTGCAAGCCTTTAGTTTAAAGAAAGACATGAAAATCAGAACAAAAACTCAAAAGTTCCTGCCCTTTCAGATACAGAATATGAAGACAAAAGTAAAAACCAAACCTGATTTAGCTATTATTTTTTGATATTATAAAAGTAGCTAAACAAGATCTCCTGGTTGAAAGGCTGGCTAGTTTTGTCTGCAGTGCTGACAAGGCACTGCTCCAGCACCTCAGTTCAGATCCGTACTCAAATTTACTGCGGGTCTTTAACTCGTGTGTGTAAGTACACAGTTTCCTCTCCAGGAACACAGTTTTCTCTTTTGTAAGCAGTACAGCATACCCATTCCCATTCTATTTCTGATTATCTATCGACATATCGATCTTTTTTATTCATTATTTGACAGATTTTTAGTGCTTTCTATTGTAAATGCTTTTACTGGTTTAGAGACACATCTGCAGAGGAAAAAAATATGTTTAAATACATTTGCAAGTTGTCTGCAGTACAAGTCTGTCTTCTAATATTTTTTATTTATGGTAGTACCCTAAAGTAATTAATAAATAAAAGTTTATCTTCATTAATAACCCCAGCAATAGTATTTTTATGTGCTCATTAATTTTTTTCATAATGCATGTTTAGGGTTTTTTTTAACATTTAATTTTCATAAACAAATACTGACTGTAAGTATTTCACCTTATGTAATTAGGGGAAGAAATGGGGAGAAATTCCACTTTTTGCCTTCAAAACATCCAATATTTTTTTTAGTCTCTAAGTTAAAAGGGCAAATGTTTTGTGGATGCATCCAACTACATATAATGTGTCATAAAGCATTTGCCACTATCAAAACTACCTAACACTAACAAAACAGCTAGTTAGCTACTGATTCTCATCCACTCCTGGAAAGTAATAAACCAGAATTTTTCATATAGAGAAAATCTTAGGGAATCTCCCAAATTAAAAAGTAGGAGAGAACTATTTTATCTGCTTTCATAGCATGCTTTCCCTCCCTAATCCCTGAACACTCATCTATTCCAAGACAGAAACATTTTGTTAATTATCATGTCTTTGCAAATGCGGCTGAAAGGACCCTCAAAGGATCATAGAGAACATCCTTCCCTGCTTCATACAGAAGCAGCTGTACCAAAACCATTCAGAAGTTTCAGATCCGAGAAACCGTTTGTGAGGGTGAAAGCCTTTCGTGGGTTTTTTCTAGCTAAATCAATTGATATAATAAAAAAAGTGCCACATCTTTCTAGTCTATTACATGCTCAGGCCATCATGCCTGTAACAACACAGCTGTTAAACCACTCCCAAAAGCTGCTTACACTGAAGAAGTATAGTTTCTATGAGTACTCCAGAGATTTTATTCCAGCATTTAACTGTTATTAAAACCACATTTTTCCTAAGCATCTTAACCTAAATTTTTCCTTACTGCAACGCAAGATCATAATTTCTTGCCCTAGCTGACATGAACTTAAACAACAGTTTAAGTTCAACTAACTTTGCAGCTAACTCTGCATTTCTAAAGCATTTAAACTTTTTTCTCTTTACTTTTCCCATCTCTAGACTAAACAAATATTTTAATCTTTTCTAGTGATGTTTTCTAGGTATCTGATCATTCCTATTGCTCTCCTCTGAACTCTTAACTTGGTCTGCATTTTTTCTCAAGTACCCCATTCCCAAATGACTCCAATACTCCAGCTAATGACCTACCTAGGCTGAGAAGGATGACTTTTTTTTCCATATATCTTAGAAAAAACACTCCTGTTTTTACACGCCAAATTTTACACATGGTTTTCACAAGACTGCAATGCTACTAACTCATGTTTGTGATCCACCAAATTTCCACACCCTTTTCTCCTTAGCTCATGCTGTCAAGCCAGCCATTCCCCATGTTGTATTTAAGTACATGATTATTCCCAACTGAAGATAAACTTTTGGACAAAACCACACAGATTCATATCCCACTTAGTTTTCTGGAGGTCATGGCTGTGAAAAATGTTGAGTCTCATCTTCCAAGGTGCCTGAAACCTGCTTCAGCTTGGTGACATCTGCAGGCTGAATGCCCACATGCTCTGACCCATCCTTTGAACCATTCATGAACAGGAAACAGCTGGCACAGATCTATGTGGAGTCCCGGCCTGAGTGGTAGTCATCTATCACTCCCAAGTATACCACTCCCAAGTCTCTAGTACCTGTATTCTTCACCCACAGAACAACCTCAGCAAATTTTACTTCTCTAGAAATGGCCAAAACAAGAAGTAAACACTGTGCTTGTGGAAGAATTCCTCATTTGAGTAAAGGGAGGGGAAGACTCAATGTGACAAATGCACTAGGAGTTGTCAGACATCAGAAAAACAGATTTTGAAGAAGCAAATTCCTGTGAAAGACAATGAGGCCAAGAAGAGCCTGCTTTCCAAACAATCCTGCCATGACTCTGAGGTGACAATATATTATTTGGAGCTTCAGCAAAGGAAAAAGTTTGAGAGGCTACTCAGCATCATGACTCCCAGGGATCAATATACTACCAAATGTAGCAAACAACTCCTGGGAAACTTATACAACGACCCCAAAAACTGCCACGTACTCAACTTCACTCTGTCTAAGCTCCACTGTTACAAAAGAGGGAGATTCCTAACAAGTGACTAAATTTGATTTTATGTTAGCATATGTTTTCAGCAAGCAGAACCTACTGAAATGACCAACTTTTAGCATCAGTACAAATAAAGGTTAAGAGTAAGGAATAAATGTTTCATTTATTTAATACATCCACAGATATTACTGCTGAATAGAGAGAAATAGCTTTGCGGCGCCAGGCACCACTGCAGTCACAGGACAGGTCAAATACATGACTGCAAACGTGTTTTGCTGCCCCTGCTTAATAGACTGCATCTTGCAAATTGCTTATTTGTTTTCTGCAGATGTAGCGTCGATTCAAAACTGTAGTAAGTGTAGTCCAGTCCAAAGCAATCTTATCATCCAACAAGTACAGACTAAATGCTTCGCTCATAGACATTCTTATTAAAGGTGTTCCACAGACACAGATGCTAAGCACCACCATCTTGCAGTTTTCTGCCACTATCCCACACCTGCACCTGCCCTGCTACTGCATACCCTAAGGCACCTATCAGAGGGAAAGCATAAGATCTAAACAAAGCATAAGATCTAAACAAAGCATACACCATGTTTCTTGCATTTGCAGCTGCACACCTACATACCTAAGGACTGTACTTGAGTGAACTGATCCTACCTTGTCTACCCTGAAATCATGGTATCACCCACTGGTACTAGGGACCTCAGAGCTTTGTGAGTATTTGAGGTGCATTTAGTTAGGCATTATGTGGCACCATTCTGTCTATCCCACCTGTGCAATCCTGTTAAGTCCATCCATTCAAGTTCTGCAGTTATCCATGTTACGTTTGTTGACAACAGCATAACGCAGCCACACCTGCTACAGAAACTTCAAAGACCATGACTCTGAAGGTAAGTTGAATTAAATCCAAACTGACAGTCAACAACTCAGTGGGAGCTCTGGACAGAGAGACATACTCCTAAAGCATTTCCATCTGAGGACGTTCAGCTGGTCCCTAACTGAGTCAAATTCTTTGCACAGTACCTTGACATTTTCATTCTTCATGCAGACCCAGGAACATGCATTAGGGTGATCTCTCTCTTAAAAAAAAGGAGGGTACTACTCTTAAGGCTACATATTTTCTCTTGTGCACACCTTTTTGCTTTGACCTCAAAATGTTTGTAGAAATCATGGTCTGCATTTTCTAGTAGCGATTTGCATAGAGGACCAACAATTAAACGATTTCTCCCAAAGCAGCAGCTCTTGCTTCTGTTACCCAAGTACGGCTAGATTTCTTTACATACAGCAGCATATACCTCTGACATATAACTGACCTTCTCAAATCAGGTGGTAGCTGACAGGAAATGAATTTCTGGGGCAAAGATAATTTTTGCTTTTCACATCTTGTGGAAGCTGTGCCCCATTTTGAGCACCACCAAGTGTTGCACTGCTGTGAAGTCCTCCTGTCCTGCTTGCCACAGTCATGTGGTAGCCACCACCAGTAAGCTGTCACAAATGCAGCCGTTGGGCAGCAGTCATGTGGATATATTCACATTGGTCAATGTCCCATTGCTTATGTTGTAGCTAAACCAATGATGTCTTCACTCTGCCCATCTCGGAGAAGCAGGCAGGTGACACCCACCACACAGGTAACCACAGTCAAGTGGGAGCAGCCAGAGCTGAGCAGAATTGCACTTGTGCCGTTCAGACAGATGTCTTAACAGCTGACGAGTTGTGGTTATCTGAGCTATAGCTTATTCCTCATGGGTAAGCCAACTCAAATTGAAAACATCACCACTCTTCAGCAACAAGTTTATGTGTGTGGACGAGTCTAATTAGAAGCAATGTCTGAACTAGGACTCCAGTTATTCTATAGTGAAGACAAGCCCACGTTATCCAGATTCACCTCCTTCCTAGGACTCAACTTTATCAGTTATTCAAACATTACCGTAAAAAAACCCTGGCTGACACTTTCTACTCAAACTTGGCAATTCCTTAAATTTTCCTCCAAAATCTGCTTTGTCCTAGCTGTCTCTGGGCACAAAGAGACACTCCCACATCCTTTACATTCCAGTTGGGGCTAATTGAACTCACATGTCAGCATGAGTCAGCAGTAATTACCAGGAATATTAAGGAAAAATTTGGCACCAGACCTTGGTTATTCAACAGCAGAGTCCCCATTTTTAGTGGGGTCTCAAGTTGAATCTAACCTCTTAAAAACACGACAGCAAAAGCTGCACCAAGTTCTCAGTCTAGTTCAACTACATATGGGCAGATCCCAATACCAAAAGTGTCTTTACTATATTTTTAGATATATTACAGAAAGGCAAATCTAATGGAAAAATCATTTCTGACTACTAAATCCTCCACGGCAGAGTTTAAATCTGTTTATATGCTGAAACCAATGAATCAAGATTAGACTGGCTGGGTTTTGTACACATCCTCACTGCAAATCGGGCCTAGCACTGCATTTCCTCCGTAGGATCCCTGGGCAGAAATCCCAATCAATGGGAAGTTGAGGTAACAATAGACCTCCCCCTCCTACGGCTCATTTGGAATAAAAATTCTGAAACCACAACAACTGGGATTTTCCACATACGAGTGTTCCTTCCCTGCCACTCTCCTGACAGTCCCCCTCAGTACTCCTTCACCCTACAGGCCGTGGAGCCTTCTGCTCCCAGAGCTGAAGGCTTGAGGCGTTTACGCACTGGCACAACACAGCCCCCAGCAACCCTGTCGTCTCCTGGATGTAGAACACCTTACTAACTTTTAATGGTCAACTACAGAAAATATCATAGGTTGTCACAAATATATACACTAATGCAAAGATGCAGTGGATATGACAGTGAAAAGGACGGTCACAGCGTCTGCTCAGGCAGGGGGGGCAGGAGGAGCAGCGGCGTTAAAGTTACTATCAAAACCTTAACTGGTAACTTTTTCTGGGTCTTAGCATCTATGGTGTTAGGTACTTTTGTTTTTCAAGGAAATAAATTCTTGCTCTTGGTTGCAAATTAACCAAACATCTTGCTAGTGAATTTGATCTTGTCAGTCATTAATTCTCTCACTTAAATGCAATGATTTAGTCTTAGCCCTGGACAATAACCAGTCTCTATGGTTTATAAAGGAGAACTGTTTTATCTGCTGCAAACATATGTGCATCAACATTCTTCTCAGCAAACTACTTCTGAGCCCAACCAGATCATTCAGTTTTATTTAAATCCTGTCTCAGCTGTCTTTTTGAAACTTCCAACTACCAAACAACATCAAGTATATTATTGGTTTTTTTTCTGGTAGTTTTTGTTTCTTTCCTTTTGGTGTCAATAGTCTATCTCCTAGAAACTCACCAAATGACGCACAAACGTTGTTTGTGCCTGCCTTCAAAAGAAAAAAAAAAGTTTTTTACATGATGTAACTTGGTGCTATACTCAAGTTAGTATAATAAAGGCATAAAAGTATAATAAAGGCCTAAAACTACAGTTTTACCTGAAGACATACAAAATTCTTGTTTACTAAACAAAGTAACACAAAGTCAGAAAAAATACTGGAGTCCACACACACGCTTCACATGTCCCCTCATTGATTTTTTCCCCCCATTGGTAAGTCAAAACGAAACGCAAGAATTTTTAGCTCTGAAGTTATAAACCACTGAAAGCAAAGACTTTTAGGACAGTACTGACTGACCCCAAAGCAAACCCACTCTGTTCTACTCCAAGTGAGAGCACTCGGGGCTCAAAAGTGGTGACGTGAAACTTTATTTCACTTGCTTTTCCCCTGAAAGGTCTCTCGGGGCATCAGGAGAAGGGGCTCAAGGGCTGAACCCAGATATGGCCAAGCTGGCAGGGCAGTGCACTCCGTCAGCCCGGTTGCAGCCCTCGGGACAGCGGGAGCGCACCCGGGGCATCACCCTCCCGGGGCCGGCGGACACCCGGCAGCTCCCGGGGGTTTTGCGTAGGAGCTGCGACCCATCGCTGGCGATCGGCTTGAAGAAACGGGCACGTCCTGCGTGACTCCGGTCCGACGACCGCCGAAGGAGCCGGCGGGGAGAACCGACACCCCAAAGGGGTGGTGGTGGTGGTTTGGGGGACGCGATGGCCCCAGTTCCCTCACAAAAGCCCGGGCCAAAGCCTCGCCTGCCCACCGCAATCTCTCGGGATGCAACTACTTACCCCACGGCTCCCGACACGCCCCGGGGGTGCAAAGTTTCTCCGGGCGAGAAGCAGACCCCGATCGCGACCCAGAGCGGGTGGCCGAGGCACTGCGGTGGTTGCCGGGGCGGAGGTGAGGGAGCGGGACGAAGGACGCCGGGTGTGGAGAGGAGGATGCTCGGCCGCCGCTTCCCTCGTGATTCAGGTGGCGGGCTGGCGGCCGAGTGACAGCGCGAGCCGCCGGCTTCTTGTTCGCACGCGATCCCTGGCCCTCCGAACCGCCGTCACCCCCCGCTGGCGACAGAGGGCGCTGCGGCGGCACCGGCGGCGGCATCGGCAGGCGGGGCGGACGGCGGCGGACACGGCGGACACGGGGCTGCCGGGCGCGGCGGGACGAGGCGGCATCCTTAAGCGCTGGTCCCCGCCGCCGGGGAATAAGGGATGGCGGGAAGAGGGCGAGCCGGGCCCCTCTCGGTGCGCTGCACCTGCCCGCCCTGCCATCGAGTCCCGCTCTCCTGAAAAGTTCAAAGGGAAAAGTACCGTGTGGGTAACAGAACCAGAGCACGGTGATACAGGAAGTCCAAGATAACAAAGTGAGAAACAATCCTTTACCTGGTGGGATGACAGTCCTTAATGAGGAGATCAAAACTCTGAACTCTCAGCAGATTTCTGGGACTGGTTGTTGTGGAGAGGACCTACCTACTGCTTCTCAGCCCTGGATTGCGGAAGTGTCCCCTCAGATGCAGATACTGTAGCAGGTATGAGCCTTCAGACTGCCGTGCCGTGCACTGCCTGCCTTCACCCCAGACGTGGTGCTGCAGCTTCTCAGGCCTCAGCTGGCTTAGCTCTACATGCACGGGCAATACTTTTGGGAAAGTCCAAATATCAAGACAGAGATGACAGGAATCACACACAGAATTACAGAATCATTCAGGTTGGAAAAGACCCTTGAGATCATGTGTAAGAATTTCACTTTTGCTTATCCTAGAATGACACAATGTCGTGGGCTCAAAAAGACCGTTAAAGATCATCAAGTCCAATCCCCCTGCAGTGAGCAGGGGCATCTTCAAACAGATCAGGTTTGATCTGAGCCCTGTCCAACCTGACCTTGAATGGCTCCAGGGATGGGCCATCCACCACTTCTCAGGGCAACCTGTGCCAGTGTTTCACCACCCTCATAGTAAAAAATTTCTCCCTTATATCTAGTTTGAATGTTGTAATAGATTTTTCATTCATACAAAGATTTACTCTCTGTTTGTTTGTGGTACAGAATGAAGAAAAACACACTGCCTGAGCATGAGCTTACTGCAGAAGGAATGGAGAGGAACTGGAGTGTCAGAAAGTACCTAAACCTGAACAGGGTGAGGAGGGCAGCATGAGCTCTGTGGTAGGTCTTGGTGGTTGCGCTTGTGTGGCTTCCCAGCCACCCCAGCATCTCAGAACTGTACCTCCCTACAATGCCCTACTGCTTCACCTCCCAATCACTGTTATATCTTTGGCTTGACCGCTCATCTTGCTTTTTAGCAGGGCAACCACACTTTAACAAATGTACCTCCATAATAAGCTTTCATACCTCTTTTGCTTATGTTCTTCAAGATGAGGGGAACCCTAGACCCCCGCCCTCCTGTCCTGCACATGAAGATGGAAGAGTCCGGCTCACAGGAACACTATTGTTCCAGCAAAATAGAACCAGTCAGTGTTGTTGATTGCTCTGTTACATCTTCCCAGACAGAGCCCTAGCTATAAAAATAGATGCAATAATCCACATGGACAGTTGCAATTGTAAACGGCATTCAAAAAGCAAAAACGGAATTCATAGTTTGACACAGTCATATCCCCAATCCATCAGAATGTGACACATTGGCAACTCGTCCGTGCCAAACTATGAATGCCATTATTTACTTTTCTTTTGAATGCTATTTACAATTGTAACCTTCACAGTAAATTAGTTCAGCTATTTCATATCAGACATTTTCTGAGAGGCTTTGGTGTTGTCCGCACTTATTATACTCACAGAATTGATGTAAGTTAGATTGATTCAGGCCACAATAAATCTTCAGGGACTAGAGATTGTGATTATATTAGGAGGATTTGCCAGCACAACCCTACCAGCAAAATCCTATCTGGCAGAGGCAAGGCCTATGTTTGGAAAGAGAAATCAAAGGCCATCAACACTGAATAGCTCCCCACTAGATGGAACAATGGTACTTCTGCTGCCAGGCCATTGACAGAGTGTGATTTACCCAGAAGAGAATTGGGGGTGTGGAAGAGGGGGGAGGGGTAAAGCCCAGAAAATGCTAGATAATGGTGACAGAATCATGGGACAGCTGTTGTTCATCACTTCTCCTGTTGAACTAAATGCCTTGAAGGAGAGTCCAGGAGCCACAAGGTGTTTTGATGTGTGAAGACATATATGAGCTCATTGACCAGGAATGAACTGGCTCTCATTTAGAAGCAGTGTCACCACGTGGTGTTCAGGTCACTTTATCAAATCTCATAGCGAGTTCATTGAATGGGAACAGGGCTGAACTAGCATATATCCAACATGGAATTGGGACCCTGTTCCACCTGTCTGCATTGATATGTCCAAAGACAATGGTTCAGATGTTTTGTAGGAGCTTATTCCATTCTCATCCACAGGGAGAGTATTTGTGCTGTGCTCTCTTCACTCCTTGGCTTTTAACTTTCGTTAAAAGTAATTACATTTGCCAGGCAAGAATTGTTTTTCATAATCTCATGATGCTGACTGTTTATACTTATACCAGCTATGTGCAGATCTTTTTTACACAAGTTAGGCTTACTGAACAACTGCCAGATAGTTCTGCTTTCCTTCTTGAATTTTAATTGCTTACTTACCCAGCATCTATTTTTAAAATTGAATTGTAAATGGAACAGCAAGCTCCATCACTCACCATAGAGGCAGAGGGTCGATGCTCACCTTATTCCTCCTTCTCTCCCTCCTACATTGAATGTGGAGGAATTGGGACCTGAGCTGTCAAAGCGTTTAACCATGGGCATAAGCACTTAATTTCAGGAATGCATTCAGATGCTTTGCAGAACTGGAAGTAGAGCTCAGTATTTTGAAGTGCTGAGACCAAGGTTATAAGGACATACTGATGTTATATCAGAAGTGTGATCATCTATAAATGCACATGCACAAACACACACATACACAGACACACAGAAACAGGTGTAGTTGCAGTGCACAGAGCAGGAAGCTAGAAGTTCATGCAGTCTCAACAGTCTTCTATGATCAGGAAACCAGGCTCTGGATAGGACTAGTAGGTGGCATATAGACCTTTCATTTACTTAGTAAATCCGTGACTGCACAGGGTTTCAGCACAGAAGAATGTGAAATACCATTTCTCCTTACACTCCCTTTCCTTACTAGAAAATGTGTGTTCGTTCAAAGGGCTGGTTTGAACACTGAACCTAGATTGTCATCCACACCTTTGGTTTCAAGACCACATGCCACCAATGTTTCACATAACCCCACTTCACTTCTGGAAAATAATTACAGACTTTACCATCTTCTTATGGTCATCACTATTTCAAGCACCTACATACTCATAACATCCATTTTATCTCTAGCATTATGGCTTTTTAAATGCAACAGTCTTCTCAGCTGTATCCTTTTGCTCATTTTTTAATATTTCCCATTATTTTTAGACTACTGGGAAGGGAGGTGATCATATGATCTACCAGCAGGGAGCTGGTAGCCAGTATAATTTTATTCTTGATGCTTTGAGTGATACACGCTAGCTGGAGGGAAAAAAAAAAAAAAAGAAAGAAAGACAGGCATTCTTAATATTCTCATAAACAAAAGCATTTCATCATGAAGCAATACTGGTTGCTTCTTGTTCCTTCCATACTGCTTTTATAAACTCTTCAAGTGCAAAGTGATTGAAATACACTATGTCTCCAGATTGCCAGAGCTAACAATTTCAAATTACCTTCTTCCTCTGAACAGAGCTTTTCAGAACTATCATATCCAATTTCAGGGCAAAGCGTATGATGTAGGAATAACATACTTGTTAAACTACAAGCTAGTCCTCACTCCAGATTTAGCCCCTGGTTTAATCACCTGTCCATAATAAATGCAGAACTCAAACCCCAGCTTAAAAGACCAGTTGTTTTTTAGTTTTCCAAGATGTGCTTAACTGGTATTGTGTAGCTCTCTAAATTTGCATACTTCTAAAGGTTGTCTCTATTAACCTCATCTTTTACACGGCAAAAATTTTGTTGTCTGAGCTACTTTTGCTTCCATTTTCCTATTCCTACTCCTCAGAAGGCTGCCTGCTGGTAAGGCTGTGGTGCTGATGTTTCATTGAAGGCTTCTGAATGCTGCAGTGAGGAAAAGAGGAACTTGGGCTGTGTGGGGGGGGCTGCTGTCTGCTTGCTTGCTTAGTGAGAAGCCCATCAGGGTGCTCTAGGGGAGAGGGCTGAAATGGCAGCTTACTGCTGTTCGGAGTAGCTGTGGATCTGAGATTCTGGACAGCAGCACCCTGCAAGTGACAATGACCTCAGTATTGAAACTCAGTCACTGTTGTCTTCCTTGCCAAGGGGAAGGTTGACTTCAGCCAGGGTGAAATCAGCCCAGAAACTGTAGGTGGCGAACAGACCCATCTTTAAATACCACTGGAGAAGGGAGATGAAAAAAGAAAAATTAGGTGTTTTAAATTAAAGTAAATGCAGAAAGATCAAAAGAAGAACAAGTGCTTATAACAAGAGAGTTCTTGTATTCTTGTGTGGCACTTCTTGTGTGGCACTTCTTGTACATTTGTGTGTGCTCCAATTCTGTTTCTAGCAATTCCCTCCCTTTCTTACCTAGAAGTCCTTGTGAATATCTGAATTGCACCAAAATGCAAGGAGAAATGTTTAACTCATATAGAGAATGGAGAATAAAGACAGGATATTTAGAAATCTAAATTCTAACAGCATTTTCTCAATGGGAGTATGCAAAAGAAAATTATACCAAAATATTCATAATAGCATATTATAAGATACCAGAATATGATTTGTCATATTATTTGTTTATTGTCAGAAGCCATACAGACAGCTAAATGGACTCATTTCCTTTAACATTAAAAGAGGGTGCTAAAGCAACAGGGAAGTGGCAGAGCAGAGCCCTTACAGGTCGTTATTGTTTATAAAAACTAATAAATAACTGCTCCATGTCAGTGAATTTTTAAGCCAGTTCATTCCATATGGTCCTTCTTTCCTCAGACAAGTTAGTTGCTAAAACAAGCAATAAATCATCCCCCTTCTTTTATTTTAATACTGCAAAGAATATTTGTTTTTATAACCAAATTGATTTAAGACTTAGAGCAGCCACAAAGCATTCTAAACAGATGTCTAACTTGAAAGACTCTAGTATACTTTCCTACCCAGTAGTTATGAAAACCTGGGGTGCGTGCAACCTAAAACCTAGATTCTTAAGCCCAAAGGAAAATGCATTTACATAGCATGTATGTTATTATAAATATGCATTTGTAATAACTGACTTCAGTGCATAGAAAACTTGCTTGCTACATAGCTCTGTAACTGCTTTAAAAGCTGTGCAAACAGGGAAGTTCTTACAATACTTAGAATTTATGTGGAGAGGACAGAGTATTAATAAGTGGATTGCTATTTACAGCTATAGGTGGTTCAGAGAAAGGACAGTTTTTATTGACATATGTGAAGAATCTGATTTGTAGTACAGCCCATGAGCTTTTATAATTGTTTGTCCATAGCAGTTTCCCTGGAAAGTATTAGAAATGTTTCATGCTGAGAGATGCAGCAAGAGAACCAAAATCATCTTTCCTTGACCTTGGGCTCAGAGTTATGACAGTATGGCAGCTATACTCTATTTCAGAAAATTGCCTGCTGCTGTCCTCTCTCTGGTGCACTGACTGGTAAAGTGGGCATTGCACATGCATCAGTCTACTCTGGAGCTTTTCCAGTAGAGGATTAGAACTGGTAAAGAGGATAAACTCAAATCAAAAAGGGCAAAACCAACCAGAGTGAAAAGAGGAATCATGGTGATTTCTATGAGTCTTGTATAATATAGAAGGCATTTCTTCTTTCAGGAAAATCTCATAGATCTGATACAAAGCTGGGGCAGTCCATCTCATCCCTTCACACAAATCACTTGAACGTTGCAGGTATCAGGAGCATGGGTGGCCAGCTGATCCCACAGTGCCCCTCTACAGCCCCCAATTAGAGACTACCTGAGAAAGGCAAATGAGACTGTTTCATAAAGGAGCCTCTGGCATATGAAGCAGTGATATGGGAACAGCTGCCAGGCTGTGATGTGGATGAGCAAAAGGGTGGTGCCAGGCAGAGACATCCCTAGCTCAGTCCCCAGTCTCATTCTGGAGAGCTCCCTGAGAGACTTGGAGTGGCCTTAAGCTGCCACCTCACAAAGAGCAGCAGCCCACAACAGGAGGATAGGGCACAGTGAACTTCTGCTGTGGCAGACGAAGACACAGAACAATGTTTTTCACACTCTGAACTGTCAGAACAGCACTTACCAATTGTGGTTGCTTGTGTATGTGCACACAGCGAGGAATGGGAGGGTAGATCTGGACACATTTTTGTATTTTCATTGAATTTGAAATGTTTACTACTGTAAACTGTAACTTGATGTCCAACTTGAGAGCCTCCCAGGATTCTTGTGGAGGTATTTGAGGGTGAGAGGGACTGCATATGGTTAATGATACAGAGAACAAGACCTCTGCAGAGCTTAACATCTTCTCGCCTGTCCCATCATAAAGTCCATCTTGGTGATGGGGACAGTGCTGTCTCATGTTTCCCCAGAAAATATTTTGCATGCAGGTATTTCATGGACTTGACTTTGTACTTAAAGTACAAAGTATAAATGTTACAAAGTATAAAGTACCAAGTATAAATGGAATAGACTGGCTTCCTCAGGGTTGTTGCAAGAAGCGAGCAACCCAAATTTTAGATTTAAAGATGCTTTGCTCCCTCAGGAAACGAAGAATTGATACAGGTGACTCTTGCCGTCACAATAACTGGTAGTGTTTCAATCACTTACATGCTGACAAAAATAAGGTTTGGGAACTCTGTAACCTAGAGGATAGGAAGCAGGCAGTCATTTTTACAGAGCCTGTCCTCATGGAGGTTGGTTGTTAACCTTTGCAAGGTGCCATGTCTCCTCTGTATCAACATGCATTTTTAACAGGCACATCACATTCAACCACCTCAAGTCCCTCTTCTGCTAGGTCATATAGCAGGTTTAATATTTCCACCTCCCTCTGCTGTTATCCTTGGCCTTTCATTCTTTTGTCTCCTTTGCTTTTTCTTTACCTTAGAGACACCCTTGAGCAATCCTGCAGTTTTCCCCAGAGGCCTGCCTTTCCTGCAGTCAAGCCAGAATTTTGGTCTTCCTTTAACTCAGCAGAGTAGTAGGTTTCAGTCACAAAGCTGTGTTCGTCAGTACAAAGCTCCACAGAGAAAACACAACCAAAGTGTTCATTGTACCTTTTCTGTCTTCACTGTAATTTATAGAAGATTTGAGATAGTGCTTGATAACATGACTATCAAAAAAATACTCTGCCAAGTACATACTGAAAATTCACAAACTTTCTCTGTGAAGTAATTTCCTTTGTGGTCCAAATCCAACATGTATGATTTAGGAGACAAACCCTCACCTATGCAACACTTTGCTCTCAAGTATTTCTATGATAGTGTTCACGGTGTGTGTGATTGCCTATGTGTGAGCTGCCTTGCAACACCACAAGAGAAGCAATTGCCAGGTTAAAAAGCTAACACAAGGGAGATGTAGTGCTGCAGGAATCAAAATAATTAATTACAAGAAGTGACAGAGAAATAAGGTGGGTTTTTCCTTTAGATATTAAATACTTCCAGATTTTGTAGATAAAACACAGGTAAAACTCCTCAGGAGACATGTTAGATAGTTGGGTCAAATTTTGGCATCTTCTGTAAAGCAGCATAGGATATTCAAGTTTCAAGGATATTCAAGTTTTATGTTGAATATCCTGAAGTTGTTGTATAAAAAACAATGAAATTTTAGAGTTTTGAGGTGACAGGTCAGCTGAACTGGATGGCCCTAGACGTTTATACTGGTTTCTTCTGTTCTGGCCAATCTGGCATTGCCCTTTGCTTTCCCAGATACTCACCATTTGAGCTAGGAGGGACTGCTGTCCTTTCTCTAAGCTCGCAAGAGGCAGAACTTTCACCCCCCAAAAAGGAAGGAGACACAAACAAGAAGAGGCTGGGCAAGAGCTCATATTCAGTTATTTTCACCTGATCTTGATATTCCAGCAACAAAGGAGAGTTTCTGGAGTGAAAGAAGGAATCTGTAGTCTTTTTTTTAGGGAATCCTAAGGGACTGTTTCTGCCTCTTTGGAGCTTTGAAATCAGCATACCAACTTCAAGCCCAGAGCAATTTTTACTATCTCCTCTGAAGCACTGCTGACAGGGCAAATGCTCTCAGGGGAAGAAGGCTGGATGGTGGTGGAGAGAGAGGATGGGGTGCCATTTCCATTTCTGCAGAGTCCTCTCAGGCTTCAGCTATCTAGTGCACTCTTTTAGCCAAAGTCATCAATTTTGTTTCCTTGGCAGTTGTTATCTGTCATCAACCTCTTCTGTTGGCCATGATTAAATGTGTGGTTCTGAATGAGTGTACCATGCCAACAATCCTGTCCAATTTCAGAGCTGGGAGACATGACAGGAGCCTTGCCAAGAGTGCTGTTTTTCTCAAGTGCTGTTGTTGACCATTTTCAAATCCTTGATCTTTATTCCATGTTGCAATGTCACATCTGCAGCTCTCCACATGCATTACAGTGGCAATACCACCAAAGGTATCAGCTTCTGCCTTGATACAGGACTCTCTGTATTCTCATTTTACTTCAGGGGTAGGCACTCTCACTTTACTCCAGTTGGAGTATGATAAGCAGGACTAGCTGAAAAATGTCACATGTTTTCTTCCAAAGTAATTCTGTGTAGTCCTAGAGTGCAAGTGCAGCAAGACAGAAACTTGACTGTATCAGAACATTAAGGTGGAAAAGTAGCATCTGCTCACCTTGACCACGGGAAGAGCTTCATCCTTTATGTTTCTCTGTCCCTATTCTTCCCATGGAGCACAGCAGCAACAGGCACTGCAAACAAGAGGTATCTGCAGAACAGCAAAGTGGCTCAGCAAACTTGACTAAGCTACTGTGATTGCCCCTATGGATGGAGCAGGTTTGAATGCCTGAGACAAGAGATCAGCTTGGGTAGCCGTTGAACTCTGGTGCTGGATATTTAGACATAGGCATTATCAGACGAGGCTGTAGCTGGCTCCTTCTGTCTTTCATATGAGTTGGAGAGCTACATCAGGACTACTGTTAGCATCACTGCATTGTGGGAAGCTCATCTACCATTTACCAAGCTTCTGCTAGTTACAGTTTTCTTGCACTGTTTTTCCTCATGAGTTCTCTTTGGATCTCCTCCTCCTCTTTGTGTCACTTTTTGTAAATGAGAAGTCTTTGCTCACTTCTGAGTGACCAGATGTGCAGATACATTTTCCTGGTTTGGGGGTGAAGAGATCAAGGCATCTTTCTTAAGCATTTTGGCATGTATGCCTGGAAATTGAATCCAGTCCCTTTCATGTTTAATCATTCATTGCCTGGCAAAAAGGTTTATATAAAAAGTTAGTTGGTGATACAGAACTTAATACTGCAGTCACAGGTTTATACCAATGGTGAGAAGAATACAATAATGCTATTTTTTGCAAACCAGATTGTTAGTTTTGAACTTTCAGAAGTTTTGCTTACGTTGCTCTTGCTTGCACTCTTGAGAGGCTCGTACTATAGGTATAAGTCCAGAAAGCCACACACAGACTTCGGTTTTGTTTTAGGCTCCTAGTGAAAGAAGTTAGTATTAAGAGAAGATCCTACTAAATGCTTACAATGTTGTCACATCATGGGTTTTTTAGATATTTTAAGCAACTAAACCAAGAGAAACAGATTTCAGACTAAAAAGTAAAATGATACTCTGCACCCCATTTCTCTCTTCCTCTCCTACTCCAGCATGATCTCCAAATATTACTCACATTCTTATAACTTTTGAGGACAGATATAATTAGTGAGAAATGGTGGGAAATGTTGACTTTAATCTTTGTTTTAGTCTTTGCCTTATAATGCTATTCTCTTGAACTCCTGGGGGAAATGTGCTCCCAGAAAATTCAGTATAAATAATTTGAGTAATATCATTTGAGATTCCTACTTTTTGACCAACGCTTAGAGTGACAAATGGATTTCCACAGTTCACCTATAAGGTATGGTACCAGAGTGATCTTTCATCCCTGAAAGCTCAGAAGTAATAATATACATTAACACAGAAGGAATATACATATATATATATATATATATATATACACACATATATAGTGTGCATGTATAAATATTGGAGAGAACTCCAATATTCTAAGCATCTTCTTACCCACTATGAAAAGAGAAAGTGGCACCCCTTGTATCCATCTACCAGGCAGTCCAGCTAGAAGAGGGAGATACTCCTCACCTCCTTTTCCTTCAGGATTAATTGAACAGTGAAAGGAAAGTAGCATTTCTTTCCTTTCTTTGCATTGTTTTCTCTGGGAAATTAAAGATCCATGGTAGTGAGACAGATGTAGAGGCATGTAATATCAAAGACAGAAGTGGGAATATTCTACAGATCTGAAAAGATAAATTAATGATTGTGTAATTTCATGATTCATGCTTGTTTTGTTCAGCTGTGAATGTCAGTGAAGATACAGCTTCATTTCACATTTGACCTTCCTCTGCTGCAGATAGAAGTATGCAACCATCTTCTGAAGTCCTAGTCCATAACATGCACTGCTGACTTCTGCCTGCAGGTGGTACATACTGTTCTTAAAATTCATCATCTTTTCTCTTTATTTGGTGGCCAGGGAAAATAAAGATTAAAGCAATGAAAGCTTGGAGAAGAGTAAGGGAGAATGGTCTGGGTCTGAGAAGAAAGGGATCAAAGCTGTTTAGAAGACAAGTGATCAGAGCAGTTCTCTTTAAGGCCATCCTTTCCCACTATATCCTCTCTGGATGGGCCCATCCCCTCTATACAGGTGAGGTGAAAGTCTAATGAGATTATCCTCTTTAGGTCAAATCCCTGCACAGAGACATACATGTAGACTGTATGCAGACCACAGGCAGACTGATGCTGAAATGAAGAGTTCCCAGTGAGATTCCAGAAATTCTTTTGATATCATGTCCAAGTGCCTCAATATCCTATGAAAAACTTTCCCATTATTATTTTTTCAAAGAAAGAAAGAAAGAAAGGAAGGGAAAGCCAGTTTCTTTCTGTCTTTTGCCAAGCACCATTTATTCTAAGACTCTGATTGCTCTTGCCCTGCTTGGGCTCACTTAGGTTCATTTGGGTTCACATTTTTACTTGAAGTACTGTGCTTAAAACTACACACTGCTTCAGTTCACTAGTAGCTTCTTATTTGGAACCATCACTCTCATATGCAAGACAGGCTGGATGATGTTTGTCCAGCACAGCTCAGTTCTTCAGAGGAAAGATAAATAAAGCAGGTACAACAAAGCAGAATAATTATGTTTCTCTGGAAAAAATATGGGCTGGGGAACATAAAGATTACAAAAATCCAATTGCTACAGAAATTAATTGCTCAGATCTGCCATTAATAAGGGGTTATAAAGTTATCTAGTGGATACTTTGCAGACTTCCAAAACATCCTGGAACCCAGAACATCCATTTCTCTTGCAGTCAAATCTTTGGAAATAAGGCAAAGTACATTTGTCCCAAACCAGAACTCAACTCTGCACATCATTTCTCTCCCATCAAAGATTATAGGAGCTTTTCAGAATAACCTGACCATTACTTTTTTTCCCATAAAAAAAAGACTCTTCAGGGTAAGATACAGCATCCTCTTGAATTAGCTCCAATCTGCTCATTGCTCTGTGTTAATTCCTGTTCATTCCTTATATTAGAGGCTAATACACCAAAGAGTGACAAGATTAATTAAAACAGACTGGTAAAGCTGTCTCAGATAGGAGAGCTGCACTAGAATATCCTGAGCCATGTTTCAATAAAGAGCTCTGCAGATTGTGTCAGTGGCAGCTGTCATGGTCAGGAAATTTTCTTGCCTTAGCAGTGCCAGCCTTGTGCAATAGCACTTCCCATAGCTTTATGGATGACAAGTCTCAGCAAGAAGGAAAATGAAGCAATGGTCATTTCTGGTAGTGTTCTGCAGCAATTTGGAAGCTTTCCACTTTCAAGACTTCAGTTCCCAGTATGAAGAAAGAACTGTGGCTGAAAGAGGCATTTCTCACTACTGCCACCTTCACTAATGATGTTTGGGAGACAGAAAGCAGGAGAGGGACATGTCCACTGTGCATTACAAAAGATGGACCTGCAAGGCTTCTGCTGTTTTCTTACTCCATTTTTATAATGTAGTTACATCATGAGATATGTCTTTGAGCAGGTTGCAGAGACACATTAATTGGCGTTTGAAACCTGTAGACTTGTACCAGCATCTCGAAGTGAGTCTTGCTTCCCAGCTGACCTCTAACTTCTGGTGTTTTGCTGCCTTTCCTAACCTCTTCACGAATACTTGTGTCATATAGAAACTGAAGTCTTGCATAGCCAAGACTTCTTTCCCTTTCCAGTAGTCAACTTCTTTCTTGCAATCATTTTGGAGTAAGTCCATTTTGGAGCCAAAGATGGCTCCTGTCTTTGCCTAGGAAAAGAAGTGAACTGTTCTGCCAATCTGAGCATAGATCTCCTCGCACTGTAGTAACCAAAAAAAAAAAAAAAGAGAGAGAGGAATCATCTCAAGCAAACCCTCTTGCATGCCAACTGCAACACTGTCATTTCTGAGTAATCACTGGGGCTTTGAGTGCTCTCTTCATATGCCTCTTATCCAGTAGTACTACCATGACAGACAGTGTTGGAAGAATGTAAATGGTGTCATTCCAGAAGTCATTTCCCATTGTCCTAATAGCCAAAGGTGAAGGTGTGAGATACAGCTGTGTGGCTCTTCATCTCTACTGGGTCTCCTTAGTCTCCTCTCATGAGAATTTCCCTGCTATGCAGGATGAACAAGGCATCTGCCACAATACACTTGCCATCAGACTTCCTAAGCACCAAAGATTCCATTTGTAACAGGTTGTTTGGACAGCCCAAATATAACCCATGTTTTCAGACTGCTAAAATATTCAGTAACAGTTATCAGAAGCACTGAAATTCCAAAGCATCTTTCTTTAGAAAAAATATGGGTGACATTTTCTGCTCATTTTGTTCTTTTCAATACTTTCTTTTATCATATGAGAGATTGAGATCCCTGGGGCTGTTTAGTCTGGAGAAGAGAAGACTGGGAGGGGATCTGATCAATGTCTATAAATATGTGAGGGGTGGGTGTCAAGTGGAGGGGGCCAGGCTCTTTTGGGTGGTTCACAGTGATAAGACAAGGAGCAAAGATTTCAAACTAGAACATAGAAGATTTCACCTCAACATGAGAAATTTCTTTACAGTGAGGGTGACAGAGCACTGGAACAGGCTGCCCAGGGGGTTGTGGAGTCTCCTTCTCTGGAGACATTTCAAACCCACCTGGATGCATTCCTGTGCAGACTACCCTAAGTGATCCTGCTCTGGCAGGGCGGTTGAACCTGATGATCTCTTGAGGTCCCTTCCAACCTCTGATATACTGTGAAACTGTGATACTTCTAGAATGGGAAAACTTTTATCAGCTTTAAGAAGGTGAAAGAGTGCAGAAATGAAACCCCAAACAGTTTGAACATCTGTTTACAAATGCAACCTGCCAAGTGGCACTTGATTCATTGATTACATTCTGTGATGTGATGCATTGATTTCTTAATATGCTCAGTTAGAGTAGCTTACAAGTTTCACTACTGTGTTCATTTTCTGAATCAGTTCTTTTTTAGTACAGCATTTTAGTTCTTGACAAATATTTTTAAAGCACAAATGGATCATCATTGACGTCACACTGTTCATTGATTTTGATTATATCTAACACCCCTTTATACATGCTGTGTATACATACTGTGTTACAGTAGCTTTTCAATTTGGCATTTCTTTGGTTATATTTAGATAATACAGAGTATCTTACATGTCAAGAGAATGAGGACAGATATAAAAAAGGGGAAGCTTATCAATGTATACAAATACCTGAAGGGAGGGTGGAAAGAAAAGCCAAGCTCTTTTCAGTGGTGCCCAGCGACAGGACAAGAGACAAGGACATGACCTGAAATACAGGAAGTTCCCTCTGAACATCAGAAAATACTTCTTCAGTGTGAGGTTGACTGAGCACAGGCTGCCCAGGAAGGTTGTGGAGTCTCAATCCTCGGAGGCATTCAGAAGGCATCTGGACATGGTTCTGGGCAACCAGGTCAAGGTGACCCTGCCTGAACAGGAACGTTGTCCCAGATGACCTCCAGAGTCCATCTTCCCACCTCAAACTTCCTGTGATCCATTGTGATCTATGACTCTATGAAAAAGACATGCTAACATTTATTCAAGGTTTAGAATACTCACTCTAAGTCAAAAGTTTCTGCCACTACAATAAACTATTTGCAGAATCATAGTTTAAAAGCATCTTTTTATTTCAGTGAAGTACAGCTTGGTATTCCCTTGTTTTGCTAAGGAACAATTAGGTACTAACTTCTTGTCAAACACAGAATTTCTGCCCATTTTCTACCTGTGTTGTCTGGATCTTCCTCAGTCACACAGAACAATAATGTATGAAAAGGGCAAACCAATTCTTTGATGAGTCAGCCTGTCCTAGTTCAAAGTCATGAAGCCTGACTTTCTTAGTACTCAGAAGGAATAAAGAGAAGGAGACACAGACACACAGGGTATTCCTGTGACACATGCATCAGTCTTTCCCTTAGTACATTTCTCCTGTGGTTTTTGTGGTATCCAGTATGATACACACCATTCTCATTGCTGAGTGCCTTCATTTCATCTGATGCCTGATGTCTGTCTTTTGTTTATTAGTTGTACTGTTGACACACTCTATAAACTTAAAAGCACAGAATGTATCATGAAAACATAGGTATTACCAACAGTACAACAGTCATTCTGTGTACAGTGGTCAAGAAGCCAAATATCCCCAGTGCTTCTTTGCAACAGCTTTGCTGATGTATCAAAAAGAGGGGGAAAGAGAGTGGAGCTTGGCAGTGTTCCCGAGATGAGTCCTTCACAATCCTTCCTCCAAGAATTATCCCAAGTTCCCTGTACAAAGGAGGAATTCTTCAGCTACAGATGTAGGCTTAATACCTATGTGCATCTGACAAACGTCTCATGTTCAGAAATTGCTATCAGGCCTCTGGGACAAATGTCTTCTGCAAAAATGAGGTCAAAGAAGGAAGTTTGGACAGTCATTTCAGAACTGTATGCTAGCAGAGCTGTGAAGCTACAGTGATATCTGGTGGAAGAGAGGAGAACTGGGACAATCCTGTGAGGTATATTGTTATGGAGAGTTTGAACATCCTGACCTTAGTTTCCCTGGTGGAATGGGAAGTGCCCCCATACTTCCTGCTTAGACAATTAGCATGTTCTTTGGGTAAGGGTACTGATGTATGACAACAGAAGCAAGGCAGAGCAGAGCTGGTTTTGGACCTGATTCTAGTGATTGTGGTTGTAACATTTCTAGGACAATCTATCATTAGTGTTGGTGCTTTAATAAAGCATGGAGCTCAGACTCACAGACCCTGCAGGACTGACTGTTTGCATGGTCAGTGTTTCCCACAATGGTGAGTCTCAGGAAAGTTTGTCATCTTGGACATGATGTCAGACCCAAACCACCCCTTGGCACCTACAGAATCATAGAATGCACTGGGTTGGAAGGGACCCTTGAAGGTCATCTTTTCCAACCCCCCCTACAGTAAGCAGGACCATCTTTAACTAGATCAGGCTGCTCAGGACCTCATCAAGTTTAACCTTTAATGGGATGGGATGGGGCCTCCACAATCTCTCTAGTCATCCTGTTCCAGTATTTCACTACAGTTATTGTAAAGAACTTCCTCCCAATGTCCAACCTAAATCTACCCTGCCACCCATCCTATTGCTACTTGCCCTTCTAAACAGCCCCTCCCCAGCCTCCCTGTAGGCCTTGTTTGGATATTTAAATGCTACTTTAAGATCTCCCTGGAGTCTTCTCTTCTCCAGGCTGAACAACCCTATCTCTCAGCCTGTCTTCATAAGAGATGCTTCAGCCCTCTGATCATCTTCATGGCCCTCCTCTGGACCCACTCCAGCAGGTCCATGTCCTTCCTATGTCCTTCCAAAACTGGACACAGTAGTCCAGATGAGGTCTCACCAGAGCAGAATAGGGTGGCAGAATCACCTCTCTCAACCTGCTGGCCCTGTGAATTGACAGGCAAGCTTCCTGGACAGTGAGTAATCTGTTAGCAGGAGGGAGATACAGAAGGAGTTCTCTTGGAGTCAGCATGTGTCCAGTGAGACTGGCACTGATCTGGAGCTAATGCACTTCCTGTTGAACAGACCTGACTGCTTCTGGGCATCTGCACCCCATATACTCACCACTGTGTTTTCAGTAGTGAAGCATTTTGCTGAAGCTTCTAAATGCTGCAAGTCAAAAGCTGGCACAGAATCTCTTACCTTCTCTATCTCCTCAACGGATTGCCATGTTCCCCATAAGTTCCCTTATCCTGCTCTCACAGTAACCCCAAAGCACTTGATGTCCAAGCGGTGCTGCATGCCTGGTTGAGCAGTGAGATAATGTGCCTTCCTGGATTTCAGAGCACCAGGTATCAGCATAAGATGCTCAGAAAGCACTGGGACTTAGCCAAAGGTAACGAGCCCAGATAGACTCCACCTTAGGGATGTTCATCAGATTACTTAACACAGCTCAGAAACGGCTTGGCTATTTTGCTGACAAACATAGTGCAAAATTGGTGGAAATCAGTAACTATACTAGCTAGCAGGAGTGCTCCAGGCTTACCCAGACAGGCAGTGGTCTTTAGTTACTTGTTTACATTCTGTTTCTTCAGTAATACAATAAATATCAAGTAACTCTTCTGCAACTTGAGATAGGGATCTGTCGCATTTTTCAGTCTTGGCACAAATACTCTTTATTAAAACAAAAATTGGAGGAGGAGGAGAAGGAGTTGAAACCAGAAAAGTTATCATAGATGATTCTTCTCTTAGCATGAAGGGAAATGATAATATCTGTAAATTTGACTTTATTGTAGTTTGTGCAAGTGCCCAGACAGCAGTAGTTCACAGGTTCTTTTTTTCTTCCCGTTGAAGTCTTCTGATTTTCCCCAAAGTGACTAGAAACAAGCAACAGTTTGTTATTCACTTAGTTTACTCTGCTATGCCATACACAGCTTACACTTTACTCTGAATAGTCCCACTCATGTTTTGAAAATTTCTTGGCCTTTTTGTACATTGCAAATCACAGAATCACAGAAAACATCTGGTTGGAAAAGACCTCAAAGATCATTCAGTCCAACGTTTGACCCAGCACTAAAGGGTCAATACTAAACTATGTCCCTAAGTGCCAGGTCCACAGGCTGCTTAAATACCTCCAGGGAAGGTGACTCCACCACTGCCCTGGGCAGACCATTCCAATGTTTGATCACCTTCTCTGTGAAGAAGTATTTCCTAGCAACCAGCCTGAACCTCCCCTGGCGCAGCTTGAAACCATTTCCTCTAGTCCTATTGTTTGCCAAAAAGCAGAAGAGGCTGCCCCCTCCTCGCTCCAATGTCCCTTCAGATAGCTGTAGAGAGCAATGAGGTCTCCCTTCAGCCTCCTCTTCTCCAGACTGAACAACCTCAGCTCCCTCAGATGCTCCTCATAGGCCATGTGCTCCAGGCCCTTTGCAAGCCTTGTTGCCCTTGTCTGAATATGCTCCACAACCTCAATGTCCCTCTTGTAGTGAGGAGCCCAGAACTGAACCCAATACTCAAGGTGTGGCCTCCGCAGTGCTGAGCGCAGGGGGATGATCACCTCCCTGTTCCTGTTGGCCACGGTGTTTCTAATACAAGCCAGGATGCCATTGGCTTTCTTGGCCATCTGAGCACATTGCTGACTCATATTTAGTCAACTGTCAAACAGAACCCCCAGGGCCCTCTCAGAGCTGCAGATTTCCAACAAGACATCCCCAAGTCTGTAGCTTGCCGTGGGGTTCAGAGATCACAGGATCACAGGATGTTGAGGGTTGGAAGGGACCTCCGGACATCATCTAGTCCAACCCCCCTGCCAGAGCAGGACCGTAGAATCTAGCGCAGGTTACACAGGAGTGGGTCTTGAAAGTCTCCAGAGAAGGAGACTCCACAACCTCTCTGGGGGGGTCTGTTCCAGTGCTTTGTAACCCTCACAGTGAAGAAGTTCCTCCTCATACTGAGGTGGAACCTCCTGTGCTGTAGTTTATATCCACTGCCCGTTGTCCTATCACAGGGTGCAAGTGAGCAGAGCCCTCCCTCTTGACACG
Organism: Indicator indicator; assembly: GCF_027791375.1. Lineage (NCBI taxonomy): Eukaryota > Metazoa > Chordata > Aves > Piciformes > Indicatoridae > Indicator > Indicator indicator. Next base: position 34,647,479 of record NC_072015.1, on the reverse strand, counting down.
CAGCTCTCAGATATTTATAAACATTTATTAAATCCCCTCTCACTCTTCTCCAGACTAAAAAGCCTCAGGTCTCTCAGCCTCTCCTCATAAGTCAGTGCTCCAGTCCCTTAATCATCCTTGTAGCCCTCCATTAGACTCTCTCAAGTACATCCCTGTCCCTCTTGAACTGGGAAGCCCAAAACTGGACTCAATATTCCAGGCGAGGTCTCACCAAGGCAGACCTGGGTGGAAGACCTGGCACTTGGCAAATGCAAAAAATAGTTCTTTGTTTAGCTTATGTCCTCTGAGGATTCCATGCCATTTCTAATGAGATCCCAGTGGCTAGAGATCACAGAAGGGGCTCACTTGTGACAGCTACCTGCAAGGTGGGGATGAGCTCCTCTCAGGTGTCGTCTCTCCAGCAGACAGGCCATGTGATTAGCTGACCAGAGTAGGGTGTGTCTCAGCTCACATCTCTTTGCAGATTTTGGTTTACAGTGGGGCTATGTTTGTAATTAGTGATAACGGCTCAGAGAAGTGTGACTGTGAGACCTTGATGCTTGAGATGAAGAAGCTCTGGACAACATGCAGGATGGGAGAAAAAAAATAGAAAAAAAAAAAAGGACATCTTTCTAGGGACTAGATCGTGAAGAGACTTCACCGTTCAGCTGTGGTACCCTTGGATGTGTAATGTCCCAAAAGAGCTGTAGAGGCTCAGGAGGCAGACAGGGGAGTAGGTTGCCAGAATTGCAGTGACTAGGGTGGGCAGTGGACTGGTGACTTGAAGGCAGCTAATGGTTTGAAGCAGTGGTGGCTGCTCCACTGGAGCAGCAACACTGAACCTAAATAGTAATCACCAGTGCACCAGAACACATGGAAGCCAGAATGATAAACTGGAAGCAGAGTGCAGCTACTAGCTGGGGCAGCATGGCTCTCTTACCAACTGTGTAGCGCTTAGAGTCAGGATTGGGTCAGCCAGCAGTGGATAGCCATTTCTCCTGTTAGTTAAGCAGGTTTTCCAAGTTTGTATGTTGTATTTTCTTCTCTTCCCTGGCCTCTCTCCTTAGGTCAGAAAATGTGTACATCTAGATCCCTTTTGTTTAGCTCTTAGCTTGGGAGTGGAAAAAAGTTACTCATGGCTAAGCTCTCAGGGTATAATTTAATCTCCTGGGTCTCTGTACAGTGATTTAATCTGGTGCCATTTAGGAGATTTGTGGCAAAAGCACCTAGAAACTGAACTGGCAGAAACATGACAAGGTACAGGTATGCTTTCTTTGAAAACCAGAAACAAATGTGAATGCCACCAAGAACTGGGAACTTCAGTTATTTTGTGTATACTTTAGTGCTATCTGGGCTGATCAGTCTCCCCAGTCTTTGGTTGTCTTTGTTTTCATTTTCGCATGAACACAATGATGGTGCTTTTAGACTGAGGTATTTCAGGCACTATGTCTTACGCAATTTGCTCTTAAACAGCTGAGACATGGGTGCCTATCTGTCTATGACAAGGATTAGTTTATTGCTTATTTAATAGAGATCTTGAAAACTTGTTTATAACTGTTTACATACAATTTTTTCAACAATTCGGATTGCCTAAGGCTACATCATGTTCCCCATGCTTATGTGCAGCGTATAACCCCCGTGTGGCCTCAGGCAAATGGAGTGGTTAAAAGATTTATGCACTGTGTGGATAAACAAAATCTGGGAGAATTTCCCTGAGGCTTTGCCTGGATTGGCAAAATGGTGTGATTTTAAAACATGATAGTTAGTACCTGGCATTTCTCATATTTGCTGGCTTGATGAGGAAAAACCTGTATGAAAGAACCAGGGTTTTTAAGGAAAGCCCACTTGGATATAGCATGTGCTCACAGTTAGTACAAACTTTTGTTTGACAGTGACTACTATCACTGAAATACATCCTTTTTCCTAATGTAGACATAACCTAAGAAAACAAATACCTTGAAAACTTTCAAGAATTTCCCTGTCTGGGTAATGCAATTAACATGCTGCACTGAGATGGGGATTTGGGGAATTTCTCTTTATGGTGGAATAAACAAAGAGGAGGCTGCCAAAATCTGTGTGTTTGGATCCTGCCCTGACTCTTATTAAGGATTTCCTGGAGCTCAGTATCAATGGGAAAACTTCCACAGGCTGAAAAATATGAGGATTTCACCTGCAATGTGCTTCCCTTGTTCTGATTTTATGTTAATTCCACAAAAGTGCAGAATTGGGAGGGGAAGTAGTCAAAGGATTTGGAAATCTTCCCTCACTTGGCTTTTAAGCAAAGTACAATGGACTATATATAGGCTGTGTGTAATGCTGATTTCCCTAGGAAAGTGATTGATTTTCTTTGAGTATAAACCAGTCCCCCACTGGCTTAGACCAAAACGAAATAAAGATCGTGGCTTGGCTTCCAACACGGGAGAAGAAATAAATTTTAAACCAGCACCATCCGTTACAGCAGGGCAGCACTGGCCTGGGCCTCAGACCACCATGGAAAGTCACCAGCACGACCGGCGCAGGCTCCCAGCCCCTGAGGGAGAAGTGGGTTTCCAGGACGGGATGCTACGCCGACCTCATCCCACCATCCCGTTCCCACTTTGAAGCCATCCTCCGAGGCGAGCTCGGTGAACGTCGCCGGAGGTGTTCTGTTGGGGGCTTCCTCAGCTCCCGACAGCGGGTCTGGGCGGAAGGCGCTACAAACCGCTCTCACGGAGCAGGTTTCCCGCTTGGGAGCCGCCACCACCTGACGCTTCCTGGGAGATCGGCGTGCCCAGGGACATTCCTGTTCCTAGGGGAGGAACTGCCTTCCCTTGGGAAAGCGGCTGCTACCCGACAAGCGGCTTGACGCCGGGCTGCCCCTGGCGGCCCCGGCCCGTGGCCCGCGGCTGCCGCCCTCTGGAGGGAGAGAGCAGGGCCCGGAGCCTCCGGCCTCCGGCCGGCATGTCCCGCTGTCTTGCAGGTGCCCCCCGGACCCCGAGTTTTGCCCTGTGATACCCGCTGCCTGTGAATCAAGTTCATAGGTGGTTACGGCTCCCAAACCCTCGAAAGACATCTAGTCTCCATGGGATGGCAGCTAAACAAGAAGCATTGACTGCCCAGCAATGTTGGTACTTCTGAACCGCAGGCTGAATAATTTTTTTTGTCTATTGAAATGTCCCTTAGCAATCTTTCTCTCTCTCTTTTTTTTTTTTTTATTATTCCTAAGGGGATTCTTCTGCACTCAGATCTTGCTACTTTCCCAAATTCTCATTTATAAACCAAAAAGACTGCTCCCATTAAGATGACTGGTTTAAGAAATCCTCTCTTCCCCATCACTCTACAGCTCACATCAGCACCTTCACTTGTTCAGTTTTAAACAGTGTAACGCATGGGCATGAAGTCCAACAATATTTTGTTCTTGGCTTCCCCTGGGCTACATGGGGAGGTATCATTTCCACCTCTTGCCACCATCCCTCCTTTATATTTCCTCTTAACTCTCTAGAGATGCCTGCCCTGGTGATCCAGAAATTCTGCTTGCTCTAGTGTCTGCTTTTGCCTGTAGGCCTCTGCATGTCAGTTCCAAACAAAGAGTTTTGTGTTTGCATAGAGGTGCTTTTGTCAACTGGCCCATCTCACAGAAAAAGCCAGGCTGTATCACATCTCTGCCTTGCCACATCACTGCTCTTCTGGCAAACTTGGTGCTAACTGCTAATGACAATGATGGCTTGCACATTTCCTTCAAGATTATTCCTGCTACCCATCCCTCTGGAATGTCTCTAGAGGAAGCTTAGGCTAACAACTGCTTTTCAAGTGTTTTTATGCCTGTCAGTTAAGCAGTTTTAACCATTTCTTTTTGTGGTGGTTTGGCCCTGGCTGGGGACCAGATGCCCACAAGAGCTGCTCTATCTCTCCCTTTCTTAGGTGGACAAAGGAGAGGGAAAATATAACAAGAGGCTTGTGGGTCAAGATAGAAACAATTTAATAGGACGAAAAAGAAAAGCAAAGGCCGTGTGTGGAAGCACGAGCAAAGAAAAATATGATTTTCTACTTCCCATTAGCAGATAATGTCTGGACACTTCCTGGGAAACGTGGTTACTTTGGAGGACAAACACCATCAACAAATGCCCCCACACTGCCTTCTTTCACTTAACTTTTATATCTGAACTGATATCATATTGTATGGAATACCTGTTTGATCAGTTTGGGTCAGCTGGCTCCTCCCAAGATCTTGCCCATCCCTTAGCCTACTGTTGTGAGAGGTGGAATGTTGGAAAAGCACAGCCTTAGTGCTGTGTGAGCACTGCTCAGCACTAGCCAAACTAACCATATCTCAGCCAAACCATATAAATTTTTTCATAAATCACATTAGACTGAAGCAAAGAGTTTATCAATATTGTTGTGAACTGCCTAACTTGCTTGGGATAGGAAGGCAAGTTGATTTGCCACGCTTCAAGACCAAGGTCATTCCTGATCAGCAGGTGTTTGTGTTCAGTGAAGATCTGTGAGGCTGGCCTGCAGAAGAGCTGAAGGAGGGAGTCTTATGAAGATGAGATGGTCCTGATTTGTCTCAAACTGATGAAACAGGGCTCAAATAACATAAACACCCAATTCCAAAGCAGCTTTGGAGGGCTGGGGTGCCCAAATGAAGATCTTTGCCTTATTAACTGTAATTGTAATATTAAAGTTGACGACCCTCAACATGCTACTGAGGAAAAATCAAGTACGTGCTAAACTGTGACTATGTTACTCATCGTTCCTTCCAACTCATGCTAGATGTCACAAGCAGAGACAACCTGGACTGTGGTATAAAACCCATGAGAAGGGTTTTTCAGTGTGCTGCCTCTAGCATCATGGGCCAGCACAAGCACCATCACCAGCTTCAGTGGCAGCTGAGACCAGGAGAAAAGACAGAGACAAGGATGGTCGATGAGATATGCTCCTTTTCCTCCACTCAAGGCAGGGACACATTTCTTGGTGAGAATTGCACCTTCAATATATGGCTGAAGTTTTGCTGCATTATGGTTAGAGATACTGTAAAGGCCTGCATCTGCAGCTGTGTCAGATGTTACCCAAGATTTATCAATCCTGAGGCCATCTTTGCTAACATTTCTACTATATTAGAGCCACAACTTTGTTGGATGTTACCCATGATTTATTAATCCTGAGATCATCTTGCAGTCAGTGCATTTATCACCAGCAATCCTAAATCCTAAATTATTTAGCAATCCTAAATCCTAAATTATTTTTACTGCCCATCAGTATCTGACACAGGCTGTCCAGAAACAAAGTGCTAATACTTAGGTTTGAACTTGCTCTACTCAACAGACCTTCAGGATGAAGATTTCAGAGGAACCTGTGACTGTATCAGCATCTTATCAAGCAAAATACAAAGTGGAGAATATATATAACAGGCCTCACAAATAGCACTTTGCCCATAAAATTTAACAGTGCAACTCAGAAAGTTTCTCTGTTCCATGTAGTTGAGCGTTTAGTTTAAAAGGCAGACATAGCACAGTTGTGTGTAAATTAAATGACATTGTTTGAAAACAACTCTTAAAGAATGGAGACTAAAAATCCCATTTAATTAATGCATAACAATAGTTGACGATTTATTGACTTTTCTGTGAATATACAGTTTCTATTAACAATATTTAGATACATTTTCTCAGAAATTCTTAATTATTTATGTTTAGTAATTTATGATTAAACATCTTACAAGAAACAAGGCACTAAAATGTACAGTTAGTCATCCTTATTACATATGCTGTGAGTTGCAGACATATAGTATATTCCCCTCACTTAGACAATTATTGAATTTCTTTCTCCAATGGTACTTTTTGTTGCATTTCACACATCTCAGTTGTTAGGAAGTATACATTTTAGGGCCCTACTTTCTGTCTCCTTTTACTCACTGTTTCTGTAGGAAAAAAAAAAAAACAAATAATTTGCTATGAAAGTTAGCTACACAATAAAGATGAAAACCCCATTCCTCACATTTCTAAGGACCTGGACATACTCTAAGCTCCTTAGAGACTGAAACTATAATGTGGGCATTATTTATCAATTATAAACAACAGTGACCAAAAAAAATATTAAAGGTGCAATTCCAGAAGCTATTTCCATAGCTTTGGTGGTGTTTGAGGCACTGAAATACTAAACCAACAGGAGGTGAGATGACTGAGGCTGACACCATGCTAGGAAAATCAGATTAGCCTAGTGGCTACCATTTGGTTAAAAAGAGTATCTTAAAAAATGTACAGTTTTTAGTGCAGTTTAAAAAGCAAACCCCAGAACCTGTTGCTAATAAAAGGCAAAGACCACAAGAGATACCATCTAATACTCCATTAAAATATTTAGTATCAGAAGGAGTGTACACATTTTCAAGTATCTTATGACAAATAGCCCAGTATTTAAGTGCTAGTTCTGTTTAAGATGCTCACCAACCATAAGCACAAACACAGCACAATGTAATTTTATATATTGCTAAAATACAACAGAATCTAATGTCACATAATAAATAACAACGTAGTGTAAATAAAGAGTGGTTTCCTATTCGACCACTTATGTAAAAATGACAGAGGAGTGCCTAGATTCTCCTTGAGATTCTTAAGCTTTTGTGCTGGCAGTAGTTTAGAAGTCTGATTTTCAGTGCTTCTGCATTTAGACTGCAGTGATCCTGAGCCCCCCCCCAGACCACACATGGAAAGATTACCACTTTCAGAGGTTTTCAGACTATTCTTGCAGTCTCTTTGACCAAAGCAAATCAGGTGCAATTCCACTGCTGGTAGAATATATGTGCAAAAGAGAGGAAGATTCTGCAGGGTAAGAAAAAAAAATGGTGGAGAGAGAACCTTGTGGAACAACCTCAAGCAATACCCTGGATCATTGGAAAATTAAAGGGAAAGTTACTTTGTTCCCTTGGTTCCTATGAACCTGGCTGGTAACACTTCTCAAAACATGCCAACATGATGTGCCATCACGAAATGGTAGGTCAAGCAGAGATGGTGATAATGCATTTGGAAACAAATTACACTTTAAGCATTTTTTACTTTTTTTGAGTATTGTAAAAATATTTGTTAAACTGCATGAATTTTTTTTAATTATTCTTATTCACTTAGCACTATGATCCATTCAAAAGTCACAGGAAGAAAAAATGTTGATGGAAACCATTATGTGATTGCTTTTGATAAGCAAAAACTATTTTTTTTTTCTTTGTAGTACCATAGGTTGGAAATTCCAGATGACCAGGGTAACTGGGGCTCCAGTGCTCCCTGGAAATTGGTGGGATCAGAAAGTGTAACCAGTATGCTCTGTTGAAAATCCAGTCCATGGTTTCTAAAGCCCATTTTGCCCAGAAGTCCTGACTGAAGAAAGTGGATCAGCACCTCTGAAAAACAGGCTCTGTAACTGCCCTGGTGCTGCTGGATGTTAAGGTGGTGGTAAAACAGCATGTACATCTTGGGACTGGTCATTCACAAACACAACCACAAAAAGAAAGATACAAGTAGGGCTATAGTGTCTTGTTCTCTAGGAAGTAGACCAGAATGTCTCTATATTTGAATTTCTGAATAACCAGATTTTTTTTCTGACAGAATTAAAAAAAAAAACAAACTAAACAGGTGTAAAGTATAATTAAACACAAAAGCCCACATATAGATAAAAAAAAAATAGAATGACATTTGATATATTGTTAATTTGGTTGAATTTTTAAATGTATCTAACTGGGGATGAATTAACATAGTTGGCTTTACTGTTCTAATTAAGAATGTGAACTAATTTAATGGAAGTAGCAAAGACTTTGCAAAAAAGAAAGGCAAGATCATACCTATGTGAAATTAACCATACCAGTTAACCAAATCCTAACAGAAAACTGAACACTGGACTGGAGCTGTGTTAATGCTCTTAGTAGTTAAACACTGCCAGGGCATAATTTTCTCTCATGATTTGGAAGATTTTAGTATATAACAATTTTAAAAATCAATTGCTTAGCACCCAGAGGTATTTTAAAAGGTCATCAAAGCAACCCATTGCAGTTACTATGTTCATACTTCTGTTTCATGTCAGGATGTGGGCTTGAGTTTTCTGTGCCATGGAGCTTGAGCCACTCAGGTCCATGCCGTAAGAGAAAGGCTAAAGTTTAAGCGAGCCTTTTCTCATACCTGATTTTCCCTGCCTGGCTCTCTGACAGTGCACTCGTGCTGGATTTACAGAACCAGCATCAGTAGCTCTGGCATTTGAACCAGAATGGGCATTCAGATCTACACTTATATATCAAGCATGTGGCAACATACACAGATATGGACTGGCTTCAGCAGATCTGTGGAAGTATAAACTGGAAGCAAGCAATTAATGTATCAGTCTGCAAGAGGAGTAAAGGAAGGTATGCCATAGAAGAGTGTTGTAATTGGCTGGGACAAAGTACCATTGTGATGGTTTGTTGATTTTATCTCTAAATATGCCACCTTAGTACATCTGTGACACAGTTAGTACTGATAATTGTTCCTGCTGTCCAAAGCTCCTAATTTTTTATATAAATTAATCCAGCACTCCCTATTTGGCAGTTGGAAAAGATGCAGGCATTCAGTGCCAGATGACTTGAGAACATGAGCCCCTTGCCATAGTCCACCTGATGCCACCACATGGCCAAGGGCACCCAAGTAGGAGAATTGCATTCAAGAGGAATAGGACAAAATCACTATGGGAAGTCTTCTTCAGACACTATCAGCCACCAACACAGTGTAACAGAGAAGTCCAGTCTAGTCTCAGAGCCCTCATGTAAGCCAGTAATTGAAAGCAAAACAAGTGCATTTTGGGAATTAGTGTTGCTTTATTTGGCAAGGACTTCTCATTACACTTCATTTTAGATGAAAGTTGGAGTTAAGGCAATGTTTGGATTGAATATTGTTGTTCCTCAAGCAGAGATTGAACCTATTAAGCTAACACTGATAACATCCAGCCTGCCAAAATTTCTGCCCTGGTTTAAATACCAAATCCACCCAATCACCTCCCTTACTTGTATTTTTCAGAGTCTCAGTGTGTGAGAGCATTTGCAAGATCTTTTCCAGATAAACAGAATTTATCCTCTGTGTGTGTCAGTTCAGACTTTGTACGGTCTACAGGCTTGGTATACAGAAGTTGTAAAGCCACAGGGCTTGTTTGGTTTCTGAAGGACGGTTCTGTGGAAACACTTGGGTGTCTAACAGAACAAAATCATCTTTAGCAAAGCTTCAGCAAGTAACAAGTCAAAATTTCAGAACTCCACAATTAAAGAGAAGCAGGATTTTTTACTGCTGCATTATACTGTGATATGGAATGCATGTCCGGAACTTACATAGGGGATTCATCTGGTCCATTTGTACCTTAGTAGATAATTTCAGGGCATAATTCTAAAAGGGAAGGGATTTCTACGTGAGCAAATAATGGACAGAGCTTGGGCAGCTTATATGTCACCTTGTTAGTGTCATATAGATAATAAATTTCTACTAAATTGGTGTATAATGGCAGTTTTAGATTCAGGGGTGTCCAAGAACAGCATCCTATATATGAGAAGAAATATCTGAAAACTTGTGGAATACAATCAATCTCAAGTTCTGCTGAAAACCTACTTCTACTCTCTTGACAACAAATGTGATTAATAAGGTGCTCTAACATTTGGTCAGAAACTGAAGCACACAAGTCTTTTGCTTCTGTACCAAATAACAAGATGAAAACAATGAGTCTAAATCATCATATTTAAAAACTGACACATAAACTAAATAAGGGTGATCTAAAATCTATCTTATTCCTTTTTATTCCTGTTACCTTAGAGTTATTTCCCTAAGCATAAATATTTTACACTACATATATATACATATATATATATATCTCAGTAGTGTAGATTTTTATCTAGTCAGCTCTTCATCAGGAACACAACAGATTGTTTCTGTTATTTTAACTGTTAATTATTTATTCCCTCCCTACTATTTTTCTCCCCTTTTATTTTTGTCCCATGGCTGTTTTGACAGATTTGGAACCTTAGACTCAGATGAATTAGAATATTTGGTGAAAAATACTTCCTGATTCATAAGGAGTTTGACTATCCAGTGAGATTCTTTCACACCCCTTATGAATATAACACTTTTATAGCCCACAGTTATGTGGTGGACAACCTTTTCCTTGATGTACAGCCTATGTTGTTTAGCAGACACCATACTGGACACGTTTCACCTGCCTTCTTATAGTGTGTGTGCTTCCATAGCTTGTGTGCCTGGGTAAGGCAGTCTCAGAAAATTGTCCCACTTCAGTTTAGTAAAGAATGAGGTCTATTAACTCTGGTGGGATTTCTACTTGATGCAGTTACTTTTATAATTGTCAGGCACTTGTTGCTGTGAATGGTACGAGGGGTGTCCAGAGTCAAAAAAGGAAAGAGTAATCAGGGAAGACCATGTGGGGGAACTGTTCAGCATATGTGGCAGTGTTACCTCTTGGGGCAGCTAAGATCTGTCTTTACTCATGACTCACTATAAAAAACATATCAGCACCCTCCACATCCCCCTCTTTTTCTTTCTTTGCAAGTTTTTAATTTGCTCAGTTTTATTAACAGGATGGGTGATGTTGAGGGATGTCTAATCCTTTCATCACCAGAATAGTAAAATGTTCAAAGCCACAGTTAATACTTCTTTATGTTATTGCTCTTGCTTTAGGTCCAGAAATCTGTCCACATTTCTGTGTTCATCTTCTTTACATGTAAGAGAATCAAGATGTTTTATGGAATTCTCTGACAAAAATACTAAGACATGTATAAGAAGCAAAGTCCCTTGTAAATCAGCAGCACAGAAGTTAATCTGTGAAACAGAGAAGTTAATCCTGAAATAGAGATCACTGCTTACCTTTACTGTAAAAATGTACTATTATCCTATTTTTCTAGTTGGTAACAAATTGTTTCCTTTTTAGCAAATGTACAGTTGCCACCCTCTGTAATGTATTTTAAATTGTTTTAACAGTTGCTGAATACTATCCTGTTATCTTTTTACTTGGTTTATTTTATTAGCCTAAATGTATTACTTTTAGTACACATTAATAGTTAATTTGCATGGAAATGTTTTTGAATGTCTAACTAGATACAAAGTTCAGGAAGAGTGATCACATGCTAGTTTACAGTCAGCTGCTTTGAGGAAAAAAAAAACAGAAAAATAATTTTTAAGAAGACAGGTAATTGTGAAAATAACTAAGATGCATCAGTCTTACAGAAACAACTTTGAAAAAGCAGCTCAAAATATGATATCACATGACTACTTGTGAGGAAATTCACTTGCCTGGAAAAACACAACTAAATGTTATTTTAAAATTTATACGTAATTCCTCTATCCCCAAAGTAACAATATATTAGTGTAGTAGTTTATTATTTCAAAGTTATGAGGAAAAAAACCCTGAAGATATGATACTGCATGGAAGTGGGATCATACAGACTGTCACCACACAGATTCAGAATGAAATTTGGAAACATTATAATGTAAGTGAAGAAGAAAGGACACACTGTAAAAGCCACTGTAACTATAAGAGAAAAAAAATCTGCAGATCATTAAAAACCACCTGTGCAATCATGTAAATCCTTGGGCAACTGCTAAAATTTGGTATAGGAGACACACAAAGATAAATGATCATTGAACAAAATTCAGAACAAAGTCCTCAGCTGCAACAGATGTGGTATAACTCAGAAAAGGAGAGCCCTGAGCCACCCTTCCTTTCTGTAGTCACAGGCCTGCAAAAGGACTATTTCAATCCTGTGGTCTGAGTGCCAACCTTAGCATAGCAGCTACACCTGCTCTGGAAGGACTCCTTCTCTGAGCAATGGCTGGCCAGGAGGCTTGTGTCTCTTGGCCCTGGCTAAACACATCTCTGCAGTTCAGGAAGGAGCATCACAGAGAGGATTTGTGGCAAGCAGCAAGATCCCTTGCTCATGTGATGGATCAGGCTGGAGGTCAAAGGAAGCAGTATAATAGATTGTAGGATGGATTACTTCTTTGTCCAGGTAAAAGCCTCAATCTGAGGAAATAGCCATGAAAATCTTCCACTGAGGCTCTTCCACTATCTAGAAAGAAGGAACTTTTGTTGTCAGGAAACCGCAAACCTAACCTCTGCAGACCCTGAGGATTTACGAAGAATCAGTATCACACAACTTTAGCATCCTGCATTAGCTCTAGTCATAGACTGGTCCTCCAAGAATTACATGGAGCTGAAATGGAGAAAGTGCTCTTCTCTATACAGCCCTTTCTCTATCCTAACTTTACTTCAAAATCCTCTATTTCCTAGCCTGTGCACAGAATCCAGAATCTAAGGGCATAGAAAAGGCTAACTAAACATGCTTTCTGTGCAAGGAGAAGATGACAACTGGGGAGCACCCATTTCATGTTCAAGTATTCTGATGCAGGCAATCTGGGCAGGAGAAAGGAAAGAGCAAAACAATAGCTCTGGATTAAATACCCTGGTTTAAAAAAAAAAAATAAATGGGCGGTGGCAGGAAACATAGGCATAGGGAAGCAACACAAGAGGGAAAAAAAAAATCAACAAACATATTATAGCAGATAAGTTAGATGATCTCCAAGGAGACAGCACTGGAGCCAGGCTTGTGTCATTTGGAGAACATAAGCGAATTCAGCACACCTTGCCTAGAAGTTCATGGTTTCTTTTTGTAAGAACATAGAGGCTGAGAACAATGGCCACTATATGTCAGGTATGCATTTTTTCTTAGAGAGTTAAGCAGAGATCAGTTTGTCTGGTGTATCTTTTGAGTTCGTTCCTGCCAACAGACATGTTCTTCTTCTAAAAGTACTGCTGTGTATTATCTATGGAAAAACCTCGGGAAAATATCTATATTGCTTGGCCAAATGGTTAACAGAAAAACACAATTATGTGAAAGTATTTGAGTGATGTAAGCTTGAAAAAAGAGAGATGAAGCAATGGACACACTGAGATGGTTATATTGCATATAAGAAAAGTTAAACAGAAGATAAGCTCTAATACTAGAGAAAGTAATTGCAAAACCAAGAGAAATCGTAAAAGCAACATTGCTCAAGTCAAACTCTAGCACACACATCACATTATAAAGCCTTTAGATGGAGAAGACAAAGCGTGGCAAGGAGATATATTACTTAATTTTTTACATTTTTCTGTCCATCTCTCAACCTTATAGAAATCAACAGTCAACCACAGATGGGAAAGCAAAAGCCTGCGTCACCAGTAGCCATCTATTACCTGCATCACATCTTGTATCATTTGTGTTAGGTGTGTTGTTCCCTTTCTTCTTCTATGTGTGTAATGATTATTCTTTATTTCTTTCACACATTCATCTCAGATCTAATTTTTCTCAGTGATATCTTTTTTAAATAGAAGCTGTATTAAAAAGAGCCTGATATTCAGCCTAAGAACTTTTGTTCTCAGAGTAAGAACATACACCAAAAGACAAGGCATTGCCCACTTAGCACAGTCTGAAAACATGCACATTTAAAATCCTTTTTTCAATATAAAAACAAAACAAACTTTCACAAGCAAAGGTATAACGTTTAAGAGTCAAAACTACCCTTAGCTCACATTTCATGAGATTCTCCCTGGATTATTTCATACCTTCTCACAGGGCTATCTCGATCTGGGTTGTCTCTCTCCTCTTGCTCTCTTCACAGTGCTGAAATTGTCTCCATTCATCACCTTTTGACACATTAATGGTTTCAATTTCATAGTCTCAAATTACTTTCACTTAGAAGCAGTGTGGAAGGAATCTCATCATTGGTTAAGACAAATGTCTTTTCTATTCTTTTTTCTGGATGGTGCCTGAACAATTGTCATAACCACTCAAATAACTGACTCATCTTCCAGACCACAAACTGCAACCTCAGAACAAAAAGGTCCTCATTCCTGTTTACTTCTTTCTTTTGCCTCTACTGTTATTATACCTTCCAGCAGTGTTTCCATTCAGCAGAAAAGAAAAAAAGCATCCATAATAATATCCTTCTTTCGAAGTCCTGTGTTTCCTTCATACAGCCAATTTCTAAGAAAACTGAATTTGCTGTCAAAATTATCTGTCTTCAGATTTCATACTTGGCCTATTTTTTTGACCTTGCAGCAGCTCTGTAATTTTTTTTTCTCTATCATATGAAATAAGTTGTAATAAATCACTCCCACTGCACTTGCTAGTGTTAGCACGTTGAAAGGAGCAATGCATGTACCACAACGTTAACCACAGTGAGCTCTGTGGCTGATAACAGCAGTACTTGTAGAGACGAATCACTAGCAGTGAAAGCAGTTTAAAAGAAACAAACACAGCAACAACAAAAAAACAAACCAAACCAACAAAAACCCTGAAACAAACCAAAAAAAACTCACTCCACACACAAAAAAAAACATCCAGGAAAGAGATTTAACTGAGAATATATGTTTTGTTACATACTCTAATGTGAATATGCTGTTCATTGTATGGATTTGCCCTCACAAATCATGACCTGAAAATACTTTATTGAATAATTGTATACTCATTTTTTTCAATGAAAATTCATAGTATTGTTAGTTTTTCTCACTGCTTCCAACAACAGTTGTACATCTTTCCATAAGACAGCTTTTCACATATCAGAAATTCTCATGAATCTTTGCAGAGTTCTGTATTTCATGTTTTCTTAACCCTTGCACTAAGCAATTGCTTGGGGAAATATTATCTTTATTTGTGCTTTCCTAACATCTACTGTTCTGGACCCCCAAACTCTGGGGACCTTCAGGTGAATGCTTTCATACAAATCATGTCAATCACCCCTCACTGACAGCAAAGGCAAGAAACACATCACCATAACACAGGACAGAACTAAAAGAACAATGCTCCAAGACAGGAACAATTCCCTGGAACTGCTTCCCACCCTATGTGAAGGAAAAGAGGGCAAGTCTTGATCTTTTCTTCTAGCTAGGGAGATGCTGAAATGCACGAGCTAGCTGCTACATAATCAAGTATTGCATAAGGAAAAGGAAGGAGAATTTGTCAACGGACTTGCTGGTTCACTATATTGTAACAGCTTTGTGAATTATTGAAAAGCTCTTCCCCTCATAATGATGCTAGGTGGAACAGCACATGGCACTGGCAGCAGCAGGTGACCCTCTTATTTTGATATTGTGCTTAAATAAAAAATGGGCCTGGACACAATGGCTTTAGAGGAAGAAGTCACCTTCTTTCCACCTTCTTAAGGGTCAAGGCTCAAACAACTAAAGGGCCAGTCCACAACCACTCCCTCAGTCAGTCAGCCAGCTGGAAAATATTACTGTTCTTCATAAGCAAAGGGCTCTGGTAGTACAATGGTCCTTTTGCTAATTCATTTTCACATTGTCTATGAAGAACTAGTTATGAACTATATTAATTAGAAGCAAGGTTTTTTTCCTAAGCCCCAGTAGAACAATTCAACCAATTACCTGTCAATCTGCTTTTGTTTCAATAGCAGAGAGCAACTCCAACCCTTGCCTTCATTTGGGAATGGCAATACAAAGAGAGAGAAATCAAAATGAACACTGTAAACTGATGTTTAAAGCTCATTTCTTAAGAACACCCAATGTAAGAATACCTGGAGTACCTCAACTTTCAAAAGGATGTTAGGGGTATCCTGAGAGGGGATGATATGTTCACATTTGAGAACCCTGTATATGTTTGAGAGTTAAATCAGAAGTACATACAAATACCATTTTCCCCTGGGTGGACTCTACTACTGTTTCCCTAAACATTAAAAATCGAGGTGTATTCACTATCAGCCAGGCACCTATACCGTCACTGTACATTCACATTAAAAAACCCTCTTTCCAGTGCATGTTACTCATAAATGTGCTCAGACTGACTCACTGCCCTTTTATGTTCTAAGGTGAATTAGGAAAGGGTCTGTTAAAGGATGATACAGGCCATTCTTTCGTGATGGTCTGCAGTTTCCTCTCCCAATACATTTTCTTTTTATTTAGCACTTCCATTTTTATCCTGTGTTCTTCTTCAGCCATCTCACATTCTCTTTCTATTTGCTGTATTTTTGCCACATGAACTTCATTCATTTGGATTAATTGGAGTTGCAAAATTGACATTTGCTGATGATGTTCCTCCTCATGCATCTTTTTCAGAGCACTTTCCTGAGATGCTTTACTCCTGTAGTTCTTATCTGCTGCTATTCTCACATCGGAACATGAAGGCTCAGGTTGGGATGTACCTTCACATACTGGGAAATGTACCAGCTCTTTCTCTTCATCACAAAGTTCTCTATTTGAGACTACAAATGGCTCTGCAAAACAAAAGAGGAAAAAGCATTATACTATTCTCTTCTTTCTCCCTCAAGTGACATGAATTTGTGATAATATCGTTACTGCGGCATATATGTAAATATTGTGGTTCTGTAAAATATGTAATACACTTGTTATAGAATACTAAGGTCTTGAACTGAACCTCTGTGGGCACTTGATAGACCTCCATGGCTAGAAGAGGAGCTCAGAATACTATGCAAACAGACATTTAGAAGTGGGCATCTAAGTTTAGGTGACTGAGTCTGGAGCTGAACCTTAATGCAGCTGTTTAAGACTTGTAATATTTTTTGAAAGATGTGTCAAGTGAAGAGCTGTATCAACATGAATACCAAGGACTGAGAGCATACTTGGATGATTACTTATTTCTTCCTGATTGCTACTGTACTTGTTGTAAACACAGTGGTGTATATTTTCAGGAAAAAACTGCAGTATTCTAACTTTGAGAACGTTCTATCAGCTCTTCTGAAATAAGAGAAACTACTTATGGAATAGAAGTTACCACTGCACGTAAGGGCCTCAAAATAGATCTCTTTACAAATCATGATGACTACTTATGGTAAATACAATCATGAAAGAAACATCACAATAATGTTATCCAACAATGTAGTTACTGTTGTCTTTTCAGCTTGGACAGTCTCCTATGTGTGAACCTGACATAATAGTTTTCAAGAAATCACTATAGCCACTCTCCCTTCTGCTTTTGTATTATTTCTTCTGTGCAGGCTTCCCAAGGAAAGAAGAATGTACTGCTGAACATTTTCAGAACGCCACTTTCCAGGACTGTAGTGTGAAATACAACTCTATGCACTCTTCTTAGTTCTTGAAAACAAAGGAGGAAACACCTATAAGGAATTCTTGCAGCAGAGAATTGTGCATCAATTTGCTGCTAGAGAATTTCCTTTTTTTTTTTCTTTTAAATTATCAGACAATCTTTTCCCAGAAAAATGATACTTTATAAAGGATCAAAATATCATCGGGACTGTTCTCTGGAAAGCCAGCATGATAGCACCTGTGATACTTGCCACAAAGTAGCAGGTATGTTGAAAACTGATGAAAAAAAATTTAATAAAACCCCCATTGAACTCCTGGGGGTCTAGGGTCTTGTAATATCTTAGCTCTGAAATTACTTTTCTATAACCAACAGCCACAGCTAAGTGGAGAGATTTAGACTGCTGAAAGAGAATCACTGGCAAAATCACATACAAAACAGTACTCCTTGCATCGTTACAGTAAGTTATACCTTGACTAGAAGCATCAGGCTGATATTCAGAGTCTTCTTCTGGTGGGCTCTGCAAAAAGTACATTTGCTCAGGCATTATGCTGGCAATCTTCTCTTTCCCTATGATGTGAGTATTTATAAGTGGACTAATACTTCTTTTTACCTTCTCCCGCCTCTCATGTGCCATTATCTTTTTTGTCCGTGCCTTGATATTTTCCCAGCATTTCTTTAACTGTTTGAAGTCTCTCAGCGATACGCTGGGCTGTGAATTATACTCATGAGCTAGAGCTTGCCAGGTACGTTGTTTCAGAGCAATAGTTCTTGCATCGCTTTTTTTACACTCAAGCACGTATTTGTATTTTTCAACTAATGCAAGCAGCACACTCTTCTCCACTTCTGAGAAGTATTTAGCAGGCTTTATTATTTCGTTTTGCATTTTCTATGGATTCTCCAAGAAGCCCCAAATTCCTATGAAAATAATATTGAAAGTGAAAAAAACAAACAACAAAACACAAACAAATTAGAACTGGTTTCAGGATCAGGAAACTGTTTCAGCAACTAACTCCTAAGCACAGCTTCTGATCCTAACACACTTAATTTTCTAGGGTACATAATAAAACATTTAGGTAAGATACAGTGTAATTACATGCCATTTTCTATTGTCACTTTAGTGGCTACACAGTTATAGAAATATACCATAATGAGAAGCTTCTTGTCTTTGTTACAATTTTTCTTGATACAAAACAGTCCATATTGAATTTCAGCAGTGACTGTTTTTAATACCTTGTTTTCCGCTTCATGACACTTTTTTTACACATGGAGAGCTTTCAAAACCCTGAACTATGGAACAAGATCTGAAATCCAACCCTTGATAGCAGCAGGTTTGGTTTTCTTTTGGTACACAGAAGACCTCCTTCTGCCCTTGCTGACTATGTATAACTAATTTCTCCCCTCTCTCCATAGTATTTGGAAGACGTGTAAGAAATGACAGTAAGAAGTTCTGTTAGTTTGTTTCTCCCCGTGTTCAGCCCTCCTTGACAGACATCCAGCAGGCAGTAGGATCCTGACTAGCACTGCCAACACTGAAAAGAGGTGAAAGTTACAAGAAAATGAATTAAGTATGAAAACTAACTGAAGGTACAGGTCCTTTGCCTGACTGTATGTGTGCACTCTGCTTGACACTTGCACTGCTGGTTGCTCTCAGAAGCAAGGGACCAGGCTGAAGAGTTTGGCCTCACTCAGTAAGGCTACTGCACTGTACTTAGAGGATGTTAACGACTGCCTCTCTTCTCAAGACTAGGGTTCAAGTAGTCAAAAGGAAAAGGGTAGCTGATAAAAGGAACTCTTAGCCATTAAAAATATTAGTAAACTAGTGATCTTCCAATTATTAACAAATGACTGTGCTTCAAAATATATTTTTTCTTTTGTCTTTCCACGCTTCCTTCCCCATTCCTTCTCACAACACTGTGTAGCCCCAATTACTTTAAATTTTGGGCAGAAACTTCTGGATAATTAAGTAGAAAAAGGGGGAGCAGTGCTATCTTAGCTCATATTTTTTCTAGTTTTAATCATAAAACTCAGAGATGAAACATATATAATAATTGGTTCATATTCCGAACAGTCTAGGGCTCTCCCAAAATGAACTTACTAGTATTTTGCCCATTGTTTCCACTACTTCCCTCATAACATTACTTGAAGATGCAATAGATATCACTATCAGATTTCCTCTTTTAAGTATTTTTTTCCTTAACTCAACTGCACTAGCACTTCCTCCTCGTAATTCCTTTCCTCCAAGTGTCTTAATACTTACAATTGTTACCTCTTTCAGAGAGGGAAGCTACTTACATTTACAGAGAAAGTTAACAGACAAGCTAATATCAGAAAGAGAAACTAACTCTGACAGAACAACAGGAGCTTTCTTAAGTAGCTCAGAAAAGACAGCAAACCCCAGCAAGATAGAGAGTAGTCAAAGAATAGAGGAGACAGAAGAACAAATTCTAGAATAGCAAAACTGGAACAAAGCGCAGAAAAAGAAGTAGTAGTCTAAGTGATGTATGTTGTCAATAGCAGTTGGTTAGTTGTACCCCTACTGAAAAAGACAATACACTCAGTTTGTACTTTCTGTCAACTGCTCAACTGGGTAATCATTGGGCAAGTGCTGACTGGACAGCTGGCAGCGGTTGCTGGATACTTCTCCTCTCTTTTACCAAGTGCTGGTGTTATGACGACACAGGAGTGCTGGAGTTTTTTCAGAAGATAGGATTCAGGAGACAGGGAAAGATGCATAGGAAACCAGTTCTGCTGCTCACAGAACAGCTCATTTATTTTGAAAAAAAAAGAAACATGTGGAAGAAGAGAGATGGGTGGCTGAGCATAAGGAATGATACCCTTATCCAGCATTTTTTTCCATCACACTATATCAAGTTATTTATTACTCTCTGTGAAAACTTACGTCACCTCATGTGTTGGTGACAGGAATTCTTGAAACACCTATAAACCCACAGAACAAACTAAGTGAATGTACACAAACTTGAAAGTATCATATAGCAATCATTATAATGGCTAGATATAATAGACAGAAGAGAACATCTGCTTCAGAAGCTGCTTAAATGAAAAACTAAATGAAAAAAAAAGGCAAAAAGTCAAGAAATGGACATCCTAACAAAAGATACTAAAAACTGGTAGCTTTGGTACATGAAACAACTCTCAAAATATGTAAAATAAAGAGATCTATAATGAAACAGGTTCTATCTACTCATCAGTTTCACTTTACATACTTATTGAACCATTCCAAACCACCCAGCTGCTTTGGGCAGCTGCTGAAATGAAATTCTTGGGACTAAATATTGATGCTTCAATCTGTCTTTGCCTCCATTTCACTGAGGAAGAGGATGAAAAGCAGTCGCACCAGCAAGTCATAAGGTCCAGTAGCTTATGCCCCTGAAAAACAATGGATCAGAGACTCTTGTATGATGAGAAATGTCTGATTCTACTTTCATTGATGCATGTAAATCTTATTTATAGCTTTGAAAAGGTGTGGCAATCTCAGAGGAAGAGTCATGACATGTTTGTCTGTAGAAAATCCCTTTACATAGACAAACAATGGATTTTCAAGAATTTTGGAGACTAAGTTCAAAAAGTTAAAACAATGATACTGGGACTTCTAGATTCCAAGTACTAAATACTTAGCTACCCAGACTGGCAGAGATCAACTGATATCAGGAAATATTTAAAACGTTTCCAAATATGACTTCATATATATTAATAACCTGTGTATTAGGAAAAAAGCTCATCTTTTATGGATGGAGCCACAGCAAACCCTTAAGTATCACTTTCACATTGCACCATCATTTATTACTATTATTTTTACTGTGGTAGCATCTGAGGTCCCCAGTCATAAGCTCAAATCCTGTACATTTAAGAAGGGAAATGTAGGTCCTTGTCTGAGGAGAATATAATGTATTAGTCTTCCCTTCCCCAATACACATTCCTAACTATTTTTTCCAAAATACACACTGCACTTCTGTCCTTTCTATTTTTTCCAAAATACACACTGCACTTCTGTCCTTTCTATGAAAGAGCCAGGATTATGATCTAGGATGCATAAAAGAACTCAAGAACTGGTAAAAGCAATTTAACACATTTACTAAACACAGAAGAAAGGAGCTCTTGGGGATTCTTTTCCACCTCTTACTTGCTTAACCTCCTTGCTTCAATATATTAAAGCCCATTTTCAATTAGATGAACAAAAAACACTCTGAGATGTCAGAGAACTTAGAATCCTAGGAAGTTTCATCAAAACACCATTCCCCTCTTTTTCAACTTCTGGCAGCCCACTGGCTCCTCTGCATAATATGAGAAAGGGCTCTGAAAAGCCCAAACAATTTCCATTTCAAGAAGATTGTTCCAGGGCATATGCCCAAGATATAATTCAGCATGTAGGAATCAATGCTGAAATGGAAGTAGTTTTCTGTGTGTTGCTCTTACAATAAACAGGGTTGATTTGGGAATGTGTAGGCACATGAGGACAGTTGCACAGAAAATTCTAAGAAACAAAGAACAGAAAGCTTCTCCCACTCTTACAGGTGCCCAGGCTCTAAGACGTGCAGTAAGGAAGTGATCTATCTTAAATATCTTCTCCTGGCATGGCTCAATTCACTGCTTGCCTTAAAACAAGTAACTGTCCCAATTACTTGTGCTCTCACACAAACTGTTACTGGTTTACAATAACAACTAATTTTTACTTTGAAATGTGTGGCATTCTTCTTTTAAAGACTGTAAGACATGAGTATCTTGAAATAAAATTATACAAGTGAGGCAGTGCACATATGTTCATAAATATGTATGTATGTATTGCTTTGCTTGCACACACCTAAACATACATTCAAACTCCAACCAGTTGCAAAGGAATCCATTAAAAATAATCACTTCAGGTTGGCATGTGTGATCATTTTTAGTCTCTTGAATATTTTTATTTAGACACAAGAAAATGCAAAGAGAAAGTTATCGTGGAAGGCTTAATCCCAATATTAAGGTTACACTAACCAAACCCAACGAAAACAGTTTGCTAGCAAACTGGTCACTTATGGTATGAAAATGGAATTAATTTACCAATGCCAACAGGATTATTACCAGAAACAGTTAAGGACTGGGAAAAAAAAATATTTATCCAACTTAAATTGCAGATGAAGCTTTAAGCGTAGTCAGTAATTAAAAGCATTGAAAATCAATAACTCTGTCCTTTCCAGCCAGTGTTTGAGGGTGAAAGAAAGGCATGGAAATGCAATGACCCAGACTAGTCACAACAACAGGTTTGTATTTCATTCGAATGACAGAACCAGCAATAAACAGTGTCCTTGTTCCTCAAATGTTAGGTTTTCCTCACAGAGCTTCCATCCGTGTTCCAGGCCTGACCCTGTCTACCTTGAGACTTGAAATCACTAGGTAATTAGGTGACTATTACAAATATGAACAAGATCTATATGAAAATCGTGTTACACTGAATCAGATTTAAAAAAAAACTCTTTGGGTACCTTTGCCCCCTCCCCTGTTTTAATACAAATTAATGGTTATCATGGATCATCCGGCAAATTAACAAAATAATATATTCGTGAAAATTCACAGTACTCTGCCTAAATTTCTCCTGGCAATTTTTTATATATGTATATATATACACTTACATAAGCATATTTTTAAAGAAGAACTATAATATTACGTTTGACATATACACGAACACAAATATATTTTAAGCGGGTCATCCCGCTACTTATAGAGGACATCCAAACCAGTTTGTGCAAAGAAAGGTAATGGACGCAGGTTGTTATTTCGAATGATTGTCTGATATTAATCAAAAATAGGCATAAACAGGAATCCTACCAGACTCTCCTGCACCCGAACTTCTCAAACATTAACTCGAGCTTGTTTTTATTTCCTCGCTAGCTCCTCTTCTGCTTGAACGAGAAAGGAGAGGAGGTCCCGGCTCGACAAAGAAGACCGCTCCACCCAGGGCGGGCATGCAGGCTGAGGCGCGGATTCAGGGACATCTGCCGCGGCAGAGGAACGGCAAACGGTCACGCTGTCACCCAGCGCCCGCGGGGACCGCGCTCTGCGGTGTCGGCGGGCACAACCCCACCCTGCAGCCCCCCGGTTTCTCCCTTCTCGTAACAAAGCGCCGTCGAAAGCTGCCGACGGCTCCCCTCCCTTCTCCTCCTCCCCCCCGCGCTGGGCAGCCGGGCCTGCCTCCCTCTCACCTCCTCGCCGGCAGGTCGCCGCCACTCCTCAGCTCCCCGCAAAGCCCGCACTGGATTTCCGCCTCTCCAGAGCACAGGCGGCGAGGCGCCAGCTTCTCCCACGGGAGGCCAGCTGGCGGTGCCCGACACGCTCAGGGTAGAACCGTTCCGGGGGACCCTGAGCCTTCAGGTGCGTTGCGGGGAGTGTGTTCTGGGGAGCGATGTGCAAATACACACCGACCGCCAGGAAGAAAGCAGGCAGCCCCTCTACACCCGACGCCGGCCCGCAGGCGGAGCTCCGGAGCCGCACGTCACCGGCACGGCACTCCGCTTCTTCTTTCCGCGTCCCCGGTACGGAGCAGGGCGTAGATCTCCGTTCTCTGCCGCCGGTCCCCGTGCGGCTGCAGAAGACGCCACCTCGGGCTTTACCTCCGACAGTGCTTGACAGCGCCACGCGCCTGTGCGGTAGCGCCCCCAGCGGTGGCTAGGGGAGGCGGGCCGGGGGTGCCGCTCCGGTCCTCCGCCGAACCCTGTCTCCTCCCGCCGGCTCGGAGCTTTGGCTTCTTGCTACTCTGTCGTCTCTACTCTACCGGCCGAGTTCCCGCAACCCTTCCGCGCTTAGCGTGACGTAGTTCCTGCCCGCCCGGTGCGCCTCGGGCCCTGCCGCCGGCCGCATCTGGTAGTGTAACGGCAGCCGCGCGCAAGCCGCGGGCGGGGGGCGTGTGCTGTATGACCCTCCGTCCCCTCCCCTCCGCGGTGGCCTGAGGGGCTGCGAGGAGCTAAGAGCTGCGGCCGTAGAGAGGAGCTGATGTGGCAGCTGAGGGTATGGGTGGCTGCTGGGTTCCAGCGCCCTCGGCTTCTCCGGGTGCTGCCTGCTCCTGGGCCGGCGTTAATTCGGGTGCAGCGGCTCTGCGAGGTTTCTCCGGTTCCTGGGAGCAGGTGTCCGTCCGCTCGCCGGCAGAGTTGGAAGTGTTGGCAAGGCCATCCTCCCGCGGCGTGCTGGGTCAGCTCCGCGGCGACCCGGGGCTTATCTCGCTCTCTCGATGCCTCTGTTCGCGTGGCGTTTGCTGCTTCGGCCCCTTCCTCACCGCTGCGGTCCGCGTGGGTGCGCATTTTCCTTCTCAAGCCCCCGCCGTGTTGGTGTTGCAGAGGCGTAGTGTGGGCTCTACTCGCCGGGCTGTGACTGCTGGCTGTCATCTGTCCCAGCCCATGTATGCTCAGTCCCGGGAAAAAAAAAGGGAGAAGCTTGAAATAGTTGGTTACTTTTGTGTCTGAGTATGCGTAATCCTGTGATGGCTTTGCGTTAACTGAGGAAAGCTCTTGGAGGAGAAATGTGTTGGGCTGTTTTGTTTATTTGTTTCACGCTGTGGTTTTGCTCTTAATAGTATGATCGTTTGCCTGGTGGTTTAAAGGTCGAATGTAACTGAAGTTTATACACAAATTAAAACTGGAATATATGTGACCCTTAAATAGGTGGAATGAGAACATAAATGATTTTGTGAATCTAAAACAATAGCTTGCATTCTTTTTCTGGTTTTGGTAGTGTTTCCTTATCATCTAAAGATGAAATATGGACCCTGAAGCTAAGGAAAAGAAGCAAGTAAACCGTTTCTACTGCAATGTGAGTATTCCTTACAGAAAATTGTAACACAAAATAATTGCGGTAGAAAAAAGTTGGACTAAAGCAAGCATGACTTTTTTTTTTTCTTTCTCTTGAGCAAAATTTGTAAATAACTCTGGAGCTGAACTTACTTGACTGTCATGTGTCAAGAATGAACTTATTAAAACGAATAAATATGTTTCTAAACAAAGACAGTCTTTTAAAGTGGAAGATTAAGCTGCAGCTTGTGTTCAGGAATAAAGAAAAAACCACTGCAACCAAACAACAACAAAAAAACTAACCTGAAAAAACCCACAACCAAACCAACAACCCCAAACAACCTGATTTATCTAGTTTATTGCTGTTGGCTTAAGCATCTTGGGTCTTTTAGAGGAGAAAATGCTGGGACTGCATTTGGTCATTCATATGCATTTTCATGCAGTGAGCTTCTGTTCTGAACTATCCCATGCATAAACTGGCTGTAACTGGAAAACTTCATGTGCATGTAAGCCAGGCCCTAAACTGGTCAAAGTAAGCATGTTAGTTTGGGTGCAGCACTGAGGAAAACTGGCTCCTCCTAGATGTGCGAGCTTGTTACAATTGTGCCATGCCTCTCTTTCAGACTTGGTTGGGAAGATCTTGGATTTGTCTTCACTTACCCACACAAAAATGTGCTCTGAGATAGCTGTAGGGTTCTGGAGACACCTAAAATGTGATGTGATGATGGAGCCCTCAATACAGGAAGGACGTGGACCTGATGGAACGGGTCTAGAGGAGAAGCCATGAAAATGATAGGGGATCGGAGCACCTGTGCTAGGAGGACAGGCTGAGGGAGCTGGCATTGTTCAGCCTGGAGAAGAAGAGGCTCCAGGGAGACCTAATAGCGGCCTTCCAGTACCTGAAGGGGGGGCCTACAAGAAGGATGGAGACTGTTTACAAAGGCCTGTAGTGACAGGATGAGGGGCAGTGGTTTCAAACTAGAGAAGAGTAGATGTAGATTGGATGTTAGGAATAAGTTCTTTACCATGAAGGTAGTGGAACATTGGAACAGGTTGCCTGGGGAGGTGGTTGGGGCCCCATACCTAGAGGTATTCAAGGTGAGGCTTGACAGGGCTCTGGGCAGCCTGATCTAGTTGAGGATGCCTCTGCTGACTGCAGAGGGGGTTGGACTAGATGACCTTTGGAGGTCCCTTCCAACTCAGACCATTCTATGATTCTCTTACTCTGTGATTTATTTTTATTATGCTGTATTTGATGGTGGGGGAAGGGGGGTCTTGGGGCCTCATTAAGGAGAAGTTATAGAGGCTGCTTTAGTTTGTCATTTGAAGAGTAATACTTTTGTAGAGTTTAGCCATACTGTGAGTTCAAGAGCAGATTTGTTTTGGTTTGATATATGGTATTTTTTTCTGTTGGTTTGTGTGCAGGGCTAGAAATACCTATTCTCTTTAACCTAGATTTGCAAATTCTGGTGTGCTTTTGCATTAAGCTTGGAGACTCGCTTCCTTGGATTCAAACACAAGATGGTAAGATGAATTTTTGAATGCACCTTTTGTCAGATTTTACAGATTTATTTAGCAATAGAATATGGGTTTGAAATAATTTTTTAATGCAGTTTTTAAATGTGAAGTTTTAGATATTTGGCTAGCTTTGTTGCTTTACTCTTTTGCTTACTGCAATAAAGTAAAATTTAGTTTTGTACACTAGTCCCATCAGAAAATTTAATAACAACTTTTGTCCTGCATTCTGGATCAGAAGAGACAATGCTTCAGAACATGTGGCTATTAATAAGTGCATAATAGACTTGTTTGAATCATAGACAATCTAGGAAATAACAGATTTAGGTCTCTTCCAAGTTTTGTGTAATTATCTGTTCACCTGAGATAATCCATAGGATTGGTGTTAATCTAATTTAATTTTTGAAGCAATGAAATATTTGTGTTGTTATATTTTGAATCTTGAGTATCTGTCTGTCTTCCTTCTTGGTTGATGGCTTGGTAACATAAGTTGAAGAAGCATTGAAAGCTCATGACTTTGGTAAGTGCAAGAGTTTTTGCATCTTACTCTGTTCTATACATGCACCTTTTTCCTCACCCCAATGTAGTTGTTTATGAAACAGATAAGAAAAATACTTTCCCAAGACCCGTGCTTTGAGACCTTGTGTGGTTTTGAGCTAGAACAGAACCAATTCTCCCTTCAGTTGTATTACTTCTCAGCTCAGTCTCTTCTAAGTGACCTTGCTTTCTGACATGAATGATGTATTTTTCCAGTATCTGCTTCTAGAAATGATAATGCTTAATGTCTATGGTTACCATTAAGGGGTAGTGTATAGAAAGGCTCTTGCTTATCCTTTCTCATATAGAAGCCAAGGTCTCTGCTAAATGGCGTGCCAGGTTGGAGTGCTGTTAAGTGATTAGGTCATGAGTAAAAAAGTCACACTGTCAGGAAGGAGCAGGTGGGGCAGGTGACCCAAGCCTGACCAATAAGATATTCCACTCCATGTACCTCATATTTGGTATAAAGCTGAGGAATCACAAGGGTTGAGTTGTCTTCTATGGCTGGTGTTGAGAAGGACTCTGTTCTTCTGCCTTTGATCCCTATCTGTGAATTTGTGAATCCAGTTTCTAAATCCAGGTCTGGAATCCCATTCCTGTGTGTCATTGAGTCTAACCTGGACTCTGGGGGAGTTTGATATTGGTTTTGTATATACTTTGTTATTTTCTTATTCTACATTTTCTTTTTATTGTTACTATTTCATTATAGCTACTTTAGATGTTGTTTTCCAATCTATAGTCTTATTTCCTTTCTCTTCTGGGATGGGAGAGGGGTTAATAAGAGAGCATCTGTTATTCATTTAGTGGCCAGCCCACCCTTAATCCATGACAGATCTGTCTTCTGTTCTTTATTGACATACTTATCCAGTCCTACAGAAATCAATCAATATTATGAACAAGAGGTATGTGAAATTTATTAAAAAATGCTAGCTGCAAAACTGCAAAACACCTACATTAAAGTTCTCAGAAACTAAAAAATTCCACACCTTAGAGACCTTCAAGATTGAAAATACGTTTTAAAAAACTATACTTCTTACAGCATGTAGAAATACATTTTTTTGCATGTACTTTTTGGTTTTTAAAAGAACTTATTAAAAAATGCCTTAATCAGCATAAGCAAAATACTTTCAGTAAGTTTAATATATCATGTAACCTTCCTCATGTCTTTATGAACTGATGTAGTTCCAGAAGAAACTAAGTTTTCTTACTTCCATTTCATGATGCATCAAAATGCATTTACAGAATTCTACAGTGCTCTGCTCCTAGAAATTGATTCGAAAGATGTGGCCCAATATATACATAGTCATTGCAGCTACCCAATCTGGCATCTTTTGTGTGGATTGTGATTAAATATTTAGCTGCTGGCTGCTGCTGTGTTAAGAACTGACTAGATGGCTGGGCCCAGAGAGTGGTGGTGAATGGTGCCACATCATAATGGTGTTCCCCAGGGATCAGTGTTGGGCCCGATCCTGTTTAATATCTTTATTGATGATCTGGACGAGGGGATTGAGTCCATCATCAGTAAATTTGCAGACAACACCAAGTCAGGAGCAAGTGTCAATCTGTTAGAGAGTAGGAGGGCTCTGCAGAGAGACCTTGGCAGGCTGGATAGATGGGCGGAGTCTAATGGGATGAGATTTAACAAGTCTAAGTGCTGGGTTCACCGCTTTGGCCACAACAACCCCATGCAGAGCTACAGGCTGGGGACAGAGTGGCTGGAGAGCAGCCAGGCAGAGAGGACCTGGGGGTACTGGTTGACAGCCACCTGAACATGAGCCAGCAGTGTGCCCAGGTGGCCAAGAAGGCCAATGGCATCCTGGCCTGTATCAGGAATAGTGTGGCCAGCAGGAGCAGGGAGGTCATTGTACCCCTGTACACAGCACTGGTTAGGCCACACCTTGAGTACTGTGTCCAGTTCTGGGCTCCTCAATTTAAGAAGGGCGTTGAGATACTTGAACATGTCCAGAGAAGGGCAACGAGGCTGGGGAGGGGTCTGGAACACAAGCCCTATGAGGAGAGGCTGAGGGAGCTGGGGTTGGAGAAGGCTAGAGAAGAGAAGGTTCATGGGAGACTAATTGCTCTCTACAACTACCTGAAAGGAGGTTGTAGAGAGGTTGGGGTTGGTCTCTTCTCCAGACAACCAGTGACAGAATGAGAAGACACAGTCTGAAGCTGTGCCAGGGGAAGTTTAGGCTGGATGTTAGGAAGAAATCCTGCACAGAAAGAGTGATTGGCCATTGGAATGGGCTGTCCAGCGAGGTGTTGGAGTCTCCATCCCTGGAGGTATTTAAAAAAAGACTGGATGAGACACTTAGTGCCATTGTTTAGTTGATTAGATGACATTGGGTGATAGGTTGGACTCGAAGATCTTGAAAGTCGTTTCCAACCTGGTTAATTCTGTGATTCTGTCAGATAGATGCCCTGAAATGTTTATATGTGAATCAGCAGACAGTTTTTGGTGGTGTGTGTTTGTTTGTTTTTTCTTTTAAAAGATTGGTTGGCCACTAAATAACTTGAATAACTGGAGGTTTAGTAACCAGAATATTATCTGTGTTACTAGAGTCTTTGTAGGTTTGTCTTCATAACGCTTTCTTTATTTTCCTCTACTCTTCTGTTCTTTTCCTTAAACTCATTTCAGAAGACTGAGAGTAATGCAGCTCCTGTTAAGCAACATCTAATTTGCAGGAATGAGCTGGCAGCTTCATCACTTGTCAACACAATATAGTTTGTAAATTAAATACGCCAAGAATGTTCATGAAGATTGTCTGTGTAATCAAAGCTTATGTGACTCTTTTTGATGCAGTAGTATAGGTTGAAGCCTTCTGACTCCAACCTTTTATTTAGGGTTTATCTGATGGTTTACTAAGAGATTATTTGCAGCAGGAGGGTAGCAGGGTAAGAGATGGCAAAATTCAAGTTTACCCTTAGCTGGTGTTATTTCAGGAACTGCTAGGGATACATTGATTGATTGTTCTCCATGTAGTAAAATGCTGAGTTTTCTGAAATGCTTTCTGAATTTCTGAAATCCCATTCTTACTTCCTTACAGTGAGTGCATTAAGCTCCTATTAGATAAGTGGCAACTTGCTTCTGTTGCATGCTTGGCATTCCACTCCCAACTACACAGCATGTCTTCTCATAGAGATGTCTGTCTTTCTTGAGGTTCCTCAGTAGCAGATAATGTTATGTGGTCATCTCTGTCTTACCTTTAAGTCTACACCCAAGCCATATCATATGCCATATGTGGATAGAAAAAGATGTTTGGCTGGGCATGGGGATAACTGCAGACCTTTTGAAAAAGACAGCAAGGTTATGGGCAGATTCAAGTGCTCTGGCAGGCAGCATGTGGGCTGACAGTTTGTGTGCCTCAGGTTCAGTGGATTTAAGTAGAGTTGCTGTGATGTATTGGCTTAAATTAGCCTTGAAATTTATGAAAGGAAGCTTTGTTATAGAATATTTGCACTGTAGTGAATCAGTGTGGCTTTGCCCTTGCTGCAGGTTGTCTTTTATGTAAACTAAATTGCAACCATAATTACTTCCAATTTAAGCCACTGTTTAATAATTTGATTTTGTAATGTGTGTTTGACCCCATGTTGTGTACTAACCAGTGGCTTGATTGCTTTTCCTGTCTGCTTCGTTGAGTTGCCTGATATCAAACGACTTCATAATTGTTTGGTGTAAATGTTTCTTGTCCATTTTCCCCTCAAAAAGGTCTCATAGCACATTTAAAACTAAACTTAACTTATTTTTCTCATGTCAAAAAAAACCTCTAGGTGTTTTCTTAAAAAAAAAAGAATTCATCATCATACCAAATTGATTTCTGTACTTACAACTTAATTTCCACTTTGGTTTGTTTTCTATTTAGTTAAAACAGTAAGTGGCTTAGGGGAGCAAGTCAAAATGTCTGTAAAGCTTCCTGATTATGGTAAGAATGTTTAATATTGAAAAAAAAATACGTAGAGGAAATAACGTTTTTTGAGATAGTGTTACAAATGATGTCTAAACCCTAGCGGGTCATTGGGAATTAATTTCTGTTCATTGTGTTTTCCATTTTCAGTAATATCTTCTACAAACACTTAATATTTGCAAAGAAAATGCTGTAATAAGAGTGAAAAGAAGATTTAGGAGGGAATAATATTTCTGAATAATGGACATAGTTTGTGATGTGGGACCATGTATGAGCAGGGGTTCACCTGAATGTGAATTTCTTAGCATGTTTTCTCTGTGCCAAAGGTTGAACTCAGTAATTTGTTTCATTTTGGAGGCTTTTAGTGATGTGACCTGAGAGTGTGAAGACTGATTGATAGATGGATAATGGAGGATTACGTAAAAATTGATTTTATCTTACAGTGCAAACTGAGCCAGAGAGGTTTCATGGACAGACCTTGGAAGAACAGCTTAATACATGTAAAGATTCAGAACCTGCTCTTGGTGAGGATTTTTAGTACTGTAATTGTTTCCTTGTGTGATGTGTACCTTTATAGAGCATTTATTGGTTGGGGTTTTTTTAAAGGTAAAATTAGGTAATGTGTAATAAAGTCATTCTATGTTTAGATTGAATAGCCAATATATGGTATGAAAATTATAGATCTTAGTGACATATCATTGTATTTGGCCTGGAATATTTTTGCTTTGGGTACATGCCACACGCTGAGAACATTCTCTAGAAACTGTCTAACTGATATGATAGAAATGAACTTTGACTTCTTTGCAATTTAACTTCCCATTGAGTAGAGTGGACAGGAGAAATAACTACAGAGCATATATATTC
Organism: Indicator indicator; assembly: GCF_027791375.1. Lineage (NCBI taxonomy): Eukaryota > Metazoa > Chordata > Aves > Piciformes > Indicatoridae > Indicator > Indicator indicator. The sequence continues at coordinate 34,615,866 of NC_072015.1, read as the reverse complement.
CGTTCTAAAAAGCTACAAAAGAATTGTTAGGGTTTTTTTTTTTAAGATTATTTTAAAAAATAAATTAAGTCCTGTGGGGTAAACGTAAGGCATCTTAAATTCAGTTTTGCACCTTTCATGTTGTGGAAGTCTATACACTTGAGATAAAATAAGTGATGGGTCTAAAAATCTTGATTTATATGTTTGGCATGCAGTAGTAATAATTTCCTTTAATGTCTCTTTTACAACTAGTACTGATTATTTGTTTCAGTAAGCATCAAATTTTCCCTTTCTTTTTCCCATCAATAAGGACTTAATTATATAATATAATATTAATCAAAAGACAGTTTCCCTTTTCTCTATGAATGTCAACTCTGCCACTATAAAAGAGGATTGAGTAGCATGTTCATGCACGTTTGTGGTTCCAAGCATAGACATGCATACCTGGTAAGTTTTTAAAGTGAAATTTGGTTTGTTGGTTTGTTGTGGGTTTTTTTTATGTAATGATCTAAGTAGAGCGTTTGCTAGTCCTATTATAATTTTTTTTTAATAAAAAATCAAGGTGTTACATAAGATTTCATGGAAATGTGTGTTTGTATTGCAACCGTTGAACTGTCACAATGGATTACAAGTTCTTCTCATCAGTCAGGTGTATTCCTGTCCACTGCTGACAATGAGTTTATAGTTCATTCTGTCTTGATCAGTAATGCCAATAATGTAATTTACTGCTAAAATTGTCTAGAAGTAGGGTTTTTTTACTAAATTTTGTGCTATCTTGAGGAATTGACTTGATGAAGAAACTGTTTCATCTTTCATATGCTTTTGATTTAAAAGAAGCATAATTATAAATGAATACAGTAAGTATTAGACAGAGACTGTAACTTGCAATCAGGGAAACCAAACATTCTTATCTCCACCTTTGTGCCTTAGCAAGCATGTAAATTATGTGCCTGTTTTATGGATTTTTTTCAAAGCTTTTAAGGTTCATGCTAGTCCATAAATCTTCATATACTTTTTTTTTTTTTTTTTAGTTTAGAGAAGTGAGGCTATCCAGTCTTTCCATGTTTACTTGGATGTATTTGTTTGGGATGGGTTTTAACAAAACTGAGAAACCAATATTCTGAAATGTTTTTTGGTGCTTTCCATACAAGCATCAAAACCAACTTGCTCAAAGTTGGTACTATATTCCATGTGTCTTCAAGTCACAGAAAGTTGAATTTGTATAGTGTTTTGAGGTAGTTTTAGAGCTAATGTTATCAGGTGTACTGTGATGGATTTGCAGAGATGTTCTTCATAAAATTCATGCTGTTTCTGGTAATTAATTCAGATGTGTATTCCAAGTTTTGATGTTCTTGGCTCTTGTATTTCTTGTTTACTTTGAACTGTTGCCTGCAGTTCTGAATCTTATGCCATTTAAATATATCTTTGCTATATTCTTAAATACTGTAAAATACAATAATTCAACAAGCATAACTTCTAAGTCATGCACCTGGGATGGATTAACCCTAGGCAGTGGGAAAGGCAGGAAACAAAATGGTTGGAATGTGCTCTGCTGAAGAGGAGCTGGGAGTCATGGTGAACAAGCTAAAGTAGCGTGCCTTGGAATCAGTGACCGCTAACAGCAAGCTGAGATACACTAACAAGGCCAGTGGCTCAAAGGAAATGATTGTTTCCCTGTTCTTGATACTTGTTAGGCCCTGTCTAGAATGTTGTGTCCAGTTTTGCACTACTGCAGATAAGAAGGCATTTGATGAATTTGAGCAAGTTCAGTGGGGAGCTGCCAAGATAAGGGGGATGAAGCACTAGTGCTGTAAGGAGAGGCTAAGGTAATTTGGCTTGTTCAGGCCAAAATAAGTGTCAGGAGGATCTAACAATAGCCTGGGAGGTTATTAAAAAGGTGAAATTAGGCCCTTTATGGAGGTCCTTGGCAGGAACACAGGGGAGTTTCCTACTTGACATAAGGAAGAAGTTTATCACTGTAAGGGCAGCAGAGCATTGGAGCAGGTTACCTAGAGAGATGGGGGAATCTCTGTATTGAGAAGTTAAGGCCCAAGTGAACAAAGGCCTGTGCAACCTTTTCGGTGTGAACCCTATTTTGAGCAGATTTGACTTGATTCTGTCATCTATGCGTAATCATTTTAATAAGTTCTGCTATGTACATGTAAATGTTGATTTATCTTCCATGATTATCAGCTGTGCTAGATCTAGAAGGAGTTGCATAGGATAAAATGTGACTTCAGGATTTGTTTCCTTATTTTCTAGAAACATTATCCTGAGATAGCAGAAGTTAAGGGGCAAAGGCTCCGAATGGAGCAGGAAAGTTACATTAACAATTGAGAAGAAATAAGGAAGAAAACAAATAAAGGTACATTTCTTAAAGAATTCCAGAAGTCTTGTATTTATTAAAAAATACCAAAGAAAGTAATTTCTGTTATGAGGGGCAGATCTGCTTTGGAGAGTAGGAAAATTTAGTGGTTTTTAGCCTTTATTACAAGTGTCTTTTTTCACCTTTATAATTGTTCCAGGATCGTTCTGGACACAATTGCCCATTGGTTACTCCTGTCATAAATAACTTCTCTTGCTTGAAATAATGCTCATGCTACCTGGGTCTACAGAAATGACTCTAGAGTGCACAAATAACAGAAAATATCTATATCTATATTAATATTTAATCAATTCCCAGGTGGAGGGAAATGTGTGTGAAGTAACTTCTTGCATTGTTGCTAGGAAACTACATTTTTGACTTTTCTGAAGTAGTTTTTGGTTTCTTAGCACCTTGTGGCAATTCTCAGATAAACAAAGGAAAAATTCTGGTAGCCTAGAGGGAAGTGTGGGCATTTGCAGGTGGATATGAAGTTATCAGCAATGCCATGGAATCCCAGAAGCACTATAAGCTTGAATTCTTGGTGAGCTGCACCCTGGGAAGCATGTTCTTATGAAGATATCTTACTGCTTTCTGTTGATGCTTACACCAGAACAGTATTTAGAAACATTTACTGCCTTTATCTGGGCAGATTGTTGCCAAAGTTTCTTCTTGAGGCGTGTCTTAGCGCTCTGATTCGTGACAGGCGTCCTCAGGTACTTAGCGTTCTTTATGGTATACGTTAAATTTGTACTCTCCGTCAATTTCATTGTCAACATCCAGCTTGTCAAGCAATATTTCTTGGCAAAATCTATTGCTGGTGATACTTAATGTGCATATAGGCTATGTCTTCTTTCAGAGTGGAGTTCACAGTGTTCCTGTGTTTCAGCTCACTATGTCCTGCCCGTCTGAAAAAAGACCCATGTTTCTTTCTATGTAGTGCGGTCACAGCTAAGCACAAGCCTGAGAGCCTGTGCTGATCTCACTCTTTTTTGATTAAAAAAAAAAAAAAATTGGGAATATTGGAAGATCCAGTCTTCTAGAATGAGTGCTCTAGGAGGGAGAAATTTCGGGTGATGAAATTCACTCTGTCGCCATATTCTTCAGTTTTAACCTCTGCTCGAAAAGAAAAACTAAACTGACAGTAGGCAGCAGTCTTTTCTGTTGACCTGCTCGATTAGTTTAAATTTCTTTTAGACTCTCGGCTATATATTTTCCTTGAGACATGTTCGTAGATACAGAAACAACTCCATCTGTATTTTGTAAACTGTTTTTGTGCAAAGTTTCAATACATCCATAGCAAACCCATCCTGGTATAATTTTACTGCCGTCTTTTCTGAAAGTAGCTATTTTATTTTATTTATTTATTTATTTATTTATTTTAGCTGTAACATAAATTTAATCGTAGTAAATAAGTGACCAGGTGTGATGGTTCGAAACTGTCTTTTTAATTTTTCTTTGCAAAGTTCAAGCAGAGAAAGTGAAAGAATGCAAATAAGTCACTATTGGGTGTAAGAAAGCAAAAATAATGATTGTTTTAAACACTTCCATTGGATAGATAGAAATGTTTAAGAACTATTACCCAAAATAAAGTGGGGCACTCGGTACTCTGCAATCTGCAGTGAGGGCAGCTTGCTGGGGTGTCTGGCTGCTGTTTCTTCTTCTCTTCTGGCTGAAGATAACACACTGACCTTGGCGAGCTAAGTTAACAACTTTTCTGCTTTAGCTAACTCTGCTTTCTGCCAGGGGGGTCTGGGGGGGAAGCCCCTGGGACAGAGGCCCCTTGGGAAGGGTCCCCGTTGGGGGGAAGCAAAGGGAGATTGGTTGTGCTTTTCTGTTGATTGTATATATTTGTACATATTCATTGCATTTCATCATAGATTGTAGATTTTGCTTGTAAATACAGCTTTCATTTGCTTCCAGACTGAGCTAGCCTGGTTATTGTCAGTGGGGGGGGAATTTCAGTTCACACTGACACACCAGGTAACTGACTTACTGAATACCCATTCAGGGATTTTCAAATATGTATTTAATACTGCTGGTTATATATCCTTAAAAAGATAAAATATTTATCTCTGATGAAATGCCTATGGAATGATTTTATCCATAAAATAGTTAACATAAATGGGTTTTATTTTTAGGTTGTCACAGATGCTCCAATAGTGAGGAGAAGATGGCAGGAATGTAAGTGTGCTGAGTGGGATGTAAATTGTACATTTCTTCATGAGTAAACTCCCTTTGATCTAAATCAGATTTATTTAAGGGCAAACTGAAGGATTTGGTCAGTAATTGCAGTATGTGCTGATGTTCTAAGCTGCATTTTGTAAGATTTATATTGAAAATTTGGTGAATGATTCTTCCATGGGCCTAGAGAGACTTGTTTTATATGGCTTTGTTCTCTCTCCTCCTTTTCTCCCTCACTTCCCAGGATCCTTTTACCTGTGAGTTCTTTTTATCTGGTAAGTGGTGTAGTCTGCAGTGCCAACTACTGACAAGCGTTCTGGTGAACTGGGCAAAAGAAGCAGGTTGGAGCTCCACATACATATTTAGTTTGCACTCCAGAAACCCAGACATTTCTTAAAGAGTAGCTGTAACTCTTATCTGTGGAAAAAAACTTTGTATTTTACTAACTATTGATACTCACAAAACTGTAGCATGTGCTACCTGAGAGATTTCTCAGTTTAATATTTCAAAACTCATTGCGGTACAGTATCACATCCAGATGGACAGACGGATTGCATGCTACTTTAGGAAATGGCTAAAAACTGCTATCAGATGCTCCTTCTCAGGCCTGCATGAAAAATAGAGGTTTTAATTAAAAATCATGTACTTAACTTTAATGTATATTAGTATGTAAATGCTGTCGTAAATAGCTCAGTAGAAGTAATGAGAAGATTATTTCTATAGTGACCTAGGTTAGCAGTCATAATCTGAAGAGGAAGATGTATTTTGAATCTAGAAAATGTTCTGAAGTAAGTTGAGTCCTATTCAGATTACATTTCTTGACTATAACCTATTGGTTAATGTGTCTAATTTTGCACATGGCTATGTGGCATTCTACTATATTTATAATAAATAAATCTTTTAAAGAATTTATGTATGTAATTATAACCAGGGTATAAAATATTTAAACATTTCCTAATAACTTGTAGTTCATATTTACTATGCTGTCACATAATAATGCTTATGAAATTATTCTTGATGTTTATAACCAATGGAGCACAGAAACAGAGAGAGTCAAAATTGAAGTGCATTTTCAGAACCCTCTTCTATCAACATAATATCCCTTGTGCTACATTTCACATATCTTTGTTTAGATCCTAACGCGGATGACAACCCATCAAAAGCTAAAGTTCGGCATGTGGATATGTCACTTAGTAATGAAGAAAATAGAGATTGTAAATATAAGGATGGGGAAATGCCAGACTCTCTTTAAGGTATGAGAAAAATGAATTTTATTTATTTATTTTTTAAACTTTCACCAACGCATGAATTATTTATTCTGTGCCTGTTTATAGCTTCTATAGTTCTGTTCCGCTCTAGGAAGCGAATTTGTGCAGTGTGGGGATGGGCTTGGTGGGGTCTGTGGCAGAGGAAAGAATAATCCCAGATTTGCTTTACATTGCTAAATGGTTTAGAACAGAAAAGAGAGAAGACGCATAATTACTATGTCTAAAGTACTAAACATATTTTGGGAGGAAGTGGCACAGACTCTTTTTGGGCATATAAATTGTTCTTCAATGTCAGGGAAAAGAAATGACAACAGCTGCATGCCAGACTGTATAGAGTGCAAGAATAAAAAGGAAATAGATTGGATAGATTTTGGGGTTTTTAACTACATCTAAAATCTTTGACTAATGCTTATTTTCTTGAATAAAACCACAGAAAAATATAAAAATCAGTGAACACTCTTTAACCAAAGAAACACTGGAAGTTGCTGCTTGGTTGTAGACTTAATGTCAAAGGTGTGAGATTAGGGTTCTGTCTAAATATATTATAATTATTCAGAATATTTCTGATCAGAAATAGGAACTTGTGCTTCATGTCTGAGGAAAATCTTTAGTTTTTTAGGTTCAGTTTTTATTTCTTCACATACCACCTTACTTACACCTTCAGGTGTTATTGATGTTATCTGTAAAAAAATATTCTAGGTAATGCTTTTAAATTAAAATATTGGAAAACCATTACCAAATATACTGGTTTTATTTCTTCAGATGAAAAGAATGTTCAAAAGGAGCAGGAAAAAAGTCAGAAAGATGAGGCAAAACCAGATGAGAAGGTTGAACCAAATAAGGCTTTTGAAAGCAGCAAAGACATCAAGACTGAAGATGGCAGCAAAGGCCACAACTCAGAAAAGTAAAACAGGAAAAAATCCACAACCCCCTAAACCCTTTAAATTTACTAAAGGAGAATTCTGTAGATGTCTGCATTTGATTTCTATAGAGTAAATATGCTACAAAAAAGAAAGGCATGCTATAATAATGGAATGCTTGTCTTCTGAAGTGATGCTCAGCTGTAAACTCTTATCCACAGAAAATCTAGTGTATGTAAAATGACCTCAGATTTTGCTCTAGATGAAACTATTTTTTACATATAACTGTGTTACCCTTAAGGGGCATAATCCTTGTGTGTTACAAAGTCAAAAACAATGTTCTCTCATGGTTTAAAAAAAGCTCTCTGTTATGGGTTCATGTCAAACAATTAGGGTGGTACATGAACTGATTTTAGAGAGAAAAGATAATCAGTGAATAGACAAAACAGGGTTCATCTCTACGAGACCTTTCATGGAAGAACAATAAGAAGTATTGTATTTCATTCTAAAATGGTGAAACTGTGCTTGCTCTTTGTAAACATCTTTGTTAATAGCAGCATTGTGAGTTTTGTTTGAACTGTCAGCCTTTGTGTGAGGGGGATATCTCCAACACCAGTCATCTTTGTGTGGGAAAGAATTTGATAAGGGATATACATGCATCAACCTAAACATAACACACCTGTTCCAACAATTAGGGGGTTTGTTTTACTGTAATGACATTCTCTTGGAACGCTTCTCAGCTTTAAACAAGTCTCCCAGACACTGGAAACACCTTTTGCTTGTTTACTGTTACTCAGTAAAAGGAGAAATTTCCTGAAATATTTTTTGGTACAACTTCTGCCTCTCTGTGGGGCAGACATTAATGAAAAGGATTAACTGAAGCCAGATCCAGGTCCAGGTTTATGAGTCCTGTGTTCATTTGTCTGGCTTTTAAATAAATGTAGCAATTCTTAATCTGGAGATGCTATTACTAATTGGCACTGACCCTCATTGTGCAGTCCTGTACCTAAGAACAGCACCCTTTGGAAAATCACTTAATGTTCTTTAATCCAGTTCTTCATACAGATCCTGGGTACCTGTGAGAAGTGAGATGTTTCAGCAAGAGAGTGATTTGCAAATTAGTTACTTACTTAGGACTTCAGCCTGTTCCTTTGCAGTTATTTTTGTGTGATTTCTGAGCTGTGAATTCCATATAGTTTCTTAAAATGAATAAGGTCAGATTTTCATTGATAGCAAGCAGTCAAATGATGTTTCCAATTTAATCACTCTGCAGACTAAGTCTGAGAATTTCTGTTCTATTATTCCTGATTTCTTTGTAGTGAATTTCTAGATAATCATCTGAATAGATTTCACTAGACTTGATTCATAAGAAAGATCAAAAGAAAGAGGAGGGTTTAGGCTTGGCAGTCATATGGTTTTGATTAATTAAAAAAAATAGTCACCCCCCTCCCCCCCCTCCCCCCTCCGCTGATTCTTGGGCTTGATAGGGGATGGAATGCATCTGTTGTAGTTAGCCATATGAATCTTTGTATGACCAGTATCTCTGTGGATACATTGTAAAATACTGCATTTTATAGTTGAATTTTTGTGAAGGCAGGTTTGTGAAGTGCTGATAAAAATCATACAGCAATTAGGGGCCTTGTGTTTCTGCAATGCATGCAAATAGCTTGCAGATTTTACTACCAATGCCCAACTTTTTATTTCTGAGTTTTAGAATTTGTGTACTAGAACACTAAAAAAAACCCCGGAACAACAACAACAAAAAACCCCTCATAAATAATTTTTACAGTGATACATACCTGTTACCATTAGGATTTCTGCAGGGAAATAATATGTGCAGGTACTAGAGCACTGGACCAGACTGTACAGAGAGGTTGTAGAGTCTCCTGTGGAGAAGAACCTGCCTGGATGTGTTCCTGTGCAGCCTGATCTAGGCAAACCTCTTCTAGCAAGGTGGTTGGACTAGATGATCTTGAGAGGTCCCTTCCAACCCCTATGCTTCTGTGAATCAGTGACTTTTCTGAGTATGTCAGAACTACTGCAGTAGCAGTGTGTCAGGAATTGAAACTGACAGTCAGTTATTTACTGCCTACTGGTATACAGGTTTGTTTATTTATTTATTTATTATTTTTTCTGTCTTAAGGTATGAGACCAGTATACAATCACTAGAAGAAAACAAGGAAGTGTTTGTTCATGGGTTGCTCCAGTTTACAAATAGTTGGAGACATTATTAATACATGATTGGAAAGGGTGTTTGCTTTTGACTATTCAAATTAATAATATCCTTGACAAGAAATTAGCTGCAAGTTACTAAGGAAAAAATATTAAAAACACAGCTTTTTCCTACTTTGTCATGAAATGTGTACACATTTCATACAAGCACATGCAATTCCATTAGAGCAAGAATCTAGAATAACTATAACAGTAAGACTATGGTTAAGAGGCACTGATATGGTAGCCATGGTATCTTTTGTCTTCTCTTTTCCCACCAGTATGAGAATGAAATGAAACGAAGGCTGACTTTTTCAGAACACAAACTTTTTTACAGATCAAGTAGAAGTGTTTCTGACTGAGTGTAAAGGTCTATGTATAAATGACCTACTACTTTTGTAGGGTGCTGAAAAATGTTTTGGATGGTTACAGATTAGTATGCTTGGGGGGGGAATGTAATTAAAATTTGATTCCTGCTTGTAATGTTGGGTAGCATTCAGTGGTTCTACTTAAAGCACTTAAGCTTTTCAGTCAAATGCTGGTGTGATACAGACATGCTGAGGCCAGGTGGTAGATGAACTTTGTAATATTAACTTAATTTTTTTTTTGAGATCTGGGTGGAATTGAGAATCCTCACCTTGATGGTTTCACACTTTCATGTCATGGAATGCAAGATGCCATAAAAATAAGGTAACAAAGAAAGCAAAAAAAAATTGGTTAGTTTTTTCATTCCTCTTGTCAAAGAACAGCAGCTCAGTGACAATTAAAGAAATGAAAACACAGAACACTGCTTCAAAGAAATTGTGAAGAATTTCTAAGAATGCTTCTAAATATGTTCTTGTCTGAAGCAGAGATGGAGCCAGAGCTCTTATAACTCATTTGCTTTATGACAGGGACAGTATTAATGCCTGATTAATGACGATGAACTTGATTAGTAAAAGCATCCTTTAGTTGATAGGAAATTTCGGGTTCTGTTCCTGTAATGCAGAAAATAAAAGTTGAAAACAAAAAATGCTGTTTCTAAGTCCAGAACATTCTATTAATTGTAATAACAAAATAAGAATGTTCAGCTTTTGTAAGTGGCTGTATCAGAGAAACTTTTACATTTCCATTAGGAATGATTCCCCACTAAGGTAAAAAAGCTAAGTTGGAATTTACTTGGATTTGAGTATTTTTTCTTGTGTGCAGGAAGAGCATGCTGCAGATGGGAAGACCTCTGAACTAAGAGCACACTGATACTAAATGGTTTGAGTGCCGTGCTGCTGTGCTGCTGTGCATTTCAGTATACTGAGAAAACTGGACTGCCCTGAAGTTATAAAGTGTTTGCTTCTGGAAATGTTTCTGAGAACATAGTCTGTTCCGTTGTACAGTAATTTCCCCTTTTTTCTTTTCTGGTGCAAAGAGAGGCTGCAAAAGAATTCTATTATTTTATTCTTGTAACTTTCTGTGGTTTCAGTGGCTGGTATGTTCTTATACTAATGGAAACCTGTATGTTTGTTCCAAAACAGGAAAATGGGCAATCTCCTTACTAATGATGCTTAAACAATGTTGCTGATGCTATTTAGCATTCCGTTCCTCACAGTGCCAGCAAGGCAGACATCTGGTAACTGGAGAATTAAAGAATTAAAACATAAGCAAGAAAAATTAGACCAAGAAAAAAAAAATCTTTTAGCTTTACCCTAGTTTTACACATTTTACTCAAGAGACCAGAAAGCTTTGGGTTAGTGATTTTTAACAAAAGGCAGAGATTCTACTCCCCTCGGAAAGCAGAAAGGGGAAAAGGAGAAGGGTATTCACATGTGTGACATGGTTTCGTGGCGCGGCTGTCCACGTTGGGTTTACGGTTGGACTTGGTCTTAATGGTCTTTCCCAAACGAAACGGTTCTGCGATTCCAAGCCCACCAGCTCGGCCCCCTGAGCCAACCACAGCGGCTCCCTGCCCGCTCCAAGCGGAGCTCGAGCTCGCTTGTCGCCGCCGCTGAAGGTGGCGCCAGCGCCCGGGCGCCGGTGGCGCAGGCAGGAAGCACGCTCCTTCCCGCGGGGGGCGCTCGCTGGTGGCAGCCGCTCACGTGGGCGGCCGTTTCCGGGCAGGTTCTCGGGGGCGGAAGGGGGCTCGCGCTGCCGCGTGGTTGGTGAGTGGCCGGCGCGGCGCGCGCGGGGCTCAGCGGCACCGTTATCCCACGGGAAGAGGCGGCGCTCGGCCCTGTCCTGTCCGGGCCTTGCTCGCGGGCGCGGCCGGGGTCCACTGGGTTCGCCCTGCCCTGCGCTAACGGCCGCCTTTTGTGTGACCCACCCCCTTCTCGCACGCTCCTGCGCAGGGCGGCGGGAAAGCGTGAGCAAGCCGCGGGCGTGCCGGTCCCGGGAAACCAGCGGCCTCGGCTCGCCCGGTCGTGAACTTCGGCCGTTGTCGCCTCTGCCCCACCACCCCGGGCAGGGGGTGGGTGCCTCCCCTCGCCCGGCGGCTTCCCTCAGCCACCGCTCCCGGCTTGCCTGCCGCTGGTGGAGCCCCAGCTCCTCCCCGGCGCGGCTGCGGCGGCTCCCGGGAGCCGAACTCGCGGCCTCCCGCCGGGAGCCCTGGCACCGGGCGGGCACTAACGCGCTTTATTTAAACGCCTTGTAGAGCGACTGAAGTGGAGCGGGGAGAAACGGCTCTTCAGGAACAAGCAGAAGGATGTCCCGGGACGGTGAGGAAGGTGGTTTAACGGCCTAGACCTGCGGGAGTAGCCGCCGCCTCCGCTTCAGCAACGCTGTGGTTTCGGGGTACGGCGTTGGCGGCGTGGCGCGGGCTCTGGGTGTTAGGTTTGTGGTGACTGTGGGTACGCTGGCCAGAGGGGGAGCCTCCGAAAGTTAACTACGAGTAAGTACTGCCCTTTGCGGGAGAGAACTCGCCCTGTTGGGAATCCTTAGCAGATGAGAGGAGTTAGGACATGCCTTCTGGTTTCTCAGGATTTTCCTGATCGCTTGAGCTTTTAAATATGCAGGTAGACAGATTCCCAGAGGATAGTGCCTTAAAGCTGCAGGGAAGTAAATTAGAGGTGGAACAGTCGCTGTGTTTGGTTCCTCGCTGTTTCCTTAAGCTACGATGGCCGAGTGACACCTGAAGTAGCTTTTCAAAAGTGCTGCGTACAGCTTTCTGTACATAAGGGAAGCTAGTATTGATTTGAGGTCGTTTTAATGTTTTGGATTGTTAAACTGCATTAGTGCATAAACTGCTAGATGCACTTAGCTCGATCCTGTTGGAGAAGGGCCAACCGAAAATACAGTTCAAGTCAAAAGGCAAATGGTTGTTTCAGCAAGAAGTTTTATTAAAATATTGACATACTTTCAGAAGGTGTATACAGTGTTACTTAATGCCTTATTGTGTAGACGTTGTGGTGTTTTCATGCCTTTGGTTTTGTATTCGTTTTATCTTTATATTTAGTGTGGTACGTATGAATTAGAATCTGGTATGTTTAGGTTTTCAATAAATTATTTTTGAAAAATGTAGTGCAGGGTAAACTCTGCTTCTTTGTTCTGGTAGGAGAAACTATATTTTTAAGCCTTCTCCTTTAAAAAAACTTAATTGACTGTATTCAGATGTGTACACCTGTACTGTAAATTTTTAGTGCTAGCTAATTGGAAGCCAAGCATTTCACTGTGTAGAGTGAGGTTTCCTAAATACCTTCGTTAAAGCAAGCTTTGTAAGTGGAAGTACCATTAATGTCAAAAGCTTCTAGATATTTCTGTATGTCTTGCAATACAGCCTCATCATTCTTTCCTCCATTACCTGCATATGGTAAAAATCAAGAGCTTATAAACCCATAGCTGTTATAGTTGGACTCTGAAGGACCTTTTTATTTTGGCACCAAATCCCTAGTTTTTTTGGAAGACTTTTCAGTTAAGAAGTTACTTAGAAATTTACCCTTCAGTTAAAGTGGTCTTGTATAGGGCTATTTTAAGCTAGTACATGAAAACCGAAATTGAGTTGTAGTCAAGTGTTTGTATAATCAGTTTTTTATAATTTTCTGTTCTTTTACACATTCTTCAGTGATTATTCTATATGAAATACTGTAATAGACCACAAATTTATAGTATGAGTTCATTGGGAAAATCAGCTTTAGAATTCTGTTTCCTGGAGTGAATGGTGGTCATAGCCATCATAAGAGAATCAGTGTTTAACTATTTTATTTGGAAATTTCTGAGTTTAGTCAGCTGTGCTTTTTTGATTTTTTTTTTTTTTTAATTCATTTGCTCTTCAAAAATTTGAGTTTTGGATTTTCACCTTTTTTGTATAGTTCATCTATTAAGAATGTGCAAAACCTAGCTGCTCAGAGTAGCTTGAAAGAGAAAAGCAATAAGTTTTTTACCTGGTGGCATGGGCTTGATACTGCATGAGGTTTAGATTGCCATCTCTATAAATTATCTGTTAACATTAAAAAGTTGCGAGATGTGTTAGATCTCAATATTATACTGGCTTTATGCTTGTCTCCCCCTTCCCCCTTTTAAATTGTAAGTATTCTCTACAACCGTTTCTAGGAGTCATCAGATCATGGATTCATGGTCTTAGTTAAGGTGCAATTTGTATGTGATATGACTGGTGTGACGTCAGCTTCTGGAGTTATGAATGAATTCAGAAGGAAGATTAACTAAAGGAACCTGTAGTGTAGGGTTTGGTGGTGGTGGCTTTTTTTTTGGAGGGGGGAGGGGGGTTGGTTTGTTTCTTAATTATTATTATTATTATCTGTTATAATGAAGAGTACTTTAATCAGTACAGGTATGCGTAAGGTTATTCAGAGACTGAAGTGTAGGGTTTAATTTGTTTTGGTTGTTTTGTATCTATTCTGTCTGTAACAACTTGTAAGACCTTGTTTCTTATGCCTTATTGACTATGACTTGGTTTTCCAGTCTTTTTTTACTCTATATGTGCCTAGCTAACACCTCCCTCCCCCCTTCTTTGTAATTATAATTTTTTAAAAATGTACAGACTGGACTTTTCAGTGGGTAGTGGAAGTTTTCTTAGATTTTTATATACTGCTGTTCTCAGTGAAGGCCTGATTTAAACCCATGATTTTACCTGTTTAGGCTATGCGCTATTAACGATTGAGTGGATAAACAATGTAAAAATTTAATGAAACAGTTCACTGAGCAGCTTTGGCTTGACACAAGTCAAATATGTAGGAAGATGATTTGTTGACAGAAACTTGTCAAAACCAAACCAACAACTTAATCTAATAAAGCATGAGAGGGTGCAGATATTTAAGTAAAGTAGTTCTTGGAACAAAGACAACCAAAGGAGCAGCAAAATGTTTTTTGGACACGAGAATAACAGCTGTACTGAGTGAATCTGCATGTTTAGTCTGGCATCTAGTCTCAGGAGTGGATGATAGTTTGTGTGTGGAAAAAAATGTAAACCCAGTAGCTTTCCTTAGGAAGTTGCTGCTCTTTGGTGGGGAAAAAAAATATTTGTAGTGTATTTAATCACATTAAGATTCTGAATATCTTTTTGCAGAGTCAGAATGACTAAAAAAAGGAAACGTCAAGAAGACTTCCAGAAAGTGAAATTGAAAGTTGGGAAAAAAAAACCTAAACTAGAGAATGCAACTGATACTACCTTCAAAACAAAGGCCATACATATTCCCGAGCAGCTTAAAGAAGATGGAGTGCTTCCTACACAAAACAGAAAACTTAACATAAAGGTATACTGTGACGTTACATTCTGAAATGACAGAAAATTGCTTGTCTAGGTTTACTCTGTCTACTGGAATTTAGGAAAAATTAAATAAAATTAGAAAACCCATCAGAGTATCTGAATACAGCCTCTTTGTCCTTGACAATTCTATGACTCAAATTGCTGGACCAGCATATAATCCAAACGAAAGGTTTTCAGCAGTGCGGATAGTAAAGTTGCACACTGATCTAAGTATCTAGAATTAATGTTTGGGTTTTGAAAGACTTGGATTGTAACTTAAAGACAGAGTTTTAAAAAGTAGACTTCACAAGGTGATTTTTTTTTTTTTTAATTCTCTTTCTCTGGGTGGTAATTCTGCTTTCCTTTTTGTCATCTTCACTTCAGGCAGCTCTTTACTTCAACTGAAGAAAGCTGTTGAGAGTGAGATTTTGTAGTTCTACTTTTAAGAACAATGTGAGATGACTTCTTTTTGGTCATGCCTGTATTAATCAGTAGGATTGTGCATTAATTTAAGAATGAAGAGTATCAAATTACCTGAAGGATGAGTCAATGCCATGTTTCTCCTGTCATTTAACTGTGATTTGTTCATTATTATACTTTAATGTTATATTATTTCTGAACATGTTATGCTCTTATGAACAGCAGGACCTTGTAAGAATAGATTCTGTGTTTTTGAATGTTTAAGCAAAATGTGCTGGAATAGGTGGAGAAGTTATGAGAGCTTGAAGTAGTAATGATGGTAAGTATCTGTGTCTTTCCTTTCAGGATCTGCTTTCACAGATGCATCACTACAGTCCTGGGGTTAAGCATAATGCACTTACTGGGCTGAAAGATCTCCTGTCTCAGTATCCATTTGTAATTTATGCACACCTTTCAAATATAATAAGTGAGGTGGCAGCTGTGTTTACAGACAAAGATTCTGGTGTCAGAGGAGCAGCTGTTCACCTGCTGCAATTCTTGGCTTCAAAAATAAGAGCGGAACAGATTGCACCGTTTTTTCCTTTGGTAAGTGCCCATCTCTCCAGTGCCATGACTCATATCAGTGAGGGAATTCAGGAAGATTCATTGAAAGTCTTGGATGTTTTGTTGGAAGCATACCCAGCTCTTCTCACAGACCGCAGCAGTATATTGTTGAAGAACTTTGTAGAGCTTATTTCTCACCAGCAACTGTCAAAAAGACTGAAAAGCAGAGAGAAACTTTCTTGGATGCTCTCTGTTAACCCAAGTCGCAGAGTAACTTCTCAGCAGTGGAGGCTGAATGTACTTACCAGGCTCAAGAAGTTTCTGCAAGCAGTGGTAGATGGGTCCAGTGAAATAGAGGATGAAGGGCTTCAAGAACAGAAGGACAGCCCTCATTCTGTGAGGAACCCCATATATATAAGTTGGAAACTCCATGCAAATAATCAGCAACATATACAGCTGTTTGAAAATGGTGGCTTACGACCAAAGATCAACTCATCGTTTAGACTGAGGTGAGAAAATGTTAATTAATTTGGGCATTAATGTCAAGTGTATGATCACAATGTTAAACTGTGGTTTGTTGCTGTTGGAGACAACAATTTAATTTTTATTATGGGATCGTCTCTTAGCCATATTGTAGGCCATTTAGTGTGATGTGCAGTCTTACTGCAGTGGCTTGAAAATATGGAAATACTCTGAAGATCCCTGTGCTATGAGTGTATCATAAACTTTCTTGTTACCAAATAAAAGCTTTATTTTTGTGCCATTCATAATAATTTTGGAAGACCACCTCTAGCAGGTGTTTTTGCATGCAAACTGGTGACTAGTGGTTGTTGCAGAGTACAAAACAGACCTAGGGGCAAGCAGGCCAATTTCTTTACATGTTACTTAAGCTTGTTTCTTACACCATGATAATGAATTTTATTGAAATTCTGTGCTTTCACCCTTGAGTCTATAAGTTTAGGAGTGTAGCTCCTTTAAAAGGAACAGCGTTGTAAGACATGCCTGACTTCATGAAGTTCTGCTTAAGTTTCCAATACTAGATATTTTTAGTCAATTCACTGGTTTATGTTTTGACTATGGTGAAAAATGTCTCCTCTGAGACACGTTGATGAATATGGAAGAAAGTGTGGCATGCCTAGGCACAGAAATGTTTGTGTGGTTTTTTAGTAGTACTCTAAATAGACATGAGCTGAAGCTGAGAGAGAACTAACTAACCATCTCTATTTTACTTCCTCCTTTCTGATTTACCCACTCCTCAAACTCGAGAGAAACCTCCCATCCCACTTTATGGTACCTTTTAAACATCATCAACATCATCATCCTTATGTATATGCATTACTGTGGATGTTGTATACCCACTGGTAGGAGACCCATAATGACAACTTGAATAGGTGTTACAGAGTGCTTCTAATTCACAGATATCAAAGTAGTTTGAAGAGAAACCACAATCCTTGTTCTATTGCTGTGGGAGACTGAATAAGGGATATGAAGCAGTTACATCAAATTCATCTGGGAGGTCAGAGGCTCAAAAGGGTATAAAAACCCAGTGCATAATCTGTTGCTGTGTTGGTTTCTTATCTTTGGATGAAGCTCAGAAAAGGTATTATCTTTCATGTCACAGGTATTGGCCTCAATTGGTAGGTGCTTTCCATCTCTGTTGGGGAGACACAAATGACCATTCCAATCCCACTTTACTAGGCTTCTTCTTGATAGACAGCAAATAAGGAAATTTTTATTAAGCTAAATAAAATGCATAGCTTATTCTCATAGAAATGGTTGTTAACGCAAGGGTTCAGTCATGACCAACAGTATTTGTTGCAGGTAAAACTTTAGTTGGAAACAGGACCAGTGAAGCCTTCTTGAGGCAGGGGAAAGGGTTTGGGCCTCAGCCCAAAATAGTTCTGTGAACTTCATCTCTGCAATCAGAAGTGTACAGCCATGGACTACCGTGTATCAGAGGATTCTTCCATTGTGCCCTGAATGATATGCAGTGCTAGATATACCATGCCTTGTGACAGCTACTAAGGTTGAGGAAAATAAACTTTTTACATCTGTTGTCACCTGAATTGGATTCCACTCTTCTGAGGAGCTAGAGTTTGGTGAAACATCGTGATCCGCTTGTGGTTATAAATACTTTCAAAAAGGCGTTTGCAGGCATGAGGAGGAGCCAGAAGAATAGAAGGAGACATTTTGAGAATCCAAGGCGAGATTGGCAAAGCAAGCTGGTGGCAGCAGGAACAGAAGAATGGAAAGAGAAGGGGTATCTGCAGAAGGTACTAAATTGTTCTCATCTATTGCTTTTGTGCCTATTTTTGGTGTATTTATTTTGCACAAAGGGCCAGTACAGCTTTGCTTTAGAGGATATATGCATAATTCTAGGAGTGGAAGTTAGTGTGGTGCCTTTTTTATTTGCCACTGAAATATTTTCTACTCATCTGAAAATGTTTAATTCCGTCTCTTCCAATCCCATCTGTGGCCTTTTACAGGCATTCCCAGTCCTCTACTTTGGCCATACTGCAAGGATAAATTACTTTTAGTAAGACATGGATAAAACATCTGTAATGCTCCTTGGGTACTTCCAAAGTCTGAAACAGTGTGTGTGGGTGTGTGTTTAGAGAAGTCAATGCACAAAATGGTCAAGGCCTAACTATAAATAATGAATTGACTAAACCATAAGTAACTAATTACAATGCATGTGTGTTGATGGCCTCATGGCTAATACTGCAAGTGAACTTCAGCTTAGTTCTTTAAAAACAGGCTTCCAAACACCACTAATAGTAGGCTAAGTTTGTAAAGTTTCTGTATCCTTTTAATCTTGCAAGTTCACTGGGCAGGGATGGCACCTCACTGATAACTTAGTTATTACAGAAAGGGATTTTCAGAATCAGTTTGTGGTAGTAACATTTTTTAAAAATTGTAGCTTCTGAGTTTGGAATGCTGGGTAATTCAGTAATGTAAATATTCAGACTTATTTTCTGCCATGTGCTAGGTCTTTTTACTGTGTGTGAATTGGGAGATCATTAGAATATATCCTCTGCCTTGTGTGCTGACTGTGTTTTGCATCAAACTCATTTCAGGTGTGGAAAACCAGAAAGCTTTTGCAACTTAAATTCGGTGATACCAAGGTGTGAGATCTTTCTTTTGGACTGGAAGTGGTGCTGAAGAGTGGTGCTTCTGTTTCTGCTGAGAAAGGAGAAAAAGCTGTAGAGCAAAGTGAAGAAAACTTCAGAGATCAAAATGGAAGACAAAGCATAGTGAATTAATGTGTGCAATGTGACCTGTGCATCAGATAGAAATGGAAAATACTGTTTGCTGGGAGTTTTGAGTGTTTCTTTGATGCAGTTGGCAGTGCACACAAAAAAGGAGGACAGTAACCTGACTTATACTCTGAGCCATAAAAGCCTATTCAGTGCCGATGGCTTTTTCCCATTTCAAGCAGCAAAAAGTTGTTTCCTTATTTTCTGTTTCTTTCACACTTACTTGACTTCCTTTTGCTGAATTTCTGGTGTCCTCTTACTGTCAAATAGTAGGTTTGTTAATTACTTTCTTTTGTTTGGTCCTGCTTTATAAAAATACTGGTGTTTTAAAGAAAAATGACAGCCTAAAGGGTACACAAATGTTTTGCAGCTCCCCTCAGTAGAATTTCCTATATTCTTATTCCTGTTACCCTATGAGGGTAATAAATTTTGTAATTTGAAAGCCACCTTACCATTAAAGAACAGTGATAACATACATGTGACAAAAAGATTTAACACTTTTAATTGACATAAAACTGTCACAGTTCCAGTGAATCTGTATTGCTAAGGATATTACATTAATCAAATACATAGTGAATAGATGGGTGTAATGCTTTGTCATCTGTTGCTGGCAATTGGATGTTATTTACACCTTTTATTGTTAACCATGAATATTTGAAGGAGCTTTATTTTGAGACATGGGGGTATATTTTGCAGGGGTATGTGAAAGCCATGCCAACTCTTCTTGCCCAAATGCTTTCTGCAGCTGGCTGGAGTAGCCCTTTTGGCATGGGTTCTTCCTCCTTTTTCCATTCCCTGTTTCAGACATGTACTGAAATAGGTGGGGGTTGTGTTGTACTTTCCTAGAAACCTTCCGGTGTGTATTGGCAACTTCTTGGGTTTCATCCATTGTTTAATGGGCAGTTGTTTGTGTTTGGGGTTTTTTTTTTGGTGTGTTTCAGAAATACTTTTTTAGAATTCTAGAGCTCTGTTTTCAGAGAAACAATTAAAGACTGCAACTTCACAACTATGTCAGCCAATTACTGACATTTCAGAATCTCAGCTAACTGTATCATGGCACAGCATTCACAGGACAACCTACCTTTTTAAGTGAGGCTGTGGTGGTGGTGTCAACTGGCTTGTTCAGTGATACTTTAGAATTCATTGTGGTTATAACTGGAAGGTAGATTTATCCTTTGTGTCTTTAGAAGACTTGAGAGTTAAATGTCTGTTGGAACCATTTATCCTAAACTCTCTTTATAGCCTAAAGGAAACTGATGTCTTATGGCAGGGAGGACATGGAAGAACAAAATACGGACAAGTGAGCCGAAACAGGTTGACTGCATGAATTGGTTGCTGCAGTTAATGCTCAGCTTTATTAAATTTTAAGGTATATGGTAGTTGTTGTAGGTACTAAAGTAAAAGTAACATTTTTAATTTTTTGTG
The DNA here is from genome assembly GCF_027791375.1 of Indicator indicator. NCBI lineage: Eukaryota > Metazoa > Chordata > Aves > Piciformes > Indicatoridae > Indicator > Indicator indicator. The sequence continues at coordinate 34,595,689 of NC_072015.1, read as the reverse complement.
ACCAACTGTTTCCACTCATTTTATTTTGTGCTGGAGGTTTAAATTCTCTCTCCCATCCTGCCTTCATTGAAATAGCCTGCCTTTGTCTCACATTTTATTCTTTTGCAGATGTCTTCTTGCTACTCCTTTTATAGTTTATTAATACCTGGATTTGTTGTGGTCCAATAATTTTCTTGAGATACCATTTTCAAACAGAAACAAATGACAATAAAATTTTCTGTTATGTGCATATTATAGATAATTGCAACAGCATGAGAAATTAGAGCTTCATGGAAGGATGTAACTAATTGGATAATTTGGAAATGACAGGATGATCAGGAAAAGCTGCTTCACCTCTTTAATCCAATATGGATTGAAAATATTTGTAAACAGATTTCTCTGCCAGTGAAAAGAAAGCAAGTAGTTTTTCAGATCCTATTTCGGGTGTATATGTAAAGAAAAATCACTTGGAGAAAATCACTGAAATAGGAGTTTAACAGGAGATTCAGTGTACCAGTTGCATATTTGGAAGTTAGAATTATGGTGGGAATTTCCTGCTGTGAATCAGAAAACAAAATTGTCATGGAAAACAATGTCAGAAAGGATCAGCTGAAATTATTGTTGCTTTTTTTTTTTTTTCTTAAGGGCTCTTCATATTTGGAAGTCTTTTCAGAAGCTTTTGTACTGCTTAAAATCATGTTTCTTTCTTTAAAGAATCTTGGTTTTGAAATGGATAAAATTCAGATGATCTTTTCCAGGAGCAGGATTTGGTAATTCATACTGATAATCCCTTTTAAAACTCAGATGAAGGGTGTTAAAAGGGAGTGTGTGTGAATAAAGTCCCTGATTTTCTTGCTTTCTGGGGGATGTCCTTTTAATTTAAGCCATATGTGCTAATTTTTTGATAATTTTTGTTTAACTTAATTATCAGATCATGTTAATTTTTCAGCTAGTTCTCCAGAGCTTTATGGGTGGGAACAAAAATTAGTTTTTTGCAGAATGATTATTTTTTAATTAATATGAACAACTATTATGTTTATTATAGCTGAACATGGTTACTAACTGTAATAAACCTCATGCATTTGACAATACTTTCTAGTCAGTCTCATTATTTTGCTTCAAGAAGCTTAAAACAAGCTTTTTTATTTTATTGTGCTGGGTACTGTTGAGTTCTTCTGTAGGGTGGAAATCATGCTTCTCCATTTTACAGACTTTGCATGTAACAATGGGGAAAGAAGTACTGAAATCTAATAATTAGTTACAGAAGCACACAACCTTGCAGGGGGACATGGGAGCAAGTTGGTTGTAGATGGTTTGAACTCCCATTTTCTTTACTGAAATGTGTAGCAAGAAAGCAAGCAAATATTTAATGTGTTAAAAAGTAATCTTTCCTGATTTTTAGAGAAGGAAGGTGATGCTGCTCTTATCTGGTTTTAAAGGTGTAATCTTTATATTTTTCCTTCTTTTTTTTTTTTGTTGTTGTTATTTAGGTCTCTGGCAAGTGTAATGGACAGTGCAGAAAAGGGCCTGTCCTCGGCTGAAAACTTAAAAGGTTTTATTGAGATAATAATTCCGTTACTGATTGAGTGCTGGATTGAAGCATCTCCTGCACAATCAGCTCCTATTCTTGGAAACCTTTTGGAATCAGAATCTCAGCATCTTATGCAGCAAGTGCTTAGTATAATACATTTATTGTGGAAACTCACAAAGCGACATGATGAAACATACAAAATGGTAAGGGAGAAGTGATCTGCGGCATAATAATGACAGCGTGTTTTGTTTTGATTGGAAATTTGTGAGTCGGGGGTTGGAAGTAGTGGATATACGTTGTGAAGAGATAAAAAGCCTAGACTTTGAGTAGAATTTGAGTTTGGACTTTAAGTCTCTTACTCTAGAAAAGAATTGAGCTGAACAGTGAGTTCGCTCATAGTTTCCAGGAATCGTCCTTCACAGACTGTATCATAAAAGCTTTTGAAACTGAAAGCAATATTGGAGAAGATAAGCATTTTATCTGCCAAATTACCCTATAGAACATAAATTTGAACTTGGTTTTATGTATTGAAAAATATTACAGGGGTAGGAGGATGAAAATGAACAAACCCTAAACCTATGGAAAGGCAGGGGTTAACCGAGATCCTCTAATTGCTTGGTGCAACCTGTGTTGCTGTGTCGTGATGGGCACTATCATAAGGCACAAATCTCAGTAACTGGAAATTCCAGTATTTGGAAAATATGCTTGAAGGTTTCCTTTACCCCTGATTATTTTATCTGTCTTTGATAAATGCATTACTATTTTTTTGTAACTTGCTACTCTTCCAAAGATTTTGCAAACTGGAAAAACGTTCTTTCCATTTTGGCTATTGAGAGTTGGAAGGAATTTCTTGACAGCTCTTTATTTTACCTGTGTGTAGGACTGTAGGTCCTTTTGGTAAACAAAAGTCATATATAATTATTGGAAAACATTTGTGGAATCATTCCATTAGACTTGAGTTATGCAGCATACACAGCCTGAGAGATAGATTGAGTGTGTCTGAGCAAAATGTGTTGTTTGCCTCTTTCATCATCATCTTTTCTAGAGAGCATCTTGGAAGCAGGCAAAAAAAAGGCAGCTGGCCAGGTAAATACTTAGAGCTGCTTACTGCCCCTAGCAGAGCTGCTGGTTTAGCCCTAGGGTGCTTGCACTTTGGTCACATGTAAGGAGTGCTCTTGTGTCAATATGTGAGTTGTATTAAGTACAGGCAGTGGCATTGTCACCCTAGGATGTTTTGGGAAAAAAGAGGAATCTGATATGCAGACATGTTTTAGATACAATAAGCAGCTTATTTTGTCCTTTTCCTTTATAGTCACATTTAAATATAAGTGACTGAATTTGAAAATGGAAACATTGCTTATTTCATAACTCTTGGGCTTATAGGCCAAAGTGGTTATTACAGACACTTTGGAAAACCACTCTGAATATGCTTTGTGGAAACCTATTAATCTTTAAAATAGTTTAGTGGTAATTTTATGTTCTAAATACCTCAATATCATAAAGATGATTTTGCCTGACTAGTTTGATAGCAACGCAGGCCGCTTTTGTGATGAGTTTTGCTGGACGCTGAGGAATGGTGACTATCTGCTAACCCACAAAGTAAAATTATTTCTAAATATTTAAAAACATCTTTTTTCTGTAAGCGTCACCTTTCTGCTTGAAAACATAGTTCAAAGCTCACTGACAAAACAAGTACACTAATGGTGGCAGAAGATGAAGGCAATGTCAGATTATATCTTAATGGAGAACTTGGGGCAGTCAGTGCAAGTACCCTGATAAATTGATATAAAAGCACTTTCAATTCACATCTGTAACCCACTCAATGCAATACTATATATTTCCATAGTAATACGTGTTAAGAAACCATGCTAGTCCAGTTTGGGTTAAATGATGTTGCTCAGCCTTGACATACATTGTAATTTTGTTGTTCAGCCTTGACTTGTAATTTTACTCACTTGTTTTGTGGGCCATCAGGGTCATGCTGAGGACTTCACATTTACATCTGCAAGTAGATGTGTTTGAAAACTTGGAAACAGAAGCTGAGGTTCCTGCTTTTCATTGATTCCAATATTGACTTTGGAAGGTGACTACACTGATGCATTTCACTTTCTACCATGTTTTCTGTCTGTCATCTGCTTTCGTTAACAGGAGCTATGGCTTCGAATGAATTACCTTGTTGATTTCAAGCACCACTTCATGCGCCATTTTCCTTACTCTTTGCAAGAAACAGTAAAGCACAAAAAGAAAGATTCGTGCAAAGGGTAAGAATAAAATCAATGTCATCTTATGAAATTCAAAGCTGTAAGATAAGTGAGACAATGTAAGTCATATGTTTTATCTAGTATTAAGTTTTTAATGTTGGAGAAGAAAACCTTTTATTGCATATCCCCTGAAGATCTGAAGGGTTCACAGGTAGGCAGCATTGCTTTGTATAGAGAAGTTTTGGTTGTTCTTTGAAAATTATTATATAGGAAGTCATCTGAATATCCTTTGGTAGAAATTGAAATGCTGTCTTAGAGAAACGAAAGCTTTGTATCCAGCAATTGATCTGGAATTTGCATAGAGCTAAATGGCGATTTCTGTTAGTCTGACTGGTTTCATATGTTGGCATGTTTTCTTCAGTTTGCTGCTGAATTAGATCAAAATGTAGTTGAAACTTCTTTTCATCCACATCTACTACTAATTCAATTACAGGGATGGATAAGTACAGCTAGGAGGGAAGTTAAGGACACATTGTGCTTATCCTGTATGGCAAAGCATTACTGGAGCAGAAGCAGCCAGCATTTCTGCAGTATTGAGCTGGCAGAGAGGATATACCAGTTTTGTTCTGGTACAGGCTGGTGGCAGGTTTTTTCTTCTCTCAGCACCCAGATAGTCACACGAAGTCTGTTCTGGAGTCTTTCTGTGCCATTGCAGTCTGTATGTGTGTGCAAAAGGTATTGGTCATTGTCTGTCTTGGTTTCAAATCCTTGCAAGCTGTGCCACTGTTGATTGAGCTGTAGCAGTAAAAGAACCTGGTTTTACCATGGTGCAGGTATGCCTGAGGTTGAAATCCTGTTTGATATTTTGCCTATTGCATTTTCTCTTCCTGGAAGGGTACATAACATACAAGCATAGTTCTTCACTAAATGCTTTCATTTCAACTAAGTCTCATCCATTAAGTTCATAAAGCCAAAAGGTGTTTTGCTTTTCCAGGTTTTGACTTGAATATCTTTTCTTGAAACTGAAAATTTTACAAATTAGTAGCTAGACAATACAACCATCTTTCTTGCCTTACAGCTGATATCCTGACTAACAATACTTCTGTTTATATCTTCACTCTACTACTAAGTTTTGCACCATTCTTGCAGTGTAAAATAAATATATTCTTGGATACATGGAGGAAAAATAATCTGTGAAACTCCTTGTTGTGTTTTTATTTTGGCTGTTATTTCAAGAGTTCTGGAAACTTAGCTTCCTGCCATGAAAATAGTTGCTCTTGGTTTTCTTGCTTACCAATATATTGGGTTAAAGGCCTGTATTCAAAAAAACTTGCAGAGCACTTCAAGGATTTCTTCCATCTCTAATTTGCAAAATACGACAGAAATTTATCACTGAATTCTGAACATCAGAAAGTTGCTATCATTTGTGCTGTGTAATTGATGACCACAGGCTGAGATTTGCTTGTATTGCAGTGGTTGGTTCTGAACTGAAGAGGGACTGTGCTTCCGTTAGTGCAGGTTGAAGAGCTTTTTGTCTTTTCACAGCACTACTTTGTCTTTTGAATGTAGGCTTTGGTATTGTGCAACTTTCTGTATAGAAATGATGTGCTTTTTCTAAAAATACTTTTTCTTGTATAGTGTGAGTAACCTGACAGTCAGCAAGTAGAGAAATTCTAGTGTTAGGCCAAGCATAGTATCCTTCATTTTGCCTTTCAAACCTCTGTAGAGCAGCAGGGTGGTCCTGCAGAATCTTTTGATGGTGAAAAATGTTTCTGATAACACATAAGTTTGGAAAAAGCACCTAAATAGATTTCTCTATGCTGTTCAGAGTACTTTTTGTCATTGTGTAATAAAGACAATACCCATGTGATTTGTAATAGAAGAGACTCAAACTAAGGTTTTTTTAAATTTTTTAGCTGTCCTTTACTACTTCAAATTATCTAAAAGTGCTGCCAGGCCCAGAGTAAAAATGTCAAACAGGAGAAACCAGCCAGAAATACGATGTAGAATTTTGGTTGTTGCTGCCACTGCAGATATTTTGGCAGCAGAACAAAAAAATGCAAGTACCCAAATGTCAGATATAAAGACTTTCAGTTGGTTTCAAAACTTTAACACTTAGAATTTTTTTTCTACTAGTATGATTTCTATCCAATTAATGTATATTAAAATGAACAAAATATTTTAAAATCTCTCTCTTTTCTTTCTCTTCTCTCCTCCAGCAACAAGTATTGTGTGACATCTTCAAACAGTGTAGACCATCTTTTGCTAAATTTAACCTTGTGTGACATAATGGTTTCACTAGCAAGTACTTCAACACTTCAGATGGATTCTGGTTGGCTAGACATGATAAGGAAATATGTGACAGATACTCTTCAGGATGGCAGCAAGCTGAATAGCAAGCAGGTGAACAGATTGCTTGGTGTGACTTGGAGATTAATGCAAATACAGCAAAACAAAGGTGAGATATAAGCAAAATAGTGCACTGAGTTTGAGGTATTCTAGCATTATCAGGTCATCTTACATCCTCCATTATTGCATCAAAGTATTTTGTCGAGAGGTAGATTGAATTTCATGGTCATCTGCATGAAGCATTGAAAACTGATTTTTAGGAATGAATGTTGTTAGATTCATACTGTTGTTATGCAAAGTATTAATATATTTGTATACCTCTTTTCTGGTTTTACTACTTAAGATATTCTTGTAAATGGGAAGATAAGTTTTCTAAACTTTTTTCTGATAAACAATAATCACTGGAATCTAAAGATGCATGAGAGAGTTCTGATGGAAGCTGCTGTAAAATACTTCCCAAGACGTTTGTTTTGAATCCTTTTTCAAGAGAAAACATACTTCCTGTTTTGATTTGCATGACTGCTGTAGTATTTTAACTTAGCTTGTTCTTTGCTTTTCAAGTACTATATGGTTGTGTTCAATGTAAGATCTTGTTTTACCGGTCTGCTAAGTAATTGATGTAGAATTTATTTAAGAAAGGAAATTGTCAGTAAATCTAAAAGTGGCATCAGTCTATTTTGTTTCACCAGTCTGGTAGAAGTGAATTCCACAGCTGTGCAGCCAAGTAGTTTATAGAAAATGCTTTGCCCGTAGCAACAGGTTTCATTGTTAGTGTTGCAAGATGAAAAGATGTCAGATATCCCTCAAATATATTTGCAGTTAGTTGTATCTCCTTCCAAATCGATTTTAATTGAGTCTTATCTATCCCTGTGCCCCTGATGACAAAGGTGATAACTAATCTTTCCCACCTACACTTCAAATTTAGCTTCATGTTGAGTGGAAGGAATAGTTCAAAGTCAGAGATGTGCCTGTCTTGCCAGAAGAGCTAAAGTGGAAGAGTTGCTACTGGAGGAAGTAGTTTCCAAACTGTTTCTAGACTGTTAAATCAGATACTTCACACTTTTTTTTAATTGAGCATTGACTTTTCTCCTGTTTACCAAACTTCTACCAGAGAGTGGATAATAGCTGGTGTTTTTCTAAACAAAGTGGCCATTTTAATGCAATAATTTTTCTTGGGAATGCAGAAAATAAATAAGCTTAAAGAAGTTTAGATGAAATGTGCAGAAAAGCATAGTGGTATCTTTGCAGTCACGTTTTTCAGGCTTGCCTGTTTGGAGTAGCTGTTTATGCTGGGGTGAAATGCACGTGTTCACCTTTCCCTGTGGATGTGCAGGAGAGCTTTGAGCTGTGATGTCTGAGATTTCTCTCCATTGTTTTAAGATCAAACTCTGGATCAGCTCTCTGTAAATAGAGGTTTGCTTCTTTCTTGCATCTGCTGAGCGTGACTTTAGCAGCAGTTTGCCTGCAAATTATATTTTTGATAAATTTTCATAGAGTAATGAAGAGAACAGTCATTTCAGAAAGAGACTTGCCATGTGCCAGTTAAAACTGAAATAAGTTAAAAATTGAGGACTTGGGATGCATTTTAGGAGTCTGTGTAATTTGTATCTTCTAAGTATACTTTCTAAGAATGCATTTTTAATTTGCTTGTTTTTAAACTTGTTCTGTTCATATGAAACAATTCAAATAGTAGGACCTACCTTACTCAGCATGCCACAGTGTTATTTGAAGGTATCTGAATATTCTACACACTTAGAATATGTATTTCCTACTATACTAGTTCAGTTAGCAGTTCGTTAATTAGCTGAAACCTACATGAAGGTGTAATTGTTACTCAAATAAGAATAAGCCAGTGTTCTGTTTAAGAAGCACTGTCCAAGATGATTCTTCACCTGAAGAGTATGTGAACTGACTTTATTTGATGGTCCTGGTGCAATAAAAAGAACTCAGTAATTTATCTTAAAGTCATTCTTATTTGGTATATTATTCTGTTGTCAAATATATTAGATTTCAACTTCTAAATGGCTCCCTCCATTATGCTTAATTTCAGGTGCTTTTTATAGTGTGTCTTTTAGTGACACTCCCTATGCCATAAATTAACTATCACTAGTAAGATTTTTGCTGATGAAGACCAGCCACTAACTGGATCCAGAATAATTTTCAGTGTGGAACATTCTTGTCTCCTTGGATGGATGTGTGGAACACATAATTGTCTGTTTTTGAACACGTAACTTACTCAGACTGCTCAGTACACCTGTAAGGAAGCACAAAGGTTTCCCAGTCTTGGTTTATGAAGATAATTAAGCGATTGCTACTGCTTAAGTGTATCTTGACAGTGATTTATTGGGACCCCAAGGTCTTCTGAGACAAATTGAGTCAGGTCTCAATACCATTCACATATCTCTAAAGTTTTCACATGCTTCTGCATTCTTTCCAGGCTTGTGTTCTCTGAATTCAGATATTTTCCCATGCTTTGTTAATTTTTATGTCTGGTGGTTTAATTTGCGAGGAAAATTTTTCATCTTTCTCAGTCTACTGTAATCACTTCTCCACTGGCTGGCTGGTTTTGGCCATCTTTGTTATAAAAATAGAACTTCCATACGTTGTTCTAAGTCTTATGATAATGCATAGCTGATGAGAGCTTCAGAGAAGGAAAGGTTGCAGTGGAGTTAAGCACTTCCCTTTTCAGTGGCTTGCCAGCAGCCTCTGAGGTATGTGTTTTCTGGTTACTTTAGCAGATTGTTTTGGAGCAAGCTGATTCAAAGACATGGAATGCTGATAAGACTGGTATGTGTTGCAAGGAGGGAGTATAGAAAGCAGTGTGACAGATTCAGGGAGGCATAGAGAAGGAGCAAACAAGAAGGTTGATGTGAAGTTGCTGCACTAGGGGAAAACTGCTTGGAAGGCAGCAGTGGAAAGCAGGAACTTAGGGGTTCTCAGCAATCTGTGCACTGCCTTATCTTCAGGAGGCCCTGAAGTTTTCACTTGCATGTTGTCTCTGTTCTTTTATGTGGCTCTTTCACAAACGACACAAGAAGTTGTTGGTTCGATGGCTTAGAATTCTATCCAATAGTTGCTTTAAAATATTTCGGTACTATCCTGTAGAGTTAAATGTAGTAGTTGTAGATAAGAAACTATACTTCTTCTGTGTATGTATGTGTGTATAGTCAGAAGATAAAGAAGCACTACTTAAGATTTATTTTTTTTTTTCCCTAGTGGCAACAGAGCCCTTGATAAAGGCAGTGTATACACTATACCAGCAACGGAATCTCCTCTTTCCGGTTCGTACGTTGCTTTTGAAATTTTTTAGCAGAGTTTACCAAAAAGAAGATTTGAGGACTCAAAGAATCAGGTAAAAACCATTTACATATTCTTTTAAATTATTTCAATGTAGTGTATATATTTTGGAATTTATTTCAAAATTTATAATACTGAATTTCTATGTGGATATAAAACTTCATTGTGAATGTGTTTTGGCACTATGTGACTGAAATTGGAAGTTTAAGTTCTCTGTAAAATTGAGATGGATGTTAGCTTAGTTGTCCTTTTTTTCTGAATGTAAGTACTAGAATGATCATAAAGATTTAAAATTTAACTTGAAGTATACTGTTGCAAGCTTATTGTTACTGGCTGTGTGGTTATCATTAGATGTGTCAAGACTGCAGTTGTATCCATGGAGCATTTCTATTGCTTCAGCTCAAGGTCATGGACTTGTGAATTAGTGTCTCTGGTGGTTCTGCTAGTGCCTGTCTGGCCTTAAATACTTATTTCTTTAAGAGAAGCATTCTGTTATTTTGGGTACACATTTCTAAAGACATAAGATTTAAGAAAATATTCTTGTCCTCTTGGGTTTCCAGTTTTGTGCATCTACTAGATAACCAACTTGCTTCAAGTCAGAGATTATTCTTACATTGCTGTGACTGTGTTTTTTCATTATAGGATTTGTCCAAATTGTCTCCAAGTCTTAGCTTTTCCAGAATGTACTTTTCAGCCAAGTCATCTGGTTCCAGCTCTGTTAAAATCCTTAAACACAGATCAGGCTGCATCAATACTACTTTGAGAACTGCAAAAGGGCATAGGTCATATCCATGACACTTATTTTCTGCTACTAGGTAAAAATCAAGCCTCAGCCCCCAGAAGTGCTGGTATCCACTAGCAGAGTCAAACTCTTCTGCAGCTTCTTTGTGTTGTTAATCTTCATTTCTTGTAATGCCCAAGTAATTCAGTCTAAAACCAGAAATGTTGAATATTACCCTGTGAACATTATAAAAAATATAGAGAATTTGAAAGACAGACAAGAAAAAAGACTGGTAACATGCTGTTTTTTCTCGTTTTTTCACCTAGAGTGAAAAAGATCTTTTTCATACTGACTCATTTCCTGGAGGTTACATAACGACCATTTTCTGTACTTACCTGGAAGTCTTGAGCATCTCATCCAGTTTCATGTGATCACCTTACTATGTAGAAAGCTTTAACTTTCTATCTTTAGACATCAGAAATAGCAGTAGTTTTCATGCTGTTCCTCTTAGTCTTCTTCATGGAATTGTGGCATTTCTAGTAACGGAAGAACGAAATCTCAGAAGTGCTTTGCCAAAAGGATAATTACACTTATGTCTGAGAAGACATTTTAGGATGACATAATGTTTGTGTATTGTACTGATCCATTTCTTTACTTTAGAAACAAGTGGGGTTTTTTTCATTTCTTCTCTGTGGACTGTGCAGTTATCCTGGATGACATTCATGTTATTCCCTTCAGTTTGACGTCATAAGTCCCTCAGCCCTCTTGTGACTTCTTTCTTTTCTCTCAGAAGCTTAAGTGCATTCAAAGAGGAGTAGAATTCATGTTGGAATCCATGAAGCTGCTTATTTGTTTGGTTTTTACATGCATCTGAATTAGAGGCTAGGTAGAAGGGTTTGGTGTTTTGTTGCCCTGTGAAAGAAAACTTGATTCACTTACTACAAGGTTCAGAATTAATATTTTCATCTTGATGTGCGTTATCTTCAGCCCTAGTTGCTGCACAGGTGTAGTCATTGTGTGTGTATACACGCTCATATGCATACATATATGTAATGCTGGTAGAGACTTAAGAATCTGTTTAGCCTCACAGCCTGCCTTCAACAGTGATCTATGTGAGATATTGTAGGAATAAGGCAAGAGTTACTTTTCTCTTGTACTCTTAAGCTTCCAACAATGTGCAGCCTGTATTTCCTCACTGCACAAAGCTGCTGTGTATTTACATCACTCACTGGATGGATTTTCTGTGAGATTTTCTGGTCATTCCTTACACCGGTGTGGTGGGTTGGAAATTCCCCCCCAACATTAAATTTGCCAGACCAGCTCAGTTGGAAGCAAATGAAGCTGTATTTACAAGCAAAACTACAATCTACAATGGAATGCCATGAATATGTACAAAATTTACAATATTTACAGGTATTTACAATTGATAAATAGCACAAGAACCCCCCTGGCCAGAGACCAGGGGAGCTGCAACAGCTTCTTCCTTCCTGCCCCCCCCCCCTTACTCGATTACCCTGTACACAAAAAGGGACAAGAGAAAGAGCAGAGAAGTTGTTGTTAATACCAGTCACAACAAAGCAATGCAGTCAAGGTCAGTAAAGCCAGGAGAAGCATCAGCCAGAGCTGAAGAAGCAAAAGGAGAAAAATTGTTTATATTACTAGCTTAAGTCCATTATCTTTCCAGTGGAATTGTTTAGAATTACCATTATTTTCCTTTCTACACCTAATAGTGACTCATTTACGTTTTACCTCTTTCTGTTCAACATCTGAGAAAAATTTTGAAGACATAGACTAAAACAACCATAACCAATCTAAATCAAGAGCACCTGCAGCTTCTTTTGGCAAGGAGTGACAGAGCTCAGATGTCTGAAGACCATCTTTCGTCTGTTTGTTTTGATCCAGCACCACTTCTACCAGGGAGTGGTTAATGGCGGGTGTTTTTTCTAACCACAGTGGCCATTTTAATCCAGTAATTTTCCTGAAAATGCAGAAACCAAATAAGCTTAAAAAAAAAAAAAGTTTAAATGTAATTGCAAAAGATTAACATGTGTCAATCTTGTCTGCTGATCCTGTAACAGTTCAGGAATTTCATTACAAGTAGGAAATCGTTTACCTCACAAATATATATCTGTCTGGCCAGTTTATCTCATCCCTTCAAGATAATTCTTGTGCAGTACTAAATCCAACATCTAGCCAGGCTGTGTAATTAATTTGGTAGCTGTTGAGAAAACACAGCCTTGACATGCTGGAGAAATGGGCTGATGGTTCAACAAGGGGAAGTGCAAATTCCTGCATCTGGGGAAGACCAGGCCCATGTACCTGTACATGCTTGGGGCTGACCAGCAGGAAAGCAGCTTGTCAGAAAAGGACCAAGAGGTCCTGGTGGACAGCGAGCTGAACATGAGCCATCAGTGGGCCCTAGCAGCAAAGAAGGCCTAGGCTGCATTAGGAGGAGTTACACCACGGTGAGGGAGCTGATCCTTCCCATCTGTTCTGCACTGGTGAAGTCACTTGTGCAGTACTGTATCCAGTTTTTGGGATCCCTAATCCAAGGGAGACATGGACATACTGGAGAGAGTCCAGTGAATGCCATGAAGATGAGGAGGGCACTGGAGCATTCCTCATATGAGGAAAGTCTGTGAGAGGTGAAGCCTATGCTAGGTGATCCTGCTCTGGTAGCAGGGTGGGACTAGATGATATTGCGAGGTCACTTCTAACCCTTGACATTCTGTCATTCTGTGACTATCAGGCCTGGAGAAGAGAAGGTTCAATATGTGTAAATACCTCAAGAGTCAGGCTCTCCTCAGGGGTGTCCAGTGACACAACAAGATAGTGGTCACAAAGCAGAATGCAGAAGATGCTGTCTGAAAATCAGGAACACCTTTTTCACTGTTAGTATGACCATGCACTGGCACAAATTGCCTGGAGATGCTGTGGAGTCTCCATCCTTGGAGGTGTTCAGAAGCTGTCTGAACATGGTCCTGGAGAGCCATAGCTAGCTGATCCTGCTTTAGCAGGAGTTTTGGACCACATAATCCCCAGAAATCCCTTTCCACCTCAACGATGGTGTGATTCTGTGAAAGAAGAAAAACTTCCTTCCTGGTTTGGTGGTTAGTTTTCTTAGTTATGTTGTGTGTGGGTTTTGTTTGTTTTTGTTTGTTTGGGGAGTGTTTTATTATTTTTTTCCCTGATTGGTTGGTTTGGGTTTTTTTGTCCTTTTTGGGTGGTTTTGTTGTTTTGATAGTACTCCAGAAATACTGAACTATGTGGTTTCAGGTGATACTGCAAAAGATAGTATGTACCAAAAAGGTAACTGATTGGTGTAAAACCTATGTGACATTAAGGGCCTGGAAGGGTATGTCATCTTTAGCAGACAATGTGGGAAGAGAAAGCAAATTATTGTATTCACATCCACTATGAAACGTCAAGTGATTTGAGACTTCTGAGCCTTCCAACTCATCCACTTCAGTTGTATCTTCTCCAGACTTTTCCTACTGTTAAACACAATCCCTGTATGCAAGGCTATTCCCTCCTATGTCATGGATACTTTAGTTCCTTAAAGTTTTTGTGAGGAATTTTGTTGGGTCTTTTGAAGATGGAGTAATTTTTGTAGTCTTTATGTTACTCTTGCTCACACCTTCAAAGACCTACTTCGAATTCCTTGATCTACACTCAGGGGCTTCCTCCACGTGATTATAACTTTAGTAAGCTGATGAAATGTATTTGTTTATAAGTTATACTTGATAAGCCTGGATGTCATAGAAATTGTAGCCCAAGGAAAATAGGCTTTGGTCTATAAGATGGTTTTAGTTTGAGCTAAAACATTTAAATAAAAGCATATCTATAATGGAGGCTGTCAAGTTCTAAAGCTTAGCACCAAAGGCATTTTAAGGAAAGAAAAAAACCTAACTAGTGGGGTTTCCTGAAGTATGAACAGGCCAGTTGATGGAATGGAGAAGGAGGTCTAGAGAATCAAGTTATAAATACAAATGAAAATTTGTCTTAGGCTGGGGAAGGGCTTGTCCAAGTGTTTTGCCATTTCCTCACCAGCTTTTAGGGGATGTTTATGGTAAACAGACTTAGAGGGAATGGGGAAAAGGGAATTGTTAAGCAAAGTGGTTTCATTCCTGTTTTTCTGACAATCAGGTTAGGATTAACGATTTGTAAATGTCAAGCTCAATTTATTTTCACTTTTTCTTTAGGATTTGAAAATATATGCCGCCTGAACATGAGCCAGCAGTGTGCCCAGGTGGCCAAGAGAGCCAATGGCTCCTGGCCTGCATCAGGAATAGTGTGGCCAGCAGGAGCAGGGAGGTCATTGTACCCCTGCACACAGCACTGGTTAGGCCACACCTTGAGTACTGTGTCCAGTTCTGGGCCCCTCAGTTTAGGAAAGATGTTGAATTGCTGGAGCATGTCCAGAGAAGGGCAACGAGGCTGGTGAGAGGCCTTGAGCACAAGCCCTATGAGGAGAGGCTGAGGGAGCTGGGACTGTTTAGCCTGGAGAAGAGGAGGCTCAGGGGAGACCTCATTGCTGTCTACAACTACCTGAAGGGAGGTTGTAGCCAGGAGGGGGTTGGTCTCTTCTCCCAGGCAACCAGCACCAGAACAAGAGGACACAGTCTCAAGCTGCGCCAGGGGAGGTTTAGGCTGGAAGTGAGGAGAAAGTTCTTCACAGAGAGAGTTGTTAGCCATTGGAATGTGCTGCCCAGAGAGGTGGTGGAGTCACCATCCCTGGAGGTGTTCAAGAGGGGATTGGACGTGGCACTTGGTGCCATGGTTTAGATAGTCATGAGGTTTAGGGTGACAGGTTGGACTTGATGATCTTTGAGGTCTCTTCCAGCCTTCGTGATTCTATGATTCTAAGCTTCTTAATCTTCCTACTGTAGGATAAGGGAAGAAGTGGGTCTGAAATTAGGATGAATTCAGGTAATCCTTCAATGTGAATAACATCTTGTCACATTTTTCAATAAAGGTTATTATAATTCTCATCAAGTACCAAGGGATGGTCAGTGTCCTCAGATATTGGAACAACAGGGCTGTACACAAGATTGAGTTGAGTGACATCAAATGAATGCAGAAGAGGAGGGTTAGGTAAATTTTATTCCAGAGACTTGAGAGGACTGGTGTGTGAAAACGCAGATAGGAAGAACTTGAACTATTACCTTTAAAGGCAGGTGATGCAATATGTGTTTGGTGTAAAAGATGGCATCTCATTTATAGGGGTGTGTACAGTGGAATGCAGTACATAAATGATAATCTTGGGAGTGGTAAAACTGAAGAAAGTCTCCTGATACAGTTCTTTAGAGCCCTCGTGAAGCTAAGCTTCATTGTGTTAGTGACTGGCACACAAAGCAGAAACAAGCTAATGGAAATTTTTGGTGGCATTCCGTACCTGGCAGAGGAAATGATAAATAAAACAGAAGAAAATAAACCTGAGGGAATGGTAGAAGTAGAAAGAGGTGTGTTTGTACAAAACAAGAAATGGTGCACTTAACACTTAGTGGTAGTGTTTCTGGTTCTTCCTTCTGCCTTAAGAGGTATCTGGACTGACAAGCAACATGTCAGCAAAGGTAGAATTGAATTTAAAAGTATAATGAAAAGAGTAGAAGGTTCAGTGGTATTGAGGGTATAGTAATCCCACAGGGTTTTAGCCTGATTTGTAAGTCAAAATGGTAAAATTAATGATAACTGGAAATGTTGCTTTGCCCAGCATAAAAGTGAGTTCACACAAATAGATTCTGAAAGACTTAAAAATGTGCAGTGAGGAACCTATGCTTCTGATGTAACTAGCATTATAGCAATGCACTTGAATCTTCTGATGAAGTATTGTCAGTAAATCAGTGCTGCAGTTCATTGTAATTTAACTGTACCTGACATTAAAACGATTTGTTTTGTCCAGACTGGAAAGAATTAAGTTTGTGGGTTTTGTTGTTTTGGTTTGGATTTTCTTTCCCCAACTAATTTTCCCTCTTTCTTTAGAAGTCGGAGTAAAGTTCTGTCCCGCTGGTTGGCTGGCCTACCTCAGCAACTTGCTCTGCTTGGCTTGAGGAACCCTGAGCTTTCAAATCAGCTGATCGATATTATTCACTCTGCTGCTTCTCGTTCGAACAAAGAATTATTGCAAAGTTTACAAGCCACTGCTGCTCGATTATATGGTAAGGGTTTTTACACTACAGTGTATTGAATTTTGTCCATCACTTGGCAGGGAAATTCCAGTTGTGGAAAATACTGGTGATTCCTAGGTGAACAACAGAATCATAGAATGGTAGATAGATGTTGGAAGGGACCTCCTGAGGTCATCTAGTCCGACCCTCCTGCTGAAGCAGGTTCACCCAGAGTGAGTTGTACAGGAACATGGTAAGGCTGATTTTGAGTATCTCCAGAGAAGGGGACTCCACAACATCTCTGGGCAGCCTGGTCTGGTGCTCCAGTGCCCTCAAAGTACAGAAGCTTTTTCTCATGTTCAAATGGAACTTCCTGGCTTGCAGTTTGTCTCTTCCCCCTTGTCCTGTTGCTGGTTACCACTATAAAAGAGCCTGTTCTGGTCCCATCCTCTTAACACCTGCCCATTAGATATTTATAAGCATTGATAAGATCCTCTCTGTCTTGTCTTTTGCAGGCTTAACAGCCTCTAATCTCTCAGCCTTTCCCTGTAAGAGAGATGCTCTAGTCCCCTCATCTTTGAAGCCCTCTGCTGTACTCTGTGAACGTAAAGCCTCTGTGGGAGACAGGAATGGAGATTGGTTGAGGCCATTGCCATAAAGATTAAAATGAATTGTGTGCATCAAGGCTAGTAAAAAGAGTACAATCTTTAGTTCAGGCTAGCAGGATTTCAATCTGTTAGAGCAGAAGTTTCATTTTTGTGAAATCTGCTTCTGATAATATTGCTTCTCCTTCTTCCTTCTGTTTTCTTTTCCCCTCTTCAGACTTACTTCTATTATCTTCCCTTCAGCAATTGCTACAGGCTTTCAACTAGATGAGAGCAGTTAGAGAAGAGTGGGGTCCCTGTAGGCTTGCTGAAGTTGTGTATGAGATGCTAATGCTATGGAATTGTTACCATGGTTTTTATGTGTTTCTAAGTAGCTGAGTACTTCTGTGTGTGTGCTGCAGATCCGCTGGAGGGCACACTGGTCCTGCTGCCGGCCGAGGCGCAGCGGCGGCTGGTCCAGCTCGTCTACTTCCTGCCCTGCCTGCCCGCCAGCCTGCTTGCCTGCCTCAGCCGCTGCTGCATCATGGGCAGGATGTCCTCCGAGCTGGCTGCCACGCTCATCGGGATCCTGCGCATGAGGTACCGCGGCAAACGGGCACTTTGGTTTCCTAGTTACAAAAAAAGGAACATTTGCTCATTAAGCGTGAACTTGGCACAAAAATTCAGTAGAGCTTGCAAATGTTGATGTCATGAAGAGAGTTAATGCTTCCATCAGTATTTGCTCCATTCACTTCGACTCTTTACACTGACAGATTTTCTCCCATGCTTGATAACAATCATACCAGTCATCTCTAAGGCTGCATGGTATTGAGCACCCTCAACCCAGAATGTCATGGAGTCACAGAATCATTTAGGTTAGAAAGGACCTTAAAGATCGAGTCCAACCATTAGCCTAGCAGTGGCACACTAAACCATATCCCACAGCACTACATCTACACATCTTTTATATACCTGCAAGGATGGTGATTAAACTACTTCCCTGGCCAGTCTGTTCCAATGCTTGACAACTCCATTAGTGAAGAAATTTTTCCTTATGTCCAATCTAAACCTCACCTGGTGAGACTTGAAGCCATTTCCTCTTGTTCTACCAACTGATGGTCTGCCATCACCAGTTGTCCTATCATCACATCTGGTCTTTGTTCTGCCACTGGTTACAGCTCTTCCTTGTAACCACTTGTAGGTGACACTGTAGTGAAAAATAACCAACCATCATTCTCATGTTATGCTTGCTTTCAGATTTTTAAAACTTGCTTTTCTTATAATTATGACATTTAAATAGCCAAATCATAGTAACTAGGCAAATGTCTTGCTAGAAATTTTGTGCTCTTTGTTGTTTTTGCTCTGGCTTGAAAGAGGTTAAGTTTGCCTCTGAAGTCAAGAAGAGAGGTTGCTGTTCTACTGAAGTGAGTGGATGGCTTGCTAGGATTTCACAAGGGTGTTCTGTTTTGCTGCTTTAGAAAAAAATATGCATGATTTTTTTCCATTGTTCATTGTTGTTGAACCTTGGATAAATAAGCAGGAAGTGAGATTTTATGACTTGTGCTTCAAGTGATTTTTTTTTTTTTTTTTTTACCCCTCCTAATGCTTTTGGGAACTTAATTTTTTTTGTTGAAACAGGACATAACAGTTGTCAAATACGGGCCCATTCATACTAGCTGTATAACCTGAGAATAAGGTGACCTAATGTATGAAGTGAAGATGATGACATCTATAATATCCTATGTATAATGCGTTGCCACTATAAAAACGAAATTATGTCTAATTTTGGGAAGGTGGTCTTCAAGTTTTATTTTTAAAAAAGAAAAGTTCTCTGCAAATCATAACCAATTCAAAGGTAATCACTGTAGAACTAAAGTCAATGCTCAGGTGCTTGTTTTGTTGTGAGGTCTTACGAAATTTTCAGAGTGGGAGATTTTTATAGTAATGTATGGTATAGTAAAACCATTTTCTAAAGATGACCAGAAAGCTGCAGGTGGGCTGTGGGCATTTAATGATTTTTGCAGAAAGATGTAAGAGACAGGTGGGGTGTGGTGTTCTTAGCAAAATTAGATTACTTACAACAGAGAAGGAGGATTAACTTCTCATGTTTCAGAGATGCAAAGAAAGCCTTTTAATTTATGACATTTGGAACATGTTTGAAGTTGGAATCAAAGATTGCAGGTTATTCATTCAAGTAGTCAATTGAAATAACCAGATGAAGTCCTGACGTAGTTGTAATAGTGCAGTTTCTTGTAGTGATAAGCCATAACAGTCCTCCTTTCTGGAAGATTGTGAGTTCTGATGAAACTTGGAGAAGAGATCTTATTCTTGAGTGTTGCTTTTCTTTGATAAGGCTGTTCCCACTGAGAGGAATCAGTGTTAAAAACTCAGATTGCTTTTCTTTAGAAACATATCTGAAAATGCTGCCTTGGAAAGATGAAAAAAGAGCTTTTTATAGAGAAAGTGAATACAACAGCACTGAAAATGCATTCTCACCTCTGTAGCCAACGTAAAAACTTGTACAAGTTTTAAAGGGCTTATTGATGACACATTTTCTTTTTTTTTAGCTTGGCTCAGCTTTTCCTTGGAAAAGAAGTTGCACAGTTAAGGAAACAATAGTATGTTTTCTAGATATGAACTTCAGCTTGGCTTTAGGAGCTTCATAACCTTTCATTATTGCACACAGCATACATGAACTAATTTTCTATCTCTTTATCAGAAAGGCCAAGCTGGATTATTGTGTCCAGTTTTGTGGATTGCTTTTAGACAGTGGTGTGGACAAACTGGATTGACGTTAAAGGAGAGTAGAAGAAGAATGATAGTCTGTGAATTGTGATCATGGAGGATGACTGACAAATTGGAACTGTTAGGCAAATAAGGGCTGGGAAGGAGAGGGAACTGTCTGTAAAAGTATATTAAAAAGGAATGAGAGAATGGAGTTTTAGCAGGAGTAGAAATGTCAGGGACTGTTTGATTTGAGTGCTAGCAAAATTTTGTTAAACCAGACATACACACCAGAACAGATCTGTGGAGGAAGAAGGTATAAGTATGCTTCAATGGAGATGCTTTAAATCAGATTGGGTGACTGTGGCAGATTTGGAGGAGGTAGACCAGGTAACTTCTGGTAAGGATTTACAGCTGTTCTGGTATTTGAAGTTGAACATAAAGGTTTTTGAAATGAATAATACTATTGCAAAATGTATATAACTTCACTGTTCTGTGGCATAGGGACACTGTGTTCACGAGACACTTCTAGCTGTAGATTGCATAGAGAAACTGGTACAAAGCAGTCTACCATGAGGAAATGCATTTGGAAACGTGTCAACGATGAGGAAACGTGGTGTGGTCAGTAGATGGCACTGTTGTTCTTCCAGAACATTCGTGTTCTCTGTGGCTGGGGGGGAGTTTTCCTACAGTTCTTTTCTTCTATGCCACCTGCTTATCTGTCCTGCTTTAAATAGACTGCATTCAGGAGCATCAGAGGCTTGCTGCTGTGTTTGGTAAATGTTCTTAATTTCTTTAAAAGCCTTGATTTCCATATTATTCTTGACTGGTGGAGCATGTGTGTTTTTACATGTCTGAGAATGCACATACCCATATATATTTGCCAGGAAGGAGCTATGCTAAGGTGGATTTGATGAGAGTATATATGGATGATAACAAGACTGTTGCATTTATTTCAGGAACAGTCATTATAAACTCAAACTCGTAGGATTTTTTTCTGTGCATAAACTACAGAAAGTAGACAGTAAATGTATGCAGATGGCTTAAACCACAGCCCTGTGATGGTATCAGTTGATAACATTAAATCATAATTGTGTTAGTCTGTATTTTTTTTTTTTATTAGAAAGGTATTTGAACACATTCAGTAGTTTCTACTTCATACTTTTGCAGTGTGGAAATGAATAGCCAAGTGGTCTGCAGGAGCCCATTAAGGACCCACAGTGGGTTCCAAACATTGAGAATGAAGCTGATGTTGACAGTTATTTCCATATATAAGAGGAAAGTTTCTGAGCCTGAGAGGGTAATGGTCTATAAAATTACTAGGA
The DNA here is from genome assembly GCF_027791375.1 of Indicator indicator. NCBI lineage: Eukaryota > Metazoa > Chordata > Aves > Piciformes > Indicatoridae > Indicator > Indicator indicator. The sequence goes on along the minus strand of NC_072015.1, from coordinate 34,574,871 downwards.
TAGTTCCTGTCATGCTTTTGGTCTATATTCTCTAAAGCTTTACCAGTCAGGACAGGCCGGAGGACTGCTGTACAAAGAAAACGGAAATGCAGCCACCCAGTTTTGGATGCTGGTGTATGAATATAGACAGACTTACACTAATTGATCTCTATGCCAACAAACATGTTGCTGCTCTTTGGGCCACTGGGATAGCCACAGCTGGCAAGTTTCAGGTGAAACTGAGGGGCAGAAGGTGTTGACTTGCCTTAATTTCCCTGCTTGTTCTTCTTTAGTGCCTGCCTTGTCCTTCTGTTTTGGACTTGATGTGAGTAAATTCAGTAAATGCAGACAGGTAGGGTTCTGAGAGATGAAAGTGTGTCAGGGTTTTGGGGGGTATAAATCTTTCTCCTCGTTCTTGTTCATACGCAAACAGGAACGGGTGTGGAGCAACATGAGTGAACAGTCTGCCACTTCAGACTGAGACAAATGAGAGGTAACAGGTTCTTGGAGATGAGTTCTCTGAGTCAGCCTCTGATTTAAACCTCTGATGATCTTAAATTTATGGAGACAAATGGAAGCGTGCAGCAAGTATTTCTGAAAGTCTTTGCATTTAATCCACTGGGGCAGTTTGTATGCGGTCCTTAGGTGATACTACTTTGATATACTGAGATGAACCATTCAGCTTGATGCAGTGTGCCATGTTTCTGGAGGAATTAACTTAATTCTTTTTTAAGTTCCTAATTTATTGGAATAACTGGTAAATAATAAAGAAGTAGTACTCTGCTAATTAAAGATAAATGGTTTGTCTTGGGTGGGAATATGTAACATTTGGCATCAGTGGACCTTTGATCTGAAGTCCCAGCCTTAGCATCATCTTGACGGTGGAGTTCTGGTGATTGCTTGAGGATGCAGATACAGACAGGAAGACAGTTCTTTCTAGGAAGTGGAGGAATGTGTTAGTTGTGGATGGTCTAGTAGAGATTAAGGCCATAAACTTTAGCTGTATTCTAGACAGAGCTGGAAAGAACTTTTTGGTGTAATCCCTCTGCGCCCACTTTCTACATTTTTAGGGTAGATGGGCTGCTTCAGAATGGTTTTTAAAGGACTAGTAAGGCATAGGCTTACTTTTTGAGTACTTCTGGCTTTGAGGCAAATCATCAAATATGGAAACATACCTGTATATAGTAGATTGTCTTTGTTGTCTGACAAAGGGGAGGTTTACCATTCATGTACCGAAGGCTGTAGTGTAACAGTTGCAGAGGAACACTGTTTCACTGTTAAGCTCAAGGCATTCATTTGCTACTTCTTAGTGAGTTTGTGGTGATTGAGTGGCAGATAGCCTTATAGACATGTTTCTTTTTTTCCTTTTGTATGAGGTAGAATACTTAAGGTGATTAATGCATAATCTGAGTACTTTATTGTATTCTATGAAATATGGATTTAAAAAGGCAATTTAGGATTGTTATCAAAAATATAAGCTAGTAAGTTAGATTGACTTCACAGGAAAAAATCTGTCTCTTCTTAATATGTCTTGGGTTACAAATAAGGAAAACTTGTTCAGTGAAATCACAGAAATGCAGTTTATGACAGCTGTCTGAACAGGAGCCAGCAGTGTGCTTGGGTGGCCAAGAGGGCCAACAGCATCCTGACCTGCATCAGGAACAGTGTGGCCAGCAGGACTAGAGAGGTGATTGTCCCACTCAGCAGTGGTGAGGCCATACCTTCAGTACTATGTTCAGTTTTGGATGCCACAGTAAAAAAGATCAAGGTGCTGGAACGGGTCCAGAGAGAAACAGTGAAGCTGGTGAAGGGTCTTGAGTATATATTTTCTGAGAAGTGGCTGAGGGAGCTGGGGTTGTTTAGTGTGAAGAAAAGGAGGCTGAGGAGAGACAGTATTGCTCTCTATGACTATGTGAAAGGAGGTGGTAGAGAGATGAGTGTTGGTCTCTTCTCACAAGTCACAACTGATAGGATGAGGAAATGCCAGGGGAAGTTTAGATTAGACGTTAGGAAGAACTTACATACCCAAAGGGTTATCAAAGACTGGAACAAGCTGCCCAGAGAAGTGGTTGAATCACCATTCCTGGGTGTATTTAAAAGCCATCTTGATATGGTGCTTAAGGATATGCTGTAGAAGTGATAGAGTTAAATAGTGGCTGGACTTGATGATCTTAGAGGTCTTCTCCAACCATTGTGAATCTGTGTAATTTATGTGCCTTTATTCAGTGTAGTTACCTGAATGTGATTTATGCATAGTTAGATTGACTGAATGCTTCCTTATGCATAGTAGTTACAATTTCTCTTACAACTTTTTATCCATTGGAACAGTGTGTCTGGAAATTATTTGTGTAGTAGAGAACTGGGCAGACAATATTTCACTGCCTAGATAAAAAACAATGGGAGTTAATTTATGCCATTTCTCTCTTGAAGTAGAATGTCTGTAAATGAGATCTCCAGTGGCTTCAAACAGCCATTTCTTATTCTTGGGGGGGGCTCTTTCCCTGCTGGGGTCTTGCAAAGAGTTGTTTCTGTTGCTCTTGGAAAAGAAGGGTGAGGACCATATAAATAAAAGCTGAGTGCTTTCCCCCAGCGAGACATAAATTCTGTGGGAGTTCCTAGTCTTCACAGATTTGAAATAACTGGGGTAACTTGCATTCTGCTTGTTGTAACTATAAATGGACTCTTTCCTTAAGAGGTAGTACCTTTAAAATATTCTTTGGGTTTCCAGACAATAATGAGGAAGATCAGCTGGCACCTCATCAAGCAGCCAGGTGCGCTTGTTGATTCCCACTGTCTTCAAGAATCTGGGATTTAGAAAGAACTGGGGTGGATATTTTAATGTCTGTTACTTACAAGGTGTAAAACTGTCTCTCCCAATCCGTTATTCAGAGATATTTTAAGGTCATAATAGAGCTTAACATTTTCTATAGATACTACCTTTGTAAGTAAGTACTACTTTTACTTTAGTCATTCTAGTTCTGTGCTTTGCAACCTTTGATGGTATAACTTGGAGGCACAGTGAGACTGCAAAACATAGGTAACAAAGAGCCTGTATACTACTTAATCAAAGTTACTGGATGCCTGGTTGTTGACAAGAAAAAGAAAAGCCTTCTGTTCTGAAAGTATGTGCAAACTGGAGAGACCTGTGGAGAAGGACCTAGAAGTCCTGGTGGACAACAAGTTATCCATGGGGACAGCTATGTGACCTTGTGGTCAAGAAAGTCAATGGTATTCTGGGGTGCATTAAGAGGAGTGTGTCCAGCAGATCGAGGGAGGTTCTCCTCCCCCTCTACTCTGCCACAGTGTGGCCCCGCCTAGAATATTGCATCCATTGCTCCCCAGTTCAGGAGGGATGGGGATCTACTTGAGAGAGTCCAACAGAGGGCTACAAGGATCATTAAGTGACTGGAACATGTGCTTTATGAGGAAAGACTGGGAGACCTAGGGCTTTTTAGTCTGGAGAGGAGAAGACTGAGAGGGAATTTAATAAATGTGTATGAATATATAAAGGCTTGGTTTCAAGAAGGAAGGGGCAGCCTCTTCTCACTTGTGCCCTGCGATAGGACAAAGGGCAGTGGATGTAAACTGCAGCACAGGAAGTTCCACCTCAACATGAGGAAGAACTTCTTTCCTGTAAGGGTCACAGAGCACTAGAACAGGCTGCCCAGAGAGGTTGTGGAGTCTCCTTCCCTGGAGACTTTCAAGACCTGTCTGGATGTGTCCTGTGTGACCTGCGATAGATTCTATGGTCCTGCTCTGGCAGGGATATTGCACTGAAAGATCTCCAGAGGTGCCTTACAACCCCTAACATCCTGTGAACCTGGAGAGAATATAGTAACCCATTATTGTGAATAACAACACTGGTAGAGCAATTGACTGGGTGGGGGGGAATTTCAACCCACCACATTCCCATACTGATGAAATGTAGAAAAGATTTCTAACAGGGTTGTTTTTTTTTTTTTTGTTTGTTGTTGGTTGGTTGGGTTTTTGGTTGGTTGGTTTGTTTTTGTTAAGAAATGGAGGAATACATGAAACGAAATTGTTACAAAAATAAGGTAAAACGGAACAACAAACCATAAACCCCACTTTCATTACAAATGGTACAATGAAAAGTCAGCTCAGGATTCTGTGGAAGGGGAGTCAAAAAGCATACATGTATAGGAAGGTGGTGTGGTTATGAATGGGTTGTTAAGAAGAATGTAAGAATAGGAAGGGGTGTGTGTGTTCACTGTGAAGTGCTTTTTCTGGCTGTATTTTCACACCTCAGTTTGGAAACAAAAATGGAGGAGGAAACTATTGAAGAGGTAACAAAAATGCTTAAGGCACTATTTTGGATATAAACTAAGAAGAAGAATGTGCTTTCAGAATGGTGGCACTTACCTGACTGGGTGCCACTGAGGAAGACTAGCAAAAGATTGATCTGTTTTCCTTGCTGCAGGATCAGAAAGGATCCACTGTTCCTGGGGTGGGTTATGGTGTGTTCTTCCACCTGTATCTGGTCAACAGATTTTACCTTGCTCACTGTTATGTGAAGGTCTAGGACCTGAGAGTAGGAAAGCTAGATTTGTGTTTAAGTACATGGCCCTTTAAATTTGTCGCCAGCTAGTTGGTTGTAGTTTGATATTCCTAACCAAGAGGAGAAGAATTATGTTGCTGCCCTTAGAATTGCTGTTTGCTCATTAGTGAATGTTTCTTCCGATTTCTGCTGTCGTTTATAACGTGTAAACAGTTCTTTTCTTCAGAGACAACCTTTGCAACTGCAGAGCAAATGAGTAGCTGACAGGCTTACTTTTAACAATGCATACTTCAAATTGTTGTTTTCTTAAAATAGGTTTCAGATTTTTTCCCCAAATCCCTGGTAATTCCTTGCAGATGTTTGTTATATTTTTGCCACATCTTCAAATGGAAGGACTTGATCCTTCAAAAGAGATAATGAAAGTTAAAACAAAAAAACTTGCACTAACAAACTACTGCCTGCATATTGTAACCTGTTAGAGGAAAAAGATGGGAAAAACTCTTCACTTCCTCTCAGAGTTTACCTTTGGGGCCTATGGTACATGGAGCAAAGTTGGTGTGAATGATGAGATGGGTACAGGGTTAGAGAAGCACCCAAAGTTTTAATTTTTGTTTAAACAATTTCAGCAGCAGTTTGTGACAGTCTTTTTTTCCTGCCTCTTCAAGAACTACTGTGAAAACTGAGTCCTGTTTCTTAACAGTGTAACGCAACTGATTTGATTAAGCTGATGCAGGAACCTGAGTGTATTCTTTATTGTAGTTGCATTTCAATTTGACTTAATTTTTTTTAATTAAAACTAAAAAGGAATAGACTGTGCTGAGGTAAATACTGGCACAGGGCTTTTCAGTATTTTAAAAGAAAATATTTTACAGCAGTGCAAGTACCTGCCTACTCTGGGGAAAAACTCCCTTTAGATGATTTTTATGAACTAGAATTAAAGAAACAGTTGCAGGAGACCTTAGTTTAGATCTGCAGTCAATAGTTGATACAATCAATTTAAAATGAGATCTCCTATTGCAGTCTGAGTTAAGTTAGGTTTCTTGAGTTATTCTCTTGCAGACATTTAAATAATTCTGTAAAACTTCAGGAACACCCTGTGCTAGAATATCCACTATTGTGGCAGTGGAAGTAGCTTCCTGGAAGGTGAAGAATTAGATTTCAGTTTCCTTGAACAGAAGACCCAAACTCTTCATCTTACACTTCTTGAGTTCTGTAGTCCTTGCATTTATGAACAAAAGGGTGATATCAGAAGAGCTGTGAATCTTGCTTGTGTTTTTCCTTGTTTTACTTCAAGTATTTTTAAAGAGTAGACTCAGGATTTTGAGATTTATTACACTTCTTTCAATGTTGCCGCTCAACAGCAAAAATAAAATTATTAACAAAACTTGCTGTGCTTGATAGGTGCATTACTGTCTGAGTGTGTTTTGGGAGTTTGAGCAGTGTGTTTTACAGGACAAGCGGAAGGATAATTTTTAAAATAACCGCGGCAAGGTTCATGAAAGTTACTTTACCGAAGACTTCTCTATTACCCTAAAGGCTCCTTATAACTACGGAAGTTAAAACCAACACCTTAAAACTGAACCAGAAATCAATTGGTAGCTAGTTTGAGTCAGGAAGCAAAAAGATTAATGATTTGTAGCTGAGAAATAACCACTTGTGCACAAACCGCGGTTGGTTTATGTTGCAACTGTGTGATAGAGCCCACCCTGAAAGAACAACAGTGTGAACAGAAGTCGGTCTGGAGTTAAAATTTAATCCACAAGTGATAACAGGAATGTGTTGCACAGTTGCTGTGACTGAGAAGTATTAGCTATACTAATGGCAAGAGAAACAGTGATTTTTAAGTTAATTAGATTCAGCTTTTCTTTTAATACCATTTGGCATACAGAGCAGGTTACCTAAAAGTGCAATCCTAAACCTCAGTAGAGAGGTTATCATAGTGAGCAGGTAACCTTATGGAAATTACAACTTGTAATTCATCATAGGTAATATGGGTTTGGAGTAGCTGACGGAAGAGGTCTCTCACATGCAATTTGGTTCCTATTGTCAGTAAAAATTTATTCAAAAAAGGGGGGTTATAATAAGAGGCTTCCACCTATAAATCATATATTTTTTTTTTTTAGTTAAATGTCTAGTGTGTAATTTATAAGTATCATGGAATCATTTAAAAGGTGCATGTAGTTCTTAGTTATCCACTGAAGTTTTTTGAAGTAATTTATAATGTATTTTTAGTACATTAATATCCATTCTAGAACTACATTTCTTTTGTTCTGTTGTTTACTTTTGATTTCCTTTAATGTGAACCTTAGAACTGAGCCACTTTACATTACAGCTGTTTGGGTTCTAAGGTAACTGAGGCCTTGACAGCTGGTTAGATTTGTATTTAAACTTCTATGCTGTAATGGTGTTCCACTTGCAATGTTAGGATGACACTGATCTTGGCCTTAATATCTGTGAGATCCTAACCTAGTCTTTAATTACCAGATCTCCTGTTGTTTTTCCATCACACGTTTTGTATTGAGCCAGTCATGCTCACTGGAGGAGTGTTTAAATCATGTTATGCTTTGTCCCTGTTGCTTCAGTAGAAGGTTCCATGTTTTGTCTATTGCATTATGTCCCACTTGGAAAACAAAATTATTCCCCTCTGCCTGTGGAATTTTGTGTGGTGCTCAAGTATCTTCACTGCTGTAGCAGATGAGGTGGTGGTATTTTTTTCCAACTTGCAGATAAGGAGCTGGAGGCAAGGGAAGGGTATAGACAGAAGTACATGGAAGTACCTGCTGGCTTTAGGAATTCAGCAGGAAACATTTGTGTGCTGATTTTTCAGAATATTTAGCATTTACGATCTTGAAACCAAGGGATTTACTCTGATTTCACTGTAAGTGCAAGTGGTGCAATAGAGATCAGGCAGATCTGTGTGCTGCTCTTTAAGATAGATGAATAGCTTCATAGCTGTTAATGGTCTTTGAGTGTTTTTTGTGCTGTTGATCTGTTGCTGGACTATTGATAACTAGCAGACAGAAGGGATGAGAGAAGCCACCACTATTAATGTGGGGTTTTTCTAATCTAAAAGTAAATTTAATTCCTTATATGATGATACTTAGAGAAATATGTTGCCACTAACTTGCTGTACTCCAACTTGAAAAAGTCTTCATTTAGATTCTAACAGAATCTCTGTGATAGAAGTAGGAGGGTGATTCAGTATAATGCCTAACCCTATTGTTTAGCTGAAGAATTTCTGTGCTAAGCCTTTCTTCTTTTAACTCATGCCTTATACATTTGCACGTAATTTGAATGAAGCATAGATTGTCTTTTTTTTAGAGAGAAAATACTATCTTACCACATACCATATTGTCAAACTCTAAGGCATGTACACAAAGAGGACAAGCCAAAGATTGTAGGCAGCATTCTCTTTCTAAATTGAATGCTAGATGGCTTTTAACCTCAATATGCTTTTAACATGGAGGCTTCTTTTATGCATGTAATAAATTTAACTTTAAAAGAAGTCAACTGCAACTGAATTTTGGGATCTTGGTTTTGCATGCTTGTGTCTCAGTGTAGCCCTGCTTACAAGATGAGTCTTAAAACCATTTAATAGCTCTGTCAAGGGTTTGTGTCATGCCCTGCCTTCCTGTTTCCAGGGCAGAACAGCAGTAATTCTGTCTGCTTCCTCTTGTGTCTACACTGATGGAACTTAGCTTGGCATGCTGTTAGGATACTTAGAAGACTTGTCCTGATTAGTGAGTGTGCAGTCAAATGTGGGTAGAAAAAGAAAACTGCTCAAGAGTTTGAAAAGTTCCAAGACACTTAGCGATAAGCTCCAGAATAATTTTTCTTGTCCAGGTATGTCTTAAACCTGTTGTTTGTGTTTGCTAGCCTACAGTGAGTCTGAGTTTTGTTCAGTCTCATCTGAAATCAGTGTAAAATTCTCACATCTACTGGTTCTGTTATGAGGAATTTGGCACATCTGTTTCCTGGAAAAATATTTTAAACCATATTCTGACTGGCTTTGTCATGCAAGTGCCTAATACCTTAATTTGTGCTTACTGGAAGTTCTTTCCATGCTTCCTGTCTTCCTGCTCAAGATTTTATTGTTGTATTTCCCCAACTCCCTTTGCAGCTTGTCATCTGACTTCTTCCAATCTCTTTCATGCCCACCACTTTGCTCAGTGATTGTATCACAGTTTGAACTTGTGTTCAGTAAGACCTACATTCTCTGGAATCTCTCTTCATTCTCACCAGTGCTTATTTTTGTACAATGAGTGATTCCAAATCTGATTCATGGTCCCTGTGCATTGGATTCAAGCAACTTCTTCCCCTTTGCTGAAGAGGGCATGGATTTCATTGTCTCTTTTGGTATATGGATCTAATTCCTGTGTGAATTCTTATATAGAACCTTTGGGAAAATAGGTGGCAAGACCTCTTGCTGCTGTAGTTGAGTATGTATGAAAAATCTTTGATACTGTAATGAGTCATACTTGGACCTTCGTGGAAAAAGGGAAGAAATGATCCTTTCTTCTGGGAGAAGACTCTTTGTGTTATTGTGGGCAGCCAAGCTTCCAGCCTTATGACTGAGAGACTATGGGTTAAGAAAATGAAGACACAACTCAGGCCTCAGAGGAGGACCAAAGGTCTCCTAGGGACTAGCGACCATGCAGAGCTACCTGCACAGAAGAGTCACTAGGTCACTTGAAATATGCCTGTGACATAAGGATGTACCATTAAGAATATGATATGAAGTGGGAACTTTATTTAATAAAGACTTTTCCTGTTCTCTCTCACCTAGCTGGGATTCCCTTTTTTTGTTTTTCCCTAGAATTAACTATCCTACATAGTAGTCTGATTAAATCCTAATTTATTTTTTCTTAAAAAAAAATCTGTAATTACTTTTTTCTTTTTGAGTAACTCCAGACATGTGCATATTCTAGCTGTCATTTTTGTAGACGCTGAAATACCATGGATGTATTTTCCTGGGGTGGCAAAATGTATATTTCTGGCACAAAAGCATACCAAATTCGATATTTTTGCTCCCAAAATCATGGAGCATTAAAAAAAAAGTCTGAAAAACAAGCTATCCAGAATTTTGTTACCCATGAGCCTAAGCCATTTTGGCTGTTAGCAGAAAGAAATTAGGAAAAAAAAAAAGTGATCTGAGGCAGATAGTTGGCTTCAAAAATGGCATTCAGAAGCTCTGAAATTTCACAGGATTGTAAGAGCAGAAAGCAGCAATCTTTTACGGCAAAGATCCATAGTCTACAGTGCGAGTGCCAAGAGCAGCAAGTGAGTAAATTTAAATAACATGCATTTTGCATACTGGGATGTGGCTTTGAAGAGCAGCCTCTTAAGGAAAGCGTGTGAGGTGTAGTTGCTCCCTGCTCCTGCCATTCTCCTGGTTCTGCACCAATGCATGGGCAAGACCTTGCTCTTAGGTGATCAGCAGTGCCTGTTTGCTCCGAGTTTCCATAAGCACATGCAGCTTCTAATATGAGAAACAAAAGTAGGCTGGTGCTCCACTTCTTCCTTACAGATTGCACCTGAAAAGGGAAGTGTCAGGAAGCTTTGATAAGGAGTTGGCTCCTGTCTTTGCGTATTGCTCCTCTTTGTGTTCTAAATATCAAAGCAAGATTTTAATTTAGTGCTGTGTTTAATAGCTTTAACTGCTCTAAAATAGGTGCTGAGACGGCTTTTAAATGGGACCTATTGCTCATGTGAAGAGCTGTATTCAAAGTAGTAGATGTAACAAAAAAATACAGTCCAGCTTAGTAATATAATGACTTTTACCAAATCAGGGAAAGAGAACTAATTTACTCTATGTTGGCTGTTGTCACTATATTAAAGGTTATACTGGTATTTATGAAAAGTTGCTATCTCAGTAATTTAATGAACTTGACAACCTAAGCCCGTGTAGGGCTACAAAGTTCAGCATTACTTGTCTTGAAAAGAGCAGGTTCTGGGTTTGAAGCTATTTAAATTGCTATTCTGGCAACAGCAGCTGGAAACAGGAATGCTAAAATTAACAATTTAGTCATGCTAATTTCTTGTATTGTGAAGGTAGGTTGTGAATTCTTAATTACATGGTTTTTAATAAACTATCTGCTATTGGTTTTGTGTAGATCATCCTTTGCAGGCTGGAAGTGCCAAGTGCAGGATAATTCAGTGAATGATGTGGACTATTTCAGCTTCTTGTTTTCAACCCTTATAGGTAATCCATGTGAATGTCATAATTCAGAATTATTACAATGAAATTTGTTTTGATAGTCAATTACTGGATTTAATTTAGAATAAATGGTGTAGTAAGTACTTCCTGAGAGTGATTATAATCTTGTTAAATGCTTTTGGTATGAGATACCCTTTTTTTTTTTTTTCCCTCTTGATCTTGTTTTTGACACCTTATTTTTTACTTTGCCATTTAGGCTGGATATTTGCATACTTCTCATAATTCTAGCAACTTTCTTTGGAATGAGGAGAACCTAAATTCGGCATATGACACAAAATTTATTTTTCTTAGATTAAATACCTTTTATTGGCTCATAATAATATAAACTAGTACCTCTGGGATTTCTTGTGGATATGCTTATGCTGTTAAAAACATTCCATCAGAATAAAGTAATCAAAGTTTGTTGAAGTGAGCTGCCCAGAGTCAGCATGTGAGCAGAATTACTTGTGCTACTATATTCTTACTGAGATATAAAACCAGTTGTATTCTGTGGTGGTGCAGCTTTGGGAAATTACAGTGGCTAAAATGGCATAGTACTGGGAAATACCTTCCAGTAACTTGTCCTGTGTCTTCATCACCTCAGTTGCTTGCAATATTTAACTACTTTGCTTTCAAAAATGACCTTTTTTTCCTAAAACAGTGAAGAGGAAGCCATATTAATAACTGAGAAAACAAAAGCAGAACCAAAATCACTGTTTTGGAGCAGTAGTTCTGTTGTACTAAAACATCCAATACATGGCTAGAAATAATTATCTAAATGATTTTTAATTTTGTTTGTTTGTTTTTAACCCTGAGGTTAAACACTGTGACCAGTGTTACTGTGAACACAATAGTGAACTGTTCTGCATTATTAAAAATATTAAAATATTAATTATTTCAATTGTTAAAATAATATTAAAATATTTTTAAAAGATACATATGCATTGAAAATGCAGCATAACGTTGGCTTCTTACAGGGTTTATTTCCATTCTATTGTTGTTTAAATGGGTATGGCTTTGTTTTGTGTTGTGTTTTTTGGGTTGGGGGTTTTGGTGTTGTTTTTTTTTTTTGGGGGGGTGGCGGTGTGTTGTGTTGTGGTTTTTTTGTTGTTGTTTGGTTGTTTTCTTCCATTTTTTTCCAGAAGTCAGATATGCTTTGATATTTTGGTATGCTTAATTTAAAATACCAAGTAAGAGCTTTTATCAATGAATGTTATGCAGACATAATTTAAAAGACAAGTTTTGTCAGTGATGCTGCTGAAGTAGAACAATGCTTGACTTGCTTTGTGATTCTGTTGTACTGCTTCTTTTTCTCTAGGGTTTTCAAGAGAGGAGTTGACTAGTCTCCAGGGCATTAGAGGAAAACCACACATTAGCCAGACACAGCTTTCACCTGTCCGTCTTTACCTAACTGATCTGGACCAGTTTTTACACCACTGGGCTGTGACAGAGGTAATACATCAACACTAATTCTAAATGACAGCATACAAACTCCGAGTGCTCTCCATGCCTTTTCCACAGATGCCTAAATCTTGTTCTGAGTTGAGCTGAAAAAAAGAATGAAAAATATAGTAGCTGTCAAACAGCCAGTGTTTTTCTGCAGCTTCAGAGAATATTTTGCTTTAAAAGGTGAATGTTCGGATGTGTAGTATGCAAAACAATACTCCTGGAAAAAATAGGTGGAGGGCTTAGTGGAAAATTCCTAAACACTATGAAGATTAAGACCAGCAGTGTGTTTTGGCTTTCAAAATTAAATTAACTGTAAAATTACTAATTACAGAGTTGTCTTTGAGAGTAAATCCCACCGTTAATTAAAAAGCACTTGCATTAAATGAGATTTTAACTTGGAAATAATATTAAGTTGGCAATGGTGATTATTTAGAATAACTTCTGATGTTTATTTAATCAAAATATTCTGGGGTTAGAAACCCCACCGAATTCAGTTCCTGTTTGTAAGATTCTAAGAGCTGAAATCTTGATTTATTGATCTGAGCCATCGGGTTTTATTCAGACCAGGTACATTAGTGTTCATTCTGGCTCACCTCTTTTTATTGCTTAGCTCACCAGAAACCACTTTAAGGTCTTTAAGGCATGTTTTAATGACATGCCAGTTTGACAGTATTTGTGAAATCTGTCATGATTACAAAAGAAAGTAATAGAGGGTTTTATTTGTATGATCTTTTCTGAGTTTTTGTGGCAGTCTTTTTGGTTCAAGAAAGCAGTATAGTAGATCTTTTCTTTTAATTCATAAAGTTCAAGTGATAATCTAGTGAAACTAATGATAGTCCCAAGAAATACACTGAGCGTGTGCTATTATGTGTTGAAAATTATTTTGAGCAAAGTTGGTCATTTGGTACCATGACCAGCACACATCTTTACATGTCCAGCTTTCTGTCAGCCCATGGAATAGCTAAACTTTCTCATTTCTTCTGCTTTGTCTCTTCTGGCCAGTAACGAAGCATTTTCTCACCAAACTCCTTTATCCAGTATTGAAAAACTGAAATTCTTTTTCTGCCTGTTCTGTACAGTACTGGTCCTCTGTGAATGCAGCAGAGGGGTTACTTGTTCCTCAAGAATTGGCATGATCCCATAGAGCACCTAAAGGATTTCTATATTCCTTACCTGTTTCTGAAAATGCCACCTCTTGCGTCATCTCCGTCTCTTCCTCTGTTTGCTGCTCTTCCACAAATCTAGCAAAGTTTTCTGGGAAGCTACACAATAGGACTATTTTCACTTAGGGACAGTGAAGTGTTCTGATTGTTACTAATTTGTGCCTTTGGTTCCTGTTTGCAAGTTTGATTTACTTCTACCACAGTCTTTTCAGTGTTTTGGTGCCATCAAAGAGAATCATTATTTTCAGAAACTTGAGACTTGCCTTTTTCCTTTTTTTTTTTTTTTTTTTTTTTTTTTTTAAGTGCCTTTTCTTGGGAAAGATTCTCAGAAATGAATGGCAGTCATTAAGTAAAGAGTTGGAAATCCCTGGGTAGTAATGAAAGAGGTCTGCACATCCTATGTGGCACTGCACTTCTGCAGTTGTGTCACCCTGAAGTCTTTTTTTTTTTTCTGGAGACCTAAGTTATGAAAAAGAACAGGAACAAAAATTTCACACATCAAAAATACGTGAAGAACAATGAGAATTACAGTCCCACCTCATTTTGTAGACTCTTAACCAAAGGGAGTTCTGAACTGCTGCTTACAACTCTTATGCTTGTTAAGGAGGAGAAAAGCCTTCACTCTGATTCTCATTTTTATGATTGTGGAAAGTTTCTAGCAAACTGGGTTGTATCAGATATTCCTCCAGACTTACTGGAGCACCTTTCATATGAGATGATGCTGAGAGAGCTGAGACTGTTCAGCCTGGAGAAGAGAAGGCTCAGTGGGAACAATAGGGCACAAGTTAAAACATGAAGCTCCATGTAAACACAAGGAACATTCTCACAGTGAGGGTGATGGAAACAGTGGAATAAATAGCCTAGGTATGTTATGATTCCTATCCATGGGCATATGCAGAACCAGGCTGGGTAACCAAGCTGACCTGGTTTGAGCAGGGGCATCGAACTAGAAGCCAAGAGGGTCCCTTCCAACTTCAGTGATTCTGTGATACTTTAAAAATTTCTCCTCTTGAAAAAACAGAACTTATGTTTCAGCATTATTTTGGGGGTTTTAGGGCATAATGAGATTCCCAGTATGCAGAGATTTTTTTTTTTTATTTGTTAGATTGTTACACTTAGATGTGATTTGTAAGTCAAATTATTCCTGTTAAGTGCTTGCCAGAAGGACTGATGTGCAGTGCTGAGGCTTTTGTGGGGTTTTGGGGTGTGATTTCTTCTCCCCGCCCCAGAATTTATGGACAGAAATGTAGGGGTACCTCTTCAGTAGCTTTCTTTTCTACTAGAGAAGAATTAAGGTATTCTTTCCTCTTGCCTCTGATCTGGTAATAATGGTTTCTGGAACATACAGTGTTCCAAATCTCTTTGTTTTTACAAAGAGAAGAGATAAGCATTAAGGCAACCAGTTACAGGATTCTGTTTATTTTTCACTTGGCTAGATTTGATTTCAGGTGCAGTTATAACATGCTAAGTGATGCATAAACAAAACTATGCTGAAGTTACCACTTAAAAAATGTTAAAAATTGGATGTTACGCTTTTATCTCAGTACTTTTTCTGTGTTTAAATATCTAATACAGTGCTGTGATCACTAAGTTTCAGGGATTTTCTCTTTTCTTTGAGTAACATTCTCATTAAACGTGTTGACCCATATTCCATTTGTAAAGAAAATATTCTGGGGCCTGTATTCCATAAAACCTGTGGGATTTGGAGGCTGGACTATTTAAAAAAAATGCAGGAGGGAGAAGGGGCATGCACAAAAAAAATCTTTGTTTGGGTTAAAAAGCTTTCATTTCAAGATTTGCCAGAAGTTGCACAGGAACACACTTTTGGTAGAGCAAGTAGATTCCACCAGGTATTGAACAAGCTGCTTTGCTCTCAAAAGAAAAGAAAGCAAACAAACAAAAAAACCCCCTGAATCCCAGAGCTGTAGTCTCTGGGGAGAAGACTGCCAGAAAATCATGAGGCTCTTCTGGGATGCCTTGAAAGACAGTGAAATACAATGGTTCTGTGTTCACTGAGTTTGACAGAGGGGAGTTTGCAGACTGCTTTCTCCAAGTGGATATAGTTCAAGGTGTGACCAATTTTGGACTCATAATATTTTTAGCTGTGACAAAGTTATTTTATTTAAATGAAGAAGTGTTACGGGAAATAATAAACCCTAGCTTGACTTAGTCATGCTTTTGGTAGCACTGAGTAGAGCAGCACAGCTGCTGAATGCTGAATCCTTCATGCTTTCCTTTGCTGGATAAGGAAGTTCGTGGTGATGCTGTAGTGAAAAGCAAAATATTTGCAGTAAGTTAAATACCTAGCAAGTGAGAACAGCCCTCTGTTGGCTGTGGAGCAGGCAGCGTTCAGGCCTCTACTTCAAGAATTGTTCGTTGAAAAGAGTTCCCATTGTGTAGTTTTAATTCTGAATTTCCTCCTAACAGCAAAATATTTTATTGTAGATGAAAACAAGTAAGGAGCTGATGGAATTAGGATTTGACAGCCTGCTCTCCTATTAATAAATGAGACTAATAATCATGTTATTATTAGTCTGTCCATCTTCCTCTTTCTTCCTTTCCATCAAGAGTTTTGACTAAAGCATTGCCTAGTTTTTGGCTCTCTGATAAACACTAGCTGTCCCTAAGTTTTGTGAAAATTAGCAAGTGGAAGAGAAAAAAATAGATTGGTGTGATAGGTTAGGAATTAACTGTCCTACCACAGAGATAAATTCCTCCAGGCTACTTGATAGCCCCAAGGGGAGGACAAAGGGTATTGTAATTTGTTACTCTATTCCCTTTTCCTGTATCTCCCTATTTAAGGAGCAGACTTTCCATTCATCTCTTTCTCTCTTGCCTCTCTGCTCTGGGCATGTGGCTGCTGCTTTTGCTTTTGGCCATGTGGGAGTGAGGACTGGCTGGTGGAAATCTATTTGTGTAGATGAGGCCTGCTCTGAGCCTATCTTGGGGGGCCAGTGAGGCCTAGCATGGGGGAGGTTTGGCTGGCTGGGGGGATATTTTTGGTGTGTCATTGAGGCCTAGCACAGGCTTCGGTTAGGGCTTAGCCAGGGAAGAGTCTGAGGATGTGTATATATATGTCCTTTTGCCTTAGTACCTTTCTTTATTTGGCTTACTTTTGTAAATAGTATTTCTATTTAACCTTCAATTCTCTGCGAGTGTTTATTTACTCCTTTGGGGTAAATTCATTCTGTCCTCAGTCCAGAGCTGTTTCAGCTCTAAACCAAGACAATTAGCATAATTAGTTTGTAACTCAGTTTCTGCATCCTGTGTGGCAGCAGCCCTCTGGCCAGCCTGCATGGGCATCACTGCACCAGGCTCAGCAGGTGCTGCCCCTTGTTCCATAGGGGCTCCAGGGGGTTGTGAGGCAGGAGCAGCTGGGGTTATGGTCCTGAAGAAATGGAAGGGCGAGGATCCCAGGCATGAATCTGTAGGAGGCCTCAGCTTGTTGGCTTTATTGCTCATTGTTGAACTTTGTTTTCAAATCCAGAAGGCAGCAGCCCCAGCTTTCTGGTGCTTGCTGGCTGTACTGTGCAGTGTGTGCTGGGCATTCCGAGTGGTCAGGAGCCGCAGGAGGCAATCTGATGTGTAACGTATGCATGTCAGGTGCAGAGGAAGAGGTGTACCTCTGCGGAGGGCAGGCTGTGTGAAGAAGAGTAACTTGAGGTGTTTTTAAATGGCAGTTTGGACTTTAGGAGTGCTGTATCCAGTGCACTTGATAGTATGTGGCTAACTAATTGGTGAAAAGGCCAAACAAATGCACTTCTGATAGGAATTAATGCTTTTAAATTGTTTATAACAAAAAACTGGTTTGAGATTGATGCTTTTTGTAACTGTTTGTCTAGAGAGTGGTAACTGGTGTAATGGAAATCTGCAGCCATGTTAAATTTTTGTGGAGGCTTTTAGGTAAACGGTGATTTTCACTTAAGGAGCAGTGCTTTAAAAAAATTGTCCCTTTAAATGCTGTTTTGTGTACCTGTAAAGTTCAATCTTTATGTCTTGTCTAAAAGATATGTTAAATGTGGAAATCTTGGTTCCTGTTCTGGAGTGACTTCTGCCTTACTACAGCCAATTATTTAAAATCAGACCCTTGTAGCTGAAATAAATGGTGCTCCAGAATGAATGGTTGCAGCCTTAGGGGAGAGGATTCAGTCTTTGCTCATTTTAACTGTGCCTATAGTGTTTGTCGGTAATTTTGTTCACTCCTCTGTAATTGAATTGCTCTGCCAGTATCAAATGAAATAGTGCCAACAGAAATGAACAATTTAACAAGGTAACCATGTATACATGATAATTTCTGTTGTAATATTTGATATTTGTGACACTTTAACGTTTTGGAGGGGGGAAAGCAAATGATAATTTGAAGGTTCTGCTTGAAGTCAAGATTCTAGAGGGATATCGAACACATAGCAGACTTGAAATAAAATACTCAGCAAACTGTTTAAGAGCAAACCCATGGGAAGGTCAGCTGCTTTTAAAAGCAGTCCTGAATCCAATAGACTAATGTGTGTCAAAACCAGAGAAGTTTTATAAGTGAAATAGGAGGGGAAGGCTGTACCTGCACTGACAGGCTTTGAAAAATTCTGGTAAGTCAATGAAGATAGCAAGTCTTAATGAATGCTAATTAAAAGTTCTGAGAGATGTTTGTTTTGAGAAGCAAAAGCTAGTTTTGCAGCACTATAGCTTAAGTTCAAGCAGAGAGGAAACTTTAAAGAAAACCACTAAATTTTTTAAATGTAGATTTTGAGTTGAAGTTCCTGTAAGATTTCAACTTGTCATGTTCATTGAGTTTTCCAGGTTAGAGTTAGGCTGGGGAGAAAGGGCAATTGAGGATAAATAGTATCCCTTCTGAACTAGAACTATGCTATACTTCTTATCATCTCTAAGGAGGGTAAAAAATACTTTATATAATCCTGATAGTGCTTTGTAAAACTACATCCTGTCCATATTTATTGTTTAGAAATGAAAATGTTAGGGCTTGGAGTTTTGTCTTGAAAAGTAATGCAAATTCCAAAGAAACAAAAATAACTTCCATAGATTAAATGATACCTTCTAATATGAATAAAGCTTTTTCCAGAGGTCTCTTCCATAAATTTCTTAAGACATAAAGCTTTAAAAAAACCAAACAAAATCAAACAGCAACAATAAACAAAACCAAACCATAATAAAAAGACCAAACAAAAAAAACCCCAAACTACACTCCCTCCACCCCAAACCCCAAACAAACAAAATCAATAAAACCCAAACCTCAAAACATGAAACCCCAAAACCTAACTTGGTCTTCAGGCCTGTGCACCACTGTACCCATCTCATGTGCTTCCAGCATATCTTGTGACCTCTTACAGCCAGGGGTTATGTGTTTGTGTGTATTACTAACATGAATTAACATCTCCACAGTTACTGTGCACTGGTGCTGCCTATTCACATCCTGGCTTATGATCCCTAAATGAAATTTGCTCAAAAAGACAGGCTTTGTGGAACAAGAGCTAGCTTTCTAAGTGTACAGTTTTCTGTGTTTTGAAGCTCTTTTGTTTAGGAAAGGGGCAGGCAGGTAAATTGGGAGACTTGTACATCAGATATTCCTTTGACTGTCCTGCGTGTGATCTGACAAGGAGGAAGAATCATCTGTGGTGACATTTGGTAGTGAAGGAAGCTGTGGAGTTGTGAAAGAAAGGCTTCTTATGGCTGCAAGAGGATGAAACAAAAGCTCCTGGGCTAGCAAAGCTGTTTCATGGTGTTTATTTGAATTTTGTTAGTAAGATGGCTTTGAGAAGAGAACATAGCTGTGCTGTTTTTCCAGGTACAGTTTTGTCTACTGGATAGCACATGAGCTGTTGAGCATAAAACCTGGGTTTGCTGACAAAAGAGTATTTTCAGCAATGCCCTTTGCTTAGTGAGGCAGTAGGATTGTCTCTAGCTCATAGTTCTCTGCCTCCTGGCACCAAGTCGTGCTGGTACCCAAATTTATACATGTGGTCAAATTGTTGCACAAGAGGTGAGCAGTGGTGATTGCCACTTGTGTATTTGTGTCCTGTGGCAACTAAAAACAACTTCATTTGGGGTGGTTGACTCTTAACGTAGGTTTAACAGACTGCATATCCCAGCCAAGGTGTCTGCAGATAGGCAATCACCACAGTTCAGCAGATGCAAGGTGAGTTTGTACGCTGTGGTTATCCTGTTTCTGAGCCAGCAGTTGGACATTAACTGTGTTTTGTAATCAGAACTTCTAAGAGTTTGGAAATAGATACTCTGTCAAGATGTGGGACTCAGTACACAGTTTTAAGCATTTGTAATTCTTAAACAACTTTCTGTACTCCTGTTTTGCTACACTGAATGTAACGTTAAGCCACAGAGTGATTTTTTTTTTTTTTTTCCCTGTTGCCCATTGACGTAACGTTCTTCTGGGACTTGATGATCTCAAAGATCTCTTCCAGCCTCAACAGTTCTATGGTTCTGCAGGCTCTGTTCCTTCTTTTTGGCTTTTTCCAATTTTTTAACCTAGGTTTGGTTTTGGTTTATGGTGCTTGCATGGGGGTTTCATGTAAGGTTTGTTTTTTTTTGTGTTGTGTTTTCTGGAGTCACTGAATCAGGAATACCTTTCATATCCGCCCCTGTGAGCTTAGCCAGGGCAGAGGAACAAAGATCTCTTGTTGCACGCAGCTTTCTCAACAACTCAGGGCACTGTTAATATTGCCCTGTCAAATCAATTTATTTCAGAAGGAGAAGCAGCACCTGTCAAGGGAGTGCACTGTCTGATAAGCTAGGGTGCTTCGGGGGAAGCTGGCCAAGCTTCAGACAGCAAGCTTCATTGCCTGCCCCATCACCTGAAAACTTCTCATTTTCTACGCTCTGCAGTAACATCTTTTACTGGATAGAGTCCTGCTCGAAACAGCCATTTCGCAAGGGCTTGGGAATTGGCTGCAGAACAGCCTGTTACATTTTAGTTACCCATGTTTGAGGTGGATGTCAATGCGAATTGAAAAATATATTTTTCTAAAGTTCATGTTGGGATATAGTGTCTGGTGTGTGCCAACTTTCTTTTTTAATAAAATCACTTCTCTTGCAGTCTGGCCTGTCTTTGGTCTGACTTCACAGAGCCAGCTTGCTGAAATCATAGAATCATAGAACTCTCAAGGATGGAAGGGACCTCGAGGTTCATCCAGTTCCAACCTCCCGGCACCTCAGACCAGATCAGGTTGCTCAGAGCCCCATCCAGCCTGGCCTTAAAAACTTCCAGGGATGAGGTTTCCACTACCTCCCTGGGTGACCTCTTCCAGTATCTCACCACCCTCATGGTGAAGACCTTCTTCCTAACATCCAGTCTGAATCTACCCACTTCTAGTTTTGCTCCATTCCGCCTCATCCTGTCACTACTTGACACTCTAAAAAGTCCCTCAGCAGCTTTCCTGTGCCCCTTTAAGATACTGGAAGGCCACAATAAGGTCTCCTCGGAGCCTTCTCCTCTCCAGACTGAATAGCCCCAACTCCATCCAATTATCCATCCTGCTTGCTTGGTTCCAGGCTGTGCTCACACCCGTGTGTGTCTTCAGAGGAAATTGAATACTTTTTCTTGAAAAAGAGTACTTTGCAACATGGGTAAGCTTGAAATAATATGCGTATTTCCCCTGGAGAGTTACTGATGAAATATTTCCCTTGAGGCTTTTCAGGTCAGTATTCTATCCCATTACAGGAAGCCTTCTCAGTGCTTTTGGGTTTAAGTTGCTGTTTCTCCCCATTTTTGCTGGCTTCTGTTGGGAGTTTTAGTCTGGCGGGAAAGTAACAATTTCCTGAGGTACTATAGGGAACCTGCTGTTGTATGATGGGTAGTTGGGCTTGTCTGATCAATAAGGTTTGATTTGAAAAACTGCCAATGGATTAAGAAGCCTGTAGTATTTGCTGCATAATGTTAACAGATAATCTCTGTGTTTAAGAGAATGCTTTTCTTTGGCTTAATTTAGTGAAGTAGACATTCAAACAAAATTAAAAAGGAAACAAACAAACAGCCCCCCCCCCAACCTCTAAGTCTAAACCAAACCTATTATAAAATACTTGTCTCAAAAAGATAGAAACCTCCTTTGTAATCAGAAAGTCTTGTTCTCTGTCCATGCAGTTCAGTAATGCTCTGAAACAAAACTGCTCTGGCTTTAGTCCAAACCCAATATATGAATGTGCCAAAAGTGTGATAAATGCTAATCAAACCTAAAATAATGAATCAGCTATGACATTTTATTATGGAAATTAAACATCATGCAAACCCTTGCCTAAGGACAATAAATTGTCAGGAAAAACACTAATTTTCATGTGATAATTAAGTTTTCTTTGCTT
The DNA here is from genome assembly GCF_027791375.1 of Indicator indicator. Taxonomy (NCBI): domain Eukaryota; kingdom Metazoa; phylum Chordata; class Aves; order Piciformes; family Indicatoridae; genus Indicator; species Indicator indicator. Next base: position 34,553,246 of record NC_072015.1, on the reverse strand, counting down.
TTCATTTCCATGTCTAATAACGTTTCAGTTTCACTTTTTGTAACAGGCATTTGTTCTGAAAGCCATTTTAAACTGGATTTAATTTCTGGAATTGAAAAGGATTGCCACTCCCACTTAATCGTAGGAAAATAGAACTGGATGTAGGGAGTGATTATGTTATTTTGAGGGTCGGAAATATCTAAAAGGTTGAAAAAGTAACTTGCCAATGCACATTGCCACAACCCTTCTAAGCAAGCATGCTGCTTTTTGACAGTACCATGCTTGTTTTCCTCGCCAGTTCTGTGAGTCTGAGCGTCAGCGATTCCTACCTGGTAGGCAGTGCTCCTACAGACTGTCTTTCAGGGAGAACCTCAGTGGACTGGTAGGCCTGTTCTAGGGACAGGACCCTAAGCCTACAGTTCTTTTCCTGACCTTTCCCTTTCTTTGGAGTCTCTCTTCAGATGGAAATGCTGTGGACTGATTATTCTTGGCACAACGTAGGTGATGTTTTTTCTGTTGTTCTTTTAGATGTCTTGACCTGCCCTGATTGAACTGAAGTCTCAAAACCAGGACAGTGTCACAGAATTTAATCTGTCACATCAGGTCATTCTGTCAAAGTTTTCTTTAGCTTTCTTCAGGCAGCAAGGAATGGGTTTTGCTGAATTGAGATACTTGTAAAAGTATCAGGGACTTACTTTACTCAAATGTCTAATTTTTGCTTTTTTATTTCTGATTGCCTTAATCACAAACAAGATTTCAATCCTCTTGTATTGGTCCAGGCTTCGTTCCTCTTGTATTGGTTCTTCCATTTTTCCTTATCCTGAGCAGGATGTCCTTATTGCTAATGGTCTAATAATGCACTCATGCTGTGTGCACTGCTGCCTGGGAGCTTCAGTTGACACTCTGGTAGGATGAGCAGCAAATGTAAACAGAAAAAGGGGTCATCTAAACTCTCTAGTTTGCAAATTATTGGATTAGATGGGAAGGATCAGGAACAGAGAAAACCATCTGCTGAAGACTGTATTACAGCTTGCTAGCAGATCTACAAGAGCACTGGTTTCTTTGTCCTGTCCAGGAGCCATTATAGCATTTTATGGCCAACTCTTCCCCCAACCCCCATAAAAGCAGCTGGTAGCAGTTCATAAGACAAGGTGTCCCTTTGTAGTATTTTACATCACTTTCAAAACATGACATTTTTGTCAGTATAAAGTCAGTCAGAAATGCGTCTTTGCTACTTTCCTCATTACATTTTTCTGTCCTGTTTCACTGTGATTACTCTTGTTTCCTGCTTGATAAAGTTACTTACAAAGCTGTTGTCTGAAATTCTTGAGCTCCAAGGAAAGGCAGATGGAGGTTTGGGGTGGTGCTGTAGCTAGATAGAATATTTTTTTGCCTCCTACTTCTACCACATAGGTAAAATGAAGAAAGGCACTACCAAAAAAGTCAATAGTGTAGGCTGTCATCTTGTTAAACACTGAGCAGTTGTAGATATTTTGTATTTAGGTTTGTCAACAAAGAATGACCACACAGGGACTGGTTGCAGTTAAAGTACTTAACTATAACTTTGTTTTATTAAAACAGGTCATCTGTCACAGCTTGTCCACTATACCTTCACAAAGTCAGTGTTTTGACATTCTCCAGACGGGCATCTGTAAATACCTGGTAAGTACCATATTGTCTTCTAGGTTAACTTCATTGTGATAAATTTTGTAACAGTCCTAATTAACCCTCAAATCCATTTTTTCCATTATTTCATGGATAATTTCAGCATCTGTAGAAGTTTTCCACAAGATAGCAGAGTTTTAAAAAACACCTGGTAGCTGTTGGTATTCTTTGTGAATAGTTAGCTTGTTTTTAAGCCAGGAGAGCTGTAAATGAAAGGCTTCTGGGTTTGCTTTGCTTTCCAGAGGAGTGACTGCCAACTCCAGGTGAGTTTTAGTCTGTCTTCTCCTTCTAATCCTGAACAATCTCTGAGCTGGGAAGGGGATGACAAAGCCAGAGGTGGGAACAGAATTACAAGGGACAGAATCTGCAGCTGGCTGTGATGCTCCTCGCTGAGAGGGAGGACTTGGCTGTCCTGCCGAGACAGTTCTGCAGTATAGGAGAACTACTGAAAAACTGTTAGACCAAAGCTTCCACAGGGCATGCATGGCTTACCTGTCACTGTAGTCTGGTTTTTTGGGGTGTGGTTGCTGATTTAAATCACAACTTTGAAATTGTCTTACATGTACTACACTGTTGTTTTGAGAGAAAATTAATTTGGGTTTTGTAGTTGATTAGACCACTGCCCAAGATGTCTAACTGAATGGTGACACCTAAGAGGGAAGGAAAGGCACCATGCAGGCAATAGCCTATGTGGGAGCTTATTTGAGCAGCGTCGTCTGCTGGATTTGTATAAATTGAATTGTATGTGTTCACACCATCTTCCAGACTGGCTGACTGGCATGTTTCACCATCAGTTTTGGCTAATTTGATCTTCACTTTATATACAGACATCCATGTAGCTCACTATTGTTATTTGCTATTTGGTCAGGAGCATTCTTAGCAGTTTTTATTATTTAGTGTTTCTGTGTCCTGTAGGAAGGGTCCAGGTGACAGCTTGGGCCAGTGCTTGTGGGCTTGAAATATACCTAGTGCCTTATAGTGGAAGTATTTAGAAGTTGGATCTGTCATTGCTTTGTATCTTCCACCTCTCAAAAGTCATCATAGCAATGAAATACATTCCACTTTTCTGCAGCTTGTACTTTATTGATCTTTTTCTAAACATTTCTAAAAGAAACAGCTGACCTTGTTAAGTGAACCAACTGCTTCTGTCAGCTTAAAACACTGTACTGGCAGGTGAGCAGATTAGGCTGCTCCAAAACTCCTTAAATTAGTTACAAGATAAATGGTGCCACATTAGCAATGTATGAATATTTTTATGGCTTTACAGAACAAAAATCGGAAGAGTTACTCAGTAACACTTCAAAATGTAAACTTCTAATTCACTGTCTCTACTCCCACCCTCCCAGCCCCCAAATTGTCTAAATTGTTTGCTGTGCTTATACACAATCAATACTCAAGATGTTCTCATTTGAACAGAAGTGTCAGCCCAGCTGTGGGCCCACCATATGTTTCATTAGCTTTAATTTACCTTTGCTCATAATGTTCTTACTCCTGCTGAGGCCATCAGATTTTGAAGGAGGTGCACCCTGATGACAATCCAGGAGAAGCTTTTCTTTCTGGAGAGGAAATCTTTGTCTCTTTCTACCTCAGTGACTGCTCAATGCTGTTTCAAGACACAGAAGGGCTGCTCTATCCCTTGTGTGCTTAAAAGACATGTTCTGTCATAAAGGTTCTGTTTGTGCCTGTACCATCTTCCAGAGCAAGGTGCAAAGCAGTGGTTTGTTTTAAAGATATGTTTGAGATGAGTGTTTACTTCAGAGAGGATGGGATGAAGAAAATAAGGATTTGAAAAAAAATGTGGTACTGTGTAGAACTTGAACAGAAACAAAGGAATGTGTGTTGTGCTAGGAAAGAGATTGATGCAGCTCTAGGCACGCTGCTATGCCAGCAAAAGAAGTTGTATATAAGGTGATGAACTTGGTTGGCTCTTTCTGTTTTAATACAGGTTGGGTTGGTTGTAATACCTGATAGCACAGCTGGATCTGTTCTATGTGCCATAAATAAGCTCTTGGATCAAGCCTGCATCCTAAGTGAAACCCTGCACAAGTTCTTAGCCTCTTGTTGTTACAGCCTTCTGTACTTTCTGCTAACGTTAGACAAAGAGGACGCAGAACACCTACAGAAAAGGTAATGCTGCTTTTCTTACTGTGTTAGGTGCTCTCTGCATTTATACCCACAGGTATCTAGAGTTGTAAAACAGCTATGTCCCCCCGCCCCGGCTGCCAACCTCCCAGTTTATTTTGCCAGTCTCTCTTGCTTACTTTAAAACAGTACTTGGATTTAAGAAAAACAGCTGCAGAGTTAGCTGGAGTTATTTAAAGCAGTAACTGAAGAAAACTTCATCTCAGACTGTTTTAGTTAGATGTCAAAACTATTCTGACTTTAGAAAGGACTTGGCTTTATAAGCTTGTTCTCTTAACTGACTTGACGTTTCAGCTTCTAACAACTTCGCATGCGTTATTTTATAGACTACACACCAATCTATTTGAAACCTGAAAAGCTACAGGTACCATTTACCATACAGATTTAAATAAGTTTATTTACTGAATCACAGAATGTTAGGGGTTGGAAGGGACCTTGAAAAATCATCTAGTCCAACCCCCCTGCCAGAGCAGGATCACCTATACTCGATCAGACAAGGAATGAATCCAGGCGGGTTTTTAGTATCTCCAGAGAGGGAGACTCCACAACCCCCCTGGGCAGCCTGTTACCTATGTAAGTTTAAACTTCAGATTTTTCTTCTGACTGTTCTACGTACAAGAAGGTTTTTCAAAGCTTACATAAATTTAAAGACATGCTTTTAAAGCCAGAGTTCTCTTTTACTTATTTAATGATCACAAAAAGCTGGCTCCATTGCTTGATTTCTGCTGAGCCTTAAAAATAAAGATTTTGGGGTACCTGAACAATGACTTGAAACAAGACTCTTCTCAGTTGCAGCAAGTGGAAATTACTCTGTGTAAGAGCTTCAGCAATGTTTGTAGCTCCAGGACAGGGCCTTTACATTTTTTCCCAGTACTGTACCTAATTTCAGAATATTAGCATTTCCTGGTAGACATTTTGTGCTTTGGCCCTAGTTATGGTGAAAGCAGTTGGCCTGATTGAATTCAGAGGCAGCTTTTCTTGTACAGCTGTGGGACTGGCTCACAGAAGCATACTTGAAATACCTGTCCTCTGTCATTTCAATTTCTGTTCTCTCTTCTTCTCAGGGATATGCTGTGGGGATCATGTATTTCTGCATTAGCACTCCTGCCACGATTACTGAGACTGATGCTGCAAAGTCTGCAAGTGAGCAGGATCTGTCGGGAAGAACTGCCGGTTGTTGCTCAGTTGCTTCGCTTACTAATGCAGCATGGTCAGCTCAGAAGCCATATGATCACAAATGAATTTCTGGTGCAGCAGATTATCAAGGACATCATGGTATGAAGCTTCTTGTTGCCTCCCACCAATTACAGGGGTATACAGTGGTTAAAATTTACTGTAGACATGAAGGACAGATAGTTAGCAAACCCCAAGTTATGGCTGTCTTTGATTTGTCTGTGTGGAAGGCTGCTACTTGTCTGAGTTCCTGTGGTCACTGCACAGAGGACACACTTCTGTTGGCCTCCTAACAAAATGCACTGGAAGGGGATCACCCACACAGCTGTCCCAAAATAAGAACCCAGTCTTTCTGTTTACTGGAGCAGGGCTATGGAGCTGTATGAAGGTGTTACTAAATCAGATAAACTCTCTTAATTACCTACAGTGCAATATATTCTCTTCCAAATATTGCAAAACCCAGTGCTTTTGGTTCACATGGCCATGGGCCAGTGGTTTTGAGAGTTAGAGTTGCTTTTTCTTCAGAAAAAAAATCTGAAACTGCTTTTGTGCAAAGCTCTCAACCAGTTTTGAGCCCAGAAAGCTTGTACAGTAGGGCAGAGTAAGTAAGCCACATGTATCTCATAGTAGCTTTTAAAAGGTGTGTCACCAGAAACGTGTAACCTCAATTGTGGTGAAAGCAGTTGTGAGAGAGTATCATGGAAGTTCTCCAACAGAGAATGAAATGGTTGGTTTCCTTCGGTGTTGAAAATGCCTCAGCCCGTTTTTGTGGTGGTCCAGTACAGGTGGGTTGTGCTTGTTGTTTTTTTTAACCCCTTATGAGTGAAATTACTGGGCTGTGTCAGTCTGTTAGTAGCAGTTCTCAATAACCCCCCAGCCTCCATGAGCTTTCCTGCTGTGTAGAACCACACTCATTTGCATTTTAATTAAGTAGAAGTTGCAAAACTGGAGAGTAAGCAAGGCACAATAATGAAAAGGAAACCACATCTGTGTAGTTCACGTAGTCTATAAGGTAACACTGAATTGGTGTACCAGGAAGTACCACTTTGCTATTTCAGCTCTAACAGGCCTACCATGTTGAAATCTATAAATGAGAAGAATAAGGTCACCAGGGCCCCTGCCATCTTTGACAGTGCACCTGATCAACTGCAAAAACAATGCAAAGCTTTGCAAGTGCTGTTGTGAAACTGAATTTTACCCTTTCCTCCCTTCTTTTTAGACGCTGAAGAGTGGTGAAGTTCAGGAGCAGTGGCTAACAGACCTCCACTACTGTTTCAACATTTACCTTGCCTCTCATCCCCAGGGACCTGGCCCTATGAATGCGGTATATTAAAGAGGTTGAACTGCATTTATTGTAAAGCATTTACTTCTATTTAGTTTTGAATGGAAGATGTTGGAACAAAGCTTGTCAATTTTTTTGTAAGTGAAACAGAATAAAAATTTTACACAGAACTGCACTACCTCTGTTGCCTTTCTCTTTGAGCAAGGAGATGTTACTGGAAGTCTTGTTAGTAGCTGTGGTGACCAGCATGAGGAGTATTAAAGAAAACCCAGTCTCCTTGAACCTTAAGTGCTTGCAGAGAAGCAGCCTTACATTGAATCATAGAATGGCCTGGGTTGGAAGGGACCTCCGAAGGTCATCTAGTCCAATCCCCCGAGGATTCTTCTCGCCCACGTGCAGAACCCTGCACCCTGACCTCTTAGTTTGAAGCATCCTATAAAATTAAAAAACTATATAGCACCAACTAGGAGGAAAACCCAGAAAACTACGTACTTTGAAACTAGAGTAATGTTTTTCTTTATTTTTACTGAGTTTGTACGTTTAAATACTTTTTTTTTGCAAAGTAAATAGTGTACGCTGGCACCTCCAAAGCTATTATGAGAACAAGATTTTTTTCTAGAATTTCCCATCTTTACTTGCTTTCTATAGAAACACATTTGTGCATGTATAAAAAGAATTACTAATATGGAAAAAAATCAGTGATAATACTAAAGGGTAGAAAAACAGACACCCAGCAATTTCCCTAAGCTGTGGAAAGTAATGTACTTACTGAGTGTTCTGTCAACATCTCTACTTTTCCTTCCAGATGCAAAGCTAGCTAAGAAACAGTTGGTTCTGTAGGACAGAAGTGGAGCATGAAGAGTATTCTTCTGTTCCTGTTTACATTTTGAAATACATTCAGTAAATCCAAGGTGAGATAGAACAGCAGTTTCTCTTAACTCTTACATCTTTAGAAGAGTTTCCCTCTTCTGTGAAGCTGTTTGATTCAAAATTCCTGCTTCTGACAACGAAGACTTTGGGAGCCCCTACAACTATTGGAATGCTGGACTTAGTGCTCCAGTTTCTGTTTCCAGACACAATTCAGATTTCATCCTGTAAGTAAATAAATTAACACAGTTTGATTTAAGAAGTAATTTGTACACAAAATGAGTCCAACTCCTTAGAAGTCAGCTTGGTGTGTAATGCTGAGATAACACAAAACCCGAATATGTGTTCAAGCTTAATATATCATAGATGGCTTTGTACAGTAGGAGAGGGAAGAGTTGTACCAGAATGTACTTCAAAAATTCCAAACATTCAGGTTGGCTTAGTGCTTGAGCCTTGCATTCTGTGGTTTTGCAGCAGTGGTTGGTCTCATGTTGTATGAAAATTGCTTTGATTTTCCCATGTTCTCCAGCAAATTAACATGCTGTAGGTTGTTTACTGTAAAAGAACAAAATGGTTTTGATGAATAACGCTAGTGGATAAAAGAAAAATTTGATCTACACTGGATTCTAGATTTCATAAACAATGCACCCAGGAAAAGAACAACACATGCTAGGACAAGAACAATCTTTTTCCTGACAGCTCACTGTTCAATTATCTGTAACTAGAGTTTGGTGTCTGTGGCACCCAGTGCAGCTGACAGAATGCTGCTGCTTTCTTCAGCACAGCCTGTAAGAACAGAGCTTAACTTGAGATTTACCTTCATAAACCAATGCAGGTTTCCAGGCTGATGGTTCAGTCACTAAATCAATGCCCTTGGCTGAGTTTGCTGAAGAGCAGTAAGAGACTTTGTTGAGCAACGTTTAGCAACATTAGGTACTGGGTCATTTCTAGAAGGGAGGGGAAACTTGTCCAGGCCAGTACTTTCTGAATGACTAGAAAGCAAAACTGAATGTCAGCTGAGCAGTCTCCTCAGTTTTGAGTCTGAATGAGTCCAGACTGGTTTTACTTACTGCAATGTGTTCCAAATAATGGTCTGTAGAGATTGGATGTGAACATTTCAGTGCTTTATCCTGTTTGAGCCAGGGTTAGCCCAAGTGCACATCTGAACATTTCATTGCAGGGGTGAACCCAGCACATCTTCAGGATATCTTTCTAATGCCAAGAATTGCAACTTTTTACAACTCTATAAACACACTTTGATGTCCACAGGGAAACAAAAAACCCTGGCCTACTGCTGAGAGCCTCTTCAACTGCCACTTACTGAACTGACAAAAGGCATCTATTTAATTTTAAAATATATTTTAAAAGGAACTTTCAAGTTCCAAATTACTTCAGTTGTAAGTCATGCCAGCATTGTTTGAAGCACTTCCCCAGTGTCTGTACATCCCATTGCACATGCCTTTTCTACCTGGCACCCTCTGCCCCCTTAGGTATCTGTGCCTCTCAGTACCTTTTGTGTGTCCCCACTCCCCAGCATTTGGTCTGGTTTTGCCAGTAAGTTAACTGATTCTGGTGTCTGTCCCCGTTACACATTTGTCACTGCATCATTTTTCCACTACCTCTACCAACATTAAACCAGGGCTGACAGTCAGTCTTCACCTTCCCAGATGCACCTTCTGCAAGGGAAGAATCAAACTGAGCAGCATTCTGACCTACTCCAGGCACCTACGTCAGAAATACAGTATCTGGCATTAGCCACTGACAGCTCTGAACTTTTCCAACAAACGTAATGTTGTCATGCACAAAGGCAGGCAGATGAAAAACATGTTATTGTCTTTAAGTAAGGGCTAAAGTTCCCTGAGCTCCTATTAGGTGAATAAAAGTAGGTAGTGTTCTAAAGGAACTGGGCAGAGTTCCTATCACTATCCTATTCGTCACCAAGTTATGAAAGCAAAGGACACTCAAACCTGAAAAGAAAGCCTTTTTATTTCAGCAGACAGGGAGGCCCTGTTGTCCTGAGAAGTTAAACGAAAAGGAGCATTATTTGCTAAAGCTCTTTTAAAATTTAGATTAATGTCTGCGTGAAGAGGTGGCAATCAAACACCTGTCTGGGCAGGCCTCTTTAAACAGTTTTCAACCAGTGGAAGAAAAAAAGCCTCTGTCTGTTAGTGAGGCAGAAACTCACCCACAGTGCTAACAAACTCAAGGATGGGTCTACTGTCAGATTTCCTTTTCCTTTTGACTTCAGTTTTGTTAGAGCGGCTGGAAAACGTACTTCATGTCCCTTTGCGAAGTACCTGAACTGTCTCCTTGAAGCATTTGCTTTGTTGCTATCTAGCTGTGGCCTGCCTCTGAACTACATGTCATACAGCCCTGAAGACCAAACTTCCACCAAGGCATATATCTTGCAGTGAAGGGCTCCCATTACCATCACTCCCATTCCCAAGCAAGTGTACAACACTTGAAAAGGTCTTTCAAATGGCATTTAGTAAGGGTGCAGGAGGAGAGATGGCCATGTATTTTAACTTAATTTTTAAGGTATCCATCAAATACTGTCACCTGCACAGAAGTTCCAGCCTTTAATGACTTCCACAGTACTTTCAGTGTTCTTCAGTGCTGTTCTGTATTACAAGATGTGGTCCCATCTATCTGCCTGCATAGCTTGACAGCTCTGATTGTGCCAGCCCTGCTGCCCCTAAACCAGTGCCATATATAAAGTTTCAGTGGCAAAACAGAACTAAGGTTTTCTCAGGGAAGACTTGGTAATGACTACCTGGCTTCTGTGTTAGCAACAAATAATGACATGATTTCATTAAAGCCTTAAAGTTTAACTGCAAGTAAAATCCTGTGAAACAACTGAGGCTCTGTGCAGAGCACAGAACCCCCATCGTGCCCTTTTTAGAAGGGCAGAGATCAGAAAAGTAACTTTAGATCTTCAAGTTTTCACCTGTGCACTAAACCCCTAGCAAACACATATATAAATTCTTGGCACATTTAGAAATCTGCTCTCTTCATTTCTATGGGACTTTTAAATAGTTGAGCTGCTGAACTAAAGCGTGAGCATCTATAAGCAGTTTTAGCTGCAGCTGAGTGATACCTGGCTTATCACTGTACAAATTCATTAAGGTCTTTGCTAGTAACAGCCCAAGAACAATAGGTTTTCATAGAAATGATGCGACATAAGAATAAAAATGCAGTGCTCAGTAAGTCTGTCATAGTGAAAGAAAAAGCAAGCAGTCACTACAGTTGGGTAGTACTGACAAGACTTGATACGAGATCCCAGTTCTTGAGCAGTTTTTGTCCTTTTCAGAGACGAAACCAATCTCATCCATACATGAGCAAGAGAATGTGTATGTCCTACCTGAGGCCAGCTGCACATCAGAAAGCTTCAGCTTTGAAGGAGGTCTTGTTGGCTGATAGGCTTTGCCTTCCTGAGAGCGTCCTTTAAAAAAGCAGTAAGAACAGTTCTGTGTTATTCGCAGAACGATGCAGTTATGTACAGCTATAAACTAGTTAAAGCAGGCTACATCATTATTTTAGCCCAAAAATTGTTCTGTAGGACAGAAAATTGTGACAACCAGTACTGAACTTTAACTGAAGTTAAAATACACCTTGCAGCTGCTATAAAAAAAGAAGGAAAATAAAACACACTATTTAATAAGCTATGATTATCTAAACTATAGAGCCATGAAAGAAGTGACTTATCACCTGGTAAAGTACATATAGTTAGCACATCCTTACGCCAAGTGATCCATACGAGCTGTAAAAGAACTCAAGGTTTAAAAGCAATGCTTTTCCTCAACCCTCTTTTCAAGCTGCATTCCTTCGCACCATGCTCATTCAGGCACAGTGCAAAGCAGTGCAGTGTTACCATAAAAGAAGGTCTTTACCAAAAACAACCAGCTGTCTTCAAACAGGGAAGATTTTAAACAGGGAAGAAGACCATATTCTTTAAATGAAAATATTTAGAAAACAAATCAGACCTCAAAAAATTTAAAATGCTGTTTAAAAAAACCCAAACAAACCAACTTCCACATAGCCACGGTGCAGCCATCCCCAGATTAACGGCTCTGTTCTCTTTGCACATTGATATATGTGAGCAGCTCTGGCAATAGAATTGGTTGGTTGCTCAAGACCTGTGCTGGAATGTGGTGATTCAGACACCTTTAGCAGCAGCCACTTTAAATCACAGACGTCTTGGTTTGGTTCAGAAGACCTGAGATTTAGACTAATTTTTGTAAATAGTTGAAATCTCTAATTAATAAGAAATGTATAGAAGAACACAAAATACTCTGTCATAAAAATAAAAGCATAGGTAATGTAGAATATAGTGAAGACAAAATTACCATAGATCTGCTTAAGGATGGACTGCTTGCTGGTTTTTATGGCTGAACTGGCTTTGTTTACAGATTTCAGATTTTTACATGAAGGAACTGATTTCAGAGGGCTATGGTTCAGCTGTTTCTTCCAAGCAACCTGAATGAAGAAGGCAGCTGTCTCTTGTCTCCATTTGTCTTCATCTTCTTTGCACTGCCGCTTAGCACCGAGAAGCCGAAACAACTCCTGTCTCAGCTGGTAACTAGAGAGCAGAAAAGAGAAGAGCACTTGTTTTAGGTGACCTGTTTTAACTTTAGTGCTTTCCACGCATCAGTTCACATGGTGGATTACACCAGTAACTGGGAAAACAGAACTCCCACTGATGCGCTAAGTCATTTGGATGAGAAATGTTTGCTCAGAAGAGAAAGTAGGAGCTGGGTTGAATTCTGGATGCATCCATTATTTCACACAGCTGATACACAGATCTGGCATTACACGTATCAAAAGTTACCGTACTGCAGCATTGGCTTATCAGCTGCTTTGTAATATGTGGAAAATCTAGAGAAGACAAAACCTAGAAATATTTATGTATTAAGAATATAATCAATACTGTTTGCTCATTTTTGCTCCACTGACAGCTTCATTACACCAAACTTTCTCATATGCTAAATTTACCACTGTGCCAGAGACAAGCCAGTCCTACCTCTTACACATTCAACTGCATGTTTTCTCTACAGAAAACTGAGATGTTCTCCATCCCTCTTCTGAAGACACTCCCCTCACCTTCTTTTCAGCAATCTTTTCTTGCTATTTTTCCCTCCCCGTCACCTGACCAAATCTTGCCACAGCTGCTTTGATCTTACAGGCACAGCCCTGTTCCAAGTGGCAATCTGTTGTTCTCACTTTGGTGGATAATTGCATCCACCAAAGGGAGTGGTTTGGCCTTTTTTTTTTCTTGAATCAGATATAAGAATTCAATCAGATATTGGCATTTCACACTCACAAGTTAATTAACTGTCTTAGCAATTAACTCAATCTTCTAGTATAAACCTGTCATGAATATTGAGTAACACTTGTAAAATATTAATTATAAGTATTTGGTAACAGGCCAAATCCCACTGCTCATCATTCCCTCTAGCATTCAAAAAGGCTTCTACTTCATGCACTAGTAAAGGGAATGAGGAAAGAGGGGGAAAGAGATGATTTTGTTCTGTTGCTCCATCTGCAATAAGTTCTAAATTGCAACAGAAGACAACGCAACCAAAGATGAATTTGTTCAATATATAAGCCAATGCACTATGAAACTCAAACAAAAGAGCAGCTGTATGTAGAAAATTAGTACATAAGAGCACAACAGGGGGGTGTGATATGCTTGGTTAGAGCCCCAATATTTTAAGCTTTCAATAAGCTTAGAAAATAATCTCTGAAGTTTGCTGAGTGAGATAAATGTATTTAATCTTAATTTAATGGGGCTTCAGAATTCAGGCATGTAATGTTACATAGCTCACCAAAGTACATAGATGTAGGGAGCAACTGTATCTTACCAGTAATGGCCATAGTGCCTACAAGTTGCAAAGAGATGTATGAATTCAGAAGTATTAAGAGACAGAAGGTAAAAAAAAAAAAAAAAAGAATCAGTTGTGTAAAGTAACATCACTTAGAACTTTTCTACAGGGTAAGAGAGGAAGTGAAGCAGGGCACAATTACAGTGATTTGCTAATACAGCTTGAGCTGAGAATGAGTTACATGAATACCACTGGAGGAAAAACAACTGGGAAACTGCTTCATATTGGTGCAGAAAAGAAGACAAAGCTATTCTCTTGGAATTCAGTAATGACAGCCAGAAGTTTTGCTGATACATGAAATGACTCATTCACAGACACTCTACCTTTGCACTCAGCTGTGGTTTCATGTTTGTAGAGAACTTCTGGTAGTTTTTTTAGCAACACGAAAACTGTGGGGTTCTGACACTGAGAAGATGTTTAGGCAGTTATCTTTAGAGCATGTGCACAATTTTTCATTTCAGCTCTCCCCTAACAGATTGTTCTGAACTTAGTGAGAATTAAGTAGAATGGGACTGAGTTTGATGCTCTATGAATCTGATGTGGTACCTTAATAAAACACACAATGTGTAGTCAACAAAACTACTGCACACAAATGTGGAATGTATATACAGACTGACAAAAGCTGGCAAATGGGGTTCAGATTCATTGTTACAGAAGCTCTAATTTTAAAAACTACTGCTCTTCAAAGTATGCCTGTAGCATTAATATATTAAAAATACAGCTTGGCTCCAGCAGGACAGCAAGAGTGACAGCAACCAACTTATTTCCATCTTTTGTCAACTTACTGCGGACCCTGGAGAATGGCACAGGCCTCACTGTCCCCCCACAGGAGAGTAAGCCAGACACAGATCTGTAAGCCTCAATGAGCAGAGTAAGCAATTAACCTTTGGCAAGCCACACACCTTAAAACACACTTTTGAGGACAACATTTGTAAAGTTTGTGGACTGTGGGAATTGAAACATTTTCCCAAGAAAGGCAGGTTTAATATAGTGAAGTAGACCAGTGCCAAGGTGTTGTAGCTCACAACAGCTCTCAATAAGTAAATTATGACTACAAAATTTGCAGAGTGAGACAACCACACTTAATCCTAACTGAGAGAAATGCCAGAACTCACATTTGTACTTTTATATGGATTTTTTTGTGTAGATTTAATGATGTATAATTCTATTGCTGTCTAAAGGTGCATGCTATTTACCAGTGCAAGCCTGGACCCAAAAGGCAAACACAAGACTAAGTGAGGCCCACAGCCACACAATGGCTACCTCCTTATAGAACTGTAATTCACCGTACAGTGGGTGGGAAGGAAAGTATTTCAGAGAGAGTGTCATAATAACTATTTAGTAGTCAGCACATACAGATGTCAAGTGTGAACTAGCTAGAAATGCTTATCATGACTTCTTGACAGGCAGGTGCCACCATCTGACTTGGGATCCACATACTAAAATACCCACACTACTGCTTTTTTTTTTTTGAGAATTCTGCTTCAAAGGAAGAGGCAGAACTCTTCTTTTTAAAAATAAACATTATTGCTGTGGTAATAGCATGAAACTAGAAGAAAATCTGTTTCAGCTTCACAGCTCTCATCATCCAAGTTTCAAAACCCTCAGACAATAAGGTTCACATTGATCTTAAAGCTTCAGAAGAAAAGGTGGCAGAACTGGTGGGCCTGGGAGAGGGAATGAAGGAGGGAAGCACAGCTCTTTGTAGCACTGTAGTGCTGTCACTTCCACACTGCTGCCCAATGAACTGTTCTGTTCTGCACCAAACAATATTGCTGCAAACTGTACTGTAACAAATCTCTAGCAACAGTAAACTGTTCACAGACCTAACAAAATGACAAAGGAGGAACTGCCAGACTAATCTTTCCTGAAGTCTTGTAGACCTGCTGATTCTTGTTAGTGTTCTATAAAACACGAGCTTTACAAACAGAACAATTTTATTTTTTTTAAATAACAAATGTCTTTTAAACAATCTTTAATCCTCATGATTTCCAAAGTGCTCTGAGTAAGCACCTGCACTTCTTGCTGTGATAACATACCACTGCTGTCTCAGCAGGTGGATACTTTGCAAAGATCTATCAAAAACCTTTAGCTTGTAAAAACTTGGATGATTTTCAGAGGTAAGCCAGCTCAACACAAGTTTGATCCCCTTCTTGTGAAGAAACCTGCACAAGCAAGCACTACACATCTTTATGCTTTGACTGAATGCGATGGCATGGGCCTGCTGCTCTGTCAGAGTGGAAACAGCAGAGCCTTCAGAAGTGAGAGTATCACTGACAGATACAGTCTCCTAACTTTAGTTAGGATTTACTTTAGTTTCTGGCATCTAAAAGGCTCTAAGCACAAGAGACAAATTTGGGATCTAAATTAGAAAAGAAGGCCAAGGAGCACATTGCCAGCACTTAGCTGCTTATACGGTGTTTGGAAGCAGCAGAGAGAGCTGATGAGAGCAGTGGTGGATCACCAGGAGAACAAGTGGCTGCTTTGCTTTGCAGGTCAGTGTGGGTGCAAGGAATATGGCATGGAATCAAAGAAGCATAGAATAGTTTGGGTTGAAAGGGGTCTCTAAAGACCATCTATTTCAACCCCATTGCCACGGGCAAAGACATCAACTAGATCAGGCTGCTCAAAGCCCCATCCAGCCTAGCCTTGAACACTTCCAGTAATGGGGCATCAACAACCTCTCTGGGCAAGCTGTTCTGGAGCGTCACCACTCTCATAGTAAAAAACTTCCTCCTTAAGCCCAGTCTAACTCTATCCTGTGTGATCTTAAAACTGTGTTGTCACTACAGCCCTTGGTAAACAGTCCTTACATATTTAAAGGGCTGCAATCAGGTCTCCCCAGAGCCTTCTCCAAGCTGAACAACCCCAACTCTCTCAGCCTTTGTTCATAAGACAACTATTCCAGCCCTCTGCTCATTTTTATAGCCCTCCTCTGGACTCTCTCCAACAGGACCACGTCTGTCTTGTACTGGATACATAAATAGCAAACAGAGATAAAATCATTAATATAGGTGATACTGTATAAAAAAAGTGGCTCCAAAATAAATTTAAAATACCATGTTCCAACATTTCTAGTTTTCCACAGAATAGGAACATACTCAAGTCAATGCAAGTTTTATACTCCAACAACAGTTCACTGTTGAGACAACCTAGAATATTAGTAGACTGCAAATCCAACCTCATGCTTGCAAATATTTTGACTGATCAGTAAAAAAGCTGGAGCAAAGAAGTATTTGCTGAGCCAAGACATGTTAGAATGACCACTTTTCAGTTTAGTAGCAAATGGACTGTTGGTTTGGACAATGGGGTGTCTGGTCTGGTGTCCCTTCCCTGGTAATGGGCAATGTCAGCTCCTTCTGAGAAAGACAAGACTTCATAAGTTAACTGTAAAAAGCAATGGAAGAAATACCAGAACTCCACAAGCAACTGGAGCTCCCTGGTGTTTCATGCAGTAAAGCAACAGAGGTAACACTCTGCCTTCAAAATAAGAAATGGGATTTTTGAAGCCTGGAAGCACCACTGAAAGCAGGCAGCACAATGATATGCCTCTTTAACTCTTCAGAGTTACACGGTACTTGATGAAAAAATCTTTCCTTGTCAGAACAGCAGGCTTGAACAGTAAGTATTCAAAACTGCTCTCTTTTTTGGTCCTGGCCTTGCTTGAAGCGCCCCAAAGGATGTTACTAGAGCAGCTGAACAGCCCAGGCTGGCTGCCTTCCACAGCTGGAGGTGGTGACAAAGAGAGCAGACCCTGATGCTCTGGCTGCTGAGTGCCTCCCCCTGCTCCATGCCATGGCAGAGTGGGCTAGATGCAGATGCTGCCCTGCACTGGGAACACTGATAGTACTTGGTTCCTGGCACAGCAGGGGGTAAAAACAGCCCATTTGAATTTCTCTGAGGGCAACAAAGCTTTCAGGCATGACCCAGAAGAAGGGAGGTCTACCAAGGACTGAACATTTATTCTGCAGGCAGCTGAGCATTAGGACCCAATTCTGTTGTTGCAAGAAACTTGCAGTTTTGCAGAGACTGGTGTAAAGGATGTTGTTACCTTCCACATGCTCCCAGACATCTACCAGCTGCTCCCTGTGTGGTTGGGGGAACAATTTTTGCATCATTACCAAACTATACCACAGCCTGAGAGCTGAGCTCTCAAGGGAACATCCTTCTTATTTTTTCTTTAATTAAATACTAGAATATATCAAAACTAGGATAAATACTAGGGTATTCATATCAGTGAGAACTGGGTCCAGCCCTATGTAATATATTCATCAATGATCTGGACAAAGGGATAGAGTGTACCCTCAGCAAGTTTGCTGATGATACCAAGCTGGGAGGAGTGGATGGCACACCATAAGGCTGTGCTGCTATACAACATGACCTAGAGAGGCTGGAGAGCTGGGCAGGGAGAAATCTATTGAAATTCAGTAAGGGCAAGTGTAAAGTCCTGCACCTGGGGAAGAACAGGCCCATGTATCAGTACAGGTTGGGAGTTGATCTCTTGGAGAACAACTCTGAGGAAAAGGACTTGGGAGTCCTGGTAGACAACAGGATGATCATGAGTTGGCAGTGTGCCCTCGTGGCCAAGAAGGCCAATGGCATCCTGGGGTGCATTAAGAAGAGTGTGGCCAGCAGGTTGAGGAAGTTCTCTTCCAGCTCTACTTTGCACTGGTAAGGACTCACCTGGAGTACTGTGTCCAGTTCTGGGCAGCTCAAGAGGGACAAAGAAGAAGAGAGTCCAGCACATGGCCACTAAGATGATCAGGGGACTGGAACATCTATCATACGGAGAAAGGCTGAGAGAGCTCAGTCTGTTTAGCTCAGAAGAGAGGAGGGTGAGAGGGCATCTTCTCAATGCTTACAAATACCTAAGGGGTAGGTGTGTGTTAAGTTGGGCCAGACTCATCTCAGTGGCCCCCACTGAGAATAAGAGGTAATGAGCATAAACTTGAACACAGGAAGTTCCATCCAAACATGAGAAGGAACTTCTTTACTTTGGGGGCTGCAGAGCACAGGGACAGGCTACCCAGAGAAGTGGTAGAGTCTCTGTTTCTGGAGACTTTCAAGGCCTGCCTGGATGTGTTCCTGTGTGATCTGCTTTAGGTGATCCTGTGCTGGCAGGGGGTTGGACATGATGATTTTCAGAGGTCACTTTCAATCCGTAACATTCTGTGATTCTCTGATATATGAAACCATTAAACTAGTGAGAGATCTAGAAAGATCAGCTATTAGCAAAAATCAGCAATCTATAGTTTTCTGAATAGAACTTCAATAAAAAACATTAAATATTATTTATGCACACATTATATGCTTCACCTACAGCTGTCATACTCTTCCTGTCAATTTTGACAGGAAATTAGGGAACATAAACACCAAGAATAACTGTATTTCTGATGCTGAAACTCAGCCATTTGCCAGAAAGCTAGGCCTCAGCACCTGTAGCGGTTGCTTGGGAAAACAAAACCACCAAAACCATGAACGTGTCCTACCTCCTTTCTCCTCTCACCACTTCTCCTTGTCTATGCTTTTATAAGAAGGGGCCAATCCCTTCTCAGTGGTGCCCTTTGACAGGACATGAAGCAACAGATACAAACTGGAACACAGGAATTTCCACCTGAATGTGAGGAAAAACTTTCCTGTGAGGGTGATGGAAGCACTGGAACAGGCTGCCCAGAGAGGCTGAGGAGTCTCCTTTCCTAAAGACTTTCAAAATCTGCTTGGACATGTTCCTGTGTGGCCTGCCCTAGGTGAATCTGCTTTAGCAGGGGTTGGAGTTGACCTCTCCACAGGTCCCTTCCAACCCCTACCATTCTATGATTAGCTTTTACTGTGCAGTACAATGTCACATGGTCTGGGACACCCCTTTGGTAAATTTGGGTCAGCTGTCCCTGCTATGTCACTTCCCAAGCTCTTGCCCACATCCAGCCTACTGACTTTGGAGTGGGAAGGAGAGAGAAGGCCTTGAAATTGTGTAAGCCCTATTCAGCAGCAGCCAAAATGCTGTTAAATTTGTTTAGTCACAAATGCAAAGCATGGCTCCATAGGAGCTGCTATGAAGAAAGTTAACATCTTGACTCCAATATGCAAGAATACATATTAATCAAAGTAGGACCATGCTGGGGAAAGTAAACACTGGGACACCTCACTCCCTCCTGTCTGCCTCTTCTGTACAGAAGTTACTCTTGCTCAGTCAAGTTATTCAAGTTAGCTTCAAGTTTTGGCAATAAACCCCATCCGAGCTTCCAAATCTCTTCTGATTTGGCTATCCACTTAAAAGTCGGTTCAGAAAAGCATTTCAGCTGCATCAGTAAATGGTGGTGAAGGATCTGGTTACAAAAGCCTTTTCAGGAAAAAGCCTACATCCCTACATGTGCAAGCTTGCCAGTGAACTCTGGGATAAAGTAAATCTTGATTGGCCCACTAAAGAAATACCAGTGCTGGAAGGAAAGTTTAGTAACTTCTCCAATTATTAAAAGTCATCACCTACCTTGCACTTTTTATGAACTTACTGACATCATTCTAGGTGACTGGAAGCCACTTCCACTTGTCTGAGGAAAAAAGATTGTCAAACTCCTGATTTAGCATTCGTAACGGTGTAAGTAAAAGGACCAAAAAAGTGCACTGCCAACAAGCCTGATTTAATTTACATCTGCTTGTATCTTGCTCTTTAGCTCTTGAAACAGTAGCCTTACCTTCTCCATGTCCTCTGTATGACTGTAGCAGCATAGTTCTTCTTCCGAAATAGCTCTTTTCTTCTTCTTTCTTTTTCTATTATCTGCATTCGAATCTCTAAAGGGATTAGTTCAATATTTGTACTTTGCCATGAGACAGAACACAATTGACCATCTGCATTCCTGGATCCAATTACGCCTGTTTTTTCCAAGTTCAAACTGTCATCAGGAGCAGAACACACTGCTGGGTTTCTTGGCACAGTTCTGGTAGGTTCTGCCTCAGCAGACAACAAAGGGGAGGCCTTGTTTGCCAATTGGTTGTTTCCCACTTTGTTAGTTTGTTCTCCAGCATGCACGCTGTCATTTCTGGTGTTTACAAATACTGTTCTGGCACTTCCAGGCCTACTAGAGCCAGCAGGTGAACATCGCTCATTATTTACCTCTTTATTTCTGGGTTTCTGCTGATGCCTTTTGCCTTTGGCAGGCACTTCACACTGTTTTGGGTTTCTCACAATTCCACCAGTACAAGTGACGCTGCAGAAGGACACAGCCATTCCTTCACAATGGTCCCGGTTGCCAGATGAAGGCTGACTCTGATCTCTTGGTTTTTCCCCAGCACTAGCAGTCCTACAAGCAGAAGTATGCCTTCTGCTCCTCTGCACACATGTACCCATTGCCTCCGTGGTGTGCTCCTTGTGCTTTCCTCCATGCAGTTCCATAGGAGCTGCAACCTGATGATGTTTCACTTCAGCTTTTGTTCCCTCTTTTGCTTTGCCGCAATGAAAATGGACACAACTTGGCTTGCTTTTGACGTGTTTCCTCAACGAACCTTTAGACAGAGAAATGGAAACCAATGTTCAGTCTCTGATCCAGCAGTTTATCTCTGTAATGTTTTTGCTCAGTTACCCTTGAGGCACATTAGGATTTACTTAAATAAAAAATAAGGTGTAAGCAGGAAGAATAAGAGGAGGACATGATTTGCCTGTAACAGTATAGTCACAAATTTCTTCATTTGCTTTCTATTCTACAAATATTTTTCTTTCTCACATTACATTTGAGTTAGATGCCTAAAAAAAGAGTCAGGGAGAAACTATTTTTTCAACTACCCCAAACCAAAACCTGGTCATCTTCAAAGAAACAAGCTCACCACGTGGTGGAGAAATGCAGCTGTATGAACACACCTGCTTGTTCCACTGAAGACATCATAACAAACCTTCCCTGTTGAAGCCTATTTGCTAAACTTCTGTTCTAGCCACCCTGCACCCTGGCACATGATGACAGCCAGGGTAACCCACTGACCCAGAAAACCCAGAGTGCTTGGCTTCTCAGCATTTTCCTTGACATCCTAAATGAAACTCTGAAGTCCTTCCCATTTCTCCCTTGCTGCAAGATTTCTTTTCTGAGCCTAGGGTGGGAAAATAAATCCTGTGTGATAACTGCTTCTAAACACTCTTCTGAGAATGACTCAGAAGCCAGATTGGAGTACGAAACTAAAAATCTCCATCTACCATTCACCTTCTATTTTGTTAGGAAACTAACAGAGGAATGAGAAAACAGACCAGACAGGATGAAATGTAATTAACAGACCGGCTGATAAAGGGTAGGTATGAAGGGGAAAAGAAAATGGAGTTATCTTTCATATAATAGAATTACAGAAAATCTTCTGGATTATCCAAAACCTGGTAAAACCATGCTACATTTTTCATCACCGTAACACTTTTACATAATGTTTTCTTGATGGGACACTAAAACATGGCAAATTAACAGATTAGACAGAAGAAGATTTGGATTATCATCAATGATATCTCCAACAGAGATTTATCACAGTGACAGGTCAGTAGGGGGTGGGAAGACACACTGAAAAGCAAAGAATTTCCAAGCAATAGCCCACATAATTTTTCCTATCACCATGGAAAAGGTATTCTGGCACAGTTGCTTCAGGAATTCTCCAACTTCAAGGAAACCTTTGATCAAGAGTCCAAGCTACACACTGCTAGCATTTCCTGCTGGTTTGAAGTCCCTAGGTTACTGCGAAGGGTAGTGTAGAGAACTGAACATTTATGTGTGTTTTCAAACATGCCAACATTAGAATCCTCTGCAGAAAATTTGGTAAACTCAGTCCTGATCTCTGTAGTCAGTTTGACCCTACGGTCCACATTTCCCATGGACTACCTACAACCTACATCCTTAGGTCATTCTCTGTGTGAATGCAATATGTTGTTCCGAGAAGCATCTGACTGATGCAATACAGTTTCCACTGGCAAAACAACTAAAAGATTTTGGCAAAGACTACATAGAGGAGTAAGTGCAAGAAATGTCCGTTCATTCCTCTATCACTTCTTTGTCTTCCTCTTCTCTCTTCACTGTTCTAATGCTTCCCACTTCTTTCACCTTTTCATTTTTTCAGTACTTACTAATTTCTCCTCATTCCGTTCATTACAACTATACATTTTTCATTTGGCAATTGCTGCTTCAGATTTTACTTTGCCATCTGAATACATTAATTAACATAAAGTTAATACATATAGAGATAAAACCTCTTTGAATTTTTAACACCTCTGTTCATCATTAGCTATCACAGTGTATGTTAGACTAAGAGACAGACTCTGCTTTTACTGTGACAATATAGTCAAGTATTCTGCTTACCAACATATTTCCATATAAAAAAAGCTAAAAAAAAAAATCTAGGTAAAATGATTCAGTGGGAACAGCTCTTTGGTCCCCCCCCCCCTTTGGATTATTAAAATTTTCTGATTAGCAGAATTTCCAGAGGAATTAACAATAATTTTACATCTGAGAATGAGTTCTTGCAACTTACCTTAAAGAAACTACTCACCCAAGTTTTGCTTCTAATGATAACAAAGATGCTTGAACATGATCAGTTTTGAAAGATTTGAGCCCTGAGCTCCTATATCTGGCTGAAGTCTGAACTGACTGAAATGTTACTAATATTCTTGTCTTGAAAAAGTAATATAGGAGTGGTCAAGAAATGATGAAAAACGGATGACGTTTACAGACAGAATAAAAGAATGGAACAGTAACAGAGAGAGCTCTGACACACTGTTTCACTTCTAAGAAGAGTTTCACTTCTCAAAAAATACCCTACCGTGTGCTCAGCAGGAGGACTTCAAAGACAGATCATAGAAGAACTTTGTCACAGAGAACAAAGCTGGCTGTACAGCTCCCTCTGTACACTAGAGTGTCATTTAAGACAATTTTACCCTCACTTTAACCTCGTTTAAAAACAAGAGGTACAAATTGTCCATTCACATTCTTCAAGAATACCAGAGATATGCCAAATATCTTTAATCTCATTTTCTCCCAGCAGTGCAAGGAATAGAACAACTACCAACAACCTCACATATTTTAGGTACTTTTTATAGACACTATAGAATACTTAAGCTGACAGAACACAGATAGAGATTCTTTTACTGTCTAACTCTATGCTGTATGAATTGCTTAAATAATGAAAGAACAAGAAATGACAGAAAGACTAAAACAGGTCCTATATAAAAACACCATCAGACTTGGACAAAAAGGATAATCAGGACAATTACAAAAGATTACAAACCTTGCCTGACTTCATGACCTTCACTCTGAGGCTCTGCTGACTCCTTTGGTGTCCCTTTGTTGTCACAAGCTTTAGGTGAACCTCTACTGTTTCTCCCTGGTTGAATTTGTGAAACACTGAGGGACAGAGGTCTCTTATTCTGTATATCAATTGGCTTATTAGGTAACTGTGAGATGCTGGTAGTCTTGTCTCGGTTTGCAGGGTTCTGTTGTGCTCGAAACCTATTTTGTTCCATGTTCTGCACCCCTTTCTGTAGCTTGGCTTCTTTTCTCTTGCTTTCCTCTTCACGTTTCCTGTAATTATAGGAAATAGCATAAGAATTCCAAAGACAAAATCTTGGGAGCACGTATCTAGCTTGGACACATTCCTTTCTAGAAACCTTACACACTGCCACAATAACCTCTGACTACACCTTTTTTTTTTTTTGAAGTGTATTAGCTTGATTCAAAATAACAACTGACTTGCAGCTACAGCCTAAGCTCCGTCCTTATCAGCCAGCTGCCCTTTCAGTTTGCAGCAGTTTAGATGGACTGAAAGCAATGAAACCTATGTTTTTTTAATAAATATACAAAAATTTAAAAAGCAGGATTTTTGAAGAGGTGTCAGAAGATGAGAACTGTGATACTAATAACGAGGTCTGTATTTAGTAATAAACAATGCTTTAATATAAGTAGCAATTCAATGCACTGCATTTGAAAAACAGAAAACCTTAATAATCATCACTTGGAATTTTTTTTTTGTACTTACCTGTGTCATAATTGATACAGAGAATCATAAATTAACTTTGAACTAGCAACTGATACTGATTTGCTTCTATGTATTTATAACGTCTAGATAATTTATTTTACAGTAACACTTTATACATCATACAAACGATAAATCCTGAATATGTGAGAGGTGAATGGAAAACTTCTGTGCATGTACTATGCCATCACAACTATGACATTTGGTTCTCATAAATGAAAGAAGTCATACATCTCTTCAATAGTGTAGATAGGAAAGAGAATTTTGGACAACGTTAGGAATGATGCATCTGTTGAATAAAGTTTTGCAGCCTGTTTTGAAGTACAGTGGGATATCACTGTGCTTTAGCTGTTAAATTCTTTTTCCTAGCAAGCAGAGTAAACCCCATAGCACTTAGCTAACATGACATACCTACCTACCACTGGATTTGTTTTTATAAATTAAGCACTGGTTGGAAGATGAAGTGACACTTTGCCTGTTGGAACAGACAGGTGGTAAACGTCGTATCATGTAGCAGCCTGATATTTTAACTTGCTTCCAGTGCTGCAACAGAGTTTGCAGACTGTTGACACATTAGCTCACAGAACAGCATATGACAGGTTAGTTATGCAGCACGCCATCCTCAGCTCCTGTGAGTCGTATCAATGCCAGTGTATGTCATTTCAGTGTGAGCTGCCAGGGAGAAGCCTTAACTTTATCTGTCAGTACTATCTTACCAAGCACACTCTGCAGAAGCAGCTGATTGAACTTTGTACCTGAAAAGCTGCTAATTGATCTGAAAAACGCACTCCTGGCAGCCTGAGATTCACTATGCCCTCTGGCACAGAAAAAAATGACCAGTTTCAAATGATATCAGCATTCCACAACCAGACTATGTGGAGATGTCTGCCTTGTGTACACTATGGATCTCATACATCTGCTATTACACTGCTACCTGAGCAGATAGATCGGATCTTACTATTCACAGAAGAGTATTTTTCTTTTTTTTCTTTTTATATTCACAATAATCAAGCAGCCTATTGCCAGTAGTATCCTCCATTCAGCACATTAAAATAAAGTGTGAGACTTTAATTGTGCGATACACTATCAAGCCAGAGTGGCCTGAGCCCTCTGGATGAGCAGATTAATCCTAGAATCATGGGATGCTCTGGGTTGCAAAAGAACTTTAAAAGTCATCTAGTCCAAACCCCTCACAGTCAGCAGGGGCAACTTAACCAGATCAGGTTGCTCAGGCCCCATCCAACCTGATCGTCAATGTTCCCAGGGATGGAGCATTGACCACATCTCTTGGGCAACCTGTTCCAGTGTTTTACCACCCTCAAAGCATTAAGTGCAGCAATACACCCATGGCAAAGTTATTCAAATATACACAGGACCAAAAAAATGCAGAAGTAAAAGGGGAGATATTTTTTAAAAAAGGTCTTGTTAGTGTGCAAATTTTTCATATTAAACTGAAGAAATAATGCATGAAAGGGATTTCCAAAATCCCTATCCATAGGCCATCATCTTAATTATCACAGTAGAACTTAGCTGATTAACAGACTCTTGAATACTTATGAACCTCCCCTTCTGTTTTGCTTTATTCAGTCAGAAATTCAGTTATGTTGCAATGAAGCCTATCTCCAAAAAACCAGAATTTCCAGGCTTTACAGTTGTTTAAGCTGAGAGAGCAGGTTTCATGAACAAGTAAGGAAGCAGACAAGTTCCTGACTTATAGGCTTTCGGTCATTTTTAAGTATGTTCTGGTGACTCAACAACTACAACTCAACAGTGATAACAGAACTGGCAGGCCAACATTTTCCAGTGATAACTGCAACAGAGTTTTGTCCTGAAGGGTCAGAAATTTTTATTTCATTACAAAAGTGAGAAAATCTAAACAGCCTTTAGCAGATGGAAAAGAACAGTTTCAGCCTTACATGTTAGTGAAGACACAGAGATGCTTTGAATTTTTGACCCTGCTGAAATGAATCCAGCCTTTTCTATTTGTTAAGAATATTTTGCATTTTCTATCTATTCTGTGGGGGACATTATAAATTTAGAATATGTCCACGTGCCTGGAGAGCATTTTTAAAATTACCCTTGCAAAAAAAAAAAAAAAAAAAAGTTACTTAAAAAAAATCCTACCTTAAAATAGATCTTCGGGTATGATCCTACCACTGCTGAAGCTTTACCTGGACCAGAAGGAGTTATATTTCATGTTGTGTAACTATCTAGCACGATGCTAGTTTTGAAAGCATAATACTGTTGATTCATAACATGTTCAGTGTCTGATCTACTACAACCTTTTAACAGATAATCCTTCACAAAAATGCAAAGATATAGTTAACTTCTAGTATTCTAAGGGTATTGGTCTTCCCAAGTGTGTACAGCAATCCATTTGCCTTTACCTATGTCATGTTTTTATCTCTACCACTTCTTATATTTATGTAAACACCATTTCTAATTTAGTATTCAGTGTATTTAGTCTTCTGCATCT
Source organism: Indicator indicator (assembly GCF_027791375.1). Taxonomy (NCBI): domain Eukaryota; kingdom Metazoa; phylum Chordata; class Aves; order Piciformes; family Indicatoridae; genus Indicator; species Indicator indicator. The sequence continues at coordinate 34,526,794 of NC_072015.1, read as the reverse complement.
TGGTGCTATTTGCAAACGTAATACTTTACTTTTTAAATGAAAACATTACATAGTATCAGGTTCAGGATGCATTTATGTGAAATTCTCATCCATATATGCTTTCAGTTTCAAGCTGAATGCATCCAACAGCTTTTCAATTCACACTACATTGCCCTGCTTTGCTAGCTAATGAGAATGGCACATGAGAAAGTATGAAAACTTTAGGCAAGTCTAAATAACAGCCACTGTTTCTCCATGACTGCAAAACCTGTTATTCTATCACAAAAGAAAATTTAGTGTCTTGATATAATTTCTTCTTAGCAAATCCATACCAGCCATACTTCTTTCTTTGCTTTGGTCCAGAGACACTGACATTTGCTTACTCATTCTAGAAGAAGGCAGGTATGGAATTACTGTAATAAATCCAGTGAAAAACCACAGAGAAGCTTAAGAGACTGGAGCATCTTTCATATGAGAAGAGGTTAAGAGAGCTGGGTCTACTCAACGTCACAAGAGAAGGCTCAGAAGAGAAATCTCATCTATGTCTGTTAACACCTGATGTGAGAGAATGAAGAAGATGGAACCAGACTGTTCTCAGTAGGACCCACTGACAAGACAGCAAGCAGTAATAAGCATCAATTAAAACTCACCAAATTCTACCTGAACACAAGAAAACTTGTTGGTTTTGGTTTTTTTTTGTTTTTTTTTTTTACTGTGAGGGTGATCAGACACTGGAACGTGTTGCCCAGAGAGGTCGTGGAGTCTCCATTTGCATAGATACTCAAAACCTCACTGGACACGGTCCTGGGTGAGCTGCTCTCGATGGCCCTGTTAGAGCTCACACTGTTACCAGTGACATCCTTGAAAGGCCTCAACTCTGAGTTTTGGCTTTTCTAACGCCAGCCCTACATTCCCAAGCAACGTTCTCACACTCTTCCTTTGCTGCTGTCCATTCCTGCTTCCGCATCCTGTGTGCTGCCTTTTTGCACTGCAGCTCTCTCACGGCTTCCCCACCTACCCAAATTGCCCTCCTGATACGTCTCTTTGCTCAAGGAAATAATAGTGTGCACGTTGTCTTGGTCTGCATCAATCTTCATTTCATAAATTACCATTTCTTTGATAGAGGTTTGTTCAACATGTGAGAACATATTTGTATAGAAATATTTCACAGGCACTGACTATGTAATTTTACTAGAAAATAATACAGGTACGAGATGTTGTTTGACTTTTGGTTAAGAAAGCAAAAGCACTGACTAATTAAAAGCATGCAGACTTAGGAATTATTTCTATTAGTGAGACTCTCTGAATTAGCATATTACAAAGCAAGTTTTGAATATATACACTGAAATAGTTGGGGGGTGTGGGTGTGTTTAATCTAGGAGTTCACCACCATTCTGGATTCCCACCTAATGCCTACTTTTATCTGGAAAGCACATTTTCAGCATTAGCAGGGATATTGCATTTTCATATGTAGCAACACCTTGGCCAGTTTTGGTGGTGGAAAGCACAGAATGATGACAACATAATGTCCCTCCAGTTTATCAGAGAACATAAAACTGCAATTAAATGAAATTTGTTATGTGACAGCTTGATTTGCTTGTACACTCCAATTGTATTTTAATCCTGGTTTTATGGTATTTGGTACACAGATTTTGTTTCTATTGTTTTTCAAACAAATCAACAACAGCTTAGGAAGTTTCAGAAAGTACATCAGAAACTCACCAAGGAAGATTATTTAAAAAACACCCCCACATTTCCAGGAGGCAATCTTTTTTTAATTTAATCTTCAAGATGTGGTATCACAGATTCTTCTGAATATGACTGTCATCCTGTCAACATGCTAGTTCCTCAGCTTTTGTTATTTTTTTGCCATGTACTTGCATATTATATAAAGCTTGTTATTTATTTTGGGATTGTGTGGAAAATTTTTTCTATCTATATGTGTGTATGGGGAAAAGTACATTATATCCTTCCTATAGTTTCATTAAGAGGAACAATAAGTGGTAATGAGGAACAGAAAATCATACACTGATAGATAGAAACTTATGGAGTAGATTTCAAATCTCAGACTTACTTGGCAGCAGCATCTTTTCTCAGCTGTTCATGTTTCATTAAAAGATTCTTCCTCTCTTGAAAAGCCTTTCTAACTTTGTATCCTTTGTAAACAGCCTGAATTTTGAAAGCAGCAATGTCCTGTATGGCAGCTATAGACAGAGCCCCACGTTCTAACATGAACTGAATCACTTCATGGTGCTCACCAAGCAAGGCATAATCAAGTGGAGTATATCTAAAAAACAAACAAACAAACAAACAACACTCACAAAACAAACCCACAACAATTATCAGTGAACCACAATTCTAACCAAAATAGGTATTTACTTGATCCTTATTTCACAATAAGACAACTTCTAGTATGAAGACAGATCAATGTGGTTATTCAGTAGGCTATTTTACCCATTTTTGGTATTATTTCCTTGTCTTACTCATTCTATTCACCGCAACTATACTTAAGGATTATTTCAGTCTCCTAATAAAAGGAGAGAGGCAAGACCTTATGAAGTGTTGGATCAAAATTTTCCAAAGACCTACTCAGAGAATTAACTGCTTCAGGCAAAAAAATCTTAAAAAGGTGTTATTGAGGTTCTCACGTAGAAATATAATCTAAATAGAAAGGAAGTTAAAGCACTTTTTGTGTAATTTCCATATGAATTTAAGCTCTTGAGGCCTATTGTAACAATGACTGAGATCAGTATGACTGACCAAGCAGCAAGATTACATCTACGTCAAGGGATAATTTATTCATTTTTAAAAGAACTAGAGAAATCTAAGTCTGTTTTCAAATGAGCACAGGTACCAAAAAGCAAGAAATGGCTCTGTGGTGTCAAAGATGGCCAAACTCTTTTTAAAATAATTCCCAAATTTCCCATTGTCAGCACAGGAGTAAAATTTACATACCTCCCTCACCAACACTGAAACATCAGGCAAAGACATTTAGTGACTTAAAAGTATCAGTCACAAACCATAATCAAGGCCACATAATACAAGTCTATAAAACAAATGGTGTCAATGCATGATGCAGTTGTGAAAATCGGGGCTCTTCTTGATGGTAACTTGCTAGGACGCAATGCTGGTAAGCAAAGCAGAAGAGACAGAAAGCACAATTGGACTTGCCACACAGCAATGATTTGATGGAAGGATTAACAGTGTCTGAACTGAAGTGTCTGCAGGAATAAAGACAATGACATAACACGAAAATTTGTATGTCAAGGTGTGCTGCTGCTGGTGTTTAAAGAGATACAGATTTTTGATAACCCAGCAATAGGAGCTTCAGAATCACAGAACTGTCAGGGTACGAAGGGACCCCAAGGATCATCTAGTTCCAACCCCCCTTGCCATGGACAGAGACACCTTCCATTAGATCAGGTTGCCCAGAGCCCCATCCAGCCCGGCCTTAAACACCTCCAGGGATGGGGCTCCTACTGCCTCCCTGGGCAATCTGTTCCAGTGCCTCACCACCCTGAAGAACTTCCTGATGTCTAACCTAAATCTCCCCTCCTCTAACTTGGAGCCATTCCTCTTAGTCCTATCACTACCTGACACCCTAAAAAGTCCTTCACCAGCTTTCTTATAGGCCCCCTTCAGATACGGGAAGGCCGCAATTAGGTCTCCTTGGAGCCTTTTTATCTCCAGAGAATGTTTCAGAAAAACATTATTTTTAAAGCATACTTAGTTCTGAATGTTTTAATTAACAGGTACAAAAAGATACTAAAGCAAACTTTATGCTACCTACATGTTTGTACCAAGGTAATGTCTTATATTATGCATCCCGGTCATGAAGGCCCATATTTTTAAACATGGATTCTCTAACTCCATTGGAGCTACCTTTGAAAGTAAAATAAATAAATAAATGCTCAAATCAAATCTGAACAGGGGTTTGTATGATTGGATACCACCACATGCCCTGCTTACAACCAGCCATTACTCTCTGGTGTCACTTCAAAGCCTGTTATAAATTTCCTTTTCCACTGGTTACCTCTAAAGCAGGTAGCATTTAAATGAAGCTGACTTCACAGGAAAACTTGCAAAGACGACATCAGCCATCAGATGCTATACATAATTTAGCACAGAGTTGGTCAAGCAGCAGCTAGCTTGGCAATACATCAAGTTGGTTTACAAAATAAACTTGCAAAGAACAACAAATTACCACCTTCCTGAATAGCACCTGATCACCGATCTGCTGCAGGCAAGTGGTCAGCTTTAAATCCTAGATGCAATCTCGGCTTTGTCTTTTCACAGACTTCTTTAGTTTTAACTACGTTTGAATTTTGAATTGTTACTTCAGCTTGCACTCTTAAAAAGTGAAGAATGGAAGTTTCTTTCTATTGGTACATTGGAAAAAAAATTACTATTTGGAGAAATTGTTACTGATTAAAAAACTACTTCATCCAATTATGGATGAGCCATATCCATGAGATATTTACTCTCTTTTACAACACTTGACCTGATTTTTCCACTTTCCAAATTTCTGATTTCTTAATAAACTGAAGTGTCATAGATAATTATTGAGGGAATTGTGCAAATTTTAGATATTTTTAGGAGAATTACATTTAAAGACTGATTCCATCAAGAAATACTGGGGATCTGTTTTGTTCTGCACATGGACTAAGTGCTAAAGGGCTGACATCTGGAATATTGCTAGTTACATTTTGAGTAACCTAGATTTATACACAAG